>NC_137679.1:39645885-39870885 GCF_963989245.1 Nansenia antarctica | reverse complement strand
TATCAGTCCACCCAGGTGGAGTGAAGTAGACAACACTGTGCGTAGAGCAAGGGCCGCGTCAGCTCCAGGTCCCAACGGAGTTCCATACAGGCTCTACAAAAACGCACCAGATGTCCTGAGATTCCTCTGGAAGCTGATGAAAGTTGTGTGGCAAAAGAAGGCGATACCAACGTCCTGGCGGAGAGCCGGAGGGATCCTTATCCCCAAGGAAAAGGACTCAACAGAAATCGGACAGTTCCGGCAGATCAGCCTTCTAAATGTCGAGGGAAAAATCTTCTTCAGCGTGGTCGCTCATAGGCTGGCAGGATACCTGCAAAGAAACAAACTGATTGACACGTCAATCCAGAAAGCAGGCATCTCAGGCTTCTCAGGGTGTGTCGAACATGCTAGTGTCATCTGGCATCAGATCCAGGTCGCCAAGAAGGAGGGAACGGATCTCCACGTGGTGTTCCTGGATCTCGCGAATGCCTTTGGCTCAGTCCCTCACAACCTCCTGTGGACAGCCTTCGACTACTTCAGGATCCCACCAGCTCTCACAACCCTTGTCAAGGCCTACTTCCAGGACGTCCAGCTCTGCGTGACCACAGCAGAGTACACCACAGCATGGCAACATCTGGAAGTGGGAATCATGGCCGGCTGCACCATCTCCCCGCTGGCCTTCACCATGGCCATGGAGGTCATTATTCGGGCCTCTCGATGGGTGGTTGGCGGACAGCGAATAAGACCTGGGCTGAGGCTGCCGCCGATCAGAGCCTACATGGATGACCTCACAACACTCACCACGACCAAGGCTTGCACAGTACGGCTACTAAGAAAGCTCCAGGAAAACATTGAGTTGGCTCGCATGAAGATCAAGCCGAGCAAGTCCAGAAGCATCTCCATTGTCAAGGGGAAGCTGTCAGACCACCGCTTCCACATTGGCAAAGAACCCATTCCAACGGTCTCCGAGAAGCCTGTGAAGAGCCTAGGTCGTTGGTATGATGCCTCCCTCAAAGATAAAGAGCAAGTAGAGCAGCTCAGGAAGGAGGTAGCCAGCGGCCTGGAGAACATCGACAGAACCCTGCTTCCTGGCAAGCTGAAGCTCTGGTGCATGCAGTATGGACTACTTCCACGTCTCCTGTGGCCACTAACCCTCTATGAAGTTCCTCTCTCAAAGGTGGAAAAGCTGGAGAGACTGGTCAACTCATATGCAAGGAAGTGGCTTGGCCTTCCCAGGTGCCTCAGCAGCATTGGGCTCTACGGCAAAGGGATGTTACACCTGCCCATTTCCAGTCTGACAGAGGAGTACAAGTGTGCCAAAGTCAGACTGGAGATGATGCTTCTGGATTCGAATGATCCATTTGTAGCCCAAGCTGCCCCCATCCTGGCCACTGGGAGGAAGTGGACCCCATTGGCTGCAACTGAGCAGGCAAAGGCAGCACTCAGACACAGGGACATTGTGGGCCGAGTGCAGGAGGGGAGGAGTGGTCTTGGCCTCGGGATTAGTACACCGGCCTGGAGCAAGGCCAATCCATCTCAGAGACGCAAGCTGGTGGTCCAGGAGGTACGTCGGGAAGAGGAAGCAGGAAGGCGCGCACAAGCTGTGGCGCAGGCAAAGCAAGGGCAGTGGATGGCATGGGAAGGAGTGGAAAAGAGGAAGATCTCCTGGAAAGATCTGTGGGAGATGGAGGCATTCAGAGCGAGCTTCACCATCAGGGCTGCCTACGATGTCCTGCCTTCTCCTGCAAACCTAAGCCAGTGGTATGGCGAAGACCCCACGTGCCCTCTATGTCAAAGTCCAGCAACACTGAAGCACATCTTAGTGGGATGCAAGACCAGCCTCACCCAAGGCCGTTACACCTGGCGGCACGACCAGGTGCTAAGGTGTCTTGCAGCAGTGCTGGAAAGTCAACGGACAAGTGTGAACGCCCTTCCTCCCCCATCATCCCGGTGGCAGCCAGCACCATTTGTTCGGGAGGGCGAGGGTCAAGCCAGCCTCACCACCATAAGACCAGACACTGGGCAGCTGGGCAGAGCACGGGACTGGACGCTGCTGGCAGACTTGGACAAGAAACTCTGCTTCCCGGCTGAGATCGCAGCCACCAACCTGCGACCAGACCTTGTGCTGTGGTCAGCCTCGCTCAAGCTCGTTTACATCATCGAGCTCACTGTGCCCTGGGAGGGTGCAGTGGAGGAGGCCTACGAGCGGAAGAGGCTGAGGTACACTGAACTCGCAGCAGATGCCCAACAACAAGGCTGGACAGCGAAGGTACGCCCAGTGGAAGTAGGCTGCAGAGGGTTCGTAGCCACCTCAACATCCAGGCTACTCAGGGAGATGGGAGTGCGAGGGAAGACCCACCGGCAGGCAATCAAGGACCTCTCCAGGGCTGCTGAAAAGGGGAGCCAGTGGCTGTGGATGAAGAGAAAGGACTCGACCCGGGCGTTCAAATGAGCTGATCGCATCTAGGGAGTGAACCTGGGACGCTGGGATTCACTGCTGAACCCTCTGGAGGTGTCGTGGGCTTATCAGCGAAACATTCATGAAGGAGGGCGCCCACTTGACAACCCAAAGGATGCCATCGCTCATTTGAACACCACAGAGTCTCATCGGTGCCTTAAGTATGTATGTATCGAGGGATATCAACATCTAGTCCTACATAACAGATCATAAACAATACAAAATAAATACATTAAAAATGCTTTCATATATGAATTGACAAGAAAAAACCAACTGTCTATTCACAAAACTATAGTTGCTGTGTGATATACAGTGGGGGAAATAAGTATTGAACACATCAACATTTTGTCCAGTAAATGTATTTCCAATGAGCCTATTCAAGTGAAATTACCAGACTTGTGGTATTAACTCAAACAATCCAGACAAAAAAACTAAACATTAAAGCCCATATGTAAAGTCCATATATAGTTATGTGTAATAAAGTGGAATGAAACAGGAAAAAAGTATTGAACACACTAAGGCTGGGTTGCACCAACCTGGTTTACATTTTAAACCGGTTTAAATCAAGGCTTATCTACTAATCCTGTTGCACCAAACTTTAATCCTATCTTAAACCTGGTTTAAGCCTAGATTTACTAAGCCTGGATTAACTCTAAACCAGGATTAGTTTAAACCAGGTTGGTGCAACCCAGCCTAAGATTTCAAAAAAATTCCCCCACTGTATGTGTGCTGTGTGTTTATATGGGTTTCATCCTCGGCTGTTTTCATCTCACCCACATAATCCTCTCCATATCTGGAGAAGCACTAGACAGTTAAAGTTATCCTGCCTTGCTAATCCTGCTGAAACTCTCTCTCTGACGTTACTGTGCTGTCTGTGTGTTAAAACCTCCTGAGTGACTTCAGTATCTGGATGCCATCTGGCCCATACTGTAGTGTCATCAACCAGCTCCAACACCCTCGGGGCCACTTCAGCTAATGCACTGGAAGCAGAGGAGGAGGAGGAGGAGGAGGAGGCGGAGACATGGGGGAGGGGGACGGGCTCCTTGTAATGGGATGGAACGGAATCCATCGGAACACGGAACACGGAACACATCCATCACGCGTGTTTGACGCCATTCCTCATTCCGTTCCATGAGCCTGTCCTCCCCATGTCTCCCTTCCCAGCATGCAGCCTGTCCTGGTGTAGTGGATGCGAACCTCAGCTCAGCTCTACCTCACCCCTCCCTCACCCCTACCTCACCCCTTCCTCACCCCAACCTCACCCCTCCCTCACCCATACCTCACCCATACCTCGCCCCTCCCTCACCCATACCTCGTATTTCCCCTGGTTCTCGGTCTTCAGCTTCTCCACGTCCAGCAGCAGGGCCCAGGCCTGCCCCCTCAGCTGCTGGGGGATCCCCTTGTACACCCTCTTCACCATCTGGACAGGGGGAGGGGGGAGGGGGGAGGGGGGACACAATGTAAACAAAGAAGAGGGGTAGGGGTTGCATGTGAGTGACTAGAGTGTTTTGTTTTTTTAACAGTGTTTGTTTGTGTGTGTGTGTGTGTGTGTGTGTGTGTTTCTCACCCTGTCACTGTTCCTATACTTGTCCCATTTCTTCACCATCTTCAGCCATTTCTGCACCCTCTCTATCTCCAGATGTTTCAACTGTGAATGTTGGGCAGAGTTGAGACATTGTGTACACACAATGGCAAATAATGTGTATTAATACCATTGTTAATAGGTAACTGTAAACACTAAAATCTGTAAATGCTAAATTCTGTGTTGTGTGTGTTTCCTCAAAGAAAACATCATCCCCCTTCAAGGTAAAAGAATCAACGAACTTAAGAATAATAATTTACCATTCAGCAGACGCTTTTAATCCAAAGTGAGTTACAAATCAACTGACTTGTCTTCATTACCCAACGTACTGCTCCCACTGGGCTGGCAGATATACAGTTACTAGTGACATTTGACATCGGGGAGAATTTCAAAGCTGCTCGCGGTGAAATGTGTGTTTAATCAGATGAATCATAAACACATGACTTAGTGTGAGGGGCGTGTGGGGAAGAGAAGCCTCATGCCTGGCGTGCCTGCTGATAGGCTGCGCTGGAGGAGACATGTAGGGAATGTAGCGCTGGTTCCACACACACACACACACACACAGGCATGCACACACACACACACCGACACACACAGGCATGAACACACACACTGACACAGCCACACACACACAGGCATGAACACATACCCACACACACACACAGGCATGAACACACACACACACACACACACACACACACACACACACACTACAGCTTCTGGAACGTTGGAAGATTACACCCTACCCACTACCAACCATGTAAGAGGTCAGACTTAAAGGTCGTGTCCTCAACCCACTGCTCCCAACAAGTCTGACCAGCAGCAGCCAGTCTCTAACAGACTAATGCTGAGGTTAGGTTAGTACGTTCCTTGGCCTATGGAGGATAGCACACTGAACAAAAATATGAACGCAACACTTTTGTTTTTGCTCCAATTTTCCCTCATAACTTGTGACATCTCTGGCATTGTGCTGTGTGATTAAAAATGCACATTTTAGAATGTCCTTTTATTGTTTATTGTATGCATCTGTGCAATAATCATGCTGTGTAATCAGCATCTGGATATGCCACACCTGTCAGGTGGATGGATTATCTCGGCAAAGGAGAAGTGCTCACTAACACAGATTTAAACAGATTTGTGAGCACAATTTGAGAGAAAACGGCCTTTTGTGTACATAGAAAAAGTCTTGGGTCTTTGATTTCAACTGGTGAAAAAATTGGAGCAAAAACAAAAAGTGTTGTATTTATATTTTTGTAACACACACACACACACACACAGGCATGAACTCAAACGCACACCCACACACACACACACAGGCATGAACACACACACACACCCACACACAGGCATGAACACACACACTCACACTCACACTCACACACAGGCATGAACTCAAACGCACACCCACACACACAGGCATGAACACACACACACACACACACACACACACACACAGGCATGAACACACACACACCCACACACACACACAGGCATGAACACACACACACACACACACACACACACACACACAGGCATGAACACACACACACACACACACACACACAGGCATGAACACACACACACACACACACACACACACACACACACACTCTTACCTTCTCTTCATGGGCACTCGGGTCGGGCAGCTCCTCCTCACTGAGAACAGGGAGTGACAGGCAGAGTCAGAGGCAGGTCATGTGACTGTATACACACACAACCATGTTAGCATGTTAGCATGCTAGCATTAACAGGCTAGCTGTAGCCCCATGGACTTACTGCAGGAAGCCGAAGCGGTCGGTGACTCTGTAGATGCTGTAGTCTGCATCCTCCCAGGGGTCGATCTCCACCCCCTCCTGCCTGCCCTGGAGACACACACACACACACACACACACACACACACAGCGGTCAGGAACACACACATGAAGGTACGCACGCAAACACATGCACGCAGGCACACACACACGCATGCACACGCACACACACGCATGCACCTAGGAACACACACACACACACACACACTCACCCACACACACACACTCACGCACACATACACACCCACACGCACACATGCACACAGACACACGTGTGCGCGCACACACACACACACACTTCAAGTGCTTTAACATTAAATTCAACCAACACTGTTGAGCAGTGTTAGAACTTTTCAACGATAAACAACACACAATTTCACTTTAATCTTCAGCAGAAACACAACAAGGTTAGACGGGTTGGTTGTTCCTGTTGCTGAATGAATAAAGGAATTACAGGAAACACAAGCAGAGGCATCAATAAGCATCAACACCTGCATAAGGTTTTTGTTTAAAACATGTTTTTTTAAACATTCTAAGGATTAGAGATGAATGATTTTAAGTCCAGGCCAGGTCCAGTCCGTGAACTTTGGTGTCCCTAAGCAAGACTTTGATTGTGACCTTGTGTTCGGGGGTGGGGGGTGGGTGGGGGGGTCGGGGTGGTAGCTCAGTTTTGGTTTGACAGGTATTTTGTCGACGGTTGGGGGGGGGTGTGTCAGGGTGCTAGCTCAGTTTTTCATTGACGGGTGTTTCGTCAATGTGGCTAGCAGAGTTTTTGATTGGCGGGTGGTAGCTTAGCGCTGAATTGACAGCAAAAGTGCGGCCCTCCCCTCTAGTGGTTGTGGCCCTAAACGACCGCGTAGATTGCTAACGCCAGCGGCCGGCCCTGGTCCAAGCCACGACCCAAGAGTAAACGCGTCAGCCTGCTGTATAATGGAAAAATCCCATCTCAATGTTGACCCAACAGAAAGTCACATCACAATGTGGACACAACACAACAGAGAGAGGGGACGGTCGCCATGACGACATAGGGGCGGCTGTGGCGCAGGAGGTAGAGCCGGCGTCTAATGATCGCAAGGTCGGCAGATCGGTGGTTCGAACCCCGGCTGACCACGTGCCGAGGTGTCCTTGGGCAAGACACTGAACCCCCAAATTTCTCCCAATGAGCGGGCCGGCGCCTTGCGTGGTAGCTTGCCGCCACTGGTGTGTGAATGTGTGTGTGAATGGGTGAATGAGAGGCCGTTGTAAAGCGCTTTGCAATAAGGCGCTATATAAGTCAGTCCATTTACTATTTACATGAAAACATGGTTCAGAGACAACAGAGATATAGTAACACTGTTCAATTCTCTATGGCTGAGGAGGCCAGGGGGAGGCTGGCGGAGGTAGAAATCAGAGGACGGGGCTCATTGTAATGTATGGAATGGAATGAGGAATGGTATCAAACACGTCACACATTGTGTTTGATGATACCTGTCCTCCTCATTCCATTCCATGCTTTACCGCCAGCCTGTCCTCCGATTTCTACCTCCGCCAGCCTCACCGATTGAGACAGCTCTCTCTAAAGACTAACAGACTACCAAGATGTGGCTGACTATCAGATAACAGGCTGTGGGGGGGGGGGGGGGGGGGCAAGTGCGAGGAATGCTTTCTTTAACAGCAGTGTTTTGACGCTGCCCTCGGTGACCCCAGATGTCTATCTATTTATCAGATTATTCTGGTTCTAGCACATCTGACACATCCTCACAGGAGCAACCCTGTAGGGCACATGAATGGTGTCATGTCTGCGAAAGTGAGAAGTGAGCTAAAAATAGGAGGGGAGCGGAAGTCGTTTAGGGAAAGAGGAGAGGGAGAGAGAAAGAGAGGAATGGAGAGGGAGAGAGGCGAGAGAGGAGAGAGAGGAGAGGGAGGAGAGGGAGGAGAGGGAGAGGAGAGAGAGGAGAGGGAGGAGAGGGAGAGAGGAGAGAGAGGAGAGGGAGAGAGGCGAGAGAGGCGAGGGAGAGAGGCGAGAGAGAGAGGAGAGATAGTGAGAGGAGAGGGAGAGAGGAGAGAGAGAAAGGAGAGATAGAGAGAGAGAGAAAGAGGAGAGATATAATTAAACAGCGAGGTGAATGTGTGGAAAGCGGTTGGCAGCCCGCCACAGAACCTGCTGAGGATGGTGCCTCTCCAATCTGTAACACACTGTAATGGTGAAGAGTAAAAACCCATGGCTGAATTGCTTCTCTGTGTGTGTGTGTGCGTGTGTGTGTGTGTGTGTGTGTGTGTGTGTGTGTGCCCATGTGTGTGTGCCCGTGTGTGTGTGTGTGTGTGTGTGTGTGTGTGCGTGTGCGTGTGTGGTTCAGGAGACAACAGAGACCTTCATAGAGAGTAACCAGTGGAACCTTTTTTTAAAGACGCGTCAGATTTCCGTAACCCGTTGTCACAGCTGTTGCTATGGCCAGACAAGGCACCCATACACCCCCTCCTTTCACTGACGCTAGAGTGAGAGCTAAATTTAATCGCTGTCTCCCGCTCGCTCTCTCTCTCTCTCTCTCTCTCTCCCTTCTTTTTTACAGGAATGTTTCAGCTAATCTGCTGGAAACTTCTGTGCAAACTACTGAACTCAAAAACGAGTCGTTTCTTGTTACAGAATAACTGTATTTGTATGGCTTTTCTATCTTCTTAAAAACAAATTTTATTTATTTTTATTTTTTACAGTGTGTGGTAACTATGGTACCGAGGTCACGACCTGGAGGAAGGTTCAAAGGTCACCAGTTGTTAGCAATTAGCAGTGTCATTGTATTTGCCTGGCAAAACAAACCATTAGCATGGATCAGCATGCTATTAGGCTTAAGTTCAGCTATGCATATGCAGACACACACTGATTCACTTCACATGCGCACACACACACACACACACACACACACACACACACACACACCACATTATTAACATTGTGTTTCTCCTTGTTGTCCTTCTTAGAACGTTTGGTGTTGGGTGTTTTAATGACCCGTTCAAACAAGTGTGAACTCTTCCTCCTGTGAAGGCAGATGAACAACACAGATACAGATATCACTGTCACAACACAACTATGACACCATGAAACACCTGCACAACGTCAAACCATAACTATGACATCATAATACACCTGCACAATGTCAAACCATAACTATGACATCATGAAACACCTGCACAATGTCAATTCATACCTATGACATCATGATACACCTGCACAATGTCAAACCGTAACGATAACATCATGAAACATAACTATCACAAGTGGAGGGAATGAGACACTGCTCTGATTGGTTGATGTCTGTGAACATTCCATCCTTGTCCTTCTCCATTCATACAGTAATTTGTTTGGAGACGTTCACTTGCGTTATTTTTGTCGTCTGTAAACAAGAAATTACATAACGTTTGCCACGAACATGGTTATTTTAGCGCCTCAGAAACAGCCCTGGGGTG
This sequence comes from Nansenia antarctica, assembly GCF_963989245.1. Lineage (NCBI taxonomy): Eukaryota > Metazoa > Chordata > Actinopteri > Argentiniformes > Microstomatidae > Nansenia > Nansenia antarctica. The sequence continues at coordinate 39,861,614 of NC_137679.1, read as the reverse complement.
GGGGCTTCTCGAACGTCACTCACCGTATCATATTTCAAGATGATATCAGCGCGTTCTTCTGCTATCAGTGTCTCGATATCCTTCTTCATGTCAATATCTGAAAACAGACAAAATAATACATTAACAAAAATGTATTTATAAATGTATACTATTTAAGTATTTTGTTTATAAACAATCTCTTGTTTTAGCAACAAGTCTTGTTTTAGCAACAGTATCACAATCAGTCAATCACTACTGTAGGGAACAGATTGTTGTGAGGGAAAGGCATTGGCTTTCAAAACAAAACTGAGAGCGGACATGGCTCGCATACTGTCACAGCATGATCCGGTTCTGTTTACACATCCTCCATGTTCTACCATGTCAGAGTGTACTGTTATGCTGGGAGATGTTCACTGACAGTTGGGATATTAAACCTTGAATGGTCTTTCCCTGCCATGAAGCCCAGGATGTTGGTTTGGGGGTATTGTGTTGGTTAAGGCTGCTGCTATTGTCCCATAAGCCAGGACACTTCCTGTGTCTATCTATCTGGTCCAGTCTGGACAGACGGCACTCTGACCGCTGTACTGCTAACCTCTCACCTCAGATCGACACAGAAAGACGTTTAGACCATTTGGAAATTGTCTTGTTTATTAAAAATGTATGTTTTATATTTTATATCGTTTATATCTAATTAGACATTACAAGCTGAAAATACATATTTTAAGGATATACGTATATCACTATACAATCATCTCAGTCCAACATAAACAAATTATATATATTTAGACCCAAAGTCGCATACGCACTTTGATGACCCGTAACACGCATGACATCATCAAGGCGAGTTCTCTGAAATGTAGTAAACTGTAGTAAAAGTGTAGCAAAATATTTGGGGCGGATTGAACGACAAACACAAGGTGCTGATGTGTGTTAGGCAGCAGGTTTGAGTGGGAGAGAGGGCCGTACGACACACAAAGCAGGTTGGAGACGTGAAGCCCTGAGTGGATGGAGAGCTGGCAGTGTATGAAGAGGCTGTGTGTCTGTACGTCTGCTGTGTGCATCAGTAATGTAAGCCCCCTGGGAAACACAACTCCTGCCAGCCCGCGTTCAGATGAGAGCGTCTGTTAACCCCCACCTTCCACTCTCCTTCCCATCTCTTCCCCCTCCTCTCTCTCTCTCTCTCTCTCTCTCTCTCTCCTCCCCTTCCCTCCCCCTTCCCCTCTCTTCCATCTCTCCTTTCCATCTCCTTCCCCATCTCGTTCCTCCCTCTCTCCCCTCTCCTTACCACCCCTTTGCTATATCTCTCCCCCTCTCTCTCCCTTGTCCTTCCCCCCTCTTTCTGCCTTCTTTTTCCCTCTCTCTATGCCTTCTATTTCCCCTCTCTTCCCTCTTTCCCATCTTCCCTCTCTCCCATATCTCCTAAACAGGCAGCTGCCTCACACACACATATACACACACACACACACACACACACACACACACACACACACGAACCACTATTATGTTGCTCATCAGCACTTGGGTGTTAGTTAAGAAGGGATGGAACATTTGATTGACAGGTGGGTATTGACGCATCTCACAACCCCTCTTTAATATTACAAAACACTGTGAACATTCCGTCCTCCAGGGACACGCTGTATCTATGCCAGGGGAGGCTGATGGGGTAGAAATCGGAGGATGGGCTCATTGTAATGCACGACTTCTACCTCCATCAGCCTCCCCTGATCTCTGCCAGTGCCTCCGGGATGGCTACACATACCACATCTCAACCTGCTCCTACTACTACCACTAGGTGTGTGTGTGTGTGTGTGTGTGTGTGTGTGTGTGTGTGTGTGTGTGTGTGTGTGTGTGTGTGTGTGTGGGTGTGTGTGACAGATGGTAGCAGAACGGATGGGAGGCAATGGGAAGGTGAAGATATGCAAGCAAACGTCATGATTCACTTCCCTTGCACACACACACACACACACACACACCCACACACACACACACACACACACACGCACACGCACACACCTCTGCCTCTACATGAGGGGTCTAATGATCTGCAAGGTTGGCTGTTCGGCAGTTCGAACCCTGGCTGGCCAGATGTCGCGGTGTCCTTGGGCAAGACACTGAACCCCAAATTGCTCCCAATGGCCGGCTAGCATGTTAGCTTGCTGCCATTGGTGTGTGAATGTGTGTGTGAATGAGAGGCCATTGTAAAGCACTTTGGAATAAGGCGCTATATAAGTGCAGTCCATCCACCTGGTAGCATTATAGCCTATGCTATAGGTAGCATTATGCAGGTATAGTAGCATTGTGCAGGTAGCATTATAGCCTACTCTACAGGTAGCATTGTGGAGGTAGCATTATAGCCTAGATGCTATGTAGCCTATGCTAGGTAGCATTATGGTATGTTTATCAGGGTTCTGGTGGTCCACAATGTAGGCATAATGTAGCTACTATCTATGTCTATAGCTACCTTCCCACAGGTGAATACTCTGCTGCCTAGCAACCATGGTGATATATTCCACCGGACCGCCACGGCTGTTGTTATTGTACTACCACAACAAAGCACCAGGGGGGTATTAATCTCAGTTAATCCCCCACTTTCCGTGAGCATCATTTCCAGTGCAGAGGTCCCAGAGTCATAATCTGCACGGACACACAGCAGGAAACATCAAGCATCTGGATTAGGAATATCTCTGAGGGCGGGATTACACAATGTAATGCTGTTATTCCTGACCTGGAAGGCAAAGGAGCTTGGGAACAAAGGACAGGCAGCTCAGTTGTTCTGTAATCTCACCACCGATGTTAGGTGACCGGTTTAGAATCTGTGTGGAGATACTGTCAGTCATTTTCCATGGCCAACTATACGCGCACACACACACTCTCTCACACACACACACACACACACACACACACACACAGACACACGGACACACACAATGCCAACGACAGGACATACAATGTGGTTGTACTGACAGATGACTAATCACATTAACATGGACACACACACGCACTCGCACACACACACACACACTCACGCTCTCACATACACTCACACACTCTCTCTCTCTCTCACACACACACACACACACACACACACAATGCCAACAGTGTCATACGACCACATACAGACACATCTAACTACAGCAGGGATGGATGACTCTCACTTACACCACCAGGAAGACAGCTGGGCTGGTGGGAGGCAGACAATCGGAGAACAGGCTCATTATAATGCATGGGATGGAATGAGGAACGGTAACAAACCATGTGTTCGATCCCTTTCCTGATTCCATCCCATCATGCATTTACAATGAGCCCCGTCCTCCGACAGTATTTCTACCTCCACCAGCCTCCCCTGGTCTGAGTGAATGTGGGTTAAACAGGTTGAATAATTCAGTGAGGTAGGACTGGAGCACATGTCTGCCAGACGGTCAGTGACACAGATAGACCACAGCGGGGGAGATGGAGAGGCTGCTAGCTGCTGGAGTCAGACTCCCATAGGAGACGCCAGGGGGGGTATTCCATCAACGTCGCTAAAGGAAAAATCCAGGCTTATTCTGATGAAGTCTCGCGAGAGTTCTCCAAAAAATATCCAGGCTTATTTTTGATAAATCTGGCGAGACTTCTCATCAAAAATAAGCCTGGATTTTCCTTTAGCGACGTTGATGGAACACCCCCCTGAAGGCCGACACACTGACTGTCTGATGAAGACGGACATGTGACGCCTCGACCTCTGACCCTGTCTAAGGACTCTGGGGGGGCTGAGGCTAGGCTAGGGACATACGACAGAAGAAGGCCCAGCCTAGGGTTGTCAAGCCGTTTCTGTTTTAGCAGTCGTTGTCTTGGCTAACAGGGAAATGTTAAAGCGTTGTCAAGTCTTTATTCTCTATCATCCCGAAGAGCTATAATGTGTTCGGCTGAGAGAGAGAATCCACTTTTTAAAAACAAACAACAACACACACAATAGACATTTAAAAGACAGACATTGGAACATAGTTGGATGGAGACAGTCAGATACACTGGTTTACACTGAGGCGACAGTGGTTGAGAAGGACTCTCTCTCCCTCAGCCTAACGCCACAGTCTGAACACCCTCACTCACTACGCCTTCTCTCCTCACCAGACACCCAAAGATTTAGTGGAGGCCTGTGGAAGCAGAAATCAGAGGACGGGGCTTTTTGTAATGCATGGAATGGAATGAGGAATGGTATCAAACACGCGTGTGTACAATGTCTATCTCTACCAGTCTCCTCTCTCTGCATAGATTCAGTTCAGATGTAGTTGCCTTAGTTTTAAACCCCTTTATCTCTAGTCTATACTTTTCAGAAAACAAGAAACTCAAGAGAGGAAAACACAGCTAATCAAAACATTCAGAAAAGCATTCTGAATGTTGAGACTCAATCCATCTGGCAGGAGGTGCCATGTGGTCAGTGGTCAAAAACCAATGCAGGCAGCTACGTAGCGGGGGCTCTGGAGAGCCTCCCAGTAGCTTGACGGATGGGTGCCAGGTCCAGGCCCGGCGCTAAGAGCCCAGAGAGACCGGGGAGGGTTAAGAAAAAAAAAGAAAGAAAAAAAAGAAAGTAGGCTAGCTGTCTTCCTCCTCTCCGGCAACTGATTTCATTTGCATCTGGACCCAAGAGAGCTGACACACACCAAAACATAAACGCACACACAGGCGCGCGCAAGGACCCAAGCACGCACGGACCCACGCACGCGCACGCGCACACACACACACACACACACACACACACACACACACACACACACACACACACACACACACAGGCTACCGTTTTTATGTGGAATAAAAATGAGGCAGCTATATGCAAGGCAGGCCAGTGTTGTGCTGTTGTTAATGTTTGTTAATGAATGTTATTGTTTACATTCATTGCATGCATGCCACAGTAGCGTGGCCCGCTGTTTGTCATTGAATGCAATGTTGAACAGCTTCCATCTATAAAGCTCGCAACAAATCACATGTAAATCTATAATGCATTCTAAACCAATAGGCCTAGCCTAAATAACGTGTCTGGTGTTGTCTGGGAGCGAATATTGTCAGTGGGTGTTGTCAGCTTAATACAGTGAATACTGTGAAGAAAATAGGGCGCAAATGTGACGCAAACCTCCCTGTTTTAATAGAATCAAAGGAAAACTAGACACATTGGTAGTATCAATCATACAATTACTAGTTACAACAGAGAGAGCGCTTGTAAAAGAGCTTTGCTTGGATTAACGCACGAGCCCGCCGCGCAGACATGCATAGGTATTTCCATAATAATAATACATGTATAGTGAAACTGTCACTGACTAAACCACCGAAATGACACTGGAACAAAAAAAAAGATGGGAGCAATTACCGTTTAATCTGGATATCTCTCTGCGCTATCCGTGCAGAAAGATCATTCCCCTTTCGCATTATTTCATCAATCGTTGCATTTCAGATCCAAGGAGAGCTGTCACCCAATTTCGCAGAGTTGACAACAATAGCCGTCCCCAGTCAGGCACGGCGCCGCACAGACCCAGCTAAGGGGGGTTCGGTGGTCTACACTGAGCAGGCGCGGCAGCGTGGCACGGGTGACAGATACATAGGCCTGGGTGATGTCTTAAAGGTACAGTGACACACACAAAAGCATGCAGGCGTTATTTTTGGTTTCAGCCGTCTGGTCTAACCTCAGAGATAGTAGTGACTGACTGGTGGTCCCAATGCCTCTGCTGCCCCCTGCTGTTCTCGGTCCGCGTTACATCCGCTTTATTTCCCCATTCAGACCATTCGGATTACAACACGCAAAGGTGGACTATTGTAGAACTACAACCGCCGCCCCAATACAAATCTTAGGCTACATGAAACAAAACATGTATTTTTGTAAAGGTTATTTTTGTGGATGGGGCAGCCCGACTAGCTATATTTTTACTGGATAGAGATAGTGAAAGGGTTATATCAAGTCTGTTTTATCTAAACCATGAGTGGGAATGTCCGCCAGGACGGCCCCTTGAAATAAATGTCCATACTGTAGTGGGTTTGTGTTCGCTTCGGCGGCACATATACTAAAATTGGAACGATACAGAGAAGATTAGCATGGCCCCTCGTGTCATCCTTGTGGGGGAAACCAGTTTTCTAATTGTCTTATCTGTCTTAATTTGCATGTCCCTCCCTACACAGGGTAATATGAGGGTACATTAACACTCGCTAACTGCATATAAAAACACCTAAGATTAGTTTTAAACTTTACAGAACATTAAGTTGTTTCAATACTGCTATTCTATTTGCTTGTATGAATTAAAAAATGCATAACTTACGTGCTGTTTACAGATGATACAGATCGACACATTTTAATTTTCACCGTAAGCCTCGGTGATTTAGAACATAAAAGCATAATAACACATAAATAACATAAAAGCATGTCTATAAATGCTTTCATAGGGGGGGGGGGGGGGGGGAACGAAACTTTTTTTTTTTTTTTTTTTGCCATTTAGCAGTGTTTCAACTTTGCCTGTTTGTTCCAAGTTTAACTACATTTATTTGGCTAAAATAGCTAGAGCGCTTGTTTTCGTCTGAAACGCAGGGCGTTTGCGAAGCAATTCCAGCAGGTGGGTCCAGTAGGTGGGGGTGCAGCCCAACGGGTGCAGCCCCCGGGGCCGTGGGGAGAAGAACGGGGAGTGTCTTGTAATGCTCCCTGTTGTTAATGTTTTGTAAGTCAGAATGTTATGAATGACTGTGTATGCTTTCTGAGTGAACATTGTTGCCAGTGTATGGTTGAACGAGCTTCTTTTGAGACATTAATGAAGTGATTGGCCAACATGTGTGTTAGTAATGCAGACTGTATGAAGAGTTGTGACTCTGTGACTTCAGTATTGAACACTGTGACTTAGCGACCGTAAAAAAACTGTAACTAGGAACAGCAGCAGTTTAGGCTATAAAAGAACAGCAGTGTAGGCCATTGTCGTGGATTTAATTGATTCTTATTAGATTGAGTAAAACGTATAAAGCACAAAGAGCTTAAATCAATTATCTCCAAAGAGGCCTTTTATTAAGTCACATGCAGCCTGGCGAAGCCACCCAACCCTAAATCACCCTGAGGCGGGGGTGGGCCAGGACCAGGACCAGGGGGGAGTCTGGGCCAGGGTCAGGGGTCACAGGAGGCCAGCCCAGGCCGGGAGGGGGAGGCGGCGGCGGGAGATCAGGAAGGCCACGCTGTGCCCAGGCTGCTCCGTGCCCGAGCCGCTCAGCATGGCGGCCATCCTGCTGTCGCACGCGCCCTCCAGGGCCTCTGCCACACCCACTGCTGCAGCAGGAAGCAGGACGTCCTATTCAACACCTGACACCATCTCCAGGAACAACAACAATAACAACACAGAGGGAGATCAGGCACCTGTGAGGGAAGGAAAAGGTGATCATGTCAGATCTATGGTATAGAGCTACATGACTGGGGTCTTAATCGCTCTGTATAAATGATAGGTGGATGTAATGATAGTGTAAGTATCTCCAGATGTACGTCTGTGTGTGTGTATATGTGTGTGCCTGCATGTCATGAAAGTATACTTTATTATTTCTTTTATTCAATGTTATTGACCTTTAATACTGGCCAAAGCCATAGGAAGCGGCCGAAATGCTGGCCATCAGGTCGCGGTGGAAGTCCTCATATGTCCGTTGATGTTTGGACAATTTCAGCTTCAGGAAGCAAGTGGATGACTGTGGAAGAACACAGTGAACCACTTCCACTTCCAGGTATTCTGGAGGGACATCCCACCCAGTCCAAAAAGCCAGAAGTCTTTTCCGACCTTCAGACGAACCTAGGTAGTGGATAGGATATCTATTCAGAAACAATCCATTTCAACAAGGGCCAACAACGAATGTCTCCGCCCTAGGAGACCTATCCTAGAGCAATAGGTGGCAGATTTTGGCAGAATAAAGTAATTAATTGCAAGTGCCCTAGAGAGTGCTGTGGTCTAATGCACTTGGTGCTTGTTCTGTATACACATCCATGTAAGGGCATCAGTATCGAATAATGAAAAATAGCCATACTTGTTTCGATGAAGGTCCTCAGGAATCCCAGCATCCTCTCCTGGCCCTCCTCATCGCCATCTTCAATGTCCAAATCTGCCTCCGGCCATTCAATTTTCTCCAGAATCATCTAATATAAATGCACCGGTTAACATTTGCTCCCCCTTTATGCTTTTTCAATTACAAAAGCCGTTTCAATACACAATCTTTAAAAAAAATAATCGAGACACATTTAATGCAAAGCTACATGTGATAAGTTCGCACTTTGGCAACCCCACTGGTCATGATAAAAATGATCATGTGTTTTAAGAACCATATCTCCTCTCTTGCTGTGACACTGCTTTGTGGATTCCGAGGGCGGAGTGTTGATGTAGTTGCATGCTTAAAAAGTCACTTCTGGCAATATTTCCCACGGTATCTAGCCTAGACACCTATGTCTAAAATCTGAAATTCACAAGGTCTCATGTCATGAAAAATATTTTGGGGATCTTGCTAAGGCCAATCCATACTCTCGTAACAAAAACAAGTGAATATTTAGCAATAAAAATGCTTTCACATGTAGCTTGAATGTTTTCATTTGCATTACCTGTGGCGTGATCCTGGTTTCTGCGGCTCTTGGCCATAAGACTGGCACAGTGTCCGGCCTGGAACTTAATAGCTCCCAGACACCGGTGTCTTTTAGCCCCCTCCTCAGGTGTTTGACCTGCTTGTTCGTCCTTTCCAGCACCTGTAAAACAAATAAACCCCCCAAAAAACGTGTCATGGTTATATTAAGGCAACAGTGAATTCAATGAGAACCAGTGGTTTCGTTTAAATTCAAAGACTTAAGAAAGACAAACTTACAGCATGCACCAATAGTTTCTCCGCCAGCCACATCCTGTTTGCTGATGTAGGCCCTGGGAAATCCCATGCCTGGCATAGGGAGAGGACCTTCTCTTTGTTGTCCTCGGTGAGGTCATGACCATTGTTCAGCTGACAAGAAATGTAATTGTGAAATGTAACAAATGTAAAAAGCAATTACTTAACACATTGTAAATAGAGAGCAATATAACATCATGAAATACTGCACAATACTAGCAATTAAAAAGCTATTTCTAACCAGTTCCAGCGCCTCCCGAACATCCATGTCCACACAATCCAATGGGGAGACAATTGTCATGTGCTGCGCCCCCCCACACAGGACATTGTGCAATGGCTGGGCTCAGGCCGGTCAAGCATGGTCCACCATGCAGGAAACTGTGCCCCATCATGCGGCCCGCGACAATGAAGAAGTCGCTGTTGAGGAGGGTCTGGTCAGTAGACGGAACCAGATGGTCCGTCTCCCCGTCGAAAAGTAAGGTTTTCCCTTAAAAGAATAAAAAGGTAAAAAATTTATTTTAGACATCTGGAAAATATTAACATGACCACCAGGCTAGGAAAATATAGCCTATGCATTAAAAGAAAATCACATATGTACGAGTAACAAGACTTAATTACCTTTCTCTTCATCAAGGTGGAAGCCATATGGAGGCTCTCCATTGCGGTGGCGAGGACAAATCTGGCCACACCCTCACCGACGGCTTGAGTGCTTTACCACGTCACGCGCAGTATCAACCAATGAAAATGCGTAGAGTGCGTCCAAGATACGCCCCTATATTTGCATACACATCTGACAATGACAAAGACAAACTATTCTATGTGAATAGCTAGGTGAAAACAACATTGTCTTTCGATTTATCAGTAATGTATGTGTAACGATGGTCAAACAGGCAACCTTCTTTTAAGCAATTCTTTTTATTGACCTGCAGAGAAGACATATAAAACACAATTCTTCTCTGTTCTGCAACTCTTGTGAATCCATGAAGATGGCGGCCATGTTCTAGTACCACCGTCTATGTATATTTCACGTCAGGATAATTTGTTTACAGAACGAACACAAATTTCCCTCAAACATTACAAATAACAATTACAAACAACATGTGGAGCGACATACCTGCAGAGAAGACATATAAAACACAATTCTTCTCTGTTCTGCAACTCTTGTGAATCTGCGCGTTCAAAATAACATACAATAAATGTTCTGTTTCACATCATCACAATACATGTAAAAACAAACAGCACAGTACTACACCAACATTTTCACCCTACATTACAAGATTCTCCATACAAACAACAAAACACGAGGAGCATTTTACATAGCGCACATACCCATGAAGATGGCGGCCATGTTCTAGTACCACCGTGAGTACGGCAACAAGAGAAGGACAAAAGAACGCGCAGACCTGCAGTACACCCAAACTCCAATGGGGGGCTCCAACAACAACCAGGGCTGCTCAAGCACGGCGAAACTCATCTACATTCACCACAACTAAACATACATTCCCAACTCTGTTACACCCACCTCCCCTGAATTTCGCCAACCTTGAGCAGCAACTATACATTTAAATACTACTTTTTACTTTTTACACTATTACATAGGGCCGCCAAAGGACAGGACAGCCAACTTGAAAAGTATCCTATAAGGATGAAGTGGAAAGAGAGGTAAACTATCTCTCCAACCAACTACTGGCGGTAGGATGCGTTCTACACCCCACAAGACCCTATATTTTTTTTTTCTGTGTATTACTAGCCTTCAAGAGGCCACAACCTCTTATGAAACAATCAGAATAACGAACAAACCTATATGTCATAGGATGTCAGTGTGCACAGTGTATACATGCACTGAACTGAGCTTCGGCTTATCTAACTGTGGAAAGCCTGGAACACTGACCTACAAACAGCTCGAATGTTTGACTTAGTGTCTTGGATAATGTCTTGTCCTGACATAGTATAAATCAATCTGTCAACTGGTTTGATAAGGCGACCAAACTTGGACTTGACCTGTGTGACTGTACTAGGATGTTCACACTGTGTAACAGAAGCTAGAGTGTCAGTACGCTGTGTGTCACTAGCATCATCTGTCTGATTTGTGTTACCAGAAACATCAGTACAATCATCAGCGCTAACCACAAATCTAGAATCAGAGTTAATGGACTGATCTACCATTTGCTCCTCAGCCATCTGCTCGGGGACCCTCTGAGGGGCAAACGAGACTGAAGACACTACAGTGTTAGTAGCCTCTGTCCGTGAGTGGTCAGGGAATGGTAACTGGGTGACCCACTCTAGGGTTCTTCCCTTGGGATCCTTGGGCTCTGGAACAGTCAAGGGAACATCCCTCTCCCGAACAGCTCTTCCCCCATACTCCATGTCTTCAACCTCCCCTCCCTCACTCCCAGGACAGGAATCCACTCTCTCCGACTCGAACGCGGTTCCTCTACTCACTTCCCCAGGCAAGGAATCCTGTTCCACTTCCGACACGGACATGTCACTTGGCTCATTTGATGTATGAACAGCAGACAGGGATGAAACTGGGTCAGAGATCACACTCGTATCATACACCGGCAGAAAGTTCACCAACAACAATAGATTACGGTGGACTACCTTCTCTCGTCCAGTGACAGTGTCTTGTATCCTATATGTGTGAGTCTCAGAGTTCCTATCCACCACAGTGTATACAGTAGATTCCCAACGGTCAGCCACCTTTCTCTTTCCTCTCTCTCTCTTGTTCGCCAACAGCACACGGTCTCCGACATCAATGGTGGGCCCTTTCACTCGTCTGTTGTAGAGCTCTGTGTGACGGTGCTGTTCTTTTATGACATGTTCCTGGGCTATGACCATAGCTTCTCTCAGATCCTTCGTGAGAGACATCACATACTTGTCGTAGCTGACCACAGCTGGATCATTCAGGACTGTCCGGAAGAGTATATCGACAGGGAGACGAGGAGTACGCCCGAACATCAGATAGAAAGGTGCATAGCCAGTTGACTCATGCGCTGTGCTATTGTACATGAACGTCAGAGTTTGCAAACGCCTCGGCCAGTTGATTTTTGCCTCTGGTTCAAGCGCTCGGATCATGTTACCGAGAGTTCTATTGAAACGTTCCACACTACCGTTACCCATCGGGTGATACGGGGTTGTGTGCGACTTTCTGACACCGGAGACTCTGAGCAGCTCACTCACTAGTTGACTCTCGAAGCTAGCTCCCTGGTCGCTATGGATACGTTCTGGGAACCCAAAGACGCAGAAGAACTTGTCCCATAGAACTCTCGCCACCTGTTTGGCTGACTGATCTTTGCAGGGGAATGCCTGGGCCATTCTTGTAAAATGGTCAGTAACAACTAACACATCAACTGACTTGTTCCTTGAGTCCTCCGCTGACCAGAAATCAATGCAAACCAGCTGAAGTGGCCTGGTTGATGTGATACTCTGCAAAGGCGCCCTCGCAGCAGGTTCAACAGTCTTACTGACAATACACCGCTGGCAGTTACGGACGTAGTCTCTTACGTCTCTGTCGAGGTTGAGCCAGAAGAACCTCTGTCTGGCCAAGCCAAGACTCCTGAACTGACCTTGATGGCCGGCATGGTCATGAACACCTCTCAGAACTTCAACTTTCTTAGACTCAGGAACCACATACTGGCGGCGTTTTGACTTCACGACTTGATCCCTCGAGACTCTGTAGAGTATCCCATTGCTCACAACAAGTTTCTCCCAGTGCTTCAGGTACCTCATGACTGTGACTGATTCCTTATCTCTCTCTCTCCTGGAGGGTCTCCGATGTCTCTCCACATAGTACAAGACTCGAGAGAGAGTCCTGTCTCTGAGCTGTTCATCCCGGAGTTCCTTCTCACTGTAAGCAGGAAGTGAGTCCTGACCACCTGGGACTAACTGAGGCAAATGGTGCAAGACTGCTACAGCGCGCGTTCTTGCTCCGACCTCCCACAGATCGTCATATGACTGTAGAACAACAGACACTTCATCCATCTCCATAGACTGAGCGTGGACATGCAGAGGTGATGGGACACTTTGAGCGTAACTCTCTGCCTGGCGTGGAGTGTCACCACTATCATTGGACGACCGGAAGGCGTCCTGTACAGAAGCACTCGACACATCCTGGACTTCGGAGAGGAGATTCTTGTAGGGCTCTTCAAGTAATCTGTGACCGACTCTCTGCTTGACGAAAGGCACACGACTCAAGGCATCAGCGACAACATTCTGTGGGCCTGGCACGTACTTGATGTCGAAGTTATAGCTCGCTAACTTAGCCACCCATCGTTGCTCGCAGCAGTCCAGCTTGGGCTTCGTCATGATATGAGTCAATGGATTATTGTCCGTCCAAACAGTGAAATCATGCCCCTTCAACCAATGGCTGAACTTGTCACAGACACTCCACTTCAAGGCTAGGAATTCCAACCGATGGGCTGGGTAGTTTCTCTGAGACTGAGAGAGGGACTTGCTGGCGAATGCGATTGGCCTCGCTCGGTCTTCACCCTCTTGGATCTGCGACAGGACAGCACCGATGCCATCAAGGGACGCGTCCGTTGACAGCATGAAGGGACGGCTGAAGTCAGGGTGAGCCAGGACAGCCGTCTCAACCAGCGCCGTTTTCAGCTTCTGGAAAGCCTGCTCCGTTTCGGGGGTCCAGTCAGTAACCTTCAACTTCCTGCTTTGTGACCTTTGTTTGGACTGTTTCTCCTTCCCTTTTCTCTTCTGACCCGTCAACAGAGAGAAGAGAGGCTTTGCAATAGCGGAGAAGCTAGGCACAAAGTGCTGGTAATAATTGATCATCCCCAAGAAAGATCTGATTCGTTTCTGTGAGGGGGTTACACCGTCCGCTTCCATCAGGTCAGCACTTGTCATCTTTGCGATGCTCTCAACTTTGCTGGGATCAGTCAACACACCGTTGTCATTAATTATGTGGCCGAGGAATTTGACGGATTTCCGGAGAAAAAAACACTTCTTGGGGGCCAATTTCAGGTTATGACCACGCAGTCTACTGAACACCATCTCCAAGCGTTCCAGAGCAGTCCTCTCATCAGGGGCATACACCAATAAATCATCCAGATAAACCAGTAAGCTCAGATAGTTCTGGTCTCCGAAAATGCTAGTCATCATACGCATGAAGCTCCCAGGACTATTACAGAGGCCCTGCGGGAGGCGATTATACTCATACAAGCCCATAGGTGTTGTAAAGGCAGAGTACTTTCTGTCATCCTCGTGTAGTGGCATGTTATAAAACCCTGAGGTTAGATCCATAGTACTAAACAAGGAGTTACCTCCAAGTGCAGCTAAGCAGTCGGCCTGGTGAGGGAGAGGGTGAGCATCCTTCAGGGTCCTCTTGTTCAGCCAGCGAAAGTCTGTACAGATACGGAGATCTCCGTTCTTTTTCCATACAAGAACCAACGGAGATGCATATTCACTGGTTGACTTCCTGATTATATCTTTCTCCTCCATCTCACTCAGTACTTGGCGCAACTTCTGATACTGACTGGGGGGCACTCGTCTGAATGGGAGCCGGAATGGCCTGTGATCTGAGAGGTGAATGCGATGTATGAAGCCCTTTGCCTCTCCACAATCCAGGTGATGGCGTGAGAAGATGTCCTTGTAGCGCACAACCAGGTCAGCCATCTTGCTTCTACACTGTTCAGACACGTCACAGGAGTGTATGTCGAGCCCACTCAATCCCATGTACTTCAGTTCCTCATCAACAGTGCGGGCCGCATTTTCACTGGACGGGGTTACTTGACAGCAACTGAGTAGTGGGACCTCAGCAGGTCCGGTCTCATCCATGTCCTCGAGCGCAATGCAGGAGAAGACGTCGGCCAATTTAGCATTGCGTCTTACCAAGACGGGCCTGTCGGACGAGTTGATCAGCTTCAATGGAACCCATCCGTCTCCCCACAAAGGAGTAACAACTCTGGCCACCAGAACCCCTCTTGGAGCTGAGCGACACGATGTGGGCTCTGTCATCACAGCGCTACCAGGAGACACAATAGTGGACTTGGGTAGCTTGCCCCACATCAGGTACTCCCGACCAGGCTCAAGACACACGGCTGAGTTGCACCTGACTGTGCCTATCTTGTCAGGTATGACGTCACCTCGCCAACGGTTCAGACCAGCGAGCATCGAGAGAAACTGTTCAGATTCTGGATCGCCAGCAGGACAGGGCGTAGACACAGCCTTCCAGTAGCCATCACATTGCTTATACTGCCGGAGGATATATTTAATAACATTGGTGCCTAGTATCAACTCATCATGCTGGCCTTCAACTACCAGAGTGGGAACCATAATCCTACAGCCATACACCTCCATTTCCACGTTGAAAGCTGACTCAGGCTTGACACGGCGACCACCACAGCCAACAAGCACCACATTTGAACTGAACTGGTTATGCTCTGTAGCAACTCCAACCTCTCTAAGCTTTCCCTCTGCCGTCTTACTCATTGTACAAGCCATAGACCCACTGTCTAGCATAGCATTTAGAGTCACTGTATTACCAACTGTCACAGGTGTGTAGAAAAGGCTGTCACTACCACTAATTGTATGCGTATTCTGATAAACAATATCTTCAGAGTTATCACTTGAGCTTTTGAGAGCTATATACACTGTCTCAGCACTAGATTCGTCCTCACAATGGGAGTTTACTTGGCGACCTATACTTTCTCCCTCTGAATACAGGCCACCTAGTTTCCCTGAGGCTGAGGTGCTCGGGACGACCTGGTGGGACACTCAACTTTTGTGTGACCTGGGGCTAAACAGACAAAGCACAGCTTCTCTGACATGCAGTGTGAGATGGTAGTGTGTCTACTGTCATCACAGACTCGGCAGGCCTTCTCACGGGCGCCACCCTGGTATCTTCCGCCACGAGGAGCACTGTCACGCTGCTGCACTTTCCCCATCATCTGCTCCAGCCTCTCCATAATGCGAGCAAGAATCCTGTCTTCAGATTGCTGAGTGTTCTGGGCCACAGCAGTCGCGGAGGAGGGGCATGGAAGCTGGCCTAAAGCATGGTCCTGGGAAGGAATGAGGGTAGAAGGCGGACACTGTGTGTGGTACACTGGACTATGGGCAGGAGCAGGGGGGTACTGGGTGGAACACTGCTCAGACACAGACTGAATCGAAGGCTCTGGATGAGACTGCACAGTGTGGAGGGCGGTGGCATGGCTCTTCAATGGCACAGAACTACCGGTCCTGCCAGAGGCTCTCAGCTCTCTCTGATAATTATCAATCTTCAACTGTATGTCTCGTGAGCTCCACTCCTCAATAGCCTTGCATTCCAGAATACGGGATAGTCCAGAGTCCGGGCAATGCCTGACAAACATCCGTGCTACCTCTTCACCCACGTTCTCCATCCTCCTACCTTGTCTGCGAAGGCCCTCACCAGCTACATCAGCTGCTTTGTTGATCCTCAACCAGTAGTCTACAGGGTTCTCATTGGGTCTGGGTAGAGTGGCATAGAAATCTGACAACGGGAGGCATGATGACACATCACTGAAGTACTTGAGAAGGATATCATAGATGAGATCAGGGTTCTGCTTCACATCAAGTGTCTGATCGCTACGCAAACCAACCCTCACGACATCCTTTGCCTTACCCATCAGCCTTGCCAGTATCTCCTCAGCCTGTTCATGTATTGGACATTTCTGCTTTCTCAGATAAGCTTTAGACATGTCAATCCAGTCCTGGACTGAACACTTATCAGAACTATCACCTCGGAACATTGGTGGTTCCCTGTCTGATTTTACATTCACAGTAACGCGCGGAACCTCCTGTCTAACAACATTAGGATCCGTTACAGGATCTGGAGGCGATGTGCAGTTGAGGTGTGCACTGCTCATACTACTTGAGTGAACTACACCAGCTGAAATTAACTTGGTTACAATGGACTCGCCAATCTGAGCACCTAGCTGACCCATCATGTCTGAAAGGTGATGAAGAGCTTCAGTGTCATTAACACTGGGTGTGGATGTGGGAGGAGCCTCCCCTGTAAACTGTCCGACAGCAGCACAACCTGGGTCCTGACCTGACCCTGTGCCTCTACCACTGTCAGTAAACAACTGGGAACACCCCACCTCCCTACTATTCAACCCACCGATGACAGCACTGTCTGCTCTGCTCTGACATGCCCCCCATGCACCCCTCCCCATAGGCAACACTGGACTGGCAAAAATCTCATCATTAAAACCTGGCCTCTGAGCCATAGTGGTACAGACTTGCGTTGTGTAATATTACTGAATGAAAAAAATAATAATAACAATAATGTTCAAAAAAATATATAAAGTTACAGCAGGACATAAAAACCAAAACAATCAAAGCACTTTTTAAACTGATGTAATCACAGACCTCAGACTGAATGACCATTTACTATAATACTCTGACCACACTTGATCTATCACACTAAGACCTGGCATCCACGCAGCATCCACGGAGATCGGCGTTCAGCTGATCTTGAGATCGACGTGTCACGGCACCAGTGTAACGATGGTCAAACAGGCAACCTTCTTTTAAGCAATTCTTTTTATTGACCTGCAGAGAAGACATATAAAACACAATTCTTCTCTGTTCTGCAACTCTTGTGAATCCATGAAGATGGCGGCCATGTTCTAGTACCACCGTCTATGTATATTTCACGTCAGGATAATTTGTTTACAGAACGAACACAAATTTCCCTCAAACATTACAAATAACAATTACAAACAACATGTGGAGCGACATACCTGCAGAGAAGACATATAAAACACAATTCTTCTCTGTTCTGCAACTCTTGTGAATCTGCGCGTTCAAAATAACATACAATAAATGTTCTGTTTCACATCATCACAATACATGTAAAAACAAACAGCACAGTACTACACCAACATTTTCACCCTACATTACAAGATTCTCCATACAAACAACAAAACACGAGGAGCATTTTACATAGCGCACATACCCATGAAGATGGCGGCCATGTTCTAGTACCACCGTGAGTACGGCAACAAGAGAAGGACAAAAGAACGCGCAGACCTGCAGTACACCCAAACTCCAATGGGGGGCTCCAACAACAACCAGGGCTGCTCAAGCACGGCGAAACTCATCTACATTCACCACAACTAAACATACATTCCCAACTCTGTTACATATGCTTTATCAGTAATGTATGCAGCATGTTGTCCACGCCCCTGCGCATTTTCATTGGTTGATACTGCGCGAGACGTGATGAAGCCCTCAGCCGAGAGCAGACACTCCATTCCACTCATAGCATGTTTTTAAAATAAAAAAAGGGTTAGGGCATATGAATCATAGTGGAGGTATGATATATCGCATATATATGGCATATATATATATTCTTTGGTGGAAAGGCATTTTTTAAAGCCATTTTTAGTCACCACAAGTCTGTTCAAACCCAGGCAGCGAGACCAGCAGGAAAACACAACTAGATCTTCTATAATTCTAACTGGATAGTACTTCGTTTCCAGTCATAGTCAGCTAGATTGCTTACTTAGCTAGCTTACTTTTACTTATCAAATGTACATTTTGTGATATAAACGCAGTGGAGACACTCTCAGCTGTCTTGCATCGCGGATATGCGCTCTGGGCTATGTCTAATTGAGTCAACTGGTATTGTGGTTATCACCAAGTTCTCCCATATTGATTGATTGATTGAAAACTTTATTAGAAGGTTTGCAGAAGTAGGTACATGAAAGTACATATTACATACAAGGTCAAACTAAAAGGATAAAAACCCAAGAAAGCCACTGGCTTATTTCAATTGGGGTCCTTGATTACAGTGCTGATGGACTAGTATAGACCATTGCCGACATGTGTGAAAGGGGACAACACGGGAATAGCTTGGGATGTTATAGACATAGTTTGGGATTCCATGGAAATTATAGGGAGAAAGAGGCTGTGTGAGAACGGGGCTGTATAGACGCTCTACCCGTCTGTGGTAATAACAACGTCGCTGCTTTCATACGTCACGCGTGGTATCAACCAATGAAAATGCGTAGGGGCGTGGACAACATGCAAGATACGCCCCCCATATATTTGCATACATTACTGATAAAGTGGAAAAGAAAGAATGAATGTGGAAAAGAAAGAATGAATGTGGAAAAGAAAGAATGAAAGAATGAATGTGGAAAAGAAAGAATGAATGTGGAAAAGAAAGAATGAATGTGGAAAACAATGTGGAAAAGAAAGAATGAATGTGGAAAAGAAAGAATAAATGTGGAAAAGAATAAATACATATAGAAATGTATTGCGTTATACTGTGTGAATTCATTGATTTATTTGTTCATACATTCATTTATGTGTCTATATATTTATTGTTAATTTTGGCAGACTTGGTCCTCCATACCCATGTCCGTGAAGTCAATACTATCTCTCGGAATGGACAGGGAGGCATCGGATATGTGTACATTTAAGTACTGTTTTAACGGGTTGTGTTTGTTACACACATCACAGTCTGAGATGAAATTATTAACCATCTCTAAACCATATGGGGTCAATTCCAACAATATTATAATTGCCAATCAATGCTAAACAACCTGAACAACTAAACAAAACCACCCTTACCCAATATGTCAATATTATCAATATTATTGCCAACCAATACTAAACAAACTAAACAACCTAAACAACTACACTTTTAATCAAACACACCAAAAATACTACTATTATACAACCTGTGAGACACAAATCACCACGTAGGCCTATCAACAGAGACACTCCTAGTGAGCTTTTTCTCCTGCTGTCTGCGCTTCAATGGTGGACCACACCCGCAGCACAACACTTCTTTAAACACCTTGAACGAGGCATAACATATTTTATAAAGTTTGCAAGTGATATTTGAGTGATACCAAGCCAGGGAGCACTCAGCCTAGACCAGTTGCTCCAGGGCGCTTTACTCAACTATCCCTTTTAATAGTAATAATTACAATAATAATAACAATTCCAACTATTATTTACATACAATATTACGTAACACCTTTGCGTGAATTTAGAATTATAAGGTTCTATCTCTGTTTAGGGTAGTTCAGAGATATTGAACGTCAACGTTTTTTTATTCCATTATGTTTTGTGAGATGGAACCTTTGTATTTTATGAATTACTAACTCAAAATGTCAATATTTTTAAATAACACCACACATTAATAAACACCTAATGGATCAGATTATGTAAAAAAACTCAATTTTGACTAAAATGGAGATAGAACCTCATAATTCTAACGTCACGATTGTTTTAGCGCCCCTTGTGAGAGGAGGCACGCCAATATAGGACCTCCACCGGACTGCAGTCCTGCCGTGGACGCTACCCTACTCGCAATGACCTACACTTCTCACTCGGTTCGCATGGAATTTCAACCTCCAGGACACCGTCCTTTCCTGGGGTCTGGTTACCCCTTAATATCCAGGACTATAGTGTCCCTTCCTGAGGTCTGGTTACCCCTTAATATCCAGGACTACAGTGTCCCTTCCTGAGGTCTGGTTACCCCTTAATATCCAGGACTACAGTGTCCCTTCCTGAGGTCTGGTTACCCCTTAATATCCAGGACTACAGTGTCCCTTCCTTATCCAGGACTATAGTGTCCCTTCCTTCCAGGACTTAGCAACTGTCCCTTCCTTCCAGGACTTAGCTACTGTCCCTTCCTTCCAGGACTTAGCTACTGTCCCTTCCTTCCAGGACCTACTGTCCCTTCCTTAAGCCTAATTAGATCTCGGCGGGCCTGGTTACCCCTGAAATCTAATATCCAGGACCTAGTATACTGTCCCTTCCTTTAGCCTACTTAGACCTCGGCGGGTCGAGGTCCATCACACGTTAATACAAGATGTGCTTATATCAGACAGTGGTGCTCAATAATTTACAGAATGTCAATTTAATTCATTTGTCAATTTAATTAATTATCATCCTTACTTTGTGACGGATCTTCACAGACGCAGATCAGAATGGGTTTGACACACGATTCAGGCCCAGCACTTCCACCTAAAACACTATTGTCTACCTAAGCAGATTTCATTAAATGGCTCTGCTCACCTGATAATCATTGGATCCGTGAAAGTGCTCAGCCCGAATCCAGTCTTGTCCACTCCTCCTTGCGTCTCGTTGAAAATCACGTCGGGGTCACCAATTTTGTAAGGCGATCAACTTCTCCAGAATTGATTTAATTGAGTCGTCACTTACAAGCGAGTTCGTTTAATCTCAACGAGACGTCCTTGATATAACTTCTTAAGATAAAAATGATCCAATCAAATATTAGGCACCACTACTGAACTGTTCATTAAGATAATATTTATTCAAGCACATCAGCAAGCAATAATAGTTCATTTCCATGGAAAAGTGGTCCCATCTAGTTTCACCTCCGCAGGCCAGTATCAGCTAGCCGTCAACAGGTTAACTGCAGAAGCTCCACCAAATAAGAACCCCGTTTAGCCTTGGTACATAGTACTTTATAAATGTGATTTAACATTTTGGGCTGGGCTGTCCCTCCCCCTGCTATCTGGTAGTTTTTTAATTGTCAGCATAAAATCTGTTGCAGCTGTGACCATTTGATTTGTAAGCAAGTGTTTTAATTAGTCATGTGGCCTTCAACTCTTTTCTGTGTGTTATCTTCTTCTTCTGGCCTCCCGTTGTCATGATGATATACTTGTGTGAGCACTGAGCAGAGCAGTGTGTCCTTATCAGAATAGCTTGTGAAAACATAACTGTTGAAGTTACACAGTCCTATGAGTTAGGATTCGATTAACAAGGTAAAATATAGTATAGTAACTGGTGGATCACAGGATCCAGGATCACAGGATCCAAGCTGAGAAAGGCGCTCAAAGACCTGGCGGAGGAGGCTGAACAAGGGAGCTTCTGGCTCTGGCTCAGAAGAAAGGACAAGGCGTGGGGGAAAGGAGGATCCTAGGGCTGGCTGCAGGGAGTGGCAGGGAGACGTCCCTGTCACTGCTCCACCACCTTGAGATGTTCCGGGATTAAAGGAGCGAAACATCAGTGAAGGGTGGCTCCCGGCTGACGACCCTGCAGTCAGCCCACTGGCACCGTCGGAGGTGCGACAGGCAGCAATGCCCAGCAGGTATACCCACCTGTGCTTTCATCTATTTAATCTGGCTTGCCAGTGACTACTGAGAAAAGAGCAGTTGGCATCCAGGAAAGACTGGTGGGCTGCCAGGGAAGTCTGGCTGGCGGCAGGAAAGACTGCACCGGGGGTGGCGGGGCTAGTTACCCTTTAAACACGTCCTTGTAGCCTTGCTACAGGGACTCCCCAAACTAACTACAAGCAAAATAAGGAAAAAACAACCCGGCGGTCCACCGAGAGGCGGGATGGAAGATGGACCAATCAGGACAGATAACACGGTAACGACTGGAACGGCAACGACTAACGATCAAAGGATCCTGAGAGAATGCAGCTGTGGGTGGTCCAAAGTAACAACCTACTTGGGCCTGCGGATCCACCAGGGGAGGACAAAATGCGGCGGCAGCTATCAGATGCAAACTTGCACTGCGCCAGCAGGTCAGACAAGGAGGAATCAGAGCCAGGTTGAGCACCACAGTGCTACTGATCCCACCATTGCATCCGGTGAGAGAGAGCAAGAACAGCCTCCCCAGCAGGATTTGCAACCACATCTGCACGACCCACAACAGGAGCATCAGAGCAGAACGCCAGGTAGAGAATCCACCAAGGAAACCCCAGAGAAGCCAGACCGGAAACCCAAGATCAAGTGGCCAAAGGCCAGCGACAAGGATTCATGGAGAAGCTTCGACGAAAGCTTACATACCACCCTCCAGAACAGTCTAAGAGGCAGCACAACGTCCAAGCTGAACATCTTCGGCCATATCATCTATGAGGAAGGCAAGGGAAGATTTGGAGAGATGCCTCAGAGGAGGACCGTTCCTAGGCAGAGCGGGAGACGGGAGAGAGAAATCCTCCAGCTGGTAAAGGAGCGGCGACGTTTGCGGAAGGCATGGAGGAGAGCTGAGGAAGAGGAGAAGGAGGGCTTGCAGAACCTCTGGAGTCAGATCAGAACCAGACTCACCCACCTGAGGCGAGCTGAAAGGATCAGGAAACGTAGAAGCAACAAGGAAAAGGCAAGGACGAACTTCTTCCGGGACCCGTTCAAGTACGCCCGGGGTTTGCTTGAGGAGACGAAATCGGGGAAGCTGCAGACCACCGAGCAGGAGCTGGAGGAACACATCAAGGACCAGCTCAGTGACAGCCAAAAGGAGAGTCCCCTTGGTTCCCCAGGGCACGTACCGCTCCCACCCGAGCCCTCTTCTCAGTTTGACACCACTCCCCCCAGATGGTCTGAAGTTAAGCAGGCGGTGGAGCATGCGAGAGCTGCATCTGCACCCGGACCAAATGGCGTCTCCTATAGGGTATACAAGAACTGCCCAATGACCCTGAAGCTTTTGTGGAGACTAATGGGCATTGCCTGGAAAACAGAATCCATCCCTTCAGCATGGAGCAGAGCAGTCACTACCTTCATCCCGAAAGAGAAAGACTCCCATAACATCAGCCAATTCAGAGGCATAGCCTTAGTGAATGTGGAGGGGAAGATCTTCTTCTCAGTGATGGCAAAGCGCATGACCAGCTACCTCCTGGCAAACAATTACATCGACACCAGCTGTCAGAAGGCAGGCGTCCCAGGATTTCCTGGCTGCGTGGAGCACTCGGCTATGATCTGGGAACAGATCCAGACAGCGAAGCGGAGCAAATCAGACCTGCACGTCGTTTGGCTGGACCTGGCAAATGCATATGGGTCTGTTCCCCACCAGCTCATCCATTTTGCCCTCAAATTCTTCCACATACCACCGTGCATCCAGAGCCTACTAGCAACCTACTTTAACAACTTCCATGTATGCTACACAACCCAGGAGTTCTCAACGTGTTGGCACCGGCTGGAGAAAGGGATAGCGATGGGTTGTTCGATCTCCCCCATCCTTTTCACAGCAGCGTTTGAGATCATCCTAATCGGCGGAAGACAGATGGTCCGAGGAATCAGATCCCAGTCAGGTCTGCGACTCCCAGCCCTACGGAGCTATATGGATGATGTCACCACACTCCTTCAGACAGCAGCGTGCACAGCGAGACTTCTGAAGAGGTTTGAGGAGCTCCTAACATGGGCCCGGATGAGGATAAAACCAACTAAGTCCCGCAGTCTCTCAATCAGGAAAGGAGTCCGGAATGACAACATCTCTTTCTCAGTGGATGGCGAGAAGATCCCGCTGCTAGTGGACCATCCTGTGCGAAGCCTCGGAAGGCTTTACACGGCTGACCTTTCTGACAAGCACATGGCTTCTTCTGTCACTTCCCAGCTCTTGGACGGCCTGAAGAAGATCGACCAAAGCCTCCTGCCAGGGAAATTCAAGGTGTGGTGTTACCAGTTCACCTTATACCAACGTCTCATGTGGCCCCTGAAGTTGTGTGACATCACTTTAACAACAGTGCTGAAGTTGGACGCAAAAGCCAACAGCTACATCCGCAAGTGGCTGGGCCTTCCCCGCTGCCTCACTAATACAGCGCTGTTTGGAAGAACCACACTGAAGCTCCCACTGAAATCCATCAGCCTGGGCTATAAACAGGAGAAAGTGAGACTCGTGTTCGAGCTGAGAGACTCACCCGACCCGTTTGTCCAACACAGCAAGGCCCAGGTTCGCACAGGACGCAAGTGGGATGCCACGCAGGCAGTTGACCAGGCCATCAATCGCTTGAAACACCAGGAGATCGTCGGGGTGCTGCAGCCAGGCAGGACTGGTTTTGGATGGGGATCAGCACCCAAGATGTGGTCCAAGGCAACGAGGAAGGAAAGGAAAGATCTAGTGATCTCTGAAGTCGTAAAGATCGAAGAGGAGTGCTACAAAATCAGAGCCGTGGGCCAACAACAGCAAGGAAGGTGGACAACGTGGGAGGCTGTGATCAACAGAGCCATCACATGGAAGGATATGTGGAGGCTGCCCCAAGCAAGGCTGAGCTTCTCGATCAGGGCCACCTACGACACCCTTCCCAGTTCCCGGAACCTGCACCTCTGGTACGGCACAGAGGAGACCTGCCAACTCTGCAACGCCAACAACCCAAACTTGCGACACATCCTCTCTGGATGCAAGGCGGGACTGACGCAGGGTCGGTACAGATGGCGGCACGACCGGGTGCTGCGCAAACTAGCAGAAATTCTGGAAGCACGCAGACTGGAATCAAACAAGAGCAGCCCAGTCACATCACAGCAGCGGATCCAGTTTGTCCGGCAAGGGGGAGAAAGTCAGGGCAGCAGCACGAAGCAGTGGTCCCTCCTGTCTCCTGGAGGAGAGTGGAACATGAGAGCTGACCTCGATCGACAGCTGAAGTTCCCACACGAGATCACATCAACCTCCCTTCGGCCAGATGTCGTACTCTGGTCTACCCCGATGAGGACAGTCATCATGGTGGAGCTGACCGTTCCATGGGAAGAGGGGATGGAGGCTGCCTTCGAGAGAAAGAAGGAAAAGTACACAGACTTGGCAGCTGCGTGCTCGCAAGCAGGGTGGAGGGCAGTCACCTATCCTGTGGAAGTTGGGTGCAGAGGCTATACAGGAACATCTACACAGCGGCTCCTGAGGTCGCTGGGGATCACAGGATCCAAGCTGAGAAAGGCGCTCAAAGACCTGGCGGAGGAGGCTGAACAAGGGAGCTTCTGGCTCTGGCTCAGAAGAAAGGACAAGGCGTGGGGGAAAGGAGGATCCTAGGGCTGGCTGCAGGGAGTGGCAGGGAGACGTCCCTGTCACTGCTCCACCACCTTGAGATGTTCCGGGATTAAAGGAGCGAAACATCAGTGAAGGGTGGCTCCCGGCTGACGACCCTGCAGTCAGCCCACTGGCACCGTCGGAGGTGCGACAGGCAGCAATGCCCAGCAGGTATACCCACCTGTGCTTTCATCTAGAAGAATAGACTTATCATTAATCATTAGTTATGAAAGTATAAAATCAGTACAGAAAAATAGAATATCATAACAGCAGGTATAAAATGGTTGTTAGCACATAGGTAAAAATAAGTAATTTACAGGCGGTTTGAATCATAACACTTGCTTTTAGTCAGGAGCTTTTCTTCTTCTTGTCGCTCAAAAACAGAACCTCTCTTTTGACTAATTGCGAGACCTTCCTATTGTTCTCAACTGACCTCAGTCACATATTATTTAAATGAGCACATAGTACATGATTTATCACTTCTAGTTATTTTAATACAAATTCCCAACAATACCTGGGAGCATGGGCAAGGAGGATACAGGTCATACAGAAAAACAACAGATGATAGCCTACTTCAAGATTGTATCCTAGTACAATTGTTGTTGTTGCTAGCCAGTTAGCTACCTTATCACTGATAATAAACATATAATGTCAAATACTGGACGTTTCTCATTCATTTAATGAAAATAATCGCAAGGGGAAATCATGGTTGATCTGGAAAGGCTTTGGAAAGGTATCATTCGCAATGCTTTATGGGATGGGTAGTTCCTTCTTTCTTAAAATAATTATGTACACAGTCTTGTGTACCCTTGCCTTTTTTCGGGTTTTCCCAGTGTTTTTTGCTCAGAATCAAATGTATTAAGGTCCTGAGTCATCAGATCACCGGTTGGCTTGGTTCCAGGTTTAAAACAATTTATATAAGGATTTTCGGAAATGTCAATGGAGAAAATGAATGCGAAATTTACTTCCGGATCCGAAGCCCCCTCAAAAAAGGGCGGTCACTGTTGCGTCTCGTGGTCGCACTAGCTTGTGGGTAATGTAGTATTTATCCTTGACATGTCATGGCAAATAAAAATGCTAAAACGAGCTTGATATCAAATGAACTTGTGGCTTCATACAGACTTTTGGAACACATCATGCTAGCCTAACATTAGTCATTATTATCACTTATAATTTAGACTGTAGTGACTATATCTAGCTATATATATATATCTAGTCTAGCTATTGCTGGCTAACGTTACACGTATGTTATTTAGCTCTCACCTTGTAACAATTAGCTGTAGGCTAGGCCTATCAATATCGCAGTTCCAACTGAAGATAGCTTGATTATTGACAGCGAAGAAAACAGTGACGATGACAATATTTTTTCTGTTGTTGTTATTAAAATATGTTCTCCGTTGGTTATATTTCAAAATGTAGCCTATAATGCAAGTACAATCGGGCTAACGTTACTCATTCTCGCAGTTCCAACTGAATGAACGTTGAAGCGCACTGACCATAACGTCGGGTTGTAAAATAGCCTAGTTTGATAGGCCTATTGACAGCGAATAAAACAGTGAAGATGACAGTTGTTTCTGCTGTTGTTATTAAAATCTGTTCTCCGTTGGTTGTATCTCAAAATGTGGCCTAACTAATTAATGCAAGTGCAATCCAAAACGGAATAATCCCAAATATGGCCTAACTAATTAATGCAAGTGCAATCCAAAATGGAATAATCCCGAGAGAAGGCGGAGAGCAGGCGGATGACCTGAACTGCTTCTTTAACAGGTTTGACCAACCATCCCCCTGTCACCCCCCACAGCCCCCGACCCTCTCCGACCCTCTCCAATGTACCGCACCCCTGGCAACAGTAGCCCCCACTCCCCCTGACCCCCTCACACCCCAGCAGCAATTGCCTCCCCTTACCAACACCAGGAGCCAGGGAGCATGCTTCACACCTGGAGACACCGGTACTCACAGCTTTATAACATCTGAGCAGGTGAGAAGGCAGCTCTCCAGGGTGAATGTGAACAAGTCCAGAGGTCCAGACAACATCAACCCCAGGGTTCTGAAGGTGTGTGCTGGAGAGCTGGCGGACACATTCCAACATCTCTTCAGTCTATCTCTAGGACTGAGGAGGGTGCCACAGCTCTGGAAGACCTCTTGCATCGTCCCAGTGCCAAAGAAGGGACGGCCCAGCACCCCAAACGACTACAGACCTGTCGCCCTGACACCACAGGTCATGAAGATCCTGGAGAGGCTAGTGCTGCAACACCTTAAGCCCCAGGTGAAGGACTTCCTGGACCCCCGGCAGTTTGCATACCAGGAGAGCATGGGGGTGGAGGATGCCATCATTTACATGCTGCACAGGGCCTACACACACCTGGAGAGGCCACAGAGCATGGTGAGGACCATGTTCTTCGACTTCTCCAGTGCATTTAACACTATCAAGCCATCACTGCTGGCTGACAAACTAGCAGTGATGTGTGTGGAGGACTCCCTGACGGCTTGGATCCACAACTACCTCACAGACAGGCGTCAGTATGTGAGACTGCAGGGCTGTCAGTCTGAGGTGGTGGTGTGCAACACCGGTGCCCCCCAGGGAACTGTTCTGTCACCCTTTCTCTTCACCCTCTATACCTCCGACTTCCAGTTTAGCTCCGACCAGTGCCACCTGCAGAAGTTTTCGGATGACTCCTCTATCGTCGGTTACATCACAGACGACAGGGATGAGGAGTACAGGGCCCTGGTGGAGAGCTTTGTGCAGTGGTGCGACACCAACTACCTTTTGCTTAACACCAGCAAAACAAAGGAGTTGGTGGTGGACTTTAGGAGGAAGAGAAGGACCCCAGCCCCCATCACCATCAAGGGGGTGGAAGTCGAGAGGGTGGACTCCTACAGGTACCTGGGAGTACAAATTAATAACAAACTGGACTGGACTGACAACACCGAGGCTCTTCTCAGGAAAGGGCAGAGCAGACTGTTTTTCCTGAGAAGGCTGAGGTCTTTCGGTGTCTGCAACAAGCTGCTGCAAATGTTTTATCAGTCGGTGGTTGCCAGCGTTCTGTTCTTCGCCGTGGCCTGCTGGGGTGGAAACATCTGTGCCAGGGATGCTGCGAAGCTAAACAAACTGGTGAAGAAGGCCAGCTCTGTGGTGGGGACCGGGCTGGACAGCCTAGAGGTGGTGGCAGAACAGAGGATGGGGAAAAAACTGGCGGCCATGCTGGCCAATCCCTCCCACCCGATGTACTGCGAGCTGGCGGGGATGAGGAGCAAGTTCAGCCACAGATTTGTTCTCCCCCGTCAAAGTACAAAAAGATTTGGACAGTCCTTTGTTCCAGCTGCACTCCGACTCTACAACCAGGCCCTGCAGGGTGGGGGAGACCTGGAGCTGGAACTTTTGGAACTTTTTACTTATTGAGCCTGCACTGTTTTATGTATTTTATTGAATGTTTTCTGTTTTCTGTATTGAATGTTTTCTGCCCTAACTGAGCTGTTTGACAACAAAATTTCCCCATTGGGGACAATAAAGGTTTTCAATCAATCAAGAAGCCCCGACAGGCGCACATAACTATGGAAGCATATAGCTGACTCAATTCAAATGCTAATGCAATATGAGATTGCAATTGCATGTTCCACTTTTGCATGCATTCTTTCAGACAATATTCAAATTCAAATGCAATTCTAATGATTTTCATTTTCATTTTCATGTACCCGATGTGCACATTCGCTGTCAATATTAAAATTATAATGCAAAGCCATTTGACATTTAATTTCCAAAGTCATGCGCTGCTTTGTAGCTGACAAAATTCAAAAGTTCATTCTAATGTGCAAATGACTTTGCAATCCCAAAATAGCATATTCATTTGCCACTTTTGCCTGCGTTATTTGAGTCAATATTCAAACTGTAATGCAATAATGTGATTCGCAATTGCATTTACATGTTCTAGTAAACACATCCGCTTTGTAGCTGACAAAATTCAAACTCTCTATGCAATTCGGTGATACGCAATTGCATTTACATGTTCTAGGAAACACATCCGCTTTACAGCTGACAAAATTCAAACTCTCTATGCAATTCGAAAGCACCCGGGTACTTTGCTCTCCCGTCATGTCCACGCCCCTTTTTGGGTGATAGAAGGGGAGAAGTTTGACTGGCGGTCAATGGAAATTTCTGGTCTTTGCTACTTTAATCCGATAAAATAAGAAAACCGCAGTGCTTTTTAGATATTAGGAGCCCAAATCCGATGGCCAGTTAGGCAAACTATTATATAGTGTCATTGCCGATCAATGATCGACGTCGTTATATAGAGAAAATTAATGAAATAGGGGTTGATTCATCAGAGCAGTCATACGTCATCTCCCTGTCATCAGGGATTTGTCGATCTTTGATTTGATTTGCCGTGTAAATCCCCAGATGAGAGTGTTACATTAGTTTTCTTAAGATAGGATAATGAATAAATCTGTTCAATTGGCATTTGCCTACTGTTAATCAGTGCCTACTGTTAATCAGTAGCCTGTATGGTGTATATGAAGATGTTATAGCTAGCTAGCTACGATTTATCATGAAAATAATGAACAGCAAGCTAGATCCAAAACTAGGGCCGGTGGAGGAGGGCAAGTGTCACATTGGACAGACTACCAAAACAGAAAAATAAAGTATCTTAACGACAGCAAAAGTGATGGATGTCAGAAATAGCCTACATTACCTGGAGATTCAATAAGGTACTTTTATATGACAGGATATGGGTTAGGGTTATATGACACCTGTAGCGAGATAG
Organism: Nansenia antarctica; assembly: GCF_963989245.1. Classification (NCBI taxonomy): domain Eukaryota; kingdom Metazoa; phylum Chordata; class Actinopteri; order Argentiniformes; family Microstomatidae; genus Nansenia; species Nansenia antarctica. The sequence continues at coordinate 39,831,339 of NC_137679.1, read as the reverse complement.
ATAGATAGAGCCAAAAGTAAAAAGTCGCTGAGAGACGCAACCAGGGTCTGGCTGGTAATTGTATGAAGCGCCAAACAATCCGCTGAGATGAAAAGTACGTTTTAGAGCATTTATTGAATAGAACAATCAAACTTGGCGACATACAAAAATAATCCATAAGCGATCAAAACTAGAAAAATAACAAACAATGCGTATAGAATATAGAATAGAATAGACTTTATTGTCCTTGTATACAATGAAATTGTAGTGGTTCTTCTGAAGGTGCAAAAACAGAAAAACATATTCACATATTCACAAACATATACACATAACATATCACAAATATTACACACTAGACAAATTCAAAAGCGAAAATGCTATAAAACAAGCTAAGAGACAATGAGGTCTGTGGTGTCAAGTGCAAATAAAGACAACAATATTAAGAAAATAAAAACAACTATAAAAGCAAGCTAAAAGACATGAGGTCAGTGTCTCATCTGCGTCATATGCGTATAATGCGGTCAACAAAAATACATCGCTCCCCTCTCTCTCCACTACCGCAATGCAAGGTGCGCAGGTGCTTAAATTACCTTGCAATATCACCCCCCATAACCATATGACTTCTCAATACGGTGATCAAGGCAATAAACAAACAAGTAAACTCACAATAAACCCAGCCTGTTATACTAAATACCCCCTAAATCATATTCATGCCTCCGACAACACCTCAGGTCTTTGGGTGGTTCATCCACATGGATGGAGGCAGACTGAAAGTCTGTAATCCTACTTTGATTGTTTGTTTATTGCCTTGATCACCGTATTGAGAAGTCATAGCTATAGCGCTAATACTTCCTGATATCCGCGAGTGGGGGGCGTAAGTTAAAACGGTCATATCTCAGCGTAGGAACGTTGGATTTACTCAGGAAGTGGTTGAAGTTTGACTGGCGATCAATGCAAATGTGTGATCTTTGCTACTTTAATAGATGATGCATTTGCCAAGTGATCAGTATTCAGCCTGTATGGTATATATAGTATATGTATGTGTGTATATATATTTATATGAAGATGTAAATCTAGCTAGCTAGCTAGGATTTATTATCAAAATAATGAACAGCAAGCTAGATCCAAAACTAGGGCCGGTGGAGAAGGGCAAGTGTCACATTGGACAGACTACCAAAACAGAAAAATAAAGTATCTTAACTTCAGCAAGTGATAGATGTCAGAAATACATTATCTGGAGATTCAATAAGGTAATTGTATATGTCAGGTTAGGATTATATGACATCTCAGGCCGTCGGGTCGTTCAGCCACATAGATGGAGGCAGACTGAAAGGACACACATCAACCTCTATTTCATGATTTTTAAAATATATAACGACGTAGATCATTGATCGGAAACGACACTATAAAATTGTTTGCCTGACTGGTCATCGGATTTGGGCTCCTAATAGCTAAAAAGCAATACTGTTTTCTTATTTTAACGTATAAAAGTAGGAAAAATAATAAATTTGCATTGACCGCAAGTCAAACTTCTAACAATTCTACCACCCAAAAGGGGGCGTGATCGTTCTGATGACAGGGAGATGACGTATGACTGCTCTGATGAATTGGAATCACCACCATCACCTATACGTTTTAGGGAACCAAGTTTTTCAACCCAGTGGTGTTCTAGGCTGGAAGTTTTAACGGTCCAGATATCATCACAAAACATGGTACCTGGAAAATCAAGAGGTGGTATGGAAAATTATTTCAAGGCAAGCGTGGCAACCCTGGTGTTATGTCCATTTTCCTTTTTCTCACTGGCATATTTGTGTTACAGCTCACCTATTACAAGTGAGACGATTGACAATATCAAAAACATGCTTGCACACACACATATAACTTACTCACACACAAGTTAGTGTTACTGGCCCCAATTATTACAGAAATGATTGAGAATAGAGACATGGTTGACATTAAACTAGCTGTTGTACCCTTTAACATTCGCTAACTAGCTTGTGTTGTTACAGTTAGCTTCACAATCGCGGGTGACGTTAGGTCGGGTTTTTCACTAAAATAAAATGTAATTAGAACATGTTTGTACTGACACAACATGACATGAACGTGTTCATTAATATATTACATTTGAACCAACAGTATTATTGTTACGGTCAGATAGGGAACCCAAGCGCAGACACAGACAGAGACAGGTTAAAGTAAAATAAAGTATTATTTATTTTAGGGAGTAGGCAGAGAATGGTCGTAGGGCAAGCGGGGGGTCAGGCAGGGGGCGTAGTCAGCAGGCAGGCAGGGGGGCACCCCTGAGAGGACCTTCCCCCTCATGTAACTGTAGTCTCCCCCTCATGTAACTGTAGTCTCCCTCCAGGACCTGCAGCACATTCATCAGGGTCTCAGGTGGGCCCTCACTCCTACTGGGGGAATTACACACCTAGTAAATAATAAGACCAGCACTCTCAAATAGAAAAATTAATTATATGTTTCAATGCATAAATCAGTATTCTTCAGCTATTACCCACTCGACTTGTGGCAAAACAAGGACAAACAAACTAAAAACAATCCAACTAAAAACTACTTCTGAAATTCCCCCTAAACTGATAATTTATGATTAAAGGGGGGTCACACTTATGATGGATTATGATGAGGAGTCAGCAGGAAAAGGCAAGGGTATTATGATTCCATTTTATCGCCTGCGTTAGTGAGCCCGCCCTCCGATTTCTGCCTCCAGTGGCCCACTGACAAGGATTACCATTTCATGCATTACAATGAGCCCATCCTCCGTTTCCTACCACCACCAGCCTCCCCGGGTGCTTCCATCCTGTCCCTTACCCTTGGACGAGGCGGTCTCCCTCGGGGGATGTGTAGTAACGCATCCAGCAGTGATGCTGGCACATCCCATACTGCAGAGCCAGTAGACACAACTCTGCCCGCTGGGCACGCTGGGCACAGTCACAGCCCTGCTCCCCATCACAACCCCCACCTCGCCCACTGCCTGGAGAGCTGAAATAGGCACATTTAGAAACTCAGGGCATTTTGGCTAATTCTTTTGGGGCCACTACCCACACGTTTAGCTGTGTTGCTCATTCCACGAATGCATGACCCTTACAAGTTGTACCTCGTTGTAAAGGTGACTAATCAGGCTTTCCAACGATATAAAATACAATACCGATTGGTATTATTAAAGGGGAGTAATAATCGACCAAATGTTTTTTTGAGGAGTTTACATAAATACATATAAACAAATATGTAGGCCTTTTCGACAACAGTTCAGCCAGCCAGCTACAGCGCACAGCTGTATCTCACCTTGTCAAAGAATCTGCTCAGCTTCACGGCGTTGGAGCAGGCAAGAGGGCAGGTAGGGCAGGCAGGCAGGTAGCAGGAGTCCGGTAGGGGTACTGGGGGGTAAAGGCAAAACAGGGGTAAGTAGGAGGCAGGTACAGGCAGGGTAGTAAATAGGTAGGGGAGCTGGAAGCGTATCTTTACGGTAAGCTGAAGCTACGATCTGGCAGAGAAATGAAGGCTGGAACGGGTCTTTATGCAGGGCTAACGATGAGGTAATAGTGAACAGCCGGACAAAACGCACACCTGAAGCCACTCCTGCCAATTAGAGGGAGAGAGAGAGAGAGAGAGAGAGAGAGGGAGAGGGAAAGAGAGAGAGAGGCACTGCCCACTACCTAGAGGTAGAGGGCGTGACAATTATGGCGTTTATACAGTTTGTTTAACCCACCTGAATGAATGAGAATCGTGGACAAGGTTTTAACATTAACGTTACTCATGGCTTGTTTATTGAGGAACCGATGTCCCGCTCCAGTGTTGCCAGATTGGGCTACTTTTGGTCACTCTGGACGGGTGGATTCGGCAGCTTTTAGACTGGTTGGGCTTGAAATTGTCAATCCTGTCTGGCAACCCTGCGCTCCACTACAGCGCCTGGCTGGGGGGGGTGAGATGGAGCCGGGAGGATGTTGAGTTACCGTTGTGGATAAAATCACCAACATGACAACACGTGTTTCAGATACAATTTTCAGGGGATTTATTTTTTATGCAGGTATGGCGAGTGCCATGAATTGCTAAACCAAAACGACGCCTATTGAGACACAGCGAGCGAGCCACTCACTTTTAATGAATGGATTAAAGAGCCGCACACAGACAGGCAAAATAAAATTGAGTACGTACTAAAGTCTATAAATACCAAATATACTTGAGAATGAGCTTTGTATTTACACCCTGAGATAGTGGCTCAATTATAGCGGCTGAATTAAGCCAAGTGAGCGGGAGAGGGCAGAGAAGGGTGGCTTCTCTGTAAGTTGCATTTGTAGTGAGGCTGATAGGAGATAGAGAGCGGTTCCGGCAACAGCGTGTGACGTCATCCACGATACTGTCGCGAGAATTCAGACCCAGCACCCCGATGCATTCATTGTAATCTCGGGGGATTTCAACCATGTCAGCCTGTCTCATCACCTAACTGGATTTGTGCAGTATGTTGACTGTCCCACCAGAGAGAATAAGACCCTCGACCTACTGTATGCAAATGCCAAGGAGGCATACACTGTCTCAGCACTCCCACCACTTGGCAGGTCAGATCACAACCTGGTCCTACTCCAGCCCTCCTACAAACCCTGTGTTATGAGGCAGCCTGTGACCACCAGGACACTCAGGAAGTGGACACCGGAGGCCTGTGAGACCCTCAGGGCCTGTTATGAATGCACAGACTGGGTGGAACTACAGAACACAGAAGGTAACAGGGGGCGCACAGCTGTGGACAGGATGGTTGACTGCTGCACTGACTATATGACATGGTGCAGGGACATGATTGTTCCGACGAGGACGGTGCGTTGCTTTCCCAACAATAAACCATGGATTACCTGTAACATCAAGCTACTACTGAACCAAAAAAAGGCTGCCTATAGAGAGGGGGACAGAGAGAAGCGCAGGCTGATACAACAAGAGCTGAAGAGGAGTATGAAACAGGCCAAGGTGGACTACAAGAACAAGGTGGAGAGGAAGCTGCAACACAGCAACACCAGAGAGGTGTGGAAGGGGATGAAGACCATCACCGGCTACAAACGTAAGAACAGTCAGGCAGCGGTCCCAGACTTGGCTAAGGCCAATGAGCTCAACCACTTTTTTAACAGGTTTGACTCAGCGGCCGGTGCCTACTCTGTCCCTGCTGCCCCTCCCACTACCTCTCCCACTTCACCAGCCTCCCCCACATCCCACAGCTACAGCCTCGGCAGCACGGCTGGGCCCCCTTCCCCTCCCCTCCCCCCTCCCTTCCCCTCCCCTCCCCTCCCCCCTCCCCCCCCCCCTCCCTTCCCCCCCCCCCCCCCCCCCCTCTCCCACCAAGAGGCTGCACCCTGGAAAGGCGGCGGGTCCTGATGGGGTGTGCTCGCGGCTACAGATCGGTTGCCCTCACTTCACACAGTATGAAGACACTGGAGCGGCTGTTTCTGAGACATCTGAGACCACAGACTGAACATGCACGTGATCCCCTGCAGTTCGGGTACCAGGAAAAAGTTGGTGTGGATGACGCTGTCCTCTACCTCCTCCATCGTGCTTACTCCTACCTGGATGAGCCGGGAAGTCAGGTGAGGATAATGTTTTTTGACCTTCTCCTCCTCATATGATAAGTACCTTCTCCTCATGATAAGTACCTTCTTCTCCTCATATGATAAGTACCTTCTTCTCCTCATATGATAAGTACATACCTTCTCCTCCTCATATGATATGTACCTTCTTCTCCTCATATGATAAGTACCTTCTTCTCCTCATATGATAAGTACCTTCTTCTCCTCATATGATAAGTACCGTCTCCTACTCATATGATAAGTACCTTCTCCTCCTCATATGATAAGTACCATCTTCTCCTCATATGATAAGTACCTTCTTCTCCTCATATGATAAGTACCTTCTCCTCCTCATATGATAAGTACCTTCTTCTCCTCATATGATAAGTACCTTCTACTCCTCATATGATAAGTACCTTCTTCTCCTCATATGATAAGTACCTTCTTCTCCTCATATGATAAGTACCGTCTCCTCCTCATATGATAAGTACCTTCTTCTCCTCATATGATAAGTGTTACCTTCTCCTCATATGATAAGTACCGTCTCCTACTCATATGATAAGTACCATCTTCTCCTCATATGATAAGTACCTTCTTCTCCTCATATGATAAGTACCTTCTTCTCCTCATATGATAAGTACCTTCTTCTCCTCATATGATAAGTACCTTCTTCTCCTCATATGATAAGTACCTTCTTCTCCTCAGGTAGGTCAACCTAGGTATCTGTATATACCTAACCCTAACCCTTAGGTTACACAGAGACATCAATATCTGTATATACCTAACCCTAACCCTTAGGTTACACAGAGACATCAATATATGTATATACCTAACCCTAACCCTTAGGTTACACAGAGACATCAATATCTAACTTAGGATGCACAGAGACATCAATATCTAACTTAGGATGCACAGAGACATCAATATCTAACTTAGGATGCACAGAGACATCAATATCTAACTTAGGATGCACAGAGACATCAATATCTAACTTAGGATGCACAGAGACATCAATATCTGGATTTAACTAACTTAGGATGCACAGAGACATCAATATCTGTATTATGATACACAGAGACATCAATATCTGGATTTTACTTAAAACTTATGGGGATTTTTTTTTTTTACAGAAATCGAACACTCTGCTTACCTAGCAATTTAAAATGATGCAACAGTTAGTTCCGACCAAGTAATTTGATTGGATTTGATTGGACAAGAGGCATTCCATGAGTGCTGATATACAGTATAACAGCACTGGGACTTTTAACTGTATATGTATCACTCCGCCGCACAGATGTTCTACTAAATGACCGTTAATTAGACTGGCCTCGTACCTAAGACCGAATCACAGCCGTGCTGATATTCAGTATAACAGCACTCCCTCTCCTGTGATATTGCTTAAATATCTTGATTGGAACTACTTGATGTGTGTCCAACAGAAAGCTGTTTTCATGGGTCTGGTGAACCAGAAGGTCAGTGACCACGCGGTCCTGCAGCAGGTCACCTACCAGAGCTTCAGACAAGAGATGCTGCCGTTCAGTGAGGGCCTGTATGTCAACTCTGTCCCCTTTCTGACCCAGGTACGGATGTATGTCAACTCTGTCCCCTTTCTGACCCAGGTACGGATGTATGTCAACTCTGTCCCCTTTCTGACCCAGGTACGGATGTATGTCAACTCTGTCCCCTTTCTGACCCAGGTATGGATGTATGTCAACTGTCCCCTTTCTGAACAGGTATGGATGTATGTCAACTCTGTCCCCTTTCTGACCCAGGTACGGATGTATGTCAACTCTGTCCCCTTTCTGACCCAGGTACGGATGTATGTCAACTCTGTCCCCTTTCTGACCCAGGTACGGATGTATGTCAACTCTGTCCCCTTTCTGACCCAGGTACGGATGTATGTCAACTCTGTCCCCTTTCTGACCCAGGTACGGATGTATGTCAACTCTGTCCCCTTTCTGACCCAGGTACGGATGTATGTCAACTCTGTCCCCTTTCTGACCCAGGTATGGATGTATGTCAACTCTGTCCCCTTTCTGACCCAGGTACGGATGTATGTCAACTCTGTCCCCTTTCTGACCCAGGTATGGATGTATGTCAACTGTCCCCTTTCTGAACAGGTATGGATGTATGTCAACTCTGTCCCCTTTCTGACCCAGGTACGGATGTATGTCAACTCTGTCCCCTTTCTGACCCAGGTATGGATGTATTGTCATTGCCATTGGAAGATCTTATATGCTGAGTAATATTTTTCACATTTTACTTATGTGGGTCAAGTGGTCATAACCTTGTAGTTTTACTTCTGGTTATATCTAACATCATTTGTTTTATTTGATCTTGCCTAACACCACACTTAATGTAGATTTCCATAGTCTTTCAGGGGCGCTGGTTTTTAACCAATCATGTCCTTGTGTGATTGACAGGCTGCAGTAAAGCTTGTTGAGAAGAGAGAGGAGACTGGCCAAGCAAGTGGCGCCTCCAGTCCTCAGCCAGAGGGTGTTGGGCCAGAACAGACCCCACAACTGACCCCACAACAGACCCACAACAGACCCCAGAACAGACCCCACAACAGACCCACAACAGACCCCAGAACAGACCCAGAACAGACCCACAACAGACCCCAGAACAGACCCAGAACAGACCCACAACTGACCCACAACAGACCCACAACAGACCCCAGAACAGACCCACAACAGACCCACAACAGACCCCAGAACAGACCCACAACAGACCCCAGAACAGACCCACAACAGACCCACAACAGACCCCAGAACAGACCCCAGAACAGACCCAGAACAGACCCACAACTGACCCACAACAGACCCCAGAACAGACCCACAACTGACCCACAACAGACCCCAGAACAGACCCACAACAGACCCCACAACAGACCCCAGAACAGACCCACAACAGACCCCAGAACAGACCCCAGAACAGACCCACAACAGACCTCAGAACAGACCCCAGGACAGACCCCAGAACAGACCCACAACAGACCCCAGAACAGACCCCAGAACAGACCCACAACAGACCCACAACAGACCCCAGAACTGACCCCAGAACAGACCCACAACAGACCCCACAACTGACCCCACAACAGACCCCACAACAGACCCCACAACAGACCCACAACAGACCCCAGAACAGACCCCAGAACAGACCCACAACAGACCCCAGAACAGACCCACAACAGACCCCAGAACAGACCCCAGAACAGACCCACAACAGACCCCACAACAGACCCCAGAACAGACCCACAACAGACCCCAGAACAGACCCACAACAGACCCCACAACAGACCCCACAACAGACCCCACAACAGACCCCAGAACAGTCCCAGAACAGACCTCAGAACAGACCCCACAACAGACCCCACAACAGACCCCAGAACAGACCCCAGAACAGACCCCAGAACAGACCCCAGAACAGACCCCAGAACAGACCCCAGAACAGACCCACAACAGACCCCAGAACAGACCCACAACAGACCCCAGAACAGACCCCAGAACAGACCCACAACAGACCCCAGAACAGACCCACAACAGACCCCAGAACAGACCCACAACAGACCCCACAACAGACCCCACAACAGACCCCAGAACAGTCCCAGAACAGACCTCAGAACAGACCCCACAACAGACCCCACAACAGACCCCAGAACAGACCCCAGAACAGACCCCAGAACAGACCCCAGAACAGACCCCAGAACAGACCCCACAACTGACCCACAACAGACCCAGAACAGACCCACAACAGACCCCAGAACAGACCCACAACAGACCCCAGAACAGACCCACAACAGACCCACAACAGACCCACAACTGACCCACAACAGACCCCAGAACAGACCCCAGAACAGACCCCAGAACAGACCCCAGAACAGACCCACAACAGACCCCAGAACAGACCCCAGAACAGTCCCAGAACAGACCTCAGAACAGACCCCACAACAGACCCCAGAACAGACCCCAGAACAGACCCCAGAACTGACCCAGAACAGACCCACAACAGACCCCACAACAGACCCACAACAGACCCCCAACTGACCCAGAACAGACCCCAGAACAGACCCCAGAACTGACCCCAGAACAGACCCCAGAACAGACCCCAGAACAGACCCACAACAGGCTATGTACACAATCCACTGTACTATACTGCACAGATAGTCAACTAGGGTTGTCATATTGCACAAAAGTATTTTTTCACGTTATTTTAAAGTGACAGTTTGCAGGCTTGAAATGTACATGTTTGTGCCTCAGCACTAGCTGCCATACAATCCGTCCGGACTGTCCTGGGCCCAGAACTTAGGCCTTTGCTGTGTTCAGGGCCTTGACGGCCCTGTGGTAGAAGCAGTTCTTCAGTCTGTTTGTCTTAGCGGCCGGGGTCCTGTACCTCCTTTTCGAGGGCAGCCTGATAAAGTGTACGTGCCCAGGGTGGGTCGGGTCCCTGGAGATCTTGGAGGCCTTCCTGAGACAGCGTGTGTTGTACAGCTCTTCCAGAGAGGGGAGGGGGGCGCCTGTGATCTTCTGTGCTGTTCTCACGACTCTCTGTAGCGCGTTTCTCTCCGCTGTTGTGCAGCTGTAGAACCAGTTGCAGATGCCGTAGGTGAGGATGCTCTCCACTGCGCCGCGGTAGAAGGCCACCAGTATCTCCTGCTTGTTGTGTTCTTTCCTGAGGCATCTCAGGGTGTATAGCCGCTGTTGTGCCCTCTTGATGGTGCCTTTTGTGTTGTCCTTCCAGGCCAGGTCATCCCGCATGTGATGTCCCAGGAATCGGAGGGTTGAGACTCTCTCCACGCTCTCTCCGTCGATGAGCAGGGGCTGGATCTCGGACTTTTTCCTCCTGAAGTCTACGATGAATTCCTGGGTCTTTGACTTGTTTAGTAGCAGGTTGTTAACCTTGCACAGCTTGCTCAGTTGCTCTACCTCATCCCTGTACGCCGCCTCGTCCCCCCCCGAGATACATCCCACCACGGTGGTGTCGTCTGCAAACTTTACGATGTAGTTGCTGGGGTGGACGGGGGTGAAGTCGTGGGTGTAGAGGTTGTAGAGGATGGGGCTTAGCACGCAGCCCTGGGGGGACCCAGTGCTGAGGCTGAGGGCTGTGGAGGTGTGGGGGCCCACCCGCACCCTCTGGGGGCGGTCGGTCAGGAAGTCCTTGATCCACGCACATATAGAGTGTGATAGACCCAGGTCTAGTAGTTTGGTCACTAGCCTGTCTGGAAGGATGGTGTTGAAGGCGGAGCTGAAGTCCACGAAGAGCAGTCTCGCGTAGCTGTTTCCCCTCTCCAGGTGGGATAGAGTGGCGTGGAGAGTCGTCGCTATGGCGTCCTCTGTGGACCTGTGGGCTCTGTAGGCGAACTGGTATGGATCCAGGTTGGGCGGGAGGCGTGTGAGTATGTGGGCCCGGACTAGTTTCTCGAAGCACTTCATGATGATTGGTGTGAGTGCCACCGGGCGGTAGTCGTTTAGGCAGCTCACCGTGCTTTTCTTCGGGACTGGGATGATAGTTGAGGTTTTTAGGCAGGGTGGGACGGTGGCCTGGGACAGGGACTGGTTAAAGATGTTGGTGAAAACCCCGGCCAGCTGGTCGGCGCAGTCTCTCAGCACCCGTCCCAGGACGCCATCCGGCCCCGAGGCTTTCCTGGGGTCCACCGCCTTCAGTACGCGTCTCACCTCATGCTCTGTGAGGGTGAGGCTGCTGAGAGCTGGAGAGAGTGGTGTTTGTGTTGCGGTTACCTCCGTTCGCCCCTCGTCGAACCGGGCGTAGAAGGTGTTCAGCTTTCCCGCCAGCAGGGGGTCGTCCTCTGCGGCTGTGAGCCTGTTGGTATCACGTAGACTACACCACTGTGTGTCTTGGTGGTTGGCCCCTTCCTCCTACTGTTTTTCAAGTCAACTTTGTTATCCTCATGAGTATAACTATTACTATTTGTATTGTTTTGTTTTCCTTCATTGGTTACTGAATAAGAATGTCTTTTGTCTTTTTTTTCTAAATAAGAATATGAATAAGAATGTATTTTTTTCTAAATAAAATTAGTCCCCTGAAGAAGATGATGCTACAGCATACAATGTGATTCTAGAGAATTGTATGCTTCCAACTTTGTGACAACAGTTTGGGGAAGGCCCTTTCCAGTTTCAGCATGACAATGCCCCCATACACAAAGTGAGGTCCATAATGACATGGTTTTCTGAGTTTGGTCTGGGAGAACATGACTGGCCTGCACACAGAGCTCTGACCTCAACCCCATCGAACACCTTTGGGATGAATTGGAACGCCGACTGCAAGACAGTCCTTCTGACCCAACATCAGTGGCCGACCTCAGTAATGCTCTTGTGGCTGAATGGGAGCAAATCCCCCGCATCCATATGTGACAGGTTTTGATTAATAGGTCCCCATCTCGGCCATTGTGAAAGCTCGCAATCGAGCCAAACAAGTCTTGTTGTGAAAAAATTTGTTTTCCGGTTTTTGGCATAGGACGACAAACGAAGCGATGAAGAACCCACTCGATATCATATCCAACAGTTTTACATTCACTAAATACCTACATTTAGTTAGCAAAGTCGGGTGGGGGGTATTATTCGTATTATTGTGGCAGTGTGTGTAGCCACGCCCACTCCAGCTGTATTTAAGTAGCCACCTGGACCTGTTGACAAATTTACAAGATGGATGCGGATGCTCTAGCTAATGCTATAAACCGAATTTGTGAAGCCGCTAGAAATATCGACAGTGGGCAATTAATGAACTCCTTCATATTGGACTATACATAACGGGAACTCCGAATCTGACGACGACAAGAAGACAACAGGATTTCAGACATTGTTCTCCACATCAGTTCACTTTCATGGGACAGTCGTCTGCAGACAGACCTTCTGCTGTGTTCTTGGGTAAGTTTTAGTGAGTTACATGTGTTGTATACTAGGATGTTGTGTTGTTTACTTAGGATAGCCAAACAGTTATTTGTTGTTTTGTGAGTAAGGTACCGTAGATAGCGCTGTTGTTAGCATCAGTTATCAAACCACTGAAACTGCTCACCACAATTATGCCACCCCTCTACAAAACTAATGAGATGGTGGGAGGAAGAAATACGTTGTCAAAGATAAAACATAATGAATAAATACATTTGTTGCAGACCTACTAAACATGCAACATACTGTACAGTATGTTTCATGCACCATTTTAGTATGTGTGTGTGTACCAGCTAGCCAAACAAGTGTTAGCTTGTTAGCTAGATAGGTAGCTTTGTTAGAGATGTAATAGATTATAGAAAAAGTAAATGCTTTTGTAATGAACGGTAATCAGGGGTTTTCCTGCATAGAGAATTTTGAGGCGGCCGCCTCCATCATATTTCTAGCCGCCTCCAGCTCTCGACAAAACTCTGACAGTCGTATTTTCTACGGTGGATTTCTGTCATTTCTAACTGCAATTGCGGCACTGCGCCGACGTGGTGGCGGGGGCGCTGTTTCGCAAATAAGTTAGCTTTCGTTTTTGCTAGCGAAATAGCTGATAGTTGATATTGACTGCTCAAGGAGAATACATATTTGAAAGTACAGAATGCCTGAGAGCCTTATATTGCATTATATTACATTATATTTTGATTGGTCATCTGGTGCCTGAAATTTGTGTTACAGAATGAGGAGGTGAGAGGTTCTGAGAGATGAGACCTTGATGAGAGTCACCAGCACTTCAGGTATTTGTCATTGTCATTGTATAAGCTATTCTATTTTATGAAGATAGTAGTAGGCTATTTCGTAAAAGTGGTGTTGGTAACAGTGGGCAATCATTTGAAATGTACTGTCTTCTTTTTTTATTACAGCTTTGATGCCCAGATGGGATGGGAAGGAACTACGCCGAAGTCCCACTAGATGCTTTATGGACTATAATGATAAATGCATGCACACGGACAACATTATTCTTTTTTACCATTCTATTATTGTATTGCTCAATTGTATCTTGCCTACCTTTTTCCATTGCCATGAATTTTACTCTCTTGTACTTGTAATGGGACGTAATAAACGTTTGGCACACATGGCAATAAAATGATGATGAATCATGAATCTTGAATTATTATTATTATTATTATTTAGCTATTTAAACGTGTAAGCCCTGCAATTTTGCTTCCTGAGGGTTAGCTGACAACCCCACTGACAGATGACAGGTAGGTAATGACAGGTAGTGTAATGGGGGAGTGGTTGTCTTGAGGGTGTGGTTGTCTTGAGGGAGTGATTAGGGTGGAGTTAACCAGCTATTGTTCCCACCCATTACCTCTGTGAAAAACGTCTCTGAAGAACAGGCCCGGATTAACCCCCTAGGGTGCCCTAGGGTGACCCGACTTGATGTGTACCCCCCCCCCCCCCCCCCAACACACACACTTTTATTTTATTTTATTTTTTTACTTTGCAAGTGAAAATTTGATATTTACTATGGTTACAAAAACCATAGATTTACAAGAGCATATTACTACAGTACAGGCTCATCCTAGTTGGGCCTAATGCCGTAGTATAGCCTTGACACTGATGCTCAAATCTGAATGCAACTCACATCCCAATGCAACACGACTTTCTAAATATAGGCTAATTATTTCCATCATAAATGGCCTGAGACTACATGCAAAACCATAACAAAGGGGGAAAATGCACATACTGTATACTACAATAAAACAAGCCCAATACCAAGTCCAAAAATGGAAATAAACAGCGCCTCTCTCTTTGCCGCTCTGCTCACCTTTGTGATGCTGTATCAGACGTAGGCTATAGCCCTGTGCATCACACAGGCCCAAATCAGCCACAGCGTTATATTAGCCCCAAATAATCATAAGTAAGCCTTACCTTTAGCAGAACTTCTTTTTTCTTGATTTTCCGCAGGCAAAGTCGTTGACTAAATCCTCAAAGTCCATCTCTTTGACCAACTCGGATTCAATTGCCAGCAGGGAAAGTGCAGACAGACGCTTCTGTCCCATAGTGGTTCTGAGTTCATTCTTCACTCGTTTGAGTTGGGAGAAGGATCTCTCGCCCTCGCAGTTGGTAACTGGCAGGGAAGAGCCTCAGTACGACAAACACACATTGGAACGTCGTCTGTAGTCCATGTATTCTCAGGATTTGAAGCATCTCCTCTGGTGAACGGGTTGGCTCCTCCCGCACAAAATCCTTGAACTGAATAAGTTCATCTCCAAAGTTTTTGTCCAGGTCATCTGGATATGTGGAGGAGAGCGCAGTAGCGCGTTTACGCACAGAATCGCGGTCCATGTCGGAATCAAACAAAACGCCAAATAGTCCATTCAGGGCCCTGTATGCATCAATGCGCTGAACAAGACAGGATTGCTTAATTTTTCGCTTGGCAGAGCCACTCAGTTGTCGCCTGTCCATTTTGATTTCTTAGTTGATAGTTTGGCGTCACTGCATCATCGCGCGCCTGTCTGTGATTGGGGGGGGGGGGGGGGCACTTGTCTGTGACTGGGGGTGGGGCACTCGCAATTATTTATCTTATTATTTATATGATAGCCTAAATATAACCGTTAGTTTTGTACCTGTGTGGATGTCTTCCAGTAAATATAGCCTATATTTTAAAAATGTGCCCAAAATATTTTAAAGGTCTATTCATTGTCCGAATAATTTGGTGCCCCCCCATTGGCTGGTACCCCAGGGCGTTCACCCGATGCAATATATGGATAATCCGGGCTTGCTGAAGAAGTTTGAGGCTAGATATCTCAGTACGGTGGTTCAGGGGGTATCACCATTAAACTATCCATGACTTCTTCAACTTGTTTCAGATTTCAATGTATGACACATCATTTTAAAGCTTACAATCTACCCTTTCATAATCTGGAAAAAACAGAAAAAAGATTTTGCCCTAGTTGAGGACTTTTTAACCATGCCCTGTCACATATTCTAAAATCTAGTAGAAAGTCTTCCCAGAAGAGTGGAAGCTGTTACAGCAGCAAAGGTGGGACCAACTCCATATTAATGCCCATGGTTTTGGAATGACAAGTTCAACAAGCACATATGGGTGTGATGTTCGGGTGTCCCAATACTTTTGTCCATATAGTGTATATGGAAACTTAATTATTTAAATGTTTTATTGTTTATTCAGATTTACAGAATTGGAATGCTCTGCCCTTGGATCTTAGATCAGCTGGCTCGGTCGAGGTTTTTAAAAAAACGCTAAAGACTGTCTTGTATAGACAGGCTTCTGGATAGCCCCAAGGGCCTGTCTTTCTGTGTCCTGTTGATGTTGTTGTACACCTGTTACTTACACCTGCATTACTCAAGGGCACACTAGTAGTGGTGTGGTTTCAGGCAGGATTTGAACTCACAACCTTCCGATCACAAGTCCAACTCACTATCCACTAGACCACCACTACCTCCCACTAGCCTCAATAATAGCACTTAGAAATCATAGGCACTTAGGTCCCTGTAGTTAATGACAGCTCTGATATTTTGTTAGGCTAGGCTAACCATTTAGTAGTAACTATAACGTGCATTGAATCTAATGTTTTACAGTTGACAAGAAGGGTACAAGGGACCTTTGTTACATAGGGAATTCCTAATAAATGCTGTGCCTGTCTCTAAATCTTGCCACATAACCTTCTACCAAGAACCTTCTGACTGAACGAACCTATTGCTTACTATAGCTTATTAACCTTTGAACCTAGTAATAATTTTACCCTCGCCTTAAGCATGCCTGTCATCAAGACCCTCACTAGCGCCACCTAGGGGCAAGGCCAGGTAGTGGAGCAGCGAAAGGTCAAGACTCAAGACAACCTCTCTAACTCAGCTTCCAATCGATTGCCTACAGTCATGCCGCATGACATCAATGGTTGCAGAGTCTTCCCGCTGCTAGAGAGAGTTCATGCAAGATTATTGAGTCCTTGTAATACCATAATCTAGTAACCTGTTAATCCCTGATATCCAGTTCACCTATTATAAAGTCAATCCAACCGATCATACTATTGATCTACCCATTATAGAACTGGATACCTTACAGGCTTTGACCCACCCTTTCATAGGATCAGAGGCCTCTAAACCAGTGGTTTTCAACCCTCTCCTCGGGGACCACCAGCCGTTCCACATATTTGATCTGTTCCACCACCAGCACACCTGATTCAACTAATCAAGTACAAATCATAAGAAGGTTGAAAACCACTGCTCTAAACCATAACCCGGCCTTGACCAACCCTCTCAGAGGGTCATGGCTACCTTAAACCCTCTCAGAGGGTTACCATGGCTACCTTAAACCCTCTCAGAGGGTCACGGCTACTTTAAACCCTCTCAGAGTCATGGCTACCTTAAACCCCCTAACCCTAACCCTTAAACCCTCTCTGGTGATTCTTCAATCCACCCTGATATAGGATTGAATTCACCCTTCTAAATCAATTTTTTTTTCTCTCTCCCGGAGACCTTCTGGTCAAGAAGGGGAAAGTTACTTGCTCTTACGCCTAGTGTGCTTATTTTAGTAAAAGGGGAACTCCTTTGTATTCAAGCTCTGTCCCTAGTTCAACATAAGACATTGTTTTAATCAACAACAAGATAGCGCACACATCCTATCTCAGGTCTCAGCTACATCACATTGGTCCTATCTCACATTTCTTATACATCTTGCAACACAATCAACCCCATTCTAGTGGGTATCTTGGATATGTTGATTTCTCTCAGAGTATATGTGTTCAACGTTTCACTTCCTGATTCTATTCCTATGCAAGCAGGTCTACATTTCATAGCAAATCAGTCTGGCAGATCATGGCAGAAACATTCATCATTGCAGAGTCATTGGTGGTAAACCCGGGTTAATCATGTGGAACAGCTCGATGTCATAGTTCAAGTCCAGACCCAATGCTGGCATTGGATCCTCCTCGGACGGAGGTGGGGTCTGCTCATCGTTGCCCTCTGGTGGTGTTTAAATGACCTGTGGCAGGGTGGACTGCTCGATGCCTCCCTCTGGTGGCAAGAACCGTGGAGTGATCTTCAACAACCACTTGTCCGGTGTGGTGAACATCACACACTCCTGCAGATTCTTCCTCTCCGATGCGTCCTTAGGGTATCTGCCCGACTGAAACTCATCCCACACTCGGAGCACTGATATGGTTTCTCTCCTGTGTGTATTCTCTGGTGTATAGTTAGGTGTCCTGCTTGAGTAAAACTTTTCTCACACTGGGAGCACTGGTAAGGTTTCTCTCCTGTGTGAATTCTCAGGTGGCTCTTTAGGTTTTGTTCCCGATTGAAACTCTTGCCACACTGTGTGCACTGGTATGGTTTCTCTCCTGTGTGTATTCTCTGGTGTGCTTTTAGGCTTTCTGCATGACTGAAACTCTTGCCACACTGTGTGCACTGGTATGGTTTCTCTCCTGTGTGTATTCTCTGGTGTGTCTTTAGTTGTCCTGCACGATTGAAACTCTTGCCACACTGGGAGCACTGGTATGGTTTCTCTCCTGTGTGTATTCTCTGGTGTATAGTTAGGTGTCCTGCTTGAGTAAAACATTCCTCACACTGGGAGCACTGGTAAGGTTTCTCTCCTGTGTGAATTCTCAGGTGGCTCTTTAGGTTTTGTTCCCGATTGAAACTCTTGCCACACTGTGTGCACTGGTATGGTTTCTCTCCTGTGTGTATTCTCTGGTGTGCTTTTAGGCTTTCTGCATGACTGAAACTCTTGCCACACTGTGTGCACTCGTATGGTTTCTCTCCTGTGTGTATTCTCTGGTGTGTCTTTAGTTGTCCTGCACGATTGAAACTCTTGCCACACTGGGGGCACTGGTATGGTTTCTCTCCTGTGTGTATTCTCTGGTGTGTCTTTAGGTCTCCTGCTTGATTTAAACTCTTCCCACACTGGGAGCACTGGTATGGTTTCTCTCCTGTGTGTATTCTCTGGTGTATAGTCAGGTGTCCTGCTTGAGTAAAACATTTCTCACACTGGGAGCACTGGTAAGGTTTCTCTCCAGTGTGTATTCTCTGATGCCGCTTCAGGTTTGGTGCATGCTTGAAACTCTTGCCACACTGGGAGCAGTGGTGTGTTTTCTCTCCTGAGTGTCTGTGTTGTTTATGGTTTCCTGATGTGGTGGAGCTGGGCTCGCTGTCTGAACCTGGGTTGGAGCTCTGCTCATCTGTAAGAATATGAACATATACAGGGTTACAAACACATTTTGTGCAAAACATTGAGCAAAGTTGTCAAAAAGAAGAATATTATTTTAAATAGATATATAACTATAGTTTATACTGCAAAACATGATGGTGTCTCTCTGGTTTCTCAAATATATTGTTAAAGAAAAGGTGTAATAAAATAAAATCATATAAACATGCCTGTACGTCATATACGTGTGAGTTTGTCCCATCATAATTAG
Source organism: Nansenia antarctica (assembly GCF_963989245.1). Taxonomy (NCBI): domain Eukaryota; kingdom Metazoa; phylum Chordata; class Actinopteri; order Argentiniformes; family Microstomatidae; genus Nansenia; species Nansenia antarctica. The sequence continues at coordinate 39,812,472 of NC_137679.1, read as the reverse complement.
GGTTGCGTACCGTTTGGGTTTTATCCGGTACCGGTACCTAACCGATACTTTAAAAACGGTACCGGTACCAAAACGGTACTTAATTCGGTACTTTTGATTTTTTAAAATGACATATATATATATATATATATATATATATATTATAATAACACGGTCGACAACATTAAACAGCTTTTCACTTTTTTATTGCTGAGGCACAATATATATTAGTTAAATATAGGCCTACACTCAAATTAAAATAAATGAAAATAAAACTCCTGAGCCTTGGGGACTCCATTAAGCTGGGGGTGCCTATCGTTGGTACTGATGTCGAATACGAGTACACACTTGTTCGGCAGCCCCTCAAGGACATCACAATATTCTTAGAAAAGGGATCTAGTGAAGAGGCCTGCATAGCCCCCAGAACCAAGAAGACCAAGAGGAAATATAACTCTGATGAACTGGAGCCCTCCACCTCGTCAAAATCCAAACTCTGTTGCCGCTCAGCTACTACTACTATTTTTCAGACACAGTAGTAGGATAAGGATATATCTACATGATATATACATGATCTGACACAGTACCCGAATATCAGGAGATCCCCGATCATGTTGTCCACCTCGCAGAGACGCAGCCACACATCCGCACTACGTCATCAACAGACGCGTCAAATCCTGGAGTGCACTGTCCAATCAAAGGCTTGCATTCGTAAACTCGCTCTGAGAGCGTCGCAGCGCACACTGGGCCTGACGTCATAAGGGGAGCAAGTCATTTGATTGGACAGAAGGCATTCCACGAGTGGTGATCAGAATTCCAGAACGAGTTTACGGAACGCACCCATAAGTCGAGCGTCGCGTTATGCCAACCCGCTAGCGGAAGTTGCTATTAGCAACCTTCTCGTTATCCTTCCGTACTCGCTGCTTTCACTGAGTGGAAATTTAACAGGCGATGTGACGTCACGAGTCACCAGTTGACACCGGACACCAGGGGGCGAGATAGAAAAGTACCGAAATGAGGTACCGAAATCTCCTTTGCGATTCGGTACGGGTACATACCGAATGTAAAGTAACCGGTACCTACCGGTACCGATTTTCGGTACCCAACCCTAAACATAATACAAGGGTCAAAAGGTCAAATTGTATGACCAAGTGGATTGGGGGAGTAACACAATGGTTAACCCATTTAAACCGGGGGCGCTGTTGCGTTGTTCTACCTTTCAAGCCGGGAAAGCGGATACGTCATTTTGTAGTATGTGTATTTTTTCCACATTCTTCTGGTCTCTTGGCCAATGGAATGCATCAACATATACACGTGGGAGTATCTACAAACGTGCAGATTTTTTTTTGTTTCACGATATCTTGGCAACAGCGGAGAAGTTTCTGAAGTTAGTTCTGAAGGGAGTGATATTGATGATGAGCTGCAACGTTTGCAGGAAAAGCGCTATACAAATAAAAGTTATTACTATTATTATTATGACAATGTTATAACTGATTCAGATGATTTAGAAGGCTTTGAAATGGAATGGAAGACGGACAACTAGCACCGTAATCTTAGGAGGCGTTTCAACCGCGTCTCGTCAGCCTCGACAGCCTACAGTAAAGGGCCCTCCAAACTCATCACAGCTGGCTGAACTGCGTCCTTTAGTTGCCAGGGCAAGACAGATCGTTAGCCAACTTGTTGAGCCACTAAAGCGATGGTGCAGCCCCCTGTTCTCTCCCCCCACCCTCACTCCCTGCCCCCAACTCCCCAAACCACTCAACCCCAAATGAAGGTCCTTAATGACATTCGTGTGAACACTGACTCCAGAAAAATCTCAGTTTTAGTACTACTAGACTGGTTTAGATCCTACTTACAGGACAGAAGCTATTATGTCTCCATTGGCAACTTTGTGTGCGACCACATTAAAATGACAAATGGGGTTCCCCAAGGGTCAATCCCCCCTCCTATTCAATCTCTATATGCTTCCATTGGGACACATCATAAAAAAGAACAAAATTGCCAACCACAAATATGCAGATGACATACATAGCCCTCTCACCGAACGACTATAGCAGGGGTATTCAGCAAAAATTAAACAAGGTCCAGTTAGAGAAAATGTCCTCAAGCAAAGGTCTGGAACATTATAATGTCTAGATTGCGTTATGATTCAGTGCCATATATATTAACTCCTCAATAAAAGTTTGGAAACGTTATTTCAGTCGATTCTTCCTCCCCTTTAATAATACCAATGGGTATTAGGGGTGCAACGGTTCTCGGTTTTTTTACGGACGGTACGGTTTGCGTTCCACGGCTCAATTCACTAGTGAACCGTGACGGTTTTCGGTTTATGCTGCGATTTGGCTGCGTTCGTAAATTAGCTCTGAGAGCGCCGCAACAGTTTGAGGAAGCCCCGGATTCCTACAAGTCTGCGGTGTGGGGTCATTTCGCTTTTCCCGTTGAATACGACAATAAGGGGGGGAAAACAGTGGACAGAAATATTACTGTCTGCAAGCTCTGCTTAAAGCGTGTGCCATATGCAAATGGTTGCACCTCTAACATGAACCAGCATATTCGCCGCTACCACTCAACGATAACACTGACTGGGAGCAGGAAAGCCAGTCAGGTAGCGTCAGTGAGCAGACAGCAGTCTCTCTCTGATGCGTTCGGACAGACGTACACTACCACTTCAGAGAAACACAAAAAAATAACCAATGCAGTGGGGATGTTCATTGCAAAGGATTTGCAGCCCTTTTCGGTGGTTGGAGATTTGGGTTTTCGAAATCTGATAAAAACTCTCGAGCCCCGTTACAGTGTCCCCTCCCGTACATCATTCAGCACCAAAATAATCCCCGGTATTTACCAAACAACGCGCAGAGGCATTGAAGACGATTTGGCAAAAACACAGAGCTTTGCACTGACTACGGAGGGTTGGACCTCCCGGGCAACGGAGAGTTACCTCACTGTCACGGTCCACTACATGTCACCGGATTGGTAAATGAAGAGCGCAGTACTGCAAACTCGTCCACTATACGAAAGCCATACCAGCGCGCACCTGGCAGAGGAACTAACAAATGCAGTGACTGAGTGGAAGTTGGAGAGGCCAAACATAACAATTCCCGTAACAACAGACAACGCAGCAAATATCGTAAATGCGATCCATGAAGCTGGTGGACTGGGGCCACAGATCAGCTGCTTTGCGCACGTCGTAAATCTCGCCGCCAAGAAGGCAGTGGCAATAACCCCGGTGTCCCGCCTCCTGGGTAAGATCAGACATGCAGTCACTTTCTTCCACAAAAGCACCACAGCCCACCATATTCTGACAATTAAACAAGATATGTTAGACTTACCAAAACACAAATTAATCCACTATGTCGCAACTCGTTGGAATACAACACGACATGTTGGAACGCTATGTGGAAAGTGTTACTTTTGTAGTGTGAATTTGTTTTCCTCCTGTTTGTATACGGGCTACCAGCTGTCAAGGCTAAAGTGCACTTTTACTTTCGAAAGTGTTTATTTATTTTTGGACATTTGAAAGTGTTTTTTGTTTATATACAATTATATATACATTATATACATAACATATACATGTGTATGTTAAAGTTCTATATTATGTATAAGCAAAATAAAGTAAAGTAACAGTTTGTAAATAAATAGTAGCATTTGTTTCTGAACCGAACCGTACCGAAAACCGTGACCCAAAATACCGAACCGTACCGAACCGTGGGCCAACTGAACCGTTGCACCCCTAATGGGTATTGTATTTTATATCGTTGGAAAGCCTTATTAGTCACCTTTACAATGAGGTACAACTTGTAAGGATCATGCGTTCGTGGAATGAGTAACACAGCTAAACGTGTGGCAAAATCCCCTGCAATATTCTTCTGTTGGTATTCACTCGTTTTGAGCTTCAAGTGCTGGCAGGTGTATGTCAGTCACAGGTGTGTGTTTAGCTGTGTTGTTCATTCCATTGAATGCATGATCCCTAAAAGGTGTACCTCGTTGTACAGGTGACTAATCAGGCTTTCCAACGATATAAAATACAATACCAATTGGTATTATTAAAGGGGAGGATTAATCAACCAAAATAACATTTCCGAACTTTTTTTGAGGGGTTTATATATGTTACGGTACATGTGGGAATACGGTACATGTGGGAAAACTAGGGTTAGGTGCTAGGGTGCTACGGTTAGGATTAGGGTTAGGATAAGGGGTAGGGTTAGACATGCCAGCATGTACCAAGTCGACGTAGCACCTAACCCTAACCCTAGTTTTCCCACATGTACCGTATTCCCACATGTACCGTAACATATATACAGTATATCTCAAAAGTGAGTACACCCTTTAGATTTTTGCAAATATTCTGTCATATCCTTTCAGGGGATAACACTATCTTAATGAAACTTTGATATAACTTAAAGTAGTCAGTGTGCTGCTTGAATAACAGTATAGATTTATTGTCCATTGAAAATTACTCAGTACACAGCTGTTACTGTCTAAACAGCTGGCAATAAAAGTGAGTACACCCCATAGTGAACATGTCTAAATTGTGCCCAAAGTGTCAATAGTTTGTGTGACCACCATTGTTATCTAGCACTGCTTTAACCCTCCTGGGCATGGAATTCACCAGAGCTGCACAGGTTGCTTCTGGAATCTTCTTCCACTCCTCCATGACGACATCACGGAGCGCACGGATGTTGGACACCTTGCACTCCTCCACCTGCCTCTTGAGGATGCCCCACATGTGCTCAATTGGGTTTAGGTCTGGAGACATACTTGGCCAGTCCATCACCTTAACCTTCAGCTTCTTCAGCAAGGCCGTTGTCATCTTGGAGGTGTGTTTAGGGTCATTATCATGTTGGAAAACTGCCCTACGGCCCAGTTTCCGAAGAGAGGGGATCATGCTCTGCTGCAGGATGTCACAGTATATATTGGAATTCATGTGTCCCTCAATGAAATGCAGCTCCCCAGTGCCGGCAGCACTCATGCAGCCCCAGACCATGATGCTGCCACCACCATGCTTTACTGTAGGCAAAACACATTTGCAGGGCTTAAAGTGGGAAAAAATCCTGTGCCTGAAACTTTTTCTTGGGGAGGGGGTCACAGTTTGAGATATTGGGAGAGCGGGTACAGAAGACAGCTTCTTGTCTCAATGTTTAAATGCATTAATACTATTTTATAGTCAATACAAAATATATGTCTCAATGTTAAAATGCATTAATACTTTAAATGAATGTGCAACAATACTATGTGCAATATGACAACCCTTGTGTACATAAGGTTCAGATATAGGAAAAGTTAGGATATTTATAGCATAGAGTACAGCACAGTGTTTTATTGCATAGTATAGTAGATAGTGTACATAGCCTTTATTTCTGTAAACCAGCTCTTTTCCCTTTTTTATTTTACCCTTGGCCCTCGTGTTTTTAGTCTTTTTCCAAGCACCAGGGGAGACCCCCCTCCTAAATTTCGTTGTATGGTACCTGTACTGTATTAATGACAATAAAGACCATTAATTCATTCATTCATTCATAATACTGTTTTATACTCAATACAAAATAAAATAATATATTTAGATGTCTTTAAAAGGCCAAACTGATTGCATCACTTATTAAGCCACTATCACTATAACAATACAGAATAAAAGATATACTGTACATGTCTTTAAAAGAACAAACTGATTACTTATTAATTCATTTTCTGAGATACTACATTTGGGGTTTTCATTAGTTGTCAGTAATAATCATCAAAATTAAAAGCAATAAACACTTGAAATATATCAGTCTATGTGGAATGAATGTATACATTATACAAGTTTCACTTTTTGAATGGAATTACTGAAATAAATCAACTTTTTGATGATATTCTAATTATATGACCAGCACCGTATATGTAAAGGAAAAAACAATATTCAGGCACCAGATGACCATTCAAAATATAATGTAATATAATGCAATATAAGGCTCTCAGGCATTCTGTACTTTCAAATATGTATTCTCCTTGAGCAGTCAACATCAACTATCAGCTGTTTCGCTAGCAAACACGAAAGCTAACTTATTTGCGAAACAGCGCCCCCGCCACCACGTCGGCGCAATGCCGCAATTGCAGTTAGAAATGATTGATTATTATTTTTGTTGTGCTCAAAATTCCCCCGCACTGGAAATCCGGCACCGTGCCGGAGAACTTTAAGCCCTGCATTTGTCTTGGTACTCCTCACCAGGGTGCCGCCACACACGCCGGACACCATCTGACCCAAACAGGTTTATTTTGGTCTCATCAGACCACAGGACATGGTTCCAGTAACTCATGTTCTTGGATTCATTGTCTTCAGCAAACTGTTTGCGGGCTTTCTTATGCATCGGTTTCAGAAGAGGCTTCTGTCTGGGGCGACGGCCATACAAACCGATTTGATGCAGTGTGTGGCGTATGGTCTGGGCACTGACAGGCTGACATCCCACTTCTGCAACCTCTGCAGCAATGCTGGAAGTACTCGCACGTCTATTTTTGGAAACCAACCTCTGGATATGACGCTGAGCACGTGGACTCAACTTATTTGGTCGACCCTGGCGAGGCCTGTTCCGAGTGGAACCTGTCCTGGAAAACCGCTGTATGATCTTAGCCACTGTGCTGCAACTCATTTTCAGGGTGTTGGCAATCTTCTTATAGCCAAGGCCATCTTTGTGAAGGGCAATAATCATTTTTTTCAGCCGCTCAGAGAGTTCCTTGCCATGAGGTGCCATGTTGTCCAGCATTCAGAGAGAATTGTGCCCAAAACACCACATTTAACAGCCCTGCTTATCACTTACACCTGAATCCTTGTAACACTAACGTATCACATGACACCAGGGCGGGAAAACAACATCATTGGGCACAATTAGGACATGTTCACTATGGGGTGTACTCACTTTTGTTGCCAGCTGTTTAGACATTAACAGCTGTGTACTGAGTAATTTTCAAAGGACAATAAATCTATACTGTTATTCAAGCAGCACACTGACTACTTTAAGTTATATCAAAGTTTCAGAAGGATAATGTTATCCCCTGAAAGGATATAACAAAATATTTGCAAAAATTGAAAGGGTGTACTCACTTTTGAGATATACTGTACATATAGTACATATACATATTAAAGTACAATTCAATAATATTTCAACAATATTGTAGATTTTCACTTTGAAGTGGAGAGATTATAAGTACTAATAAATGTTATTTTCTCATGTAAAATAAGGGCTGCATTTAAATATAATGATACATAACAGAGCTTTTGAAAAATGTGCGTCTTAAAAATAAAGTGCTTAATTTTTGAAAAATAAATAAAAAAACAAAATAAATGTGTTCTTGCAATTAAGTTGACCCTCCCTTTTGCCCATTACTGACCCCTCCCAGTACCAAGCTTTTTAGCTGTTTTAGACTAGTTTAAGTTTTAGACTTTGTAGTTTTAGTTTAGTTTTAGACTATATTGACGGAATGTTTAGATTATCTTAGACTGTTTTAGACTAGTTTTAGTTTTAGACTATGTAGTTTTAGTTTAGTTTTAGACTATATTGACGGAAAGTTTAGATTATCTTAGACTGTTTTAGACTAGTTTAAGTTTTAGACTATGTAGTTTTAGTTTAGTTTTAGACTATGTAGGCCAGGTTTTGTATTGTATTTGTTTGTGGTGGATGTTGTATGCCTGTGAACAGGTCACACTTGAAAATGAGCCCTTGGGGCTCAATGTGTTTTTTACCTGTATAAATAAAGGTTAGCCTACATTTAAAAATGTAATTAAAAATAAAATAAAATAGGTACATCGGTATCTGCTTGATCTCTTCACGAAACCCCTCAAGGAAGGTTTCAGCTACCACTCATGCACTCCTTGACCGTCAGTAAATGTGTTTTATGCTGACGCAAAACGCAAGCAACTTTAAGGGAACATTCATTAGCACGTTGTTGTTGGGCAGTGAATGAATGTGTTTGAATTCTGGTGGATCGATCATATTGGACTCTGTATTGTGTATTTTCTCTGTCCTCGGTCCAGATTTGAGTGTGTATGTTTCTGCTCAAAAGATGGGTTTAGTCTCGTAACGCTTTACATTGCCGCTTTTAATAATCGCCATGGTCTCCACACATATCAGACATACGGGGTTTCAACTGAACTGCCCGTGGGAAGAATGAACATGTGAGAGTCTGTCCATTCTTCATTAAACAAGGACAAAACAGAGATAATTGTATTCGGTGCACCTGACAAAAGATCGAAAGTCAGTGCAAAACTTGATTCTCTCTCTAAACTAAAAAACAGGTCAGAAATCTTAGTGTAATTCTAGACTCTAAACTTCAACAGCCACATGAACTCGATAACTAAATCAGCCTACTATCACCTGAAAAACATAACAAGAATGAGAGGTTTCATGTCCAAATAAGACCTTGAAAAAAAAACTCATCCATGCATTTGTTTCGAGTAGACTTGATTATTGTAATGGTCTACTAACAGGCCTATCTAAAGGGGCTGTTCGTAAGCTGCAGCTCATCCAAAACGCAACTGCTAGGGTCCTAACAAAAATGAATACGTTTGAACACATTACACAAATCCTGAGATCCCTACACTGGCTACCAGTCTCTCACAGAAAATGGTCTTGGACCAAAATACATATCAGATCTCCTCCCACCCTATATTCCCGCAAGGCCCCTAAGGTCAGCTGAGAGTAATCAGCTAATAATTCCAAGAGTAAAAACAAAACACGGTGCAGCAGCTTTCAGTCACGCTGCTGCATGCTCCTGGAACAAACTCCCTGAAGAAATCAACAGGCGCAAACCCTCAACATATTTAAATCTAGGCTGAAAACCTTCATGTTTTGCAGCAGTTATGATTAAACACTTCTATCAATGTCTTTTATCCATGAACTACTGTCTTGTTAAATGTTTTATCAATTTACCTCTTATATTTGCTTTTATTCAGTCGTTTTTATTTTCTTGCTATGCTCCTCTTGCTGTATTTTAAAATAATGTATGTAAAGCACTTTGAATTGCCCCTGTTGTATGAAATGTGCCAAACAAATAAACTTGCCTTGCCACTGGCAGCATTGATTTTACAAAAGAGCAATGACCCTCACCACTATACAACAAAGACTTACCAACTATCTCACTGTCTTCCATCTCCACTTCTCTTCTGTCCTCTTCTTTCACCATCAAACCTTTTTGCATTACAGCTGCACCTCCATCTTCTTCTTTCACCATCACTCCCTCCTCCCTCATTTCTTCTCCTCCATCTTCTTCTTTCACCATCAAACCTTTTTGCATTACAGCTGCACCTCCATCTTCTTCTTTCACCATCACTCTCTTCTCCTCCACTTCTTCTTTCACCATCACTCTCTTCTCCTCCACTTCTTCTTTCACCATCACACCATTCTCCTCTACATCTTCTTCCTCCAACTTCACTGCCACCATCTCTGGACCCCACCATTTGATTTTCAGGGCTGGAAAACCACAGTCACATCCAGGGGACTCTGTGGACTCTGGTTCATACATGGTTACGTGAGCTGAAGAGGACCTGCAGCTAGAAACAATGGAGGCACAAACAGTGCAGAGTCAATTATAAATGACAGCCAACCAGTTCACTGAAAGCCCATCTAGACTGACAGGACATGTCCTGCAAATGCAATAATCTATGGATTACTGATTGCATTTCTTTGTAATTAAAGGGTCTGGAAAGTAGACATTAAACGGTTCCGATTGTATTTTGTGTCCAAGAAAAAATGACAATAATCTTCTAGTTAGGCTCAACGTCCTGGTCGCGTCCTAACTATTCCCACCGTAGTTGGGGTAGACCACGCCAACTTCTGGAATATGTAGGGGTGTTTTTTCCCATTTTTTTCTCAAACACAAACACAATCACTGACACTAAGAATAGGCGCGCGTTCCAGGGCCCACAGGGCAATGAGAGCCGCGCCCGGCCGCGGCGAACATTGACCGTTGGCCCGCGGCACACTCAGCGCCGCCGAGTTGCATACAGAGATGGGTAACCTATATCTAATCGTGCACCCCGTGTTACGTCACAACCTAAAATCCAATGGGGTTGCGGAACGACCTGCGGGGCGGAAGAACAAGATACAGAGAACACCCCTACATATTCCAGAAGTTGGCGTGGCGTGGGCGTGGTGTGGGCGTGGTCTACCCCAACTACGGTGGGAATCGTTAGGACGCGTCCTGGTCAGACAGAGGGCTGTATGGGCGTGGACTAGGGCTGCAACTAACGATTATTTTGATAATCGATTAATCTGCCGATAATTTTTTCGATTAATCGGAAACATTTTTGGGGGGAAATTTTGCAAATTTTATTTTATGTTTTCTAAATCAGCCAGGCCTATACATATACATGTGCAAAATGAATAAGTATTAATAAAAAATTATAAATAATATAAATAAAAAAGGCTTTGCTACATCAAATAGGTTTAACAACAGGCCATGGACTATGGCGGTAGATTGTTTCAATAAAGTAGTTGAACTCTAGCTCAATACATGCATTGTTTTAGGTAATAACTTTGCTTAATGTAAAGGTCAGTAACCCAAAGTGCAATATAGGCTACAGACAAGACACTAATGTTTTTATATAACAGATATGCTCCAAAACAATGCAATGTGTCCTCTCACTCCATACAATAGGCTAGGCTACAGTCAGTGCCTCACTCTAACTCACGGGTAGCTTGGTAGGCTACCACTAGCTAGCCTTTAGCTTATCACCTCTGCTCTACCACTGACGTTAGCCAGCTAGCTAAATACACTTGTCATGCAATATTGAATTCATGAATGCGAGCAAACACTCACTGGCGATCGCATTACATTACAGCCATTTAGCTGACGCTTCGCCAGAACTCACAAGTGATTTAAATGTAGCCGCGCGCCGGTGTAGGTACCGGATTTTCCCACCCTACCAGATTTTCACACTTTTCCGGTTCCGGTCATAGGTTCTGCCCTTTCCGGCCATAGGTAGCGCTATGATTCGCTATGATTCGCGATGCCTACACCGGCTCCGCAAGACGTGCGTCAACAGGAAGTAGGTTTGTTATGGAACAAGACCCGACGAATGGATAATGGAATTCGTCGCCAACAAATTTCATTATAGATTTTTATCGATTTCATCGATTCGTTGTTGCAGCCCTAGCGTGGACTTTGCATGCTTGACTGGCAGCTCCCTTTCAAGCAAGCTTGCTGCGTTATCATACATGACATTCATCTATTAGATGTGCTTATAGTTCTGCCCTTTAATTACCAACTGTTTAGCTGCTGCTGAAATGTACTGAGCTAATACAATGACTTGGCTAAGATTATAGTTATGCACCTGGCAGTATAATTCATCATATCAATTCAATGACCACCATTAGCATACTGTACATCTGGCACCCTATGGTGAATTATTGAACCAGGGTTCGACAGTAACGCTTGCCCGGAGCAAGTAAAAAATTCAACGGATTTGTTTGCGCGAGCCCGACAACGCTGCTGGATCCTGGATATTTTTACCTGTGTGCAGGAAGAACAACAGACGGCGCAGGCGCCAGACCAGACTAGATGATCGTGGAGTGAAGATATTATTATTATTCCGTCTGTTGTTCTTCCTGCTGTCACGGCCAGGCTCATGACCATGACAAAAACGGGAGACACACACACGATCTTAGTAAGTAATGATAAGAAAATGTTTATTGTAAACTAAATGAGGCCAATAATAAGATGAGGTGTGGTAGTCAGTAAATCAGTGGTGTAATGTGAGTGTAGTGGAAAGTGGTGAGGTGAGTGTTGCATGGTGTGAAACAAGGAACAAACTAAATATAATAAAGAATAATGGTGCCTAGAAGGGGGCCTCAATACTGAGGCCTGCATAGATCTTTTATGCCCTGGATCCTGGAACCAGGTGGGGCACAATCAGCTGTCCACCAGCTGACCTGCCTTTCACTGATTGGTAACCCTGTCCAGCAGGAGTACTCTCTGCAGACAGGGAAACAGATGTTTATTACAGGCCAGGACACAATATGGGGCCAGGGCCGTCACACCCCCTCCCATAGAAACAGGGTCCCAAAGGGAACACTGAAATAATATATAATCACCTGTATTCAGGACCAACCACCATTACTCCAACCTCGGCAACAGGTACCAATGAAGCCATAATTAAGAGGAGCAGGAACAGTAGAAGGGTAAAAACAGGAAATTAGTTAACACAAAAACAATTTTAACAAGGGGCCCTGGACAATGCATCTGCCACTACATTGTCCTTCCCTTTTATGTGACGTATGTCCAGAGTATATGATTGTAAAAATAATGACCAGCGAATCAGTCTCTGGTTAGGGCACTTTAAAGAATTGAGAAAGATCAACGGATTGTGATCCGTGAAGACTACCAATGGAGCGAGACCGGACATAATGTACACATCAAAATGATGGAGAGCCCAGACCAAGGCAAGGGCTTCCTTTTCAATTACTGAATAATTGAGCTGACAAGAGTTGAACTTTTTTGAAAAAAAACTAACAGGTCTGTCAATGCCAAATTCATCGGTCTGTAGAAGCACCGCCCCTGCTCCCACGTGACTGGCATCGACCTGTAACTTGAAGGGTTCATCCATAAGAGGAGCAGCCAACACTGGAGCAGCACAAAGAAGAGCTCTAACATTAACAAAGGCCTGTTGACATTCTGTACTCCAAACATACATTGCGTCACCTCTCAGGAGGTTAGTAAGTGGAGTGACTACCGTTGAAAAATTGCGACAGAAGCTGCGATAATAGCCTACTAGCCCTAAGAAACGCTGCAGCTCTTTCTTAGAGGTAGGTCTGGGGTACTGCTCTATAGCCTGCACCTTAGCCTGGACCAGAGAGACTTTACCATGACCAACCACTCGACCGAGGTACCTCACCGATGCCCTGGCAAACTCACACTTTGCCAGGTTGACGGTGAGGCACGCACCAGCCAAGCGGTCGAACAAGGCACGCACACGCTGAAGATGGGTGGACCACGAGTCAGAATAGATGACGACGTCGTCTAGATATACAGCGCACCCCTCCAAACCACCTACAACCATGTTCATCAGCCGTTGGAATGTGGCTGGAGCATTTCTAAGACCGAAGGGCATGACAGTATACTCATAAAGACCAGAGGGGGTTATAAACGCCGATATTTCACGAGCCCTCTTGGATAAAGGCACCTGCCAAAATCCTTTGAGCAAGTCAAATTTGCTAATAAACTTAGCGGAGGCTACTTGGTCAATACAATCTTCCATCCTGGGAAGAGGATACGAATCTGGCTTTGTCACACTATTCACTTTGCGGAAGTCTGTACAAAACCGCAGTGTGTGATCAGGCTTTGGAACTGTGAGACACGGGGACGCCCAGCTGGACGAGGTAGGCACTGCAATACCAGTCTCAAGCATATACCTGATCTCGGAGTCCACGTGTTTACGTTTGTCAGGACTAACTCTATAAAAACGCTGTCTGATAGGTGAAGCATCCCCTACATCTATATCGTGTTCGATTAAGGGAGTCTGCGTGGGAGTGTCACCAAAAATGGATGGATAATCCTTAACAAGATGCAGCAGTTGGGTACGTTCAACCTCTGTTAAATGCCCCAACGAGCTCCCAAGATCACGAAGGGACTCTGAATTTTTCAATCTTCCAGTCAACAACTCCTGGCCGGGACTGGATAGGCCATCCTCCTCAGGCTCTGCCACCACCTGAGGGGAATCCCCTACTGTACTGGCTACACACGCCGGACGAACAGGAACTGACGCCTGCTCCACAGAATCAGACACACGGTCATAATACGGTTTCAATAAATTAATGTGGCAGAGCTGATTAGGCTTCCTACGCAAAGGTGTAGCAATCAGGTAATTAAGATCAGACACTTGCTTTACTACAGTATGTGGACCAGTAAATTTAGCACAAAAGGGGGAATCAACCATGGGCAAGAGTGCCAGAACCTGATCACCCGGGCTAAACCTCCGTGGCTCAGTTCGGCGGTCATAAAGGCGTTTCATTTTCTTTTGTGCACTAGCTAGTTTTTCTTTTGCCAGCTCACCGGCTTCATAAAGCCTATGCTTAAAGCCGAGCACGTATCCAAGCAAGTTTTTTGGTGGTTCGGACTCTTTCCAATCATCTTGGATAACGGCCAAGGGGCCACGTACTGTGTGTCCGAACACCAGATCATTGGGACTAAAACCCGTACTTTCCTGGCTCACCTCCCTGGCGGCTAACATCATCCAAGGAAGCCCCTCCTCCCAATCTCCGTCCAGCTCAGTACAGTAGGCGCGCAACAAAGATTTCAAAGTTGCATGGAATCGCTCCAATGCGCCCTGGCTCTGCGCGTGATAGGCTGACGCCCTGTTGTGCTTAACGCGCAGCTGTTTCAGGACCTGAGCGAACAGATGGGAAGAGAAATTAGAACCCTGGTCAGACTGGATGATTTTTGGTATGCCAAAGATTGAAATGAACTGAGTCAAGGCACGGACTACAGACTTGGTGGTGATATTGCGTAAGGGATAAGCTGCAGGATACCTGGTAGCCTGGCACATAACTGTCAGCAAATACTTAGCCCCAGTACGAGACGGAGGGAGGGGACCTACACAATCAATAATGAGATGGTCAAACGGTTGACTGGTTGCCTGAATCGGACTCAATGGAGCCGGTGTAATGCTCTGATTCGGCTTTCCTGTCAACTGACATGTATGACATGTTTTTACATAGGCTGCCACATCCCTCTTAAGGCGAGGCCAAACGAAGTAACGGAGGATGCGATCATAGGTCTTAGAAACTCCTAGGTGTCCACCCTCATCATGTGACACCTGCAGAACCAAGCTGCGATACTTGGAGGGCACAACAATTTGGTAAATGGGGTCTCCCACAAACTCAACGCCATGGGGAACCCACTTCCTCACCAATACCTCATTGTGAATAAAATAGGCATGGGCGCTGTTCCTCACCCCCCCAGCAGGGAGAGCTCCCTCAAACAGCTCTTTCAGACTTGGATCTGCCCGCTGCTCTCTCACCAGTTCACTGTGAGGGACAGACAGGGGAAAATCAGACAGTGATATCACATGCTCCACATCATCCACCATTTTGTCAGGGTCAGGCGTGGCACGGCTCATGGCACGAGTTACGGCACACGCAGTGAACACCTCAGGAAACTCCCGTTCACTTTCATCAGGCTTGCTTTTAAATACTGGCACAGACGTAACCACCACAGGTGGCGCCACATCTGCCCACACTCGTGCACCAACCAAGCCATTACCCATGATCATGGTCACCCCCTCACAGGGCAACGCTGGGCGCACACCCACAGTCATCTCACCCTGAAACAAATCAGATGAAAGAATTATTCTGTGCAGAGGAACATGCAATACAGCCAAACCCATACCACGAATGGGAATGGAGTCACCTGTGTCAGAGGCATCAGAAAATGGCAAAGCAGAAGCTAAAATAAACGAATCAAATGCCCCAGTATCCCGTAAAATGTTTACTGGGACCTTCTCATCCCCACCGACGAGGGACACCAAACCATCTGTAAGGAATGGCAAGTAAGATTCAAGGTCAGAGGATTGTGGAGACTCAACATGTGTAGAGCGCACCTGGGACAGCGAATCACAGGCTTGGGCAGCAGACTTAACCCGCTGCACCACCGGCGCCGCGCAACCAGCCCCTTTAGCCCCATCCCCATGAGACACTGGAGCCCAAGGCTTACCTCTAGACTTTAAAGCATAGCATTCAGATTTAACATGCCCCTTTTTATGGCAGTGACTGCACACTTTCTCATAACTCCTTGAACTATTCTGATTCTCATAACTCCTTGAACTATTCTGATTCTCATAACTCCTTGAACTATTCTGACCTCTACGACCAAAATCAGTTGCAACTGACTGACCAGCAGGTGGCATATCAAAACCAAAGGTACTCCTCTGAAACCCAGACTCTGGCACATAAGCGCGAGACTCACCAAACATGCGCGGCTCTCCAAACTTACCCCTGCTATGAGTCAATGTAAAATCATCTGCCAACGCAGCAGCTTCAGCAGGAGTAGTCACCTGCTTTTCACTAATATAAGTGGCTATATTCTGGGGAATAGCATTTTTAAATTGCTCCAGTACAATCAGATCACACAAATCATCAAAATCATCTACATCAGACGCCTTGCACCAGCGATTGAAATGCAAAACTAATTCTCTTGCAAACTCAAGATGTGTCTGACTCTTGTTTCTCCTCCAATTCCTAAATTTCTGTCTGTAGGCCTCCGGAACCTGTTCATAAGATTTAAGCACTGCAGACTTCACTTTCTCATAAATCAGAGAATCCTCACGGCTCAGGGACGAATATGCCAACTGTGCTCGACCTGTAAAAACACATTGTAACATGAGGGTGCGTTCAGCATCTGGCCAACCACGAGTGTCAGCGACGCGCTCAAACAACGAAAAAAACAAGTCAGGATCCCTTTCATTAAATTTAGGTAAAAGTTTCAAGTTTCCTGCTATATCAAATAAGCCTCTATTTGCTCCCCTGGAAGCAAAAGAACCCCCACTACTTAAGACTTCACTACTGATTTTACCGCCTTCAATCAAATTCAACCTATGTCTCTCTAACTCCACAGTTTGCATTTGGATTTCACATTTCATTTTCTCAAGTGCAAATTCCTGGTCTAATCTCAGTTTGAGCAATTCTTTTTCCTGGTCAAATGTAAAAGGGTGCTTAGCAACAGGCGAAGATGAACCCTTGACAGGCTGTGGCAAAATTGCCATCTCGACCAGTTTCGACTCTAAACATGCCCTAAGCTCATGTTTCTTTTGTTCTACTACTACTACTGTCGCTACATCATAATGTTTTGCAACCAATAACAATTGAGCTTTAGTAAAACGGTACAATAAGTCATAGGATGGAGCTGCTATAAACCCCTCTACTCCAGACATTTTTATTTAATTAAATCACAATATTAAGTACAGGACAATGTAGGCCTATGGACCCAAGATGGCGTATACACTGACAACTCAGCGCGCATCAGAGGAAATTGACAACCTCGCAACGGAGCATGCCCCTATCTGACTGCCTACCCCAGGACCTGACTGAGTAAGCTCAACCCTAGTCTTCATGCGTTAGCGGGAGGATCTTTAAACACTAACTCGTCAGCCCGGTTAGACCCCCAGCAAGCTGGTCGCCCACCTGACAGCTAAGAATGTGTCCCCGAGACAATTGCTCTAGCCGCCGTACCGCAACACTACAGAAAAACGCTCAGCCAGACTCAAAGGAGAGAGACCGTAAACCTACCAGGGCAGCCCCGTAGCCTACATGTGCGCAACTGACAGCCAATTGTATACACCCTCTTGCCCCAATAGAAAAAAAACTATCTAAGCACCATTACAAACAAAACGATCGCGCAGATCAATTAACAATAGGCTATTATATACAAAAATGCGATAAGTGTGTCTCCAAAATGCTTAATATGCCACTCAAGGCTTTCAAAAAAAAAACACCCGCAGGCGATAATTTTGAACTGGTGGGGAATCGACTACGACACCAGTTTGCAGTTCATTCACCAAAATCTCTGCCTAGGCTACTAACAGAGACACGCGCTTATTAACTTAACAAGGCACCCCCTGCCAATCAAGGCAACAAGCCATGGGAGTCGCACCACAAGTAATGAACCACAATGTTTTAACCATCAATTAAGCAAAAAAGTCAAACGACCGGGTAGAATTCAATAGAAAAAAAAGCAATATTTACTTACCAAAAGGTGATCAAAATAATGCTAGAAAAACGAAAACGGACGGAGCCCCCAATTTGTCACGGCCAGGCTCATGACCATGACAAAAACGGGAGACACACACACGATCTTAGTAAGTAATGATAAGAAAATGTTTATTGTAAACTAAATGAGGCCAATAATAAGATGAGGTGTGGTAGTCAGTAAATCAGTGGTGTAATGTGAGTGTAGTGGAAAGTGGTGAGGTGAGTGTTGCATGGTGTGAAACAAGGAACAAACTAAATATAATAAAGAATAATGGTGCCTAGAAGGGGGCCTCAATACTGAGGCCTGCATAGATCTTTTATGCCCTGGATCCTGGAACCAGGTGGGGCACAATCAGCTGTCCACCAGCTGACCTGCCTTTCACTGATTGGTAACCCTGTCCAGCAGGAGTACTCTCTGCAGACAGGGAAACAGATGTTTATTACAGGCCAGGACACAATATGGGGCCAGGGCCGTCACACTGCACACAGTTAAAAGTATCCAGGATCCAGCAGCGTCATCGGGCTCACGCAAACAAACCCGGCGAATGTTTTACTTGCGTTACTGTGGAACCCTGTGAACACAATAGGCTACTTGTGGACAGGATTCACAGCATGTGTATGACTTACTGATCAGTTGTACCACAATGATGTTGTCCTCCTTTTCTAATTCGCTGCCGTATTTTCACAATATCCTCCATGTTTAGTTTCTTCCCACACTGGACGTAGCACTGGCGCATGTCGTCATGACCAGAACAAGCAGAAGCATCCATCATTGCCCAGATGGGGAGTTCACAGTGCAGGGAATCCTACGAATAAAGATGATCAAAATATTAAAACAAGAGTGAAGACATTTAATAAAAACATATTTTATGTTATTTATTTTTTACCAGAAGTGGAAAACAGTAGCCAAGCTATATGTAGGTCCTGGGCCGGACTTATGCATGGGCTTCCCTGGGCTTGAGCCCAGGGGCCCCGGGCTACAAGGGGCCCCGAAATAAATCCAAATGTATGAATAAATATTTGCTCTTTGATTTTGAATTCACAAATTACGTTCAAATTGGAAAAAAATGTTTTGTCGCAGCGCAGGGCACGGAAATACAGCCTATTGGACGCTCTGATGAATGAGGTGTTTTAATTTGTTTAATTACAGTATATATTTAGGCCAATGGAGAGGTTTACATGGACGCGTCACGCGCAGGGCAGGGGCACAATCTTTGGTGGCGCGATTGTCAATGTCATGATCATGGCGGACAGGAGGTACTACGAGATGCCCGCGGAATCCAGGTTTTCTATAGAAGAAATCTCGCGCATCTCATCTCACCAGTTTATGTTACTAGTAGGGCTTTCACACCGGCAGTTCCGAACGCCGGTTCGCGTTCGGAAACCTCTGAACGTTGGCGCTGTCTGGCGAACGAGCCCGCGTTCATACCAGTGTATCGTTCGCCAGACAGCGCCAACGTTCAGAGGTTTCCGAACGCGAACCGGCGTTCGGAACTGCCGGTGTGAAAGCCCCATCAGTCAAGCAGGACGTAGGCTACGCATAGCCTAGGCTAAATTCGTAAGAGAAAGCTGCAAAAATGAAGCGGACGCACATTAGTGGGGCCAAAAAACGAAAAGGACAAATGAAAAAAGAACTAAATAGTTGCCCAAGATTTCACTTTTTATTTTCAAATAATGCAGCTGCGACGACCAATGTTGAGAGTGAGAGCCACGAAGCAGTTAGCACTGGGTCGGGTGTCGCTAGTAGGGTTGGGTACCGAAAATCGGTACCGGTAGGTACCGGTTACTTTACATTCAGTATTTACCGTACCGAATTGCAAAGGAGATTTCGGTTCCTCATTTCGGTACTTTTCTACTTTTTTCCCCGCTGGTGTCCGGTGTCATGCAACAGTCAACCACACGTGACTGAGTCGTGACGTGACATCGCCTGTTAAATTTCATGTCAGACTTCTTCTAGTCTTCGGAGACTACTTCTCCGCTTGCTGAAGTACTAAAAGTCGGAACAGCGCCACAAAACGAACTAGTGGTCGAAGACATAAGAGTTTCAGAGTAACTCTTCCCGACTCCGGAGGTCCCTGGTTCATGTCTCATGTGCAGGTCATGCAATTAGTCAAGAGAGGTGTCGTATTTTGCCAGAGAAGGCAAATATGCTGATCTCTTTGCAAAAGAATTGCTGAGGTGGGAGTTTTATTTTTATTTAACATTAACATTTTATTTGAGTGTATATTTAACTGTAATATTATATATATATATATATATATATATATATGTATATTGTGCCTCAGTCAGCAGGAGTTTTATTTTCATTTATTTTAATTTGAGTGTATATTTAACTAATATATATTGTGCCTCAGCAATAAAAAAGTGAAAAGCTGTTTAATGTTGTCGACCGTTTTATTATTATATATATACATGTATATGTCATTTTTAAAAATCAAAAGTACCGAATTAACACTACGACCGCGGCGGATCGCGACCTTATTCAATCGCGATGAGGTGTGCTTCAGCACTATGATAGTTTAACATAGAGAAGAGTGTACTGACGCACAAAGATCGCTGGAGGGCGATGTCACACAAGGCCGTCTGCCAGGCTCCGACGCCTTTTTCCCAGAATGCATTTCGCACCGGCAAGCAGAAGGCGATTTGAATCCTCCATTTTTTTTCAAAAAAAAAAAGCTGTAATTTTGCCTTTACAAGTGTTACCATGTCATTTTATGAAGTTTTAATATGTTTTCAGGTGAGAAAGTACCAATATATATTCCCAAAATGTGTCCAGTTTATCAAAATAACCCGTATATCTCCTCTGACGATTTTCGTCGTCGAATTCGCTAGCATGCGTTCGTAAATTCGCCCTGGAAATCTGGTCAGCACCCATGGAATGCCTCGTCCAATCAAATTACCTGGTCCCTTTATGACGTTGAACCCGGTGTGCGCTCCGGCGCTCTCATAGCGAATTTACGAACGCACCCTGCGTTTTCACTTTCATTCATAACATTTGTCGGGAGAACAGGTGTGTATATTGGACAGTAATTCATCACTAAACTATCTGCACTGCAGTCATTGTGTCATACATGAAGCTTACAGTGGGACAAGAACTTGTTGTCACTTTTTACATTTTACATTTAGATTTACAGATTTACTGCAGCACATATTTACTGTATTGTAGTGTAAAGTAGTGTTACAGTAAATATTTGCCATTATTTACAGTATGGTACTGTACTGCAGCATTTTACAAGTGGGAAGCACTGTTATTGTACACTACAGTAATATGGGTTAAAGCAGTATATCTCATGTTTACTGTACATTACTCTAATTTTACTCTGCACCACATAGGATTGCAAGACAACCTCACAGAGGTGGAAGAGGGCCCATTTTTACTCCGCAACAAGAGGAAGCCATTTGTGCAATGGTGATTGCAAACAATGCCATAAGGTTGAGAGAGATCCAGAGCGCTGTTATAGAGGATGACAATATCTTTGGCAATATTGAATCTGTTTCAATCTCTACAATTGACAGAGTGCTTAGGAGAAATGAAATGCGCATGAAACAACTGTATAATGTGCCATTTGAACGGAACAGTGACAGAGTGAAGGAGATCCGTCACCAGTATGTACAGGTAAAACATTTATGTGTTCTATGCATACTCTAATGTTCAGTGCTGTAAACTGGTTACATGACAGTTCATACTGTACAATATGTTGTCCAAAATGTTACACAGGAAAAGTTGTTATAGTCTCTCTCTCTCTCTCTCTCTCTCTCTCTCTCTCTCTCTCTCTCTCTCTCTCTCTCTCTCTCTCTCTCTCTCTCTCTCTCTCTCTCTCTCTCTCTCTCTCTCTCTCTCTCTCTCTCTCTCTCTCTCTCTCTCTCTCTCTCTCTCTCTCTCTCTCTCTCTCTCTCTCTCTCTCTCTCTCTCTCTCTCTCTCTCTCTCTCTCTCTCTCTCTCTCTCTCTCTCTCTCTCCTGGGATAAAGCATGTACTGGAGCTGGATGCCAGGGAACCGCTGCACACATTCATATATCTTGATGAGGTGAGTTTCAATCTGGCAAAAGGTAGAAGGCGTGGCAGAAATCGCATTGGACAGAGAGCCACTGATGTCCCAGGCCAACGAGGAGGGAATATTACAATGTGTGCAGCCGTCTCAGAAAACGGCGTCCTCACCCATATACCCTCTCTTGGTCCATACAACACACAACATCTGCTGACTTTTTTAGACACTCTTTACAGGGACATAATCCCTGAGAATGAGAGGGGTCTAAATGGCCTTGCTAGCGGCCATGGATGCTGCATGTGATGACATCACAGCACAGTCCTGCAGAGGGTGGATTCGCCACTCAAGGAGGTACTTTCCTCGCTGCATTGCCAGGGATGATATTCGCTGTGATGTTGATGAAAATATGTGGCCAGACAGACAGGAACGTCTGGATGCGAATGAATAATTTACAGTACTGTGTATGTTGTATGTCCAATAAGTACTGCAATATTGTTTACAGTTGTGCACAGCTATACCCAAAGGGTGTTTCTTATGTTTGTTGTAAATAAGTTTGTATTTTTCTTTTGCACAATGCTGTGAACACATTTG
Source organism: Nansenia antarctica (assembly GCF_963989245.1). Taxonomy (NCBI): domain Eukaryota; kingdom Metazoa; phylum Chordata; class Actinopteri; order Argentiniformes; family Microstomatidae; genus Nansenia; species Nansenia antarctica. The sequence continues at coordinate 39,790,209 of NC_137679.1, read as the reverse complement.
AATTGCAAAGAGCATATGCAGTAAAAATGTGAAACATAACTATTCAGCGTCTTGTACTTATTTACCTCACTAAATACAGTAATGTGTAACCCACTGTAGATTGCATATGGCCGTGCAAATAGTGTATAGTACTGTCTTGAGCATTTTCAGGTAGTGTCACCAAGATCTGACTTTTTTGCATTGGAAAACACTTACAGAGTGAACTGTCATAATGAAAACATGACAAAGCCATTTGACTATCTTGTTCATAAACAATGGTGTCAGGACTTTTCATTTTGATGACACTGACAACTGTTGTGCAAATGTTAATAGTGATGTGAGAAATGCGCCAAAGCGACTGAGAAAACTGTATTATACACAACAGTGTTGTGTTGTGTATATGTGAGTGAGACTGTGGTCTACAGTGATATACAGAAAAAACATTATATACAATATTATACATATATTTTTGTTGTCAGGACTTGTTTAGTTATTGTCATTTCGCAGAGTCACCTCAATAAAGCAAATGAACAAATGGAACATTTGCGAACAGTTCTGTAACAAAACGCTGTTACATTTCCTCACACATGTGTAAGTGGAAATCCTTGGCTTTTCCTGTGGTCCTCGAAAATAAACCAGAATAACTCGTTTCTAAAGTCAGTTCCATTCACTTGATGTAATGGTTGAAGCATGGGGGATGGTAATCTTATTCTTCTTGATTGTCGCAGATCAGCCAAACAAAGGATTTCCATCCCCCACACCTCCCAAGGGGAGCCAAGCGGGTTTCAAACACGGCTCTCAAGCTTACAGCAGTTTTAGGGGCTGACAGGCTGACATTACAGGCAGGGCTAAATTCAAAGGATCTAAAACAATTGTGGCTTGTTTTTCAATGAAGCCAACAAGGTCTTTGAATTTAGCCCTGCCATGACTAATCTCAAGTATATTGCAGGCAATAGACCTCCATTTATCCCTATACTTGTAGGGCAACTTAGAAACAATAAGTCTGAGGTTTGATGGGCTATCAAGCTCTTCCAGATAGTGCAAGTCTTGCATGGCATTGTTGCATCCTCTCAAATACAGTGCATAGGCCTGTAGTGACTTTCCATCTTCAGCCTTTATGCTTGGCCAGTTCAAGGCTTTTTCCATGTAGGCACTGGTTATCTTGATTTCATTTCCAAAGTTCTTTTCAAGTAGCTTCTTAGCTTCAGCATAGCCTCTGTCTGGTTGCATATGCATGCAGCTACGCACCAAGTCTCTTGACTGTCCAGTGGTGTACTGTTCCAGGAAATAAAGCCTGTCTGGATTGCTACTTGTCTTGTCCTCAATACAATGTTCAAAAGCACGCATAAAGGGTAGGAAATTCATTGGGTCTCCATCAAATGTATTCATTTCCCTCACAGGAAGTAAAGCAAGTTTCTGCTGAGTAAGAAGGATATCAGCGATGTCATGTTTTTGCTCTACATTGGACATGGTGTCTTGATTGATAAGATTATCCATTGTTGACTGATTATTCATTGTTGACATTTGATCATGTTCTCTTTTACTGTGCAATGTGTTAGTAGGCTTTGGATTCTGCCTTTGAATAACAACCTTTTGAAGTGGGGTTTTAGGCACTGTTCCTATATTAGCATATTCAACCGGTGATTGTTCAAGATTCATAGACACAGATTGTCCCTTTTGCATATCATCATAATAGGCATTCGTGTCATCATGTTCTTTACACATTACATAACCAAGATTTATTTTGCAATCACAACAATGTCAACACAATCACAACAGAATCTTATTTAATCCAATCAGGTTGTATATATAATCTATATATATAATCTATATATTGGTTTCAATATACCTCCATAGCAGTCTACAGTCTAATTTAGCTATATCTATAATTACATTATGAGAACATCAGTATTTTTACGCCTTTGGTTGTATTGTCTGAACGAACATTGATTGGGAGATATACTGTACAGTTTATCATTTTCATAACTGTCTGCACATATACATATCTTATTTTGATTGTTATTGTAGCCTATATATAAACACAAATATCAGTCTTATGCACTGTGTCTCATTCAGCACTGAAGCCTGAATTTGAGCACAGTGTGTGCCCCCTTGCTACCTCTGCTGATATAAAAGAGAATTGCAGGCTTGGAGAAAAAGATGGCAGCCACAAATACACAGACACACACAGAAATACTGCTAAAACGCTTTATACTAACTCGATTTTGAAAATGTAAAAATGCTGGGTGGTAGAACGCACATATCTAGGAAAAGTCATGAAAGGAGGGTCCTGAAATGTGATCGAGTGCAAAGGTAGAAATTTTTTTGTACTCACTGGTGCTGTTTAACACCTCACGGCTGATTAAGTGTTAAGTACCGTTTAGGTACCGGTATCATTTTTAAAGTATCGGTTAGGTACCGGTACCGGATAAAACCCAAACGATACCCAACCCTAGTCGCTAGCAGCACTGAGGCGAACATGGGGGGGGATGCAGCTAGACAACAGGAGAGGACAGCAACAGAGACACAGACAACAGGAGAGGACAGCAACAGAGAGACAGACAACAGGAGAGGACAGCAACAGAGAGACAGACAACAGGAGAGGAGAGCAACAGAGAGACAGACAACAGGAGAGGAGAGCAACAGAGATACAGACAACAGGAGAGGAGAGCAACAGAGAGACAGACAACAGGAGAGGAGAGCAACAGAGAGACATACAACAGGAGAGGACAGCAACAGAGATACAGACAACAGGAGAGGAGAGCAACAGAGATACAGACAACAGGAGAGGAGAGCAACAGAGAGACAGACAACAGGAGAGGAGAGCAACAGAGAGACAGACAACAGGACAGCAACAGAGAGACAGACAACAGGACAGCAACAGAGAGACAGACAACAGGAAAGTAACAGAGAGACAGACAACAGGACAGCAACAGAGAGACAGACAACAGGACAGTAACAGAGAGACAGACAACAGGACAGCAACAGAGAGACAGACAACAGGAGAGGAGAGCAACAGAGAGACAGACAACAGGAGAGGAGAGCAACAGAGAGACAGACAACAGGAGAGGAGAGCAACAGAGAGACAGACAACAGGACAGCAACAGAGAGTCAGACAACAGGAGAGGAGGGCAATAGAGACAGAACTGAGGTGAGGTGAGCAACAGGATGATAACAAACAGTTCAGTATGACAGAGACAACTAATAGAAAGACAACTGTATGATTATAGAGTTTACATGTTCAAGGAAATATTGTATGATAATAGAAAGGTACACTTTAATTTAATTTAATTTTTGTTCATGTTAAAGAAAAGATGACCAGCAGCTCAAGGCAGTATACTTTACTTTAATTTAATTAATTGATTCATGTTAAAGGAAACATATTATGAATATTAAAAAATTAATAAATAAATAGTCTTTCTTTCCCTAAGAAAAAACCCATTAAGGTTTGACATGGCATTCTCTCTCTCTTTCTTTCTCTCTCTCTCTCTCTGCTGAGGGACCACTTTCTATTCAAGTATAGCCTACTCCTAAGTTTTTTCTGTTTTGTTCATGTGCTTTATGCCAATAACATACTCCATTGGGATATGTGTGTTTCTGGTCATAGGTTCTGGTTGGTGTAGTTGTAGCTTATCATTTTTGGTGTAGGTAGGGGCCCGAACAATGACTCAAGCCCAGGGGCCCCCACCCCCCCAAGTCCAACCCTGTGTAGGTCCATATATATATATATATGCATTTTGGACACTGACAGAATTGTTGTTATTTTAGCTGTTTACCAAAACATATTCAAGTTACAGTTATAGAATGAATATGGCCTTAAAGTGCAGACTAAATACCCTATGTAATTTGAGGGTATTCCTATCCAGATTGGAGGAAGGGTCTAGGAATTGCAGCTCTTTAATATGTGGCCCCCTCTTTTTCAAGGGAAAACCAAAAGTTTAGCTTTTTCTGTGTTGACAACACAGCAAATAGGCTGATTATGCCATGATTTCCAAATACCATTTACAGGCCACAGGATAAGAGTGCAGACGAAATGAAAATAGCAAATGAAAGGTAAGAGATTACAGATTTGAATAGATTAGTTTGTATTGTTACATTTAAAATATATAGTGTATATATATATATATATATATATATATATATATATATATATTACTTATAAGTAAGTAAGTAAGTAAAGCTTTATTTATATAACGCCTTTCGTACATGAAATGGAATCTTTTACTGAACAAAAAGTGCCATGGATAAGTGGTGGAAACTGTTTGTGCTTGTTTATAAAGGGCTGGTAACATTTGCTGTCTGAAATGCGGACGAGAGGGAACTAGTAGGCCTACGTCATGTCATGAGTAATTCACTACGGTAATGTTACAGAGTTGGCTGGTTAACTAGCCAAACAAAGCCACATCTATTAACATGATTGTATTTGATTGTAATGATTAAGTATGTAATAATGATCTTGTATCACTAACGCAGCTCATGCATGACCATTGTATCTAGCAGCTCTCTGCTTCATTCATCAATCACTCCAACTCCTACCGTCAGGTCGGCGCCTCCGTTGTTGTTCAAGCTAGTGTCGCTTTCCCAGTCTTTGTGTAATAAGTGAACATGTTGTAATGTTTGCCCTCTGGCACAGTTATAAACTTAATAAATGACTCGTGTTGTCTTCTGTCTCTGCACTGTGTGCGCTTACTGATCCACCATTTTAGTTTCACGTCCCGCCGTTTCACATCCCGTTTCCTGGTCTCGCGGGAATAGCCAAGTATATCCAGCTGCAGACATCAAATCCATCACCCGGAAACGTGATGGAGAGTGGTGGAGCGCGTCATCATACCGCGCCTGCATATTTGCATAGACTACGTCATCGCCTTACTAGGAAACGAAACCAAATGAACACGTCATCGCCTTACTAGGAAACGAAACCAAATGAACACATTTCCAGCAATGGATTCTACAGTTAGGCCTACCGGTATATATATTTGGTCACAGACAGAATTTGTGTTATTTTAGCTGTTTACCAAAACATCTTAGTTACAGTCATACACAAGTTACAGTCATATAATGCATATGAATGAATGAATGAATCTTTATTTCGAACATGATTTAAAAATAAAAATAATAAATAACAAATAACTAATATGTAGAGTACAGTCCTATCAATTGTTCGAAAAGGAGTAGGAAGAAGCCTGTCCTACCCCTGTTTATACTTAACAATTATGCTTACATTATATAATCCAATTAATGAATACATATATTTCAGTATCATCCGTTCTAATACTTTTTCATTAAAAATAATTTAAACCTTTTTTTAAATAGAGCAATATTCTTCATATTAAACTTCATATTTTCTTCATATTTTTGACATTAGGAACAAGTTATTAGTGTGATCACGATATCCGACCTTATGTACAATCCTCATAGCTTTTTTCTGTAGTGTAATCAATGGGTTTAAAGTGCTTTTATATTCCTTTCCCCATATCTCCACACAGTAACTCAAATAGGGTAAGACAAGACAACAATATAGAGAAATAATAAATAACAAATAACTAATGTGATGTCCATGTGTTCCAGACTTCAGGCAGTCATTGCCTGCAAAGGATTCTCGACTAAGTATTAAAAATGAACATTTTACTTACAGTACAGGCCAAAAGTTTGGACACACCTTCTCATTCAATGTGTTTCCTTTATTTTCATGACTATTTACATTGTAGATTCTCACTGAAGGCATCAAAACTATGAATGAACACATGTGGAATGATGTACTTAATAAAAAAGTGTGAAATAACTCTAAATATGTCTTATATTCAGGGGTGCACATAACTGGTGCGCCAGTGCGCATGCGTCGCCAAAATGCATGTTGCGCGGAGGATCAGCGGCATGAACGCGCTCTTGCGCACCAACAGCTGGAAGCGCTGGGAGAGGAATTGACTTCCTCAAAACTCCTACTGCTAACTGCTGACTGCCCGTTAATACCAATACCATATCCTTTCATGACCACAATGTACCCACCGACGACGACCACGGCGACTCCCCTCACGAAAACATTCGGAAAGTATCGTAACTTGTACTTTCATTCCGCGTATCGCGCATCGCATGGTTATCACGCCGACACGTGAAAATTCAGTCCCGAACGACTCGTCGCTAAAAGGAAAAACAACACCAAGGCACTTCACGTTTCTTTTCTCTGAAGCTTTCAAACGTTCAGACGTTTGTTTTACAGCTTCATTATCGCACCTCGACCCCTGACCCAGGGAATATGGTTGGGAATTATATTAGAAGGAAAAAAAAAAGACTTTGTGCAACAATCAAAATAATGAGCTATTTAAAGTGATAGCCTACAACATCCTCTACCATGGTTGAAATTGAGGACAGTATTAACAACAGTCAAGAGAGCAGTGATGATGATGATTAAGCTTGTAGCATAAGTAAATGCTTAGGTTGTAACTTTTTGTTGAAAGTTGATTTCAGTGTTTACAGAACAGAGCAGTGCTTAAGGAGATATCAGTTGATTTCATTGTATTTAAAGAACAGACATTCAGTTAGTGCTTAAAGAGATGTCAGTTGATTTCATTGTGTTTAAAGGAGTCTGACAGACTTTCATGCTTAAAGAGCAGTCATTTGATTTTTCATTTGTTTCTTTTGTTTTGCACACAATCATTTGTTTGTTCATCTTATTTTTGAATAAATGTCGTTTTGCTAATATAAGTTATCCATGTATCCCTTTTTTATCCATCCTGTGGGACGGGTCGTGACTCGTGAGCTCGGGGAGCACCAAGCAGCATCCCTAGGTGCTCCTCTGAGCACTGGCCCCAAAAAGTTATGTGCACCCCTGCTTATATTTTAGATTCCTCAAAGTAGCCACCCTTTGCTTTGTTGTTGTTAATAAAATATATTATAATAATATTATATATATAATAACATATTATTATTAACACATATTATATTAAATATTATTATAATATATTTTATTAACAACAAAAAAAGCAAAGGGTGGCTACTTTGAGGAATCTAAAATATAAGACATATTTTTCAGAGTTATTTCACACTTTATTGTTAAATACATAATTCCTATGTGTTCAATCATAGTTTTGATGCCTTCAGTGAGAATCTACAATGTACCAAATAGTCATGAAAATAAAGGAAATGCATTGAATGAGAAGGTGTGTCCAAACTTTTGGCCTGTACTGTATGATTGTTAATTTGTCCAATTACTTTTGAGCTCCTGAAAATAGGAGACTGTGTATAAAAATGGTTGAAATTCCTAAATGTTTCATACAATATTTTTGTTCAACCCCTTGAATTAAAGCTGAAAGTATGCACTTCAATTACATCTTGATTGTTTCATTTCAAATCCTTTGTGGTGGCATACAGAGACAAAATTATGGAAATTGTGTCACTGTCCAAATACTTCCAGACCTAACTGTATATAAATAAAAGAATGTCAATGACCCCAGGTGTGGGACTTTATTAGGTCAAACAGGTTTGAGGGGTCAGGCAAAGGACTTGGTGGAGTCAGGCAAGGGTCAGGCGATCATCGTTGTAATCCATGGAGCAGGGCAGGAACCGTGGTGCAAGGTGCTGGGCTGGAGGTGTCCATGGTGCTGAGTGCACACTGATGAGCTAAATAAAACATTCTATTTCTGATGAGTCAACAGCACTAGGGCTCCTTCACAAAACCCTTACTGGAATCTTCATACACTCTGTGAATTAGTCTTTACTTTCTGATGAGTCAACAGCAATAACCCCATCCAGTGCGACATGTAGATAGCATATATTTAGAATATGTAAAATGCAAACACCAGAAATGCAAGAAAGTTTATGAGGTATACCAAATGGAATTAATAACAAGTGTTACAACCCTTCTGTCTAGAGTAAAATAAGGGCCTAACAGGGTAGAGTGCAGAATGTACAGGTGTGTTGCAACACAAATGCCCAAAAAAAGTGTACAAGGGATCAAATCAATTCAAGCTTTATTTGTATAGCGCATCTCACAAGATGTGACTCAATGCGCTTCAATCAAGACATCATTGCTGATTGCACTTTAGCGCAAGTGCTCTTTCAACATTGTCTCTATGGTCTTTCAGCTTCCTTTTCTGTTCTTCGCTCACATTTTCGACCATATAATGGTGAGACAGCTGCTTCTCACTGTTGAGACAAAATTTTATAAAGAAGTGATTAATAATTAATTTAAGACACTCACATTAATCAGTGGTTGCAAACTGTCATGGAAATTGTATTAGCACTCTCCTCATGTTTCCAGCTTACCTCAAGTCATACTGTGGTCCACATGTATACATTTCCATGGCTTTCTCATTGGAAACACAGTTTACAGCTGCAATGGCGTGGACTGTTGCCTGTGTCATGAAGTGATTAAAGCCACACGTTAACCAGTTATAGTAAAATGTAGACATCTAAGAAGGTTGTGCCATGTTGCAGGTGACAACTAAGCAAAACCTGATATGAGCAAATGGCATTATAAGATCCTACTGGATATTGACCATGAGTTAAAGTGTGACATATGTTATAATATGAAATATGTAGTCTATAAATAAATAAAAAGTGTCAGTGAATTGTCACCTCTGGCAGAAGCACATCAATGACGAATGCCACCGGATCAGCCAATGTTGTCTGTGTTTTTTTTAACACTCCTGAGAGGAAGTTAACTAGTCTGTCCATTTGGTCATCATCGTCAAAGAAGATGACGCCTGTGGCCTTCTTTTTTGCCCAAAGAGACTTGACTTGTCCTGCCATGATTGCCTGCAAATATATAGTTTGTTGGGAGGATGCTCTATGTAAATGTACAATCACTACACAAATATAAAACATTTCACTTTCATTATTTATATTATGCTTAAATGTGTCACTTTACTTAGACATTTCAGTTGCAAACTCACTTCAAGATGTTGCAGTAAGCCTTTGTCCTGAGCAGTGTTGCCACAGTTACTTTGAAAAAGTATTCTGATTACTGATTACTCCTTTAAAAAGTAATCTAGTTACTTTACTGATTACTTGATTTTAAAAGTAACTAAGTTAGATTACTAGTTACTTTTTTAGTTACTATTGGCAGCTGCCTAGGCACCCGACCCCCCCCCCCCCGCAACATAAAAATGAAAACTGGTTTTGCCAAAACTCACTTTATTTTAACAGTAACTTAAATTACATAATTAAACTTTAAACAATAACTTAAAACAACAAAATAAAGAGTCTTTCTTTGCCTAAGAGAGCTTAGCGAGGTGCCTCGCATTGACCACTACTTCCTCAGAGGTAGGGCAAATCAGTCGAGTGAAGCCCAGTGGCAGGATATTCACCACAGTCCACAGGGTATCAGAACCCCAGACGAAGCTCAACCAAGCACAGATCCATCAACGGACATGAGTCCAGAGCCTATCCAGCCACAGACAGCAGTGGAGAGGAAGATGAATGGACGAAAGCCTCAAATCTTGTGGCCTAAAGCCTGCCAGAAAAAGGAGTGGGAAAACACCGACACAGACCTTGTCCATCTTCTAGAAGGTCTGAAAGGGGGCGTGGAAAGAAAACTGGACAAGATTGGAGAGATCATTTACAGCTATGGAGCAGAGAGATTTGGGGTGAAAAGTAAGAACCATGGGACACAGAAGGAACCATCAGCCCATCCTCAAGTCCAGGAGACAACAAGAGATTGAAAGACTTGTGAAAGAAAGAAGGTGCCTGAGAAAACAGTGGAAGAAGGCCACAGAAGTGGAAAGGAAAGGACTTGAGGCACTACAGGCCGACATCAAGCAGCGTCTTGCAACACTGCGAAGAGCAGAATGCTTGAGAAAGCAACACAAGAAGAAAGAGCGAACGAGGACTGCCTTCTACAGAGATCCCTACAAGTTCGTCAAAGACCTCTTTGTCAAGGAGAAAACAGGGACCCTCAAAGTACCCATAAGGGAACTAGAGGAGCACCTGAGGAAGACCTACTCTGACAACCAGAGGCATGTGCCAGCCAGCATTCCGGATGACATGCCACCAATCCAACCACCTGAGCACCAGATGGAAACAAGGCCCCCTACATGGAGCGAAGTTGAGAGCACAGTAAAACGGGCAAGAACAGCCTCAGCCCCTGGGCCCAACGGCGTTCCATACAGGCTATATAAGAACAGTCCAGGCGTCTTGAAGTACCTCTGGAAGCTAATGAAAGTGGCATGGGAAAAGGGAATCATACCAAAGGCATGGCGAAGGGCAGGAGGGATCCTGATTCCCAAAGAGAAGAATTCCTCAACCATCGACCAGTTCCGCCAGATCAGTCTACTGAATGTGGAAGGAAAGATCATCTTCAGTGTTGTGGCCCAGAGGCTCTCAGTATTCTTGCAGAAGAACAACTTTGTCGACACCTCAGTGCAGAAGGCAGGGATAAGTGGATTCTCAGGATGCCTGGAACACACAAATGTCATCTGGCACCAGATACAAACGGCCAAGAAGGAGAAGAAAGACCTGCATGTGGTTTTCTTAGATCTTGCCAATGCCTTCGGGTCAGTGCCTCATGAGATTTTGTGGACAGCGTTCAACTTCTTCCAAGTCCCAGAGGGCATCACAAGGCTGGTCAAAGCCTACTTCCAGGACCTCCAGTTCTGTGTTACAGCACAAGCCAGTACAACTGCTTGGCAGCACCTCGAGATAGGCATAATGGCGGGCTGCACCATCTCTCCACTGGCTTTTACCATGGCAATGGAGCTCATTATTCGAGCATCCCGATGGGTTGTTGGAGGGGAACGGTTGAAGAGCGGGCTGCGTCTTCCTCCAATCAGGGCGTACATGGATGACATGACGACAATAACAACAACAAACGCATGCACCAAACGCCTGCTGGATAAACTCCAGGGAAACATCAAATGGGCACGAATGGAGATTAAACCCAGTAAGTCCCGCAGTATCTCCATTGTCAAAGGCAAGCTCGCCAATGAGAGGTTCCACGTCAACAACGAGCCAATACCAACAGTTCTGGAGAAGCCTATCAAAAGCCTTGGCCGCTGGTATAGCGCAGAACTCAATGACTCGAAGCAGGTGGAACAACTCAAGCAGGATACAATCAGTGGCCTCAAGCAGATCAACAACACTGCTCTCCCTGGGAAGCTGAAGCTGTGGTGCTTTCAGTTTGGACTGCTGCCCCGTCTCATGTGGCCAATTTCCATCTACGAGGTCACACTATCCCATGCCAACCGGCTGGAGAGACTGGTGAATGCACAAGTGAGGAAGTGGCTTGGACTGCCGAGAGGCCTTAGCAGCATAGGCCTGTATGGCAACGGAGCCCTCTCCCTACCAATCTCAAGCCTGGTGGAGGAGTACAAATGTAACAAATCAAGGCTGGAAATGACTCTCACAGAATCCCGGGATCCATTCGTCAGAGGTGCTGCTCCAATCCTAGCAACGGGGAGGAAATGGAAGCCATCTGCAGCAGTTGCGGTGGCAAAGACCGCCCTCAGACACCGGGATATAGTGGGGCATGTCCAACATGGCAGAGGGGGCCTTGGCTTAGAAACAACAACACCCACATGGCAAAAGGCTACTCCAACCGAACGGCGGAAGATGGTGGTTGAGGAGGTGCGCCACCAGGAGGAAGCAGCCAGGTGCGCCAAGGCAGTCTCCCAAGCCCAGCAAGGCCGCTGGATGAAGTGGGAGAGCGTGGAGAGGAGGAAAATCACGTGGAACGAGCTGTGGAGCATGGAGTCTAATAGGCTAAGTTTCATCATCAGAGCCACATATGATGTCCTGCCCTCTCCTACCAACCTACATCTCTGGTATGGAGAGGACCCAGCCTGTCTCCAGTGTGCAGCCCCAGCAACCCTCAAACACATCTTGGTGGGTTGCAAGACCAGTCTAACTCAAGGAAGATACACCTGGCGCCACAACCAAGTGCTAAAGTGCTTGGCTGCCGAACTTGAGCACAAGAGGGTAACCACCAACGCCATGCCTCTAAATGCCCAGACTACCTTTCCACAGAAAACAACCTTCATCCGGGAAGGGGAGAAACAGCGGACCAAGCCATCACCTCCAGACTCAGGCCCACTGAACGCAGCCCGGGATTGGGAAATGCGGGTAGACCTCAGCCAGAGGCTCACCTTCCCACCCGAAATTGCAGTGACCAACCTGCGCCCAGACCTAGTCCTCTGGTCCAAGTCCTGCCGGCGTGTCTTCATCGTAGAACTGACGGTCCCATGGGAGGAGGCCATCGATGAGGCATTCGAACGGAAGAGGCTGCGGTATGCCAACTTAGCAGTCGAAGCAGAGGGGCGGGGCTGGAACGTGAAGGTGTGGCCAGTGGAGGTGGGCTGCAGAGGCTTTGTAGCCAGCTCCACCACAAGGATCCTGAGGGCAGTAGGGATCAGAGGACAGGCCCAACGGAAGGCAATCAGAGAACTGTCCACTGCAGCAGAACGGAGCAGTCACTGGCTGTGGCTGAAACGTAGGGACCCAACATGGGCTCCCAAATGACCACGTGGTGCCACCGTGCGACACACACCCAGGCCTGATCAGCCTGTGGTGGGCCAACCTCGGCAGAGGGTGTCTTGTGATAACTGGCCGAAACACCCAATGAGGTCGGGGACCACAACTGAAGATGTGTCGTACTGGTGGCACCACGTGATCATTGCCAAATTCCACTCCACCCAAGAGGACATCTCCAACTCCACTCAATTGTTGTGCTGAATATTTAGGGATTTTAACAACCAGTCCTATTAAGAATCCTGCCTCACCCAACATAAATACTTGTTTTTAAACAATAAAATAAATATAATCTTTATTTAACAGTAACTAGCAAGGAGTGGTTTCACAAAACCTAAAACCTACCCTGACCATTCAGGCTTTTACCACAGGACAATATTTTCTTGCCAGCACAGAGTGTACAACGAACATTTATGTTCTTGTCATCCTTTGCTGACACAAACTCAAAATAATCCTTATATTTCCAGCTATTTAACGCATATCTCTGTTCTCGCTCCATTGTGTAGGCTACGCTTCTGTTTACACTGTGCAATCAGCGTGGTGATACACGTGAGCGATTCTGCTGCAACCTCGTGTTGAAAACGTGAGCACTGACGTCACTCCCCAAGACGCGAGAAAAGCAAACAAATGTTTGTTTACTATCGAACATTACAAAGAAATACTGCATTTAGCCTAAGTTATGAGGTAGTAACGCAATAGTAACGCACAGTCACTTGAATAAGTAACTTTAATCCGATTACTGATTTGGAAATAGTATCGCGTTAGAATACTCGTTACTGAAAAAAGTATTCAGATTAGAGTAACGCGTTACCGGCATCACTGGTCCTGAGTGATGAAATCCACTAACAAGTCATTGGTCACTCTTCGTTGGTGTTGGGCTTGTTGAGCCCTTTCCTAAAATAATAATACAGTGCTTAACCATGTTACAATGAAAAGGTGCAGTTAAGTACTGAATGAGTCACTTTCTTTCCATGATCATTTGCACTTCCTTACTTACCTCAAGTGTCTTGATAGAAAGTGTGGTTTCACTATCCAGGCTTCTGACATCTTTGTCCATGGTAACATCACTTTCCTAAATGGATACACACATAAGCATGACTATGTGTACAGCTGTGAATGGTGGATAGTATGTTTGTATGCAATAAATTTCATTCACACTAACCATTTCTTTAGGAGGAAAGCTGTAAGGCCTCTTGAAGTACGCGTGGTCCTCGTCAGTGTCCAGTGGCATCTGTTCAGAGTCCACCATTATTGCCAGTATGTTTTACATGAAAGGGTTAACTACTTCAAAAAGAGATCCAGGCTGGATTCAGAATGACACAGTACCACTAAACATATGTGACAGGGCATGGTTAAAAAGTCCTCAACTAGGGCAACATCTTTTTCTGTTTTTTCCAGATTATGAAAGGGTAGATTGTAAGCTTTAAAATGATGTGTCATACATTGAAATCTGAAACAAGTTGAAGAAGTCATGGATAGTTTAATGGTGATACCCCCTGAACCACCGTAGTGAGATATCTAGCCTCAAACTTCTTCAGAGACGTTTTTCACAGAGGTAATGGGTGGGAACAATAGCTGGTTAACTCCACCCTAATCACTCCCTCAAGACAACCACACCCTCAAGACAACCACTCCCCCATTACACTACCTGTCATTACCTACCTGTCATCTGTCAGTGGGGTTGTCAGCTAACCCTCAGGAAGCAAAATTGCAGGGCTGACACGTTTAAATAGCTAAATAATAATAATAATAATAATAATAATAATAATAATAATAATTCAAGATTCATGATTCATCATCATTTTATTGCCATGTGTGCCAAAATGTCCCATTACAAGTACAAGAGAGTAAAATTCATGGCAATGGAAAAAATTAGGCAAGATACAATTGAGCAATACAATAATAGAATGGTAAAAAATAATAATGTTGTCCGTGTGCATGCATTTATCATTATAGTCCATAAAGCATCTAGTGGGACTTCGGCGTAGTTCCTTCCCATCCCATCTGGGCATCAAAGCTGTAATAAAAAAAGAAGACAGTACATTTCAAATGATTGCCCACTGTTACCAACACCACTTTTACGAAATAGCCTACTACTATCTTCATAAAATAGAATAGCTTATACAATGACAATGACAAATACCTGAAGTGCTGGTGACTCTCATCAAGGTCTCATCTCTCAGAACCTCTCACCTCCTCATTCTGTAACACAAATTTCAGGCACCAGATGACCAATCAAAATATAATGTAATATAATGCAATATAAGGCTCTCAGGCATTCTGTACTTTCAAATATGTATTCTCCTTGAGCAGTCAATATCAACTATCAGCTATTTCGCTAGCAAAAACGAAAGCTAAGTTATTTGCGAAACAGCGCCCCCGCCACCACGTCGGCGCAGTGCCGCAATTGCAGTTAGAAATGACAGAAATCCACCGTAGAAAATACGACTGTCAGAGTTTTGTCGAGAGCTGGAGGCGGCTTGAAATATGACAGAGGCGGCCGCCTCAAAATTCTCTATGCAGGAAAAACCCTGATTACCGTTCATTACAAAAGCATTTACTTTTTCTATAATCTATTACATCTCTAACAAAGCTACCTATCTAGCTAACAAGCTAACACTTGTTTGGCTAGCTGGTACACACACACATACTAAAATGGTGCATGAAACATACTGTACAGTATGTTGCATGTTTAGTAGGTCTGCAACAAATGTATTTATTCATTATGTTTTATCTTTGACAACGTATTTCTTCCTCCCACCATCTCATTAGTTTTGTAGAGGGGTGGCATAATTGTGGTGAGCAGTTTCAGTGGTTTGATAACTGATGCTAACAACAGCGCTATCTACGGTACCTTACTCACAAAACAACAAATAACTGTTTGGCTATCCTAAGTAAACAACACAACATCCTAGTGTACAACACATGTAACTCACAAAAACTTACCCAAGAACACAGCAGAAGGTCTGTCTGCAGACGACTGTCCCATGAAAGTGAACTGATGTGGAGAACAATGTCTGAAATCCTGTTGTCTTCTTGTCATCGTCAGATTCGGAGTTCCCGTTATGTATAGTCCAATATGAAGGAGTTCATTAATTGCCCACTGTCGATATTTCTAGCGGCTTCATAAATTCGGTTTATAGCATTAGCTAGAGCATCCGCATCCATCTTGTAAATCTGTCAACAGGTCCAGGTGGCTACTTAAATAGAGCTGGAGTGGGCGTGGCTACACACACTGCCACAATAATACGAATAATACCCCCAACCCGACTTTGCTAACTAAATGTAGGTATTTAGTGAATGTAAAACGTTGGATATGATATCGAGTGGGTTCTTCATCGCTTCGTTTGTCGTCCTATGCCAAAAACCGAAAAACACATTTTTTCACAACAAGACTTGTTTGGCTCGATTGCGAGCTTTCACAATGGCCGAGATGGGGACCTATTAATCAAAACCTGTCACATATTGCATGTGCCATAAAGTTGCATGGAGTATGTGTTTTAGGAGCAGTAGCCCATTCAGAAACAGGCACACGGTCATAGATACTTAGTGAGAGATGCACTGACCATGGTGTTGCTTGCATGACTCCTTTTAACACTTGAATAGGTCCTGAATACAGGTGGGACACTGTCGTGAAGGGTCGCTCTGCCTTCCTCACTAAAGTGAGCAAACTTCCTTCCAAATCTGAAATTAACACACATTATCTTCACCGGAAGGTTGAATTGTAGGGCCAGGTGTTACCCCAAAGTCCTCTTGATAATAAATGTACAAATACAATTATTATTTTTGTAGCACTGCAGCATACCCTTCCAGCCCAAGGTTTTCCACCAGGACAATACACCACCACCTTCTCAGGAGAGACATGTCATCCTAAAGAAAGAGCAGTTACTCAATTTGCATTCAAAGTCTTATAGCATATTGATATAATGGGTTCTTGTTTTCTTAATACTTACAATGCTGAAGTCAAAGGTAGCCTCCATGGCGAAATACCAGGCATACTGTAATGAGAAAAGACACAAAGACAAGATTACCATGTGACAGCTTATAACTCAGTGAGAAGGTAGTCACACACATCCAATGAAATGTACATGGCTGATAACTCCATAGGAAAGTGATATGAGAGGTCTGCACACATGAATGTTCCTTAATACCTTTTATTGCACACCTTTTTATTTGCAAATGCACAAACAGAATGTTGGTCAGGTCTAAGTGGTGGTCAGTCATTGTTGCATACATTTACACATTTTTGATGGTTTTAAGGAACAATCAAGTGTGCCATATCACTTGGTGGCATTACCATAACTCACCATTATCATGAAGACACCACAGTCATTGCCACTGGTCTGCCTCGGAAGCCCCTGTACGAAGAAAAGTTACAGTTAGAGAATAGTAGGTAATTATGACTATAGCTATAATATGATAGTAACATTCAAATAATACCTCCAAATCCAGACCAGTCTTCTCTGTCCAGGATCCCGCAACAATTTTCTCAGCAACACCCCTGGGCAACCAAGAATAAAACTAAGTCAAACAAAGAAGTACACACCTCCTACAGGAGAGAAAAAAGGAACAACATTCGTACCACTGCTGCTTCAGAACCACTTCACACCATGCAAGTCGGTCGATCATGCTTATTTGCAAAAGTTCAATCAGGAGGATTTCTCTGTGTCTCTTTCCTTGTGTTGGAAATGTGTCTATTTAAGTCCACTCCAGCTTTCGGGAAGCCAATCCTTTCTGAATGTTGGACAAACAATCAGTACATAATGCATGCATTGCCACAATGCCTCCTGATTGAACACAAGTCTTTAGAAATGGCAGTAACATTAGACAGGTCAGGGGACCGCCAGGACACACATCATAGGCAGGTCAGGGGACCGCCAGTACAAACATCATAGGCAGGTCAGGGGACCGCCAGGACACACATCATAGGCAGGTCAGGGGACCGCCAGGACAAACATCATAGGCAGGTCAGGGGACCGCCAGGACACACATCATAGGCAGGTCAGGGGACCGCCAGGACAAACATCATAGGCAGGTCAGGGGACCGCCAGGACACACATCATAGGCAGGTCAGGGGACCGCCAGGACAAACATCATAGGCAGGTCAGGGGACCGCCAGGACAAAAGTCGTCTTATCTGTACAGTATAGTATAGTGGATAGTGTACATTGCCTTTATTTATGTAAACCAGCTCCTTTCCCTTCTTGTTTTTTTAGTTTTTTTTTTCTTTCCTAGCACCAGGGGAGCCACCCCTCCCAAATTTCGTTGTTTGGTACCTGTACTATAGCAATGACAATAAAGACCATAAAGACCATTCATTCATTCATTCATTCAGTTCATAGGCAGGTCAGGGGACCGCCAGGCAGGTCAGGGGAATGTGACTTACTGCCAGAGCAAAAAATATTTGGGGCAACCTTAATAGTGTTCTGTAGGCTTCAGAGGTGAATCCCCTTGGAGTTTTGAAATACTGCGAATCTAGAAAGAAAATGTCTTTCTGGTGTGGCCTCATTACCTACACAGGGAATAACGCATTCTGGACAATAAGCAAAAAGGACACTTTGGGGGTAATACAATAGACACAAACTCACAAGCAAATGGCATATGAAGGTTAAAGCTGAGAAATGCTCAACTACATTGTATGTCTTTATAATCTACTACTGTGGATGTCATATGTTGCATATAAAGTTATGCTCTGTATATATATATATATATGGGTATAGTACACTTACACACAGGACAAAGTGGCCTGGAACCCACAGTGGAAGGATAAGGGCATCCTTCTGATCAGCATGTTCCTGTTCAAAACCATGTACTGCATTTATCATTTTAATCCAACACTTAACTGGGGTGTGCATGATTATGAAGTAAAAAAAAAAAGAAAGAAGGTATTTAGGACCAACACAGCGAAAGGCGGCTACACACTAGACGATGTTAACCCCGATTTAACCCCGATTTACCAGTTTTTGCGGTCGGCGACAAAATCCACCCGTCGTTGCAAACCCGGGGACGCGCCGTCTCCAACGCTCGTTTTGTGTGACAGGCTCAGAGACGCAATCGGAGGACCGCCGATCCCGTTGGAGGGGCCGTCGCAGGGCTCCAGATCTTTTCAAACATGTTTCATTTTATCGGCCGACGGAATCTACATTCTGCTAGTCTATGTATTTACAAAAGGCACTTCTCAACTCCATCGCCAGATGTCCATGTGTCTACCAAGGCACAGTCGGACTGTTTTCACTGAGGGACAGGAAACTCCGGTCCGACCGTAAAACTGGTCCGTGGAAAAACAAATTCTAACTTGCAACGGTGGGTTCCCAATCCATTTTAAATAGCGGTTTTCCAGAATAAATACGAAACAAACAAACAAAACAAAACATATTCGACTCTGAGAATTGACATGTAATTCAAGGCATTGAATCTGCACTACTATATTTGTTGTTTACAATTACTTTGCACTATTTGTTAGCGTTGTTTTTTTTCATGCAGTTGCACTGCTTTTGAAGATACTTTTTGAAATGTTGACCTTGATTTATGCCAGTTTTGTTGCTGTGCCATTTTGTATTCAGGTATGTTTTGAGTTTTAAAAGAAACATCTGTACAATTGTCGTAAATTCCTAACCTGTTGGCTACTAAAATGAAGAACAGTTATTGAGCAGTTTAAGACCATTTATTCAAAATGCAAAAGTACACAGACATCAAAGATGGACGCTGGTCTGGCAAAGAGAGACAGAGAGAGCGAGAGGGGGAGGGGACAGAGAGAGAGAGAGAGAGAGGGAGCTGCTTGCTCAAGAGGTGAGGGAGAAGAGAGGCAGGGCCAGAGCCCACATCCTTACTTATAAACTTGGTCAAGATGCAGTCACAGCCAGTGGTCCTATCAGGTCAGGGGGAGGGGCCAGGAGGTAAATACCTTGCCCCACAGTCAGGAGCAAACATATAGGCCCATTATTAAATACAAATAAACTACAGATTCCCCCCTCGGAATACCCAGAGGGTGTTCCGAAACTAAATGACCACAAAACAAAAACAAAAACACAAAACCCCACCGACTGTAACTAAGAAACCAAAGAGAAAAAAAAAAATAAAAAATTCAAAAAATAAACAACATGTTCCAATAAACAACAAAAAAACTACATCAACACACAACACAAGAAACATAATAACACAGACCAACCCAGCACCAGTACCAGCAACCAAAGATATCATATAAACCAAATACAAAACAATCAACAATAAAAAAGAATCCTAAAAATAACAATACAAATTAATCTAAACACAGTACATCATACATATTTCAACACAAAAACTTCCAACGACCGATGTTTTCTTTGTCCTTGAAGCGTCAGGGTCAGAGGTTGCTAGCACTTGAACCCAGTTGGAGAACAGCCTTTACCGCTGTCTCAGATTGATAACACTTTCATAGTCAGGAGCTTCCATTTTCGTTGCGCTAGGAACAGAACCTCTCTCCTAGCTTTGTATAACCACCACATCACTTCTCAACTGACATCAATCACATACGATATAGAAATAAACAAACAATACACAAATAATGAAATTCAGTTATCATAACACATAATTCTCCAACAGTAAGCATAGGACAAAGGGAATGCATTAATGCATAGATCTTCACCTCAGGTGAGGACTAGTCTTCTGAAAAGTTCATTAACGTGGACTGAGTGACTGATTTTCCAAAAACAGTCAATGAGGCCCTGTCTCCTAAGAAAGTCAAAAATCATGTCTGCTATAATAGGTGCTCCTATCCTAGCAAAATAAGTTTCCCATTCCCCTAAGACCGTTTCCAGCCATGCTATCATCTGCTGTCCATTCCCGTCGTTCCCTTTGATCTGCTGCTTCACTACCCTATTCATAGTCTTTAATCTTTTCCTAACTGGTCGTCGTCCGTCAGTGTCATTGAGATTCAGGCAGCCGCCTGGTCCCCTCCCACGCTGATCAAGGTCTGGGGAGTCGCCCTCAGCATCATCTGAAGCATGGTGCAGGCACTCGCCAGCATCCCCAGTAGCACAGGTGTCCAGGCTTTGGACACTCCCAGGCTGGACCTCCAGACTGTCAGCACTCTCTGCTTCGTTGGTTTCTGGTTCATTGGCATCTGGACAGCTTTCCACTGTCCCCTCGGTTTCAGGCACTGCCGGTAATGTCACTGGCTGTAACACTGGCATTGCCACTGGCTCTGGCAACACCACAGCATCTCCTCGTAGCTCCTCCTTCTCAGGTTCTCTGGGGACCTCGGCACCTGTTGGCACAACATCCTGCCTACTCTGTACATCCACCCCCCTGTCCACCACCCGTGGCCCTATTGGGGTAGGGATATGCCCAGACACCACTGGTGTACCCACTCTGATGTTGTTTCTCCAACAGACCCCACATTGACCTAAAGCATGGTCAATCTGTTCCATCAAATATGGACTCCAAAACCCATATTTCTTGGTAATCTTGCGTCTTACCTCCCCCCTAGCCACATGTGCTAATCCATGAGCTTCCTGTATTAACATGCCTAATAAATCTGAGGGTGCTACAACCAACCCCTCATGATTCCTCCATAGACCTGTGTCATCCTGACTTGCCCCCCTTGCTAGCCAAACGCTCTTGTCTAACGTAGTTACTCTACTCTGTAACATCAATAAATCCTCAAGTGTGACCATGCCCTGTAATTGCTTTTCATGTGTGACCAGAAGACCTTTACCTGCCTTGTCTGCTCCTGTAATGGCTTTGGCTGCATCTTCTGCAGCCCTGTTACCTTGTGTGACATGTGATGAGTCAGACCTGTGTGTGGCACACTTCACTATAGCTAATTCCTTTGGCTTCATCATGGCTTGTAACAGCTTCATGATCTGTGCGTGATGCTGTATAGGCGTACCATCAGTTCTCTTAAAACCCTGCCCCCTCCATACAGCTCCATTAAAATGACAAACATTATGTGCATAGGCAGAGTCGGTGTACACTGTCACTCTCCGCCCGGTTCCCAAGTTGCATGCTTCCGTGAGGGCAATCAATTCAGCCAACTGAGCCGAGCAAGGCTGAGGAACTGCCTCAGCCTGTTCTACAATAAACTTTGAATTCTGTGCTTTAACTAAGGAATACCCAGCGCACAACGTTTCTCCTACCCCGTAACAAGACCCATCAACCCAATATTCTATATCAGCTCCCTTTAAAGGCAAAGCTTGTAGGTCTGTTCTATGCTTAATCACTCTGGCTGTCGATGGAATCTGAACACCGGATGGCACCGTCACCTGACAGCCGTTAGGTGTGCATTTTACTGTACAGTTCAATTGGCATAGAGCATCTCTCCCTAGCAGCCCTGTTGGCGTGTGTTCTGACACAAGTGTTGACAGAGTTGCTCTCTGTCCCTTGTACTCTAAGTCTACAAGCTCAGTTGTAGGAATCAGCTGTTTAATTCCCTCAAATCCGATTGTCTTCACATATTCTCTAGACATAGGGAGGTGCGTGGCGCCTTCAGGCTTCTGTGTCACCACCAGCTGGCACCTCCCACTCGGATCTTCCGGGCACCCCTATAGGCCAGCTGCTGGGCCTCCGTAAGGGTTCATCACTCCTGGAGCAGGTGTAGTAGGGGGCCAATATCCTCCTCCTTGGCTCCCCCCTGCGCCCCCCTGGGGCCTGTTGCAGCAGGCACAGGCTAGATGTCCATTCTGGTCGCATTGGCATGGTTCTAGCATCTCCTTCCCTGCTGCTGTCCATCCCCCTGGTGGTGGTCCTTGGCCAGGCTGTGTGTACATCTGGTATGGAACCGCTTGCACCCCTGGTGGCCCTTGTGGGTATGGATACCCCCCTTGTGGCCCCTGTGAGTAGGACTGGTAAGTAGCAGTCTGCACTCCAGGTGGCTGTTGCTGTGGGGCTAAAGCCTGCACTCCCTCTATGTTCCTCTCGCTTTCAGTCAATTGCAAATGAGTCAATATTCTGAGGGATTCTTCGTCTCGTGCCTTCTGTATCTGAATGTTCTTTCGATATAACTCAACTTGATGAGCTACGTGGTCTATATAAACAGCTTTGTTCATGTGTCGTAGCCCCACCACTTCTGCTAGCTTATCCTTAACTGGGGTAGGAAGCCCTTCTTGTATTTTTTCCCTGATTATGGATTTTTCTAAGGGGTTATCTTCAGCGTCTTTCCCTGTCACACTTCTCCATTGAGAGTGCACACGGGCAATATAACCCCTGGGATTCTCATCCCCCCCCAGTGGCTTCACAATGATATTGTCTGGGTGAATGTGAGTAGGGTAGGTCTCTCTGATTGCTTTCCACAGCCTGCCTCTGTTTGCTGCGAAGAGCTCTGGATCATAAACTGATGTATTGATATATCTATGAAGTCCTGCCTTCATCAATATTTCCTGCATTGTATCCAATCCTGCAATAAAAGCTAAGAGTCTTTTCAGGTCTCCCATCGCGGCCTGCGTTCCTGTCAGTATCACGTCGACCTCTCGCGTCCACGAATGTCCTCCCTCTTGAAGAACTGGGAGTTTCTCGATCACTTCAGACAAATCTGTATGATGCCACGGATGATATTCCATCTTGTTACCCCGAATCAGCACTGGACAGTTCTTTAATGTATTTGATGACATTCGGTGACAATCTCCCTCTTTCTCCGGGCGTCTTCTCCCACCTTTCCTTTCGGCTGTGGCTATCATCTTCCTGACCTGCGCGTTGTAGCCTCCATCTGCATTGTCGTCATCACTTGAGTCTGCACTGCCATCTTCGCTGTCATCTTCCTCGTCACTCCTGTCGTCCCCTTTTCCCCTTGGCTCCTTCTTCTTCTTCTGGGAATGATCCTCCAGTGCCTTAGCATATGGAGGGGGACTGGGGGCAGGACACAGGTCTGGGGATGAAATGTTCAGTTTCTGTTCCAGTGTTCTGGCCAATTCTTTTTTCTTTTCCGGTTCCATCTGAGCTATTTTCTGTCCCTCTACCTTAAATAGATCTAAAATAGCTAACTCTAACTTGCGTTTCTCTGATCTAATCTTTCCTCTTTGATGTGCTTTGTGCCCATTGATAAGTATTTCCAATGTTGCAATTAATTGTAAATTAATGCTGCCCTCTTTCGGCCACGGCTGTTCAATGTATGCCCAACGGCTATTCCATTTCGTAGACATTTTGCTAATTTCCCTAACAAGAGGATTCATTTTTTCCACTACAGCCATAGGGGATAACGTAGCCAACATTCCACGATGTTCACTAATATCTTTTAACAGCTTCGTGGAATTCGACCCCATTCTACTTTGCTCAATATGCTGACAATATTCTATATTAGATAAGGTGTACGCTTCTTACAACCCACCTTATTTTGTCTTGTTTGCTAAACAAATGCTAGTCCAATATAACTGTATTGACCATCCCCACAAAAACCCTGCAACTTCAGAATAACAGACTTGCCTCTTGTGTATGTCAGTGCAGTATTAACTTAAATCTAATCACTTTGTAAGTACTTTATACTTAAATGTGTTTCCTAATTGTTTATGAATATGTGTCACTTGATTACTCATTCAATACTAATTACAGTTCTGGTCAACACAATTATTAAATCACAAAAGCTGGTCACACCTAAGTATTCACTGATCCACAAAAACCCTTTTACTGCTCAACTATCAAATATGTACTATTCTGCTATTCCTTAATCAAACACTGTGGAAATGACCTAACTAAAATAAAAGATGTAAATTACAAATATTAATTATAACCTGTAAAGAAATCGACTCGTTAAGTGAAAGGAATGAATGATTAGTTAGAATTATTCATTGACACTTCATTGATGCAAACCTGTGAAGTCATTCAGCTATTTATCAAAATATCAAAAAAAGGAATGATTATCATTAGATTATCACAAAACAATTGATCAAAGTTTTGTGAAATAGATAATGAATGATCTGAATAATTAATTCAACCAATTAGTAATTAATTAAATTAATTAAAGTAATTTAATATAGAACAATCATTTAAAAACATCAATCTATGAGTGATCTCTACAGATCTCTCGTCAACATTCTATGCAAGCAGGCAGGGCCGTTTTATTGGGGTCTGTGACCCTGCTGTGATTCTGCTCAGGGAAAGCAGCCTTGTCTAGGCTCACGCACAAATTGCCTCATATGCTTTGAATCTAACCTAAAGTCACAATCTATCTTTACTTTTAACAAACTATGACAAATATCTTTAAACTACTTTAAATCCCCCGATGATCAATCCACTATCTTTCTATCTTTGAATCACTACAATGTATTCACGTTTCCCACACAGAGATGGCCTCTGTGTGTGTCCTTCCCCAAGGACAAAGAAAAATGGCGTCTAAGAATGGACTCTCTGACACACTGCAAATGGCGTCTAAATGCAAATGGCGTCTAAACTCCGCCGACAGTACACTGCAAATGGCCGCCCACACAATGGCGTCCTCTCACACAGACAAAGAGTAATGGCGTCTACAGTTCTGCTCATATGTTTTTCACTGCTACAATAATGCTCTTTCACATATCTTACAAAATAGACTTCATAATCCAGTTACACTTTATCAAATTACAATTTTACCCACATCAGACTCTTTTCTGATCTAATATACTTACAATCAATAATATATACCAGTCCACTTCAAAATTCCTTTATCAGTTTGTTGCTGGCAGTCTACACTTTTTCATATAGACACTATTAGAGTCCGTCTTCCTCTAATACCGAATTTTACACACATACACGATATTCCATAACACCATGCAAACAATATCTATTAGTTACAAAAATAGACTACACAATATTACACAAAAAGGCGAATTACAAAATTCGGCCCTTATCACCAATATACCAATCTAATCGTATATTTACAAAAACGGACTTCAAAATCCGGCTCTCACCCCCAGTTTAAAGACTATGAAAGATGTGTTTCCTTTTCCAACAAGTTACTGTACTTTAAACCTTAAAGTTGAAGGTTGTTTTTAGTCTCAAAGAAAACGCTTGAAAACCCAGCTGTTGCACACGCGCCCCTAGCGGTTTAAACAGAAAATAGCGCTATTTTAATTCTTACCGTCTTCAGCTGTGGCTCCAGCTTAAGTTTTCAAACGTAGATTTCCTTTTTTGGACTCCTGGCTGGCTCGCCATCTGTCGTAAATTCCTAACCTGTTGGCTACTAAAATGAAGAACAGTTATTGAGCAGTTTAAGACCATTTATTCAAAATGCAAAAGTACACAGACATCAAAGATGGACGCTGGTCTGGCAAAGAGAGACAGAGAGAGCGAGAGGGGGAGGGGACAGAGAGAGAGAGAGAGAGAGGGAGCTGCTTGCTCAAGAGGTGAGGGAGAAGAGAGGCAGGGCCAGAGCCCACATCCTTACTTATAAACTTGGTCAAGATGCAGTCACAGCCAGTGGTCCTATCAGGTCAGGGGGAGGGGCCAGGAGGTAAATACCTTGCCCCACAGTCAGGAGCAAACATATAGGCCCATTATTAAATACAAATAAACTACACAATAAAATGTCAATGAGAAAAAAGCCTTTGCACTTTATTGAAAAAAGTAAGTATAAATTGTCATCACACATTCTTTGATTGTTCAGATTCCACATTGTGAGACATTAGGCTATTTATTTACACATGGTTGCCTTCCAATAGGCCTAAAACTAAACAGTTGATTTGTAGTTGTAATATATACTACCACTGCCGGGGTCCTTCTGAACCTGCTGGCAGCGCGACGGCCACCTCTGCCGTGGTCCTTCTGAACCTGCTGGCGGCGCGACGGCCACCTCTGCCGTGGTCCTTCTGAACCTGCTGGCAGCGCGATGGCCACCTCTGCCGTGGTCCTTCTGAACCAGGAAGCAGGAAGACGCGGAGGTAAACAGTCCTGCTCGAATGCTATGCTATTGTTATGCTATGTTGAATGGTGTACTAGTTTTCACTGAATAAATCGCGATTTCTTTCAAAGAAGGTTGCAGGTGTGTTTATGTCCATGTCAAGGAATCGTCCTGACCAAGTGAAGAATCTTGTAGTCTGTGAGCCCCCGTCGTTAACACATCCTGTAGTCTGCGCTGTGCTGCGACGTCTGCGCGCCGCTGCGACACGGACACCAGCACGACGGTCGTTTAGTGTGAGAGGCTCAGCGATGTTACAACTTTAAAATCGTCTAGTGTGTAGCCGCCTTAATGTGCTGATGTGCCATGAAGGGCATGCCAATTGTAATGCTGGATACAATGTTGTCTACATAGCTGTTTATCTTATTCAAATACCGGCTCAATCATTTGACTTACTGGGAAACGGCTCATGGGATCACAGTTGTAGGGCTGGACCCACGTTGCGGTTACATGAAGGTCAGCAATGAAAACCGCCTTTCCCTCTAAAATTAGTCAATGCTAGAAAATGGTACGTAAAACATATGGCTGAGTTCCAGCTATCTATTAAAATCACAACAAGGCATATAAGCCACAACATTACCTTTTCATCCAGGCACTTCAACAATCAACTATCCTTAGTATAAACATTTCTTGCATAAATGATTTGAAAAAAACATACCTTCATAGTAGCCATTTGGTCAATCAGCCTGAGGCAAGCGTTTCCTGCCTGGTGATGTAGTTTACAGATAGCGTTAGACAATGAATTCATGACAATTTCTTTTCAAAACATACCTTCACCACTAACATGGATAGTTGTAACATACAAATGAGTCGATGTCCTTTCGAAGTCCAAGGGTCAACATGTTTTCCCTGTTCAGGCAAGTTGTTTGATCTTTGATGATGAGCTCATCAGGTGGCCTTGTAATATCCAGGACATAGTTGATCTGGAGAGGACATGTACAAATAAATCAACAGCAAAACAAAGAACACAGCATGAACGTCAGTCGTTTTCCAAATGAATAATAAAATACGAAGGACAATAGTATACAGAAACATCAGTTTACCAGCTGCTCCTGAAGGGGATGATGACCCTTTAGGGTCCATGAGGCTCTGCAGGGCTCCAGTGAGGACATTATTGTTATGTCCTCACATTTTTCTGAACATTGGTCAATGTTCTGCGGTTCCTTTTGCACTGTAGTAAAAGGTAGATCATCGTCATGACTTGATCCATACACATTTGTCCAGCTGAACCAGTTATACAGATGATAACAGGCTGTCATAATACCTGAGGGGTGTGCTGGAGATGAAGTGCCACTTGAATACAGTGTAGATGCTAAAAAAGATATGATCAATAATTTTAAAAACATTAGCAGTGGAGACAAAACAATTTCAAAGATAACAACATTTAACACACATATTTAAATATTTAACACGCACCCATTACTGCCTTTCCACTTGAATCAAGGGTGATGTCCTCTGGTGACACTTTCCGAAGGTCTGTCAGGGTCTTCTCATTGACCATGCTGTTGTGGTGATGAATAATACATCGCATGACAAAGAGATGGCTTCCCGGAGACATCATGTTCATAAAATAGTAATTTTTTCTCATTTTTGAGAAAAGCTGTTCGGCTGTTTGAGAGTTCACCCAGCCACAGAGCTCCGGGACAAGGCCTATCTTTCTGAGGCAATCCTTTGGGTCTTTTGTGTTAGCCTCATGGAAAGTGTCATAGAGAGCATAGTGATCCGAAGATCCTGTTGTAGGGTGTGCATTTATGTCCACGGGCTCCTTTTTCAATTTTAACCAGGGCAGGTTTATTTTCAGCCCACCTTTCTCAGCGGACTTCAGATTGTCAGGTGTGGCTTCGGTCAGTCTGCCTTCATTTGGTCTGAAGGGCAGTTCTTCGGATTCCCTCAAGTTGGTGTGAGTAGACAAACCTCTGGCAAAGTCATATATGGCCACATTTGGGAAGTGTTTAAAAGACAGCAGCATGTCCGCATAATCTCTTGGGCTTTCAGCTCTTATATTGAACTTAAGCGCATTCACAATTCCACATGGGCACATTATCACTGCCCAGCCGCCTTAACAGGAAAATAAATTGAAATATAAGTACATGATAATATAAGTACACTGGTGATATAAAGTGTTTAATTTGGACTTATTTTCTCTAAGCAAAAATATCATAAATTCCAATAATTGTGTTTTGCTAAACTTACCAGATGCACCCCAGACCTTTTGGAAGACCTTGTCATATGTACTGCGGCTTTTCATCTCCTCCCTCAAGCGAACGATAAGGTCAATTTTTGACCCTGTTGAGTCAAGCCCACAGTGTTTTACCAGGTTTCGCACTGCATGAACCTGTGTTTTCATGGGCAAGTACATTAACAACCAGATAAGCTATTACATACAGACTTCAGTTAAATTATATTAAATGTGTTGCTTACACTTATGCATGACCATCTAATAACAATTAGTTTGAGAAAATCTTTTAAAGTAATCTCACCTTCAAGTTCATTATCTCATTGGTCAATCTCTCCTCGGTTACGTCCATCTCTGCCTCCTCCATCAGTTGTGAAGGTTTCCTACCTCGACCCTTCATGTATTCTGTGTTGAAGACAATGTTGTTGGCCCTGGTCTGAGGACCTATCCATGGTGCCCAATTATGGTAGGAAGGGGATACCACACAAGGATTTGCAGCATTACCTAGGCAAGAGCAAACAGACAACACAAGCAAAAACACTAATGGTGGTCAACAAGGCTATATACTGTACATAATACAGGTACATGCACCTAGAAAACATATACAAAAATGTACACCTGTCTTCAGTTGGATACACTTGGCACAGATCACTCTTTAAATCCTTCCCTTTAAATTCCTCCAAGTTGAAAATCTTCACTTACTCTTTACAAAGCCTCGACAAAGGATCTCTTGGCTAACGGAACGCCAGAAGTCCTCAATGTCGACCCGGCCATCAAATATAGGTGGTGGCTCTGGGATATCACTGACTGAAAGACAAACAGTTAAATAACATAGTAAAAATAACAGTGGTCATTGTAACATACCTCATAAGAGATAAGCACTCACTTGGCATGCTGAAGACTCCCTTCTTATGCAAATCCATCACCACAACGGGAGGATAATATCCACAGTGCACACATGAGAAATTATATGTATGCGAGGAAAGGGCTTCAAAATGCAGGTAGCCGTGGAGTAAGGAGTCCTGGTCTGGATAAGTTTGATTGTTTGTGGCTTGTAAAATCTCCACAGCTCTTCCCACTGCTGTATGGTTCTACAAATGGACGTGGAGGGAAAACTGTCAGGTCAACATCAAATGGAAAGCACAGGCTAACACATACAAAATATCAAACGTGTGTTACCTGTACAGAGTTCCTCAGGTAAAGGCATAACTGATGTGTCAAAATGACACGATCATTAAAATTATGCAGCCCCTCTGCCCACTCCTGGTAGCGGTAAAATGTGCTACATGCTGCACATTTTTTAACGTATGTTGTTATCCCTGTAAAAAAGGATGTCAGTGACATGATGGTTACTATATGATGGACAAACCACATATTTGGTAATTCATGGAACTAAACAATTCAGAAATAACGATGTCTGTCATGAAATGCAACCTACCCTCCACAATTCCAGTGACTGTGACGATCTTCGCTTTTCTGGACACGACAATTGGCTCAGAAAGAGCAACTTCGCCGGGACACTTATGGCAATAGTTCTCTTGTGGAACCAAGTGCCTTGGCATATCCTCTGATTGTAAGACTTTTCTGGGAAGATCTGTTGGCAGGGCTTTGTGTCCTATAAGGTACTCCACCATATCCAACAGCCTTCCCTTTCCTTCTGGGGGATACAGGGGAACAGCCTGTGTGTCCTCAGGTGCTGCCTGTGTGTCCTCAGCGGTAAATGTCTCATAAGAAGAGTCTTCGAAAGACTTTTTGGTGAAAAGGGTAGGCCTTGTTTGGTGCAGGTGCCACTTGGCTATAGATTTGTGTGGGCAGGATGTTCTGGGTTTTGAACATGGGCAATGCCAGGTGTTTATGGAATGTTCATAGTGGACCATGACCCTCCCCAATCTTGAATAGGAGGAGATGTGTGGTTCCAACACTGAAAAGAAAATGCGTCCCTGTTCTTGGCCAGGGTTCACCTCAACACTGAGTGGTGCAGCTTCTTCACCAGCAGCCAGCTTCCTTCTCAGACACACACTCTCTGTGTCCTTGCTAAACCATTTGTTCAGGACCATTTCTGAGAGAATCCCTTCATCAAGATCAATGGCTGACTTGGTGTTCACAGGACAGTACACCAAGGACCGAACATGGTTGCAGTCAAAACCCGATAGGCTACTTCGACGTGCATAGTCATATGCCTTGCTGCATGTCTCTAATTGACAGGTTACCTGGTTATTACCCCAGGAACATTTTTGGACATGAATCCAGTGCACAGGACCCATAAAGGTCTTGGAAACAGCAAACATTCCCTTTTTGTTATCTATGCAGAATGATTGTAGATGGTGATTTGCTGTAATGTCTAATGGATTTGATGAGTGGTGCCTTTCGATGTGCTTCTTGATGTTCTTCCTGTTGAGTACTAAGTTACAAAAACAACATGTTGTTGATTGGCGCTTTGACCTCGATATCTGGGGGGCTGTCTGAGACGTAATTGCTGGAGCCGTCGTCCCCACAGTAGCTGGGAGTTGAGTGCAACACTTTTTTAAGTGATTAAGAAAATGTAATGCGTAATGACTCGGGGGCAAAAGCCACAGTGATAATGGCTGTTGGCCACACAGTCACAGTGGCATTTATAAAAAGCATATCCTAAAAGAAATAAAGAAAGTGATTTAGAAGATAGGCCTACTAGAAACATACCAATAAGTTGTATTTTTGTAAATACATAATTTGAAAAAAGGTGTTTGTGAGAACAATACATAATCATGTCACTAACAATAATAGACCCCTGGTCTGAGGTAGATTACTCTTCCTGCTACGACTGGTGAATTGATGATTCACTTGCTTAGTCAAATGTATTGATTAAAAGTCGCTTTGGAAACAGGCGTCTGCTAAATGCCCAAACTTTTATTAAATAAAAATTCGATAACATAGGGTCCATGCCTATAACTTGAACTTTTGCATTTGAATTAATAATTAAACCCACATTAGGTAATTAATTCAGCGTTGTGTCGAATATTTTCTCTGTTTCAGTGATAAAGAAGAGGTGAAAACTTCTGGCCCAGGTTTAAAAGTATTTATTCAAAAAAGGTCGGGTCTTCAGATTACAGGCACACTAAACAGTCACAGTCGAGATAGTCAGCAGAGCAGGCCGCTCGCGCCTCTGCACAGAAGTCTTATAGCTTTCCTCCTAGGCCTCTGATTGGCCTAGACCCTCGGGGGCGTGCATATGCGTGTGTGTGTGACTGCGCATGCGCAACAATTCGTGTGTGTGTGTCAGCACATGTGCGACAACTCGTGTGTGTGTGTCAGCACATGTGCGACAATTGAGATCGTTTGTAAATGAAATAATAAAGTATTCAATAAAGTGTATTTGAGGTAATAAAAATATACGTGTAATATGTGTAAAATATACGTGAATATATGTGTAAAATATACGTGAATATAAGAAGGCCATTAATGTGTAAAAATATACTACACATCCCCCCTCGGACCACCCAGAGGGTGTTCCGAAACTAAATGATCACATAAACCAAAACAAAAACACAAACCCCACATATCACAGCTAAGAAAATATAAAAAAATAAAAAAAATAAAAAATCAAAAAACAAAAAATAAAAAATAACTAATAAGAACCCAAAGACATCATGCAAAAAATAGAAATCAACCAATAACAAAAAGAATCTTGAAAATAACAACCACAATTAAACTAAACACAGTCCATCATGCACAAATTAACATAGAAACTTCCAACGACCGATGTTTTCTTTGTCCTTGAAGCGCCAGGGACAGAGGTTACTAGCACATGAACCCAGTTGGAGAACAGCCTTTACCGCTGTCTCAGATTGATATCCTTTCCCAGTCAAGAGCGTTTTCTTCGTTGCGCTAGGAACAGAACCGCTTTCCTATCCTTGCATAACCACCCCACCACTTCTCAACTGACATCAATCACATGATATAGAAAGAAACAAACAGTAATCGAAGCAAATAACCATAAAACATCACTTAATAAACAAATCATCAAAAGAGGAAACAAAATCAGAAAGCAAAACAGAATCCAGCTTTTGCTCATCAGCTACGTTGGTCAACATTAAAGCATTAATAGGAACATCCGAAATACACTTTCCAAAACATTTGATCAAAATACCAAGTAACATAATACAGATGATAATGACAACAAAAATAATAGCGACGGACCTGATCATATTACCAATACCTGAAAAAGCAGAATCAAAGAAATCTAACATATTCCAACCGTGTTCTTTATGTAAATCCTCAACACCCTTCTTGTTAGATTCATGAAAATCATGCAAAGCGTTACCAGAATCCGAAATATAACTGCAGCATTCACCGCCTATCAAAGCACAAGTACCACCCTGACTGGCCAAAATAATGTCCAAAGCCATTCTATTTTGGAGAGCTACATTCTTAGTTTCAGTCAATTCAGTGGCCAGGGCAGACACTACAGCATCCGAAGCATTAATGTGTTTTTCAAGAACGGATGATAAGGCACTTAATTCAGTCTGAGTGTTGTAGACACCATAACTTGGGAATATTAGGCCAAAAAACTTCTGAGCGGTAGACAACGCCCTACGACTACGATGGGTTGCTTGTTTGTGAAGTACAGACATCTCCTCCCGAGTAACTTTCCTAATCAAAGGTATCAGATGAGCCAAATAACAACCACCCTCAATCAAAGCAGGAAGCTTAGAGAATGCATCATTATCACACACCAGAAACACATGTTCCGGGAGTTGAAGCTCCGTACCAGGATACGAGAAAATGGTTCCACCTATACAAGACGCAGCCCCTAACTGACGAACCGAGCTGATCTTGGGCCGTACTTGAATGTCAATACAGGTTGTAACATTTACGAGAGGCATGACTTTAAGCTGCGTGGTGCCTCTCTGCCGTCTGGTAGTATTGGTATCATGTAATTTCATTTGAGGCACCATAGCACAATCAACAACTTTACATTTTAATCCAGAAATAACAACTGAACCCCTCCACCGTGTAGAAGTCACACTCCCAGAACATGACAGATGAGGACTCAATGCAGTACCATTTAATTGAGCGAACATAGCTTGGATAATATATATCTTCTTCGGACCTGTTGGTTGTGACAAATGTGTAAGCCTATCAATAATAACCTTCCCCACACCGCTAGGCCTATGGTGTTTGTTAACCGCTGCTGTCAGACGTTCCAACACACCAATATCCACACCTGCATAGGAAGAATTTAAAGGAACCAGAATCGTGCTGGGCTGACAAGAAGAGCTCTGGTTCTTGCCCTGTAAAACAAATGGGGCTAAACCCTGCCAATTATAATGAAGCCATTCTGCTTTAGTTAACGGTATGGGGAAAAACATAGGAGCAGACGCACTTACAGGGACCTGTTGACAAATCCAGCAATCAGAATAATTCATTTTTGAAGCAAAATCTTTCATGATACTAGTGGCAGAATTAGGATGGGACCGTGTCCCCAGGTGATTAGAATCATACAACAAATAATCGTCAGTAGCAACTACAATCGCCTTCGTAGGAGCCTTCACAGCAACATTTTCAACCTTTCCTGGTAACTCATCGTGAACATATTTATGCACCAATGTCTCACAGTCCAACCTATAGTGGTGTGGATAGTCAGGCCTGGTCCTACAAATTTTGTCCTTGAAATTGTTGGATTTACTAGACACCGGTTCACCGATATCACGTCTAGCACACCAATACGAGCTCTCTTCCTGGTCAACATTAGTTAATGTCACACGAGTTTCTTGCATGTTGCTTGAATACTGATCAAGTGTAATATATGTAGTATCCAATAAATACCACTCGCTCTCTTCGGCGGTATAGATCAAACAATCATCAATAGTACAACGTGAATGTGGGCAAGTAAAAGCTCTACTTGCTATGATCATTCTTCTCTGACGTCCAGGCATAACAGTGTGTGAGTAAAGTGTAACATTGTCCAAAGAAGTCAATGGGGTAGGAACACTAAGGGGTATATTAGTCTCTGAAACGGCATGGCTTGAGTTTCCTCCTAATTGGCCTTGGTGTTTTACGGGGTCTGTCTGGTTGAGGTGTATCACTGACAGGTCTGTGTCTCTCAATGGTACCTCGGTCCGGGCATCCGCCCAGGTTGCTGACATCTCCGTCTGGAGCATTGTCAGGGTCGGAAGGGGTGACAACAGGGGCAACACCAGGCTCGGTAGAACCCCCAAGAGGGGTGTCGCAGTCACTGGATCCTTCACGGTCTCCGTTGACCCACTCATCAGTGGGCTGGACAGGGTCTGGGACGAGGCCCCCGGCATCATCTGCATCATGACGCAGATACTCACCAACATCTTCGTCAGCCTGGATGTCCAAGCTGTGGACTTCCTCGTCCCCAGGGATCTCCTCACCATCCTGCTGAGGTTCTCCCTCATCGTCCTCATTGGGTGCCTTGATGCAGTGATGAACGTGATACCAGGTGGGGGACCCCTTGATTTGGAGGGCAGTCCCAGTGCACCGAACGACCTCGTAAGGTCCTTCCCGTCGAGCCTCATGCCACTTCCGTCTGTAGACCTTCACGTAGACCTTGTCACCCGGTTGCAACGCGTCCTTCCTCTCCTGTGCGTTCACCTCCTCTTCACGTTCCTGTTTGTGGAGCACATAAGAAGAGATACTCTTTTGCCGGTTAGTCATGTACTGTACATAGGCTTTCATGTCACTCTCCAGGAGAGCCAAACTTGGCCCTTTCCCACTGGTTCGTACACAGGGAGCTGTCATTATCCTCCCCATTACCAGTTCATGGGGAGTCAAGTGCAGCCCTCGAATCTCACTGGAACGACAGGCCATCAATGCAAGAGGGAGTCCTTCTAACCAATTAAGACCTGTATGCTTACAGACCTTAGAAAGACGGTTCTTAAGGACCCCGTTCATCCTCTCTACTATCCCCTGGCTTTGAGGTGAGTAAATACACCCAAGTCTCTGCTTGATTCCCAACTTTTGTAGTATAAGCTTTACCGTCTTATCCACAAATTCCTTACCATTGTCTGACGATATCCTATCTGGAATTCCAAACCTAGGCATGACTTCCCTGCATAGGAACTTTGCTACAGACTGAGCATCCTTTCTTCGAGTGGGGCAAGCTTCTACCCATCTGCTGAACCTGTCTACTACAACTAGCATGTACCTGTATCCTGCAATAGGTTGAATCATGTCCACATAATCAATCACTAAATGTTTCATTGGCCCGTTTGGGGTAGGGATATGCCCAGTTCCCACTGGTATTCCAGGTCTGATATTGTTCTTCAAACAGACCACACATTGACCAAGGACATGGTCTATTTGTTCCAACAAATATGGAGCCCAAAAACCATATTCCTTGGTGATCTTGCGTCTTACCTCCCCCCTGGACACATGTGCTAATCCATGAGCTTCCTGTATCAGTACGCCTAATAAATCTGGGGGTGCCACAACCAGCCCCTCATGATTTCTCCATAGACCTGTGTCATCCTGACTAGCTCCTCTTGTTAACCATAAGTTTTTGTCTAGCGCATTTGCCTCACTCTGTAACATCAACAAATCCTCAAGCGTGACCATGCCCTGTAACTGTACTTCATGTGTGACCAGCAGAACTTTACCTGCTTTGTCTGCTCCTGTAATAGCTTTGGCTGCATCATCTGCAGCCCTGTTACCTTGTGTGACATGTGATGAGTCAGATCTGTGTGCGGCACACTTCACTATGGCTAATTCCCTTGGTTTCATCATGGCTTGTAACAGCTTCATGATTTGAGCGTGGTGCTGAATAGGCGAACCATCAGTTTTCTTAAAACCCCGTCCCTTCCATACAGCTCCATGTAAATGACACACATTGTGGGCATAGGCAGAGTCAGTGTATACTGTCACTCTTTGTCCGGTTCCCAAATTGCATGCTTCTGTGAGGGCAATCAATTCAGCCAACTGAGCTGAACAAGGCTGAGGAACAGCCTCGGCTTGTTCCACAATGAACCCCGAATTTTGGGATCGGACTATGGCATACCCGGCACGTAAATGTTCTCCTACCCGGTAACAAGATCCATCAGTCCAATACTCAACGTCAGCTTCCTTTAAAGGCAAAGCTAGTAGATCTGCTCTAAGCTTAGAGTACCTCGTAGCTTCCTTCACACAATCGTGTGGTTCCCCATCTTCTGGGGTTGGCAAGGTCTCTGCTGGGTTAAGTGTGTTACATCTTAGTAAGGTTACATCTTCCCTTTCCAACATCCTGTAATAATCCCTAATCCTAGGCATCGTCAAAGTGTACTTGCCTTGATTCAAGAGGTTCCTTAGACTGTGGTGGCAGAGAATGGTAATTGGGTACCCCATTGTTAAGGCTGTTGCCTTCTCGTACATAAGATAAGCCCCGGCCATTGCTCTGTAACATGGCGCGAAACCCATTTCTACCTCTGAATATGCGACAGAGTAATAGGCTATGGGCTGTGGACTAGGTCCAATGCCTGTTGGTTGCGTAAGAACAGCGCAGGCATACTTCCCCTCGGCTGAAGAAGAAACATACAATCCAAATTCTTTGGAATAATCTGGAAGCGCTAAAGCTGGCGCTTCTTGCAATTTGTGTTTAATTGTCTCAAACGCCAAATCAGCTTCCCTTGTCCAAGTAATGCAAGATTGGAGGTTATCGCTACCTGTTTCCTTAATCATCCCCCTCAATGGAGCAACTAGTCTAGAGTAATCCTCCACCCATGCTGAACTATACCCAGTAATGCCCAAAAACATCATCATTTCCCTAACCGTTCGTGGTTTTGGAGCCCTCTGAATAGCTTCCAAATGTTCATTTGTGACGCTGCGATGTCCCTGTGTAATGGATTGTCCTAAGTAAGTTACCTTTTCCTGACAATACTGTAGCTTCTTTTTAGACACCTTGTGTCCCTTCTCCGCCAAAACCTTTAACAGTTTAACGGAATCCCTGTGACATGTTTCTTCATCTGGGGCACAAAGGAGTATGTCATCCATGTACTGAATGGCAGTACTACTTATCATCTGTTCTAACCCGTCTAAGTCCTCCCTTAAGACCTGATTAAAAACATGAGGACTGTGTTTGTACCCCTGTGGCATTCTGGTATATTGATAATGCTGACCTTTGTAGGTAAACCCAAATAACCCTTGACTTTCTACACTAAGAGGTATAGAAAAGAAAGCCCCGCATAAATCAATCACTGTAAATACTTTGGCTGTAGATGGAATCTGAGTCAACAGCACATGAGGATCAGGAACTTCAGCTGGATAGCTGACGACTACCTCATTCACAGCCCGTAGGTCATGTACCAGACGATATGAACCATCAGGTTTCGTCACTGGCAGAAGAGGTGTATTGCTTAACGGATATTGAGTTATCTTCAGGACTCCTGCCTCTAACAGTCCTTTGATCTGTGGCTCAATTCCATCAATTGCTTCCTGTTTCAATGGGTATTGGTTTTTCCAAGGGGGTTCTGCACCCGGTATGAGTTCAACTCTCAATGGACGAGCTGATTTCACAAATCCAATGTCTGTACTGTTCTTTGCCCACAGGTCGGCTGGCACGTTCTGCATCATTTCTTCTCTGAGGTCTCTGTCAGCTTGTACAGGAAGGATTAGCTGGTTCATTAGCTTCACAGTCTGCGGATGTCCTATTCCTTGAGCAGAGATCATCAGTTTTGTGAACTGTCCATCAATGCTCCTCCAGATAGCAGGGTTTTCTTTTGTCGTTACAAATCTGGCTTTTTCTGAGTCTGCCATCATTGCCCCTAAATGCTTCTGCTTATAGTGTTCCGATATCATAAGTGTCACATGAGGGATGCTACCCTCAATCTTATGCTCCTGATCTAGATAAGTGTCACTGTTTATCTTCATAGCCACTCCCTGAGGGCCTAGGATTATACAACTTGCACTAAGCTGTACCTGTTTTGGCTGATGCTTCAGCCACTCATCTGGGGTTGCATCTGCAACTTCTCTAAAATACTGGAGTGTACAATGCAATGGATCAGTAGGCCTTCTGGCCTCTGCCATGTGTGCCAGGATATAATTGTCCCACATCCTTGCTGGTTCCATTAGGTCTGGGCTAAGCCCTCCCACCCAATATACCATAGATGCGTTGTTGTCCATCATGACAGACAGTTGTCTGTTCTCTTGTGGCACTGTCACCTGACAGCCGTCCGGTGTGCATTTCACGGTACAATTTAACTGGCATAGTGCATCTCTCCCTAGTAGCCCTATTGGCGTGTGTTCTGATACAAGTATTGACAGATTTGCTCTCTGTCCTTTGTACTCTAAGCTTACAAGCTCAGTGGTAGGGATCAGCTGTTTAATTCCCTCGAATCCGATTGTCTTCACATATTTCCCAGACATAGGAAGGTGCGTGGCGTCTTCAGGCTTCAGACAGGTGTAGGCTGCTCCACTGTCCACCATCAATTCTAATGGACGTTGGTTGACCGACACCCATATTGTAGGTTCATCTTCAGGCCTGTTTGTCACCACCAGCTGGCACCCCCCTTTCGGATCTTCTGGGCACCCCTATAGCGCAGCTGCTGGGCCTCCATAGGGGTTCACCACTCCTGGAGCCGGTGCAGCAGGGGGCTTATCTCCTCCTTTCTGTTTCCCCCCTGCGCCCCCCTGGTTCTTCTTAAAGCAGGTACGTTTTAAGTGTCCATACTGGCCGCATACGAAACATGGTCCTAGTACCCTCCTCGGTGCTGTGGTCCATCCCTCTTGTGGTGGTCCTTGGCCAGGCTGGTTGTATGGAACCACTTGCACCCCTGGTGGCCCCTGCGGGTATGGATTCCCCCCTTGTGGCCCCTGTGGGTATGACTGGGGAGGGACTATTTGCAGTTGCTGTGGCTGAGATGGGACCTGTAGGGCTATAGTCTGCTCTCTCTCTTTGGTTTTCTTGCCTTCTGTCAATTGCACTTGAGTTAGTTTTCTGAGTGAGTCCTCGTCTTGTGCCTTCTGTGCCTGAATCTTCTTTCTAAATAATTCTACTTGGTGTGCTATGTTGTCTATATAAACAGCCTTGCTCATGTGTCGTAGCCCCACCACTTCTGCTAACTTGTTCTTAACTGGGGTAGGGAGACCTTGTTGAATCTTTTCCCTGATTATGGCTTTTTCTAACGGGTTATCTTCGGCATCCTTCCCTGTCACACTTCTCCATTGAGAGTGCACACGGGCAACGTACCCCCGGGGATTTTCATCTCCCCCCAGTGGCTTCACAATGACATTGTCTGGGTGAATGTGAGTAGGGTATGTTTCTCTGATTGCCTTCCACAGCTTGCCTCTGTTTGCTGCGAAGAGTTCTGGATCATAAACGGATGTATCGATATATCTATGAAGTCCCGCCTTCATCAATATTTCCTGCATGGTGTCCAATCCTGTAATGGTAGCTAAGAGTCTTTTCAAATCCCCCATAGCAGCGTGCGTCCCCGTCAATCTCACGTCGACTTGCGCCGTCCAAGGGTGGCCTCCATCTTCCAGGACTGGGAGTTTTTCGATCACTTCTGACAGATCCGTATGATTCCAAGGACGATATTCCATCTGGTTACCTCGAATCAGCACTGGGAAGTTCCCCTGAGTTTCCTCTTCTTCCGATGCTGTTTCATAATCGCTTACTTGTGGCTCTTGTGGCTCCGTTTTTACTTCCCGCCTTGGTGTCGCTTCCCGCCTTGGTGTCGCTTCCCGCCTTGGTGTCGCTTCCCGCCTTGGTGTCGCTCCGGACCTTGGGGAGTTCAACCGGGATGCAGGTGATGCTGCCGCTTGAGATTGACGACACGTTTCTCTTTCTACGTCTAGGTCCTGCAGCTGTTGTCTGTAGTCCTCTTCGTTTCTTAGGATTTTCGCACGGAGTTTTCTTGCCCTCCTTTCTCCCTCCTCTTCATCCCTGTCTTCCTGCAGCTTCATCTTCTTTTGCTTTAAGCTCTCTCTTCTCTTCCCTGCCTTCAGAGACTTCTGCTCATCTTCAGAACTATTTTCTTCTTTTCCCTTCTTATAGCGTATTTTCCCTCCCTGCTTTTCGGCCCTGGCTAGTAGTTTTCTTATCGGAGAACTGTAGCCTCCTTGTGCATTGCTGTCATCACTGGAATCTTTGCCATCTCCTCCACTGCCATCTTCACCGTCATCCGTCTTGTCCCTCCTGTCGTCCCCTTTTCCCCTCGGCTCCTCCTTCTTTTTCTGTTTGGCACCTGACCTGTTCTCTGGTTCGAAGTCCACGGTCACTTTCGCTCTTCCCCTCTCTAGTACATTTTCATCCTTATCTTTGATAGTGAAGGTTCCACTCGTACTTAGGACAGGGACCTGAGGGTAGATCCGCTGAGAATTGTCCTCCAGTCTCTTGGCATAGGGAGGAGGACTGGAGATTGGAGCTGTGTGTGAGAATGGAATGTTCACTTTCTCTTCCATTGCTTTGGCCAATTCATCTCTTTTTTCTGGATCCATGTGAGCTGTTTTCTCTTTCCAAGCTAATGCTACTTTCTGCCCCTCTACCTTGAAGAGGTCTAAAATAGCTAACTCTAACCTGCGTTTCTCTGATCTAATCTTTCCTTTTTGATGCGCCTTATGTGCATTGATAAGTATCTCCAATGTTGCAATTAATTGTAAATCAAAGGTGCCCTCTGCTGGCCATGGTTGTTCAATGTCTGCCCAACGAATATTCCATTTCGTTGATATCTCGCTAATCTCCTTAACAAGAGGATTCATTTTTTCCACTATAGCCACAGGAGATGAATTTGCTAATATTCCCTTGTCTGTATTAACAGCCCTCACAATGTTACTGGGTTTGGCTCCCATGTTTGAAATATTTATACTGCTTAATATGCTGAAAATATGCTATAAGGTGTACTTTCCTTACAACCCACCTTCTGTTGCTGTATCTGCTAAACAGATGCTAGTCCAACTCTTAACTGTGTCAACTGTCCACACAGAACACTACAACTCCGGAACAACGGATTGTTTCAGTGGTATTGTGTATTATTGACTTAAATGTAATCTATGTGTATGCGTTTTAATCTAAATGGTTTTTTCCCTTATTATGTATGAATGTGTCACTTAATTGCTCAATCAATATTAATTATAGTTCAGGTCAACTTAATTATTAAACTACAAAGGCTGTTCAACACAATTATCAAATTACAAAAAGCAGGTCACGCTTTAAGTCTTTCTGATCCACAACCCCTTGCTTGATCAATCCTCAGATAGAAACTGTTCTGCTATTCTTTAATCAAGAACTGTGAAAAAAGAACTTAACTTCAAATAAAAAGATGTAAAACACGAATATTAATCACGACCTGTAAAGAAATCGACTTGTCATTGGGAAGGAATAAAATGATTAATTATTCATTACAATCTGTAAGGAAATCGATTTGTTATTTGAAAGGAACAAAATGATCAATTATCAATTACAATCTGGAAGGAAATCGACCTGCTACTCGGAAGGAATGCACAATCAACTAGACTTAGTCATTTACACTTCATTGATGAAATCCTGTGGAAGAAAACGTCATCCTTAGACCACTATAAACCAATTGATCAAAGTTTTGTGAAAACTGAAAATGAAATAATCTGAATAATTAATTAAATCAATTTGTAATTACTTAAATTAATTGAAGTAACCCTCCATTTATCATTGTAAAAGACTATATCGTCGACCTCAGGCTGATGCACTGATGGAGAACCAGTGTTCCAGTGTGATTCGTATTCCGTCCACTGGAGAGCAGCAAACAATTAAAAATGTCTTATATTGTTTCATCCACTAGAGGGCAGTACACAATTAAAAACGTCCTATCTTGTTTTATCCACCAGAGGGCAGTACACAATTAAAAACGCCCTATCTTGTTTTATCCACCAGAGGGCAGTACACAATTAAAAACGTCCTATCTTGTTCTATCCACCAGAGGGCAGTACACAATTAAAAACGTCCTATCTTGTTCTATCCACCAGATGGCAGTAAAGAATTAAAAACGTCCTATCGTGTCTCGACCAGTAGAGGCCGCCACACCGAAGATGTTTTACAGAATGACTATCTTACCTAAAACTCTCAATCTATCTTTTTTATTTTTACAATCTATCCCTAAATCAATTGTTAAGTGAAATGAATGAATGATTCGTTAGAATTATTCACTATATCATCATATACATTGATTTAAAACTTATGGAA
The DNA here is from genome assembly GCF_963989245.1 of Nansenia antarctica. Classification (NCBI taxonomy): domain Eukaryota; kingdom Metazoa; phylum Chordata; class Actinopteri; order Argentiniformes; family Microstomatidae; genus Nansenia; species Nansenia antarctica. The sequence goes on along the minus strand of NC_137679.1, from coordinate 39,747,625 downwards.
TCAATCAATTGTTCTGGGAAACAGAAAATGAATACTCTGAATAATTAATTCAACTGATAAGTAATTAATCAAATTAATTAAAGTAATTTACTATAGAACAATCAATTAAAAACATCAATCTATGAGTGATCTCTACAGATCTCTCGTCAACATTCTATGCAAGCAGGCAGGGCCGTTTTATTGGGGTCTGTGACCCTGCTGTGATTCTGCTCAGGGAAAGCAGCCTTGTCTAGACTCACGCACAAATGCCACATATGCTTTGAATCTAACCTAAAGTCACAATCTATCTTTGCTTTTAACAATCCCAGTCTATGTGTATGGTTTTATCGTTATCTTTTAAGAGATGAGTACTGACATTTATCAAAACCCGCGCGTGTGTATTTGAAAAAAATGAATGTCAGGGGGAAAAAAGCCAAGACTGTAAGATTAATCTTCACAACACTGCTTTTCCACAATAATTATTATTCTCCACGACACAGCAATTCTCAAGATAATCTTATTCAAATACTTCTAAAATGGCACATGCTTTTTACTAGGCCCTGTGTGTCCACTAAGCCTGCCTCCATCCACACAAAGGAAGAAATTGGCGCCAACTCAGACATGCATCCACACAAAGGAAAAATAGCGCCCTTTCCAACTAGCGGCCTTGTTCGCAGGTCTGACATGCGTTTCAGACAAAGAAATAATATGGCGCCCTTTCTACTCACTAGCACGGACTCTGCTCTTTCAAACTAGGAATTCCAATTCCATACCATTTGAACAGAGCTATCTCCTGAGCTTTTACACTCCACCAGACTATTGCCTGATACAAATCACAGTTATTAGCCCGCTTAGAAAAACGTCTTCCCCTAGCTTATGCTAATACCTTGTTCTTAAAACAAGACTACAGCAGCTGTTCTCTGCTATACCACAATAATAACCACACACACGATAAAAATCGTACAATTAAAACACTTTTCTCAATACAGGCTTTATAACCCGGCTCTCTCTGACTATCCTCGACCCAGTTATATATTAAAGAAGATCCGTTTAAAATATAGCTTACACAGTCTAATTTGCACAGCTTCGCCTTGTACTTACTGTTCCCCTGGAGAGCTGCAAAACGACCGATCCAGAGCTATTAAAAAGGGTCCCTTCGTGGTTGCCACTTATGTCGAATATTTTCTCTGTTTCAGTGATAAAGAAGAGGTGAAAACTTCTGGCCCAGGTTTAAAAGTATTTATTCAAAAAAGGTCGGGTCTTCAGATTACAGGCACACTAAACAGTCACAGTCGAGATAGTCAGCAGAGCAGGCCGCTCGCGCCTCTGCACAGAAGTCTTATAGCTTTCCTCCTAGGCCTCTGATTGGCCTAGACCCTCGGGGGCGTGCATATGCGTGTGTGTGTGACTGCGCATGCGCAACAATTCGTGTGTGTGTGTCAGCACATGTGCGACAACTCGTGTGTGTGTGTCAGCACATGTGCGACAATTGAGATCGTTTGTAAATGAAATAATAAAGTATTCAATAAAGTGTATTTGAGGTAATAAAAATATACGTGTAATATGTGTAAAATATACGTGAATATATGTGTAAAATATACGTGAATATAAGAAGGCCATTAATGTGTAAAAATATACTACAGTTGCTAACAGGTCAGAACCGTAATATAAATCTAATGTGGAATGTGAAAGCTCACACAAACATCAAATGAGCCCACAATGTCTGATCTAAAAATAATTTACACCAAGGATGTCCTGGGGCACAGAAATAACACATTAACACCATTCAAAATTCAAATGATGACATGATAATATATAGGTGGACTTACCTCCATATTTCACAGCAGAACTATGGTGGAACTGCAAATGAGATTGAAGAGCAGGGTACTTCCCTGCCTTGTGACAACATGGACACTGGAATGTGTCCGAGTCCAATCTCTTAAGCGCAGGATATTGTCCATCTGGAAACATCATGTTGGTCTATGGAAGAATAAAATATAATTAGGTGAATGTATCGAATGTGACTCCAAATAACTTTCATTTCCTTTAAATTGAATATTTCATTCCTTTAATTCATCTTGCTTGAAAATATGTGACCTGAGCTAAAAATATTATATGTGCAACCTACATACAACTTTTTGAATACACTACCAAAGTTCGAAAATAGCATATAGTTCATCTTTAACTTAGTGTTACTTGTAATAATGACCATGTTTAAAAATGACCATGTGAAAGCCATTCCCTTCCCCTCACCTTCCCCCCACCTGAGACCCTTTGTTCCTGAGGCACTGACCTTCCCCCACCTGAGAGACCCCTGAGAGACCTGAGAAAACCCCTTTGTTCGAGACACTGACCTTCCCCCCCAGATAATAAGATAACAAGAATTAGACATAAATAGATGGGGATATAAATAAAAATAGGGGGATAAGTAATCGGTAGACATCTGAGAATGTATCTATTATGTGAACTTTTAAATTACATTACGTGGTTGAAGACAACGCAGCGTTTTTTCTCGCGGTTACTTACCGACGCGCTTACGATGACGCGCTCCAACCAAATGGTACATCACGTTTCAGGTGTAAGTACCGGAATTTCCGACCCGCGAGGTTTTTCCGACCCTACCAGATCCGGTCATAGGTTCAGCCCTTTCCGGCCATAGGTAGCGCTATGATTCGCTGACGACGATGATTTACGATCACATGATGACCGCCATTTTTACCCATCAGTAATTTTGGCTGTTTATAGATCTAATCTCTGTAGCTACCTTAAAATACATGGATGTTGCGCGCGCACCCGCGCGCGACGTTGGACACCTTAAATCAAGGATTCTAAAGGCGTCCAAGAATTACTTGATGAAAGGTAAGTCAGTGTGAATAACTATGTTATATCCACTCTTGAAGCCACTGCTTGAAATGGCGAAAATGGCGAAAATGCATAGGCCTGTATCAAAATTGAGTGTCTCATTAAGCATCTGCTAACTATTGTGTGCATAAAACCTGTTTCCAGTGGCTTTATATTTGCACTTCTAAATGAATGCTGTATTTTCCTGCTGCATCAGGTGAGGAGTGGTACAACAAGGACAAATACAAGGACAAACATCACTTGGTGGTGTGCAACGAAGATGGAGTTCGTGATGTCCTGATGGTAACTTTCTTATCTGACTTGAGTTCTTGTCCATCATCTTTCCCAATTATGACAAGATTATCATTGTTGGAGACCTCAAAACCTACTTATTCAATCTCGCCTTTTAAATGTCTGTCTTTATTGTTGTTTCATCTGTACTATTGTTGTTTTGTCTTCTTTGCTCTCTGTGAAGCACATTGTGTCACATTTTTGTGAGAAATGGGCTATACAAATGAAGTTTGATTTGATCTGAAGGAGTGCCACGACAACCATGGGACTGGGGTCATCCAGGGAGACGCCGAACGCTGGAGAAGGTGACGGCGTCCTACCTCTGGTCCACCTTGCGGGAGCAAAATGGGTGAGTTTTTATGTTATTAGTGCATGGTGTGTGTGAACATTGTAATTTATACACTGCCCATTAGCAATGATCTTTTACTCAAAGATCTCCAACTCTTGTGTAATTCTCATACTGACCACAATCTGATTCTGCACTGGAACACCCAGACCATCATACAGGCCGCGGCCCCTCAACCACAGCGGTTCTGCACCTAAGGCACTAAGCCCAGCAGCTGACCACCACCACCAACATGACGCCTCAACCACATCAAGAATTCTCTGACTCTAGATAATTTCCTCTGAAATGTCACTGTTTTAAAGGTTGATGAGTGCCCCCGCTGTCAACATCATGAGAAAATAAAGACAGTTGCACCTGTACTCCATCCCATCCAAGTGAAAGAGGCATGGAGTGTCCTGGGGATTGATCTCATTGGTCCACTTCCCACCACTGCAAAGGGCAAAAGGTAGCTACTGAATGTTGGGCAGAAGTATGTGTAACCCCTTTTGGTTAAAGCTAGTGAGATAAGCTGACATCATGCATTGGATAAGTCAATAAAAGTTATGAAGCAAGTTTTTGGTGGACCCCATGAGGAATAGCTGCTGCAATGCTGTAGCTAATGGAGAACAATCTGCATTTTTCATTGCAGATACATTCTGACTGCAACCGACCTCTTGGCTGTGGCAAAAACCCTCTACACCAAAACAGAGGTGTCCAGGAAGATAGTTAACATTCTTCTTGACTTTGGACTGGTAGAGAGGATCATTACCGACCAAGGACGGGAATTTGTGAATGAGGTACAGTTATCTATATAAGACACAGTGTATGGGATGTGTGACATTTGATAATTGTAATTTAATCTAATTTAATTGCATACACTAATGCATCTGCAGGTCAACCGTGGTGTTTTTGAGGCTCTGGGTGTCAAACACTGCATCACGTCACCCTACCACCCCCAGGCCAATGGACAGGACGAGCGCACAAACCGCACCGTGAAGACTGCGCTTGCCAAGTACTGTGGGGAGGGACAGAACGACTGGGATGTCCATTTGAGGGGCATCATAATGAGCATCAACACCTCTAAGCAGGTAGCCTACTATTGTGTAACAACTGCATATGTAAACAATTCAAACAAACATAGAAAGAAACAAAAAACAATTTAAACAATATAGAAAGATGGTGAAATGCTATTGATTGTACTTTTGTTTTGTTTTACAGCGATCACCCCGTACATGGCACTGTTCGGACGGCACCCTCGCAGCCCAGGTGTCATCAACACAACACAGACTGAGGAGGGTGACGACTCAGCTGTGGTTGTGGTTGATTTGCCAGAGGAGGATGTACAGGCGAAGACTGTCGAAGTTACAGATCTACATGCAAAGGTGATGTAAAAATTGCAATTTATGCATAATAATATCTAATAATAACAAATATGCATACAATGGCAATATATGCTATAAAATATGAATATGTTTCAAGGGAAAATTAATTAAATGATAACAATTTTTCAGATTTACCAGAACATCCAAATTGCCCAGGCAAGGCAGAAAAAGACCTACGAGGCCCAGAAACAAAAGGGGGTCAAATCCTTTGACTTCAAAGTTGGGGATGAGGTCCTACGGGCAAACAAACGGAAGGAGGGACGGAAAGGAGGGCGACTGGAGGCCAATTGGTTTGGGCCGCACATCATATCCTCCATCTCACCCAAGGGTGTGGTGATGCTGTCCAGCACCAAAGGGCCTCAGCTAAAGCAGGGTGTGAACGTTGCCCAGCTGAAGCCGTTCATCAGGCCTAATTTGAGAGGTATTATTATTGTTAATACAAGGACATACACTAAGTGTGTATGTGCAGTAACTGTATGTATGTGATACTTGCATAATACTGTATCCTCTCCATCAGAGTCCAGAGAGCCTGAGCCACCAGTCGTCCCTCCGTATCTGTGCGCTATGACCCCAAGCCAGGACATGCTGGTAGATATAAATGTCTACTTGATACGCAATCATCTTTTGTATGTTTGCTATTGATTTATTTCTGTTAGAGGTCAAGGACAATCTTGGCATCCCTGTGTGCGCAAGTTTCAAGGCTCCCAGTTCGGAAGAGTGATTGATTAATTAGTGTGCTTGCAGTCGCAAATATAAAACTGAATCTGAACAGTAGTGTGAACTACATGTTGGTCACATTACCCCAAATGATAACGGTGGATGACCGATGGCCTTATTCACTTATTCCTTCCAGCTAGAGTCTGGATCTAGCTAGAGTTAGAGTCATGTCAGAGGGAGGGGCTTTTGACACGTGCATGCTGTCTGAGTCAGTCCATCCTCTCCATGGGCGTGGGTTAGATGTGGCTACAGGCCCCAAACATTTCCCAAATAAGATATATATGTATATGTACACATGCTATATTTCGGTTAACCTACACAATGTTTTTACTTGATTCCAGCTAATTTGTGAATGAATACGTTTTTGTTTGTGTATGGTCAATCAATTTTTATGTAAATATGGTTTCATGCTGTATTGATTTACAATAAATGCATTGCATTTCATTAAATCTTGTTGCTTTACTACAAAAAACACATCTGATTGAGGAAGACTACAAAACATTGAGAAAGGATTTGGTAAACCAAGTATTTCATGCGTCATATGGTAAGAAGAGGGGTGTGGCCATAGTAATTAATACATCTCTACCATTCTCTGAAGAGAAAGTGATAAAAGATAATAGGAGAAGATATGTAATGGTTGACCCTATTACATTAACCATAGCTAAAGGTAATGAATCTTTTTTTCATTTCATACCTATTAGTTTACTCTAACGAATTAAAATGATTAACAAGCATAATGGCACAGAGAATGCAGAGATGTGTATATATAAAAAGGGTTGAAATATATGTTGTTATTATTATTATTATTACTTTATTATCACATAACAGCTATTTGAAGCAAACTATGGAAAATGTATAACTGAGTAGTGAAATACTCAGAAATAGTGAAATACATTCTTAGAAATGTCTACCGTGTCATGATTACTTGAACACACACACTGTGACACATTGGTCACACGCGCGGGCACACGCGCGCACGCGCGATGCGCGCGAAACACACACACAACACACAGTTTCAGATCTACTAACGGGTCTTCGTTGTCATCGCGAATCATAGCGAATCATAGCGCTACCTATGGCCGGAAAGGGCTGAACCTATGACCGGATCTGGTAGGGTCGGAAAAACCTCGCGGGTCGGAAATTCCGGTACTTACACCTGGTGATGGATTTGATGTCTGCAGCTGGACCCTTCTCGGAATAGCTGACGTCTACTTCTTCTGTTCTTCTTCTGTTCGAATTTCCGGCAGTGTAGACGCTTTCGCGCATTACTGCCCTCTACAGTTCAGAGTGAAAGTCCGCTCTGCACTCTATCCGCTTGTTAAGTCGTGACATGTTTCCGGGTCCCAACGTTGGCTGAGGCGCTGTCTTCGAAATGGAGAAATAATAATAATAATTAATTATATTTATATAGCGCTTTTCCGAGGCTCAAATACCCTGACAATATGGAGAACACGGGAAAGTGTTGTGTCCCTTGTTGTATGAATAGATCCGAGTCTAAAAAACGATTAAACTGTCATTCTACCGCTGTAGTTCAGAGGTACTCTGGTGCGGAGAATTTGTGATTTAGACCCGGAAATAGTTAAACGTCACTTTTGACGTCAGACTTAACAAGCGGATATCCTCTTATAGAGGTCTGAACTGTAGAGGGCAGTAATGCGCGAAAGCGTCTACACTGCCGGCTAGGGCTCGGTTCTGCTGTCTCACCGAACATCAGCGTGAGTGAAGCGTTCTGGGCTGGCACCCAAGAGATCAACAACAGAACCCCCCCCCCCCCCCCAACAATGATAAGACTCCAACATGGGGTGGTCAGACTTCTACATTATGGAGGACCAAGTCTGCCAAAATTAACAATAAATATATAGACACAAATGAATGTATGAACAAATAAATCAATGAATACACACAGTATAACGCAATACATTTCTATATGTATTTATTCTTTTCCACATTTATTCTTTCTTTTCCACATTCATTCTTTCTTTTCCACATTGTTTTCCACATTGTTTTCCATATTCATTCTTTTTTTTCCACATTCATGCTTTCATTCTTTCCCCGATTATCAGTAATGTATGCAAATATAGGGGCGTGTCTTGCATGTTGTCCTCGCCCCACGCATTTTCATTGGTTGATGCCCCACGCATTTTCATTGGTTGATACCGCGCGTGACGTGGTAAAAGCGACAAAGTTGACATTTTTTCATTTTTAACATACTGTGTTCAAAACGGTGAAGAACACGTTCAAAACAAAATGATTTGGTGCATTTTTGCAGTAATCATATTCCTATCATATATGACAGAAAGCTCACAATAAACAGTTTTTTTGCACAGTGTTTGAGTGACTGTTATTTTGCACTCTATTGATACTCTTCAGTTCCAGCACCTCAGCAAAGTCTGATAAGGGATGAGCGGTGGTATTTTCACTATTTGCAGTAATCATATTGACATGTCTAGAAAATATTAGCAGAATATATACAATGAAATGAAATAGACTAGATGCATTGCCAGGGAAGACATTAGATGTGACCATTTTTTAATGTTCTTGCTCTGTACAGAAAGTATGCAGCAACTTCAAAAAGTAAATTTGAGGTAGACACACTGTCACATTCTGTGCTTCATGTGTTGTGTAGACAGGCATACCCATGCACACACAATTGTAGCCAGTGTTATTTCAGAATTATTTGAGATTTTTCAGACATAATACTGTATTTCGACAGTGAAAACAGTGTACATTCCATTCGTGTTTTGTGATTCAGCATTTGCAGACATTTTTAAGAGATGTATTTCATAGCTATTGGCAAAAACAATCTTAGTTTGGTTCTTTCATTTCTATTCTTGTTCATCACCTGTATTTTCTTTACAGCTTTGATTATACAGTTTTTCTCAATTGCTAAAACACATTTCACAAAACTTCCTTCCATTTTCCCAAAACTCTAAACACAACACACTTTTCTAAAGCTACATAAGCAAAACCACACCTTCTCTCTTCAAAACTCAAACTTTCACACCAAAACAGCTGCTCAAAGCCTGCAAAAATTTAAACACTATATGCATCATTACAGACTACAACAAAACAACTGAAAACACAATGTTCAGTGTGTGAGAATGTTATTTTTTTTCACAACTGCCAAAGCACATTTTTAGAAACCTTACAGTATCTGTTCTCAGAATATATCACTGTAGAGTATTGGGCATTCATAGATGTGTGTGTTTCATATGAACAATATGTAAATCTACAGAAAATACAGTATGTATGTTACGGTACATGTGGGAAAACTAGGGTTAGGGTTAGGTGCTAGGGTGACTTGGTACAGGTGTAACAGAGTTGGGAATGTATGTTTAGTTGTGGTGAATGTAGATGAGTTTCGCCGTGCTTTGAGCAGCCCTGGTTGTTGTTGGAGCCCCCCTTTGGAGTTTGGGTGTACTGCAGGTCTGCACGTTCTTTTGTCCTTCTCTTGTTGCCGTACTTGCGGTGGTGCCAGAACATGGCCGCCATCTTAATGGGTATGTGCGTGATGTGAAATGCTCCTCGTGTTTTGTTGTTTGTATGGAGAATCTTGTAATGTAGGGTGAAGGTGTTGGTGTAGTACTGTGCTGTTTGTTTTTACATGTATTGTGATGATGTGATGTATTGTGATGATGTGAAACAGAACATTTATTGTATGTTGTTTTGAACGTGCAGATTCACAAGCAGACCAGAGAAGAATTGTGTTCTATATGTCTTCTCTGCAGGTATGTCGCTCCACATGTTGTTTGTAATTGTTATTTGTAATGTTTGAGGGAAGTTTGTGTTCTTTCTGTGAACAAATTGTCCTGATGTGAAATGTACATAGACGGTGGTGCGAGAACATGGCCGCCATCTTAATGGATTCACAAGCAGACCAGAGAAGAACTGTGTTCTATATGTCTTCTCTGCAGGTCAAATAAAAGAATTGAATGAAAGAAGTTTGGCTGTTTGACCATCGTTACACATGCTGGCATGTCTAACCCTAACCTTAACCCTAACCCTAACCCTACCCCTAATCCTAACCCTAACCTTAACCCTAGCACCCTAGCACCTAACCCTAACCCTAGTTTTCCCACATGTACTGTATTCCCACGTATTCCCATGTACCGTAACATGTACACTACTGTACTGTATCACAACTCAATGCAAACACTACAGAGGATCCATTACACACAACAATACTCACTGAAAACAATGTTCAGGGTGTGATGTTTTTTAAAATTTATTTATGGAACTATACCACACACACACACACACACACACACACACACACACACACACACCACAATCATTTGCAACAAGTGTCTTAAATGTTGAGTCGTTATGTTTAATGAATGAAGCTAGGTGTGTTCATTGTGTTCAAATTTTGCTGACTGTGGCAAGCATTTTGCATCACATGAGCTTTAATTTGAGAATTTGAGCAGAGTTTTTTGCAACTTGTGTTTTAGCAAGACAAAATGTGTTTAGACTTACGAGAAAAGGAGGATTGTGTTTTGTGAATTGTGTCTTCATGTGAAATGTGTTTATGGTTTTGGCAAATGGGAGCTAGTTTTATTAAATGTGTTTAGAGAACTGGTCATTTGGTTTAGAGAATTGGCTTTTGTGTTTTAGCAATTGGGAAAAACTGTAATTAGATCAATGTGAAAGTCAATTGAGAATATAAGTTCAAAATAAATGTAATAAGGACGCTTAGTAACTAGCTAGATAAACATTACCAATAACTCTAAACTAGCTTGCTAGCTAAAGTTACCTGAGGTAACTTACCTCTAAATATGTATCTGACTGGGGCTAAGTTAATTTATTTGAGGGGGTAAACACACACTTTATTAGTTTTTTTGCTTTGAACAAATTACTTACCAACAAGGCATCTGCCTATGGTCCTAGCGGTCACCAGCAACTAGACTCACTCACTGAACATGTAACTACAGAGATGTGTGAAACCTGGACATAAACAAAACCTTCCAAAAGGGTTTAGGCAAGGCAAGTTTATTTGTATAGCACATTTCATACAAGGGCAATTCAAAGTGCATTATATGCACACATTATATAAAGACAATAGCCTACAGTAAGAGGAGTAAGTAAGATTTGTATGTATTGTATGTGTTATTATCCATATTCTAAAGGCTTGCTTAGATTAGTTTTAGATTAGTTTTTACTGATTAGATTTCTATTCTGGAAAAGTCTGTATATTTTACAGATTACAATACAAATTATATATACTTTTTAAATTCCTATACATCCCTAGAAAAGTCTGGGAAAATGCCTATTTTAAGTAGATAATGTATAATTTGATATTTAAACATAAAAATTCAGAAAACAATAAATGTACCCCATCCATGGGTTTGACCTTGCATCTGCCTCGGCCTCAGTGTCCTGCATTCAGGTCCACAAAAAAAAGACCCTGATATCCAGTTCACCTATTATAAAGTCAATCCAACCGATCATACGATTGATCTACCCATTATAGAACTGGATACCTTACAGGCTTTGACCCACCCTTTCATAGGATCAGAGGCCTCTAAACCAGTGGTTTTCAACCCTCTCCTCTGGGACCACCAGCCGTTCCACATATTTGATCTGTTCCACCACCAGCACACCTGATTCAACTAATCAAGTACAAATCATAAGAAGGTTGAAAACCACTGCTCTAAACCATAACCCGGCCTTGACCAACCCTCTCAGAGGGTCATGGCTACCTTAAACCCTCTCAGAGGGTTACCATGGCTACCTTAAACCCTCTCAGAGGGTCACGGCTACCTTAAACCCCCTAACCCTAACCCTTAAACCCTCTCTGGTGATTCTTCAATCCACCCTGATATAGGATTGAATTCACCCTTCTAAATCAAATTTTTTTTCTCTCTCCCGGAGACCATCTGGTCAAGAAGGGGAAAGTTACTTGCTCTTACGCCTAGTGAGCTTATTTTAGTAAAAGGGGAACTCCTTTGTATTCAAGCTCTGTCCCTAGTTCAACATAAGACATTGTTTTAATCAACAACAAGATAGCGCACACATCCTATCTCAAGTCTCAGCTACATCACATTGGTCCTATCTCACATTTCTTATACATCTTGCAACACAATCAACCCCATTCTAGTGGGTATCTTGGATATGTTGATTTCTCTCAGAGTATATGTGTTCAACGTTTCACTTGCTGATTCTATTCCTATGCAAGCAGGTCTACATTTCATAGCAAATCAGTCTGGCAGATCATGGCAGAAACATTCATCATTGCAGAGTCATTGGTGGTAAACCCAGGTTAATCATGTGGAACAGCTCGATGTCATAGTTCAAGTCCAGACCCAATGCTGGCATTGGATCCTCCTCGGACGGAGGTGGGGTCTGCTCATCGTTGCCCTCTGGTAGTGTTTAAATGACCTTGTGTGTGTGTGGTGAACATCACACACTCCTGCAGATTCTTCCTCTCCGATGCGTCCTTAGGGTATCTGCCCGACTGAAACTCATCCCACACTCGGAGCACTGATATGGTTTCTCTCCTGTGTGTATTCTCTGGTGTGTCTTTAAGACTCCTGCTTGATTGAAACTCTTGCCACACTGTGTGCACTGGTATGGTTTCTCTCCTGTGTGTATTCTCTGGTGTGCTTTTAGGCTTTCTGCATGACTGAAACTCTTGCCACACTGTGTGCACTGGTATGGTTTCTCTCCTGTGTGTATTCTCTGGTGTGTCTTTAGTTGTCCTGCACGATTGAAACTCTTGCCACACTGGGAGCACTGGTATGGTTTCTTTCCTGTGTGTATTATCTGGTGTGTCTTTAGGTGTCCTGCACTATTGAAACTCTTGCCACACTGTGTGCACTGGTATGGTTTCTCTCCTGTGTGTATTCTCTGGTGTGTCTTTAGGTATCCTGCTTGATTGAAACTCTTGCCACACTGGGAGCACTGGTATGGTTTCTCTCCTGTGTGTATTCTCTGGTGTGTCTTTAGGTGTCCTGCATGATTGAAACTCTTGCCACACTGGGAGCACTGGTATGGTTTCTCTCCTGTGTGTATTATCTGGTGTGTCTTTAGGTGTCCTGCACTATTGAAACTCTTGCCACACTGGGAGCACTGGTATGGTTTCTCTCCTGTGTGTATTCTCTGGTGTACAATTAGGTCTCCTGCATAACGGAAACTCTTGCCACACTCAGAGCACTGGCATGGTTTCTCTCCTGTGTGTATTCTCTGGTGTGTCTTTAGGTGTCCTGCACTATTGAAACTCTTGCCACACTGGGAGCACTGGTATGGTTTCTCTCCTGTGTGTATTCTCTGGTGTCTCTTTAGGTTTTGTTCCCGATTGAAACTCTTGTCACACTGGGAGCACTGGTAAGGTTTCTCTCCTGTGTGTATTCTCTGGTGTCTCTTTAGGCCTCCTGCTTGATTGAAACTCTTCCCACACTGGGAGCACTGGTAAGGTTTCTCTCCAGTGTGTATTCTCTGATGCCGCTTCAGGTGTCCTGCCTGCTTGAAACTCTTGCCACACTGGGAGCAGTGGTGTGTTTTCTCTCCTGAGTGTCTGTGTTGTTTATGGTTTCCTGATGTGGTGGAGCTGGGCTCGCTGTCTGAACCTGGGTTGGAGCTCTGCTCATCTGTAAGAATATGAACATATACAGGGTTACAAACACATTTTGTGCAAAATATTGAGCAAAGTTGTCAAAAAGAAGAATATTATTTTAAATAGATATATAACTATAGTTTATACTGCAAAACATGATGGTGTCTCTCTGGTTTCTCAAATATATTGTTAAAGAAAAGGTGTAATAAAATAAAATCATATAAACATGCCTGTACGTCATATACGTGTGAGTTTGTCCCAACATAATTAGGGTTGTGTACCGTTTGGGTTTTATCCGGTACCGGTACCTAACCGATACTTTAAAAACGGTACCGGTACCAAAACGGTACTTAATTCGGTACTTTTGATTTTTAAATGACAAAAATGATTAAAAATGACATATATATATATATATATATTATAATAACACGTCGACAACATTAAACAGCTTTTCACTTTTTTATTGCTGAGGCACAATATATATTAGTTAAATATAGGCCTACACTCAAATTAAAATAAATGAAAATAAAACTCCTGAGCCTTAGGGACTCCATTAAGCTGGGGGTGCCTATCGTTGGTACTGATGTCGAATACGAGTACACACTTGTTCGGCAGCCCCTCAAGGACATCACAATATTCTTAGAAAAGGGATCTAGTGAAGAGGCCTGCATAGCCCCCAGAACCAAGAAGACCAAGAGGAAATATAACTGATGAACTGGAGCCCTCCACCTCGTCAAAATCCAAACTCTGTTGCCGCTCAGCTACTACTACTATTTTTCAGACACAGTAGTAGGATAAGGATATATCTACATGATATATACATGATCTGACACAGTACCCGAATATCAGGAGATCCCCGATCATGTTGTCCACCTCGCAGAGACGCAGCCACACATCCGCACTACGTCATCAACAGATGCGTCAAATCCTGGAGTGCACTGTCCAATCAAAGGCTTGCGTTCGTAAACTCGCTCTGAGAGCGTCGCAGCGCACACTGGGCCTGACGTCATAAGGGGAGCAAGTCATTTGATTGGACAGAAGGCATTCCACGAGTGGTGATCAGAATTCCAGAACGAGTTTACGGAACGCACCCATAAGTCGAGCGTCGCGTTATGCCAACCCGCTAGCGGAAGTTGCTATTAGCAACCTTCTCGTTATCCTTCCGTACTCGCTGCTTTCACTGAGTGGAAATTTAACAGGCGATGTGACGTCACGAGTCACCAGTTGACACCGGACACCAGGGGGCGAGATAGAAAAGTACCGAAATGAGGTACCGAAATCTCCTTTGCGATTCGGTACGGGTACATACCGAATGTAAAGTAACCGGTACCTACCGGTACCGATTTTCGGTACCCAACCCTAAACATAATACAAGGGTCAAAAGGTCAAATTGTATGACCAAGTGGATTGGGGGAGTAACACAATGGTTAACCCATTTAAACCGGGGGCGCTGTTGCGTTGTTCTACCTTTCAAGCCGGGAAAGCGGATACGTCATTTTGTAGTATGTGTATTTTTTCCACATTCTTCTGGTCTCTTGGCCAATGGAATGCATCAACATATACACGTGGGAGTATCTACAAACGTGCAGATTATTATTTTTTTCACGATATCTTGGCAACAGCGGAGAAGTTTCTGAAGTTAGTTCTGAAGGGAGTGATATTGATGATGAGCTGCAAACGTTTGCAGGAAAAGCGCTATACAAATAAAAGTTATTACTATTATTATTATGACAATGTTATAACTGATTCAGATGATTTAGAAGGCTTTGAAATGGAATGGAAGACGGACAACTAGCACCGTAATCCTAGGAGGCGTTTCAACCGCGTCTCGTCAGCCTCGACAGCCTACAGTAAAGGGCCCTCCAAACTCATCACAGCTGGCTGAACTGCGTCCTTCAGTTGCCAGGGCAAGACAGATCGTTAGCCAACTTTTTGAGCCACTAAAGCGATGGTGCAGCCCCCTGTTCTCTCCCCCCACCCTCACTCCCTGCCCCCAACTCCCCAAACCACTCAACCCCAAATGAAGGTCCTTAATGACATTCGTGTGAACACTGACTCCAGAAAAATCTCAGTTTTAGTACTACTAGACTGGTTTAGATCCTACCTACAGGACAGAAGCTATTATGTCTCCATTGGCAACTTTGTGTGCGACCACATTAAAATGACAAATGGGGTTCCCCAAGGGTCAATCCCCCCTCCTATTCAATCTCTATATGCTTCCATTGGGACACATCATAAAAAAGAACAAAATTGCCTACCACAAATATGCAGATGACATACATAGCCCTCTCACCGAACGACTATAGCAGGGGTATTCAGCAAAAATTAAACAAGGTCCAGTTAGAGAAAATGTCCTCAAGCAAAGGTCTGGAACATTATAATGTCTAGATTGCGTTATGATTCAGTGCCATATATATTAACTCCTCAATAAAAGTTTGGAAACGTTATTTCAGTCGATTCTTCCTCCCCTTTAATAATACCAATGGGTATTGTATTTTATATCGTTGGAAAGCCTTATTAGTCACCTTTACAATGAGGTACAACTTGTAAGGATCATGCGTTCGTGGAATGAGTAACACAGCTAAACGTGTGGCAAAATCCCCTGCAATATTCTTCTGTTGGTATTCACTCGTTTTGAGCTTCAAGTGCTGGCAGGTGTATGTCAGTCACAGGTGTGTGTTTAGCTGTGTTGTTCATTCCATTGAATGCATGATCCCTAAAAGGTGTACCTCGTTGTACAGGTGACTAATCAGGCTTTCCAACGATATAAAATACAATACAATTGGTATTATTAAAGGGGAGGATTAATCAACCAAAATAACGTTTCCGAACTTTTTTTGAGGGGTTTATATATGTTACGGTACATGTGGGAATACGGTACATGTGGGAAAACTAGGGTTAGGTGCTAGGGTGCTACGGTTAGGATTAGGGTTAGGATAAGGGGTAGGGTTAGACATGCCAGCATGTACCAAGTCGATGTAGCACCTAACCCTAACCCTAGTTTTCCCACATGTACCGTATTCCCACATGTACCGTAACATATACCGTAACATATATACAGTATATCTCAAAAGTGAGTACACCCTTTAGATTTTTGCAAATATTCTGTCATATCCTTTCAGGGGATAACACTATCTTAATGAAACTTTGATATAACTTAAAGTAGTCATAACAGTATAGATTTATTGTCCATTGAAAATTACTCAGTACACAGCTGTTACTGTCTAAACAGCTGGCAACAAAAGTGAGTACACCCCATAGTGAACATGTCTAAATTGTGCCCAAAGTGTCAATAGTTTGTGTGACCACCATTGTTATCTAGCACTGCTTTAACCCTCCTGGGCATGGAATTCACCAGAGCTGCACAGGTTGCTTCTGGAATCTTCTTCCACTCCTCCATGACGACATCACGGAGCGCACGGATGTTGGACACCTTGCACTCCTCCACCTGCCTCTTGAGGATGCCCCACATGTGCTCAATTGGGTTTAGGTCTGGAGACATACTTGGCCAGTCCATCACCTTAACCTTCAGCTTCTTCAGCAAGGCCGTTGTCATCTTGGAGGTGTGTTTAGGGTCATTATCATGTTGGAAAACTGCCCTACGGCCCAGTTTCCGAAGAGAAGGGATCATGCTCTGCTGCAGGATGTCACAGTATATATTGGAATTCATGTGTCCCTCAATTAAATGCAGCTCCCCAGTGCCGGCAGCACTCATGCAGCCCCAGACCATGATGCTGCCACCACCATGCTTGACTGTAGGCAAAACACATTTGCAGGGCTTAAAGTGGGAAAAAATCCTGTGCCTGAAACTTTTTCTTGGGGAGGGGGTCACAGTTTGAGATATTGGGAGAGCGGGTACAGAAGACCGCTTCTTGTCTCAATGTTTAAATGCATTAATACTATTTTATAGTCAATACAAAATACATGTCTCAATGTTAAAATGCATTAATACTTTAAATGAATGTGCAACAATACTATGTGCAATATGACAACCCTTGTGTACATAAGGTTCAGATATAGGAAAAGTTAGGATATTTATAGCATAGAGTACAGCACAGTGTTTTATTGCATAGTATAGTAGTATAGTAGATAGTGTACATAGCTTTTATTTATGTAAACCAGCTCTTTTCCCTTTTTTATTTTACCCTTGGCCCTCGTGTTTTTAGTCTTTTTCCAAGCACCAGGGGAGCCCCCCCTCCTAAATTTCGTTGTATGGTACCTGTACTGTATTAATGACAATAAAGACCATTCATTCATAATACTGTTTTATACTCAATACAAAATAAAATAATATATTTAGATGTCTTTAAAAGGCCAAACTGATTGCATCACTTATTAAGCCACTATCACTATAACAATACAGAATAGAATATATACATGTCTTTAAAAGAACAAACTGATTACTTATTAAGCCACTATCACTTATATTCTCCTTCTTGGCACCACGTCCCATAAGGCTTCCCGTCACTACTCAGGGTTTTTCCTGGCTCAAAATGAGGCGGAGGTGGTACCAGTGGTGTTTGACATTGGGGGGGACCCATGAAGCAGGGCTGTCTGGGGGTCCTTAAACGAGCATCAAACACAAACACTTAATTTCTTGCATTCTAGTGAACTGATATGCACCAATTTGTGCCCTTTCTCCATCAATTTATGGTGGAAATGTGTATATGTAAAGGAAAAAACTATATTCAGGCACCAGATGACCATTCAAAATATAATGTAATATAATGCAATATAAGGCTCTCAGGCATTCTGTACTTTCAAATATGTATTCTCCTTGAGCAGTCAACATCAACTATCAGCTGTTTCTCTAGCAAACACGAAAGCTAACTTATTTGCGAAACAGCGCCCCCGCCACCACGTCGGCGCAATGCCGCAATTGCAGTTAGAAATGACAGATTTTTTTTTTTTTTGTGCTCAAAATTCCCCCGCGCCAGAACTTTAAGCCCTGCATTAGTTTTTTTTCTTTCCTAGCACCAGGGGAGCCACCCCTCCTAAATTTCGTTGTTTGGTACCTGTACTATAGCAATGACAATAAAGACCATTCATTCATTCATTCATTTGTCTTGGTACTCCTCACCAGGGTGCCGCCACACACGACGGACACCATCTGACCCAAACAGGTTTATTTTGGTCTCATCAGACCACAGGACATGGTTCCAGTAACTCATGTTCTTGGATTCATTGTCTTCAGCAAACTGTTTGCGGGCTTTCTTATGCATCGGTTTCAGAAGAGGCTTCTGTCTGGGGCGACGGCCATACAAACCGATTTGATGCAGTGTGTGGCGTATGGTCTGGGCACTGACATCCCACTTCTGCAACCTCTGCAGCAATGCTGGAAGTACTCGCACGTCTATTTTTGGAAACCAACCTCTGGATATGACGTGAGCACGTGGACTCAACTTAAGCCGCTTTTCCATTGACCGGGTCGGGTCAGGTCGGGTCGGGTCGGGTCAGGTCGGGTCACTTTTGATCTGTTCTGTTTCCATTACACAAACCGAACCTAGGACTAGTAGGAGGAGTCGTCGATAGTAGGCGGAGTTACGCGTCATAACAGCGCGCCATGGTGGTGACGTATATTTCCACGAGACAGTTTCACAACACACCACAGCGCCAACAATAGCAGCATGGAGGAAGTTGCAGTTATCCTATGCCTGTGGTATATCATTAAACATTGTATTTTGGATGAGAGAATCCAGAACACAGAAGAGATAAGACGGAAGAGGGAATCCAGAAGACAGAAGAGACTTTACAGAAGACAGAAGAGAGAAGACCGAATGAAGGATGCTCTAAAGAGGAATGCTGAAAAGAGAAAGAAACTGATGTGGGCTGTCGTAAGGAGCTTTGATCGTCGGCGTAAACAACAAACACAGGTGGGTTTTGTTATCCTTCACGGCTATTTCTAGTATATGACTGGTTTGGGTTTATTCCGAATTGACAAAACACATAACCGGAATACATCCGGTTATACAAGTACAAGAGAGTAACATTCGTATGGCTTCAGTTTCAGTCGACACTGCAGCAGCGAGAGAAAACAAAATGGCAATGGAGAAAATGGCGGAAATAATAATAATGTTGTGTCGGTGTGTGTGCATTTATCATTATAGTCCATAATGCATCTAGTGGGACTTGTGTAGTTCCTTCCCATCCCATCTGGGCATCAAAGCTGTAATAAAAATAGAAGACAGTACATTTAAAATGATTGCCCACTGTTACCAACACACAATTCTTTACAAAATACTACTATCTTCATTCTAAACTTTCCGTTTCTCCCATATTGTCAGCGTCTTTGAGCCTCGGAAAAGCGCTATATAAATGTAATGAATTATTATTATTATTAAGACAAATTTCAGGTCAGAGGTGTGGACACATACACATGCTAAAAATTAATGTCCTCAACAAGTCCTCATGCAAGGATAATAGTTGTAATTTTGGAATTAATATCGGTTTTTATAGGGTCTCTGACTTGCATGAATAAATTACTATAAAATACATTACATAAAAACTTATGGTAATATAATAATAATAATAATAATAATAACTTTTATTTGTATAGCACTTTAAGTGCACTTTAAGTGCTCCTTAAAAACCTTAAATTTGCATTTAAAAATGCATGCATGAATGCGTTATGGCTTCCAAATGATATAACACATTATCTCTGATCTATTCCAGATGCTTAATGTTTGGCGAAATCTTCGCAGCGCCCCGTCAGCGTGGGCCATCAACAGAGCTAACCAGTGGTGGGATTTCGTGGTCCCTTCTTTCACCGATGCTCTGTGGGTACAGAACTTCAGAATGTCGGAGGGAACATTCCTGTATCTGTGCCATAAACTTCGACCAGCCATGGAGAGACGAGACACAGCCTTCCGTTTGTGTGTCCCCCTCAACAAAAGAGTAGCGATGGCACTGTGGAAATTGGCGACCAACTCCGAGTACAGAAGTGTATCACATCTGTTTGGTGTCAGTATCACAACTGTGTGGCGGTGTGTGAGAGACTTCTGCGCTGCTGTACAAGCGATACTAGTACCAGAACTCATTCATGTTCCAACCCAGGCAAAGTTTGAGGAAATGGCTGACTACTTCGAGCATAGATGGGGGGTTCCACAATGTGTTGGTGCTATTGACGGATCTCACATCCCCATTTTGGCACCAAGAGAATACCACTGTGACTATTTCAACCGTAAGGGCTGGCACTCAATCATCCTGCAAGCCGTTGTAGATGGAAAGGGATTGTTCTGGGATGTCTGCACAGGGTTTACAGGGAGTATGCATGATGCCCGTGTTCTCCGTCGGTCCAGGCTGTGGGAGCAAGCCAGCACTAGAAACCTTTTCTCAGGTCGCACAAGGAACATTGGTGGATGTGACATTGGTTACTACCTTCTAGGGGATGCTGCATATCCCCTGCAAAGCTGGCTTTTGAAGCCATTTTCTGATAACGGACGACTGACTGAAGAACAACTACAGTACAACATGAAAACAAGCAGAGCAAGGGTTGCTGTTGAGAATGCCTTTGGTAGACTCAAGGGCAGGTGGCGTTGCCTTATGAAGCGGAATGACTGTGATCTGGCCCTGGTGAGATCAATGGTGATTACATGCTGCGCTCTACACAACCTTTGTGAAGCCCATGGTGAGGACTACAGACAGGAATGGAGTGTTCATGACACACCAGAACCATCCTTTGTGGCGCGGGCGCAGCCACAAAGTGCTGAGACTGAGGGACTGGGTGTGCGTCAGGGGCTGATGCGCTACTTTACCTCCCTGTAGCATCATTGTGATTGTCTGCCTGTTTGAATCATTGCTAGTGGACATTGTTCTGCACAGATGTTGTTCTACACATAATAAAGTCATGTTTTTGAACCCTTAAAACCACTGCCTTCACTTGTCTGCTTTATGAACTGTAGCAACACACAGAGATTAGATCACGGTATTTATTAAGGTGCAAAGTGTAGTGAAATACAATTAAAACACAGCAAACGTGCAAAGTCACTCACAAACTATTTACTAATATTTGTCAGACATAAGTCAAAAGTCAGTCTTTCTACTTCCTTGGGCGTCCTGCCATGACATTGACAAAGTCTCCAAAGACGCCCAAAAAACCGCTCTGGAAGGCTGCAGCCGATTTATCCCTGGCATCCTCCCTCTCCATGGCGGCCTGCTGCCAGGCATCCTCCCTCTGCTGGGCGGCCTGCTCCTTGGCATCCTCCCTCTCCATCAGCGCAGTGAGATGCTGCTGGGCGGCCTGCTCCTTGGCATCCTCCCTCTCCATCATCATAGTGAGATGCTGCCTGTTGCACTGCTCCGACTCCTTCATGAAGGCCAGGTGTTCAAATTGCCAGCTCCTTTTCCTTTTGGCTAAAATAAGAAGTACATGCAAGGTCACACGTAATACATGAAGTACAGCACAGTGTTTTATTTGTACAGTATAGTAGCATAGTATAGTGGATAGTGTACATAGCCTTTATTTATGTACACCAGCTCCTTTCCCTTAGTTTATTACTATTTTTTCCTAGCACCAGGGGAGCCCCCCCTCCCAAATGTCGTTGTTTGGTATCTGTACTATATCAATGACAATAAAGACCATTCATACCTGAGCGATTATGGGTCACAGGACAGGGGGTGCTGGGGCTGGGGCTGGGCCTGGGACTGGGGGTGGAGGTAGAGGTACCCGGAGTATTCGGGATGCACTCGTCGTCCGTCTCCACATGTGGGTCCTCTGAAAAGCACATTATATCAACACTAATTAATAAAACATCCCGTTAAGCAGGAAAAATAGAGTTAAGACGAGCTGCTAGCCAAACAAAGACTTGCCAAACAATGGATGCTGTTGTTAGCTCGCTAGCAAATAGCACGTTGCCAAACAATACAACAAATACAGTTAAGATAGTAGCTAGTAGTAGATTGGTATCATACGTCTATTGTATCATATCATGGTGGCCTCCAGCAACGACAATAGAGTTAAGACGAGCTGCTAGCCAAACAAAGACTTGACTACCAATGGATGCTGTTGCTAGCTCGCTAGCAGATAGCACGTTGCCACGTTGCCAAACAATACAACAAATACAGTTAAGATAGTAGCTAGTTAGTAGTAGATTGGTATCATACGCCATTGTATCATATCATACCTTGCTCCTCCTGGATAGTATCGTCCATGGTGGCCTCCAGCAACGACACTGCCGGGACCATCGACCCCGTCTGTTCTGTGCTCGCGTGATTCGGTCGGAATCCTATCACGGCATCTATTGCGTCGTACCAATGCGAGGTTCGTGGTTCAACTCCGCTGAGGCCGTTGTGGTCCTTGATTTTCTTGTAATCCGCTTTGAGTTTCTTCAGTTTTTCTCTGCACTGCTTGGGTGTCTTGTGAACGCCAATGTCCAACAAACGGCTAGAAATTGCCTGGAAGATCTTCGTATTACGAACGGTAGAGTACAGATCTCGCTGGATTTGGTCTTCAGACCAAATACAGATGAGGGCCTGGACCTCGTTTGGTGCCCAACTCGAACACATTCTAAAAAGAATAGTAGAAACAGTCAAATTAACAGTAAAGAACTAGTATCTAGTACGCTGTTGTATGTTCGGCTCCCGGCTGAGTTTTTAAAAAATGGCGGTTAGAGATCATCGGAGACATCGGATGACGATTGTCCATTGACCAATCAACGGTGTGCAGCGTCACACGTCACTGCGTGCGTCCCAGGTCCCAGCTCGGATGTGGTACCTGGGACCTAGGACTGAAGCGACCCGGACCGACGAATGGAAAAGGGAACCGAAGCGGGCAGACCTAGGTCAGTACCAGGTCAGTACCAGGTCTGCATCGTAGTGGAAAAGCGCCATTATTTGGTCGACCCTGGCGAGGCCTGTTCCGAGTGGAACCTGTCCTGGAAAACCGCTGTATGATCTTAGCCACTGTGCTGCAACTCATTTTCAGGGTGTTGGCAATCTTCTTATAGCCAAGGCCATCTTTGTGAAGCGCAAAAATCATTTTTTTCAGCCGCTCAGAGAATTGTGCCCAAAACACCACATTTAACAGCCCTGCTTATCACTTACACCTGAATCCTTGTAACACTAACGTATCACATGACACCAGGGCGGGAAAACAACATCATTGGGCACAATTAGGACATGTTCACTATGGGGTGTACTCACTTTTGTTGCCAGCTGTTTAGACATTAACAGCTGTGTACTGAGTAATTTTCAAAGGACAATAAATCTATACTGTTATTCAAGCAGCACACTGACTACTTTAAGTTATATCAAAGTTTCAGAAGGATAATGTTATCCCCTGAAAGGATATAACAAAATATTTGCAAAAATTGAAAGGGTGTACTCACTTTTGAGATATACTGTACATATACATATTAAAGTACAATTCAATAATATTTCAACAATATTGTAGATTTTCACTTTGAAGTGGAGAGATTATAAGTACTAATAAATGTTATTTTCTCATGTAAAATAAGGGCTGCATTTAAATATAAAGATACATAACAGAGCTTTTGAAAAATGTGCGTCTTAAAAATAAAGTGCTTAATTTTTGAAAAATAAATTAAAAAAACAAAATAAATTTGTTCTTGCAATTAAGTTTACCCTCCCTTTTGCCCATTACTGACCCCTCCCAGTACCTAGCTTTTTAGCTGTTTTAGACTAGTTTAAGTTTTAGACTTTGTAGTTTTAGTTTAGTTTTAGACTATATTGACGGAAAGTTTAGATTATCTTAGACTGTTTTAGACTAGTTTTAGTTTTAGACGATGTAGTTTTAGTTTAGTTTTAGACTATATTGACGGAAAGTTTAGATTATCTTAGACTGTTTTACTAGTTTAAGTTTTAGACTATGTAGTTTTAGTTTAGTTTTAGACTATGTAGGCCAGGTTTTGTATTGTATTTGTTTGTGGTGGATGTTGTATGCCTGTGAACAGGTCACACTTGAAAATGAGCCCTTGGGGCTAAATGTGTTTTTTACCTGTATAAATAAAGGTTAGCCTACATTTAAAAATGTAATAAAATAAATAAATAAATAGGTACATCGGTATCTGCTTGATCTTTTCACGAAACCCCTCAAGGAAGGTTTCAGCTACCACTCATGCACTCCTTGACCGTCAGTAAATGTGTTTTATGCCGACGCAAAACGCAAGCAACTTTAAGGGAACATTCATTAGCACGTTGTTGGGGAGTGAATGAATGTGTTTGAATTCTGGTGGATCGATCATATTGGACTCTGTATTGTGTATTTTCTCTGTCCTCTGTTCAGATTTGAGTGTGTATGTTTCTGCTCAAAAGATGGGTTTAGTCTCGTAACGCTTTACATTACCGCTTTTAATAATCGCCATGGTCTCCACACATATCAGACATACGGGGTTTCAACTGAACTGCCCGTGGGAAGAATGAACATGTGAGAGTCTGTCCATTCTTCATTAAACAAGGACAAAACAGAGATAATTGTATTCGGTGCACCTGACAAAAGATCGAAAGTCAGTGCTAAACTTGATTCTCTCTCTAAACTAAAAAACAGGTCAGAAATCTTAGTGTAATTCTAGACTCTAAACTTCAACAGCCACATGAACTCGATAACTAAATCAGCCTACTATCACCTGAAAAACATAACAAGAATGAGAGGTTTCATGTCCAAATAAGACCTTGAAAAAAAACTCATCCATGCATTTGTTTCGAGTAGACTTGATTATTGTAATGGTCTACTAACAGGCCTATCTAAAGGGGCTGTTCGTAAGCTGCAGCTCATCCAAAACGCAACTGCTAGGGTCCTAACAAAAATGAATACGTTTGAACACATTACACAAATCCTGAGATCCCTACACTGGCTACCAGTCTCTCACAGAAAATGGTCTTGGACCAAAATACATATCAGATCTCCTCCCACCCTATATTCCCGCAAGGCCCCTAAGGTCAGCTGAGACTAATCAGCTAATAATTCCAAGAGTAAAAACAAAACACGGTGCAGCAGCTTTCAGTCACGCTGCTGCATGCTCCTGGAACAAACTCCCTGAAGAAATCAACAGGCGCAAACCCTCAACATATTTAAATCTAGGCTGAAAACCTTCATGTTTTGCAGCAGTTATGATTAAACACTTCTATCAATGTCTTTTATCCATGAACTACTGTCTTGTTAAATGTTTTATCAATTTACCTCTTATATTTGCTTTTATTCAGTCGTTTTTATTTTCTTGCTATGCTCCTCTTGCTGTATTTTTAAATAATGTATGTAAAGCACTTTGAATTGCCCCTGTTGTATGAAATGTGCCATACAAATAAACTTGCCTTGCCACTGGCAGCATTGATTTTACAAAAGAGCAATGACCCTCACCACTATACAACAAAGACTTACCAACTATCTCACTGTCTTCCATCTCCACTTCTCCTCTGTCCTCTTCTTTCACCATCCCTCCCTCCTCCCTCATTTCTTCTCCTCCATCTTCT
The DNA here is from genome assembly GCF_963989245.1 of Nansenia antarctica. Taxonomy (NCBI): domain Eukaryota; kingdom Metazoa; phylum Chordata; class Actinopteri; order Argentiniformes; family Microstomatidae; genus Nansenia; species Nansenia antarctica. The sequence goes on along the minus strand of NC_137679.1, from coordinate 39,722,112 downwards.
TCTTTCACCATCAAACCTTTTTGCATTACAGCTGCACCTCCATCTTCTTCTTTCACCATCACTCTCTTCTCCTCCACTTCTTCTTTCACCATCACTCTCTTCTCCTCCACTTCTTCTTTCACCATCACACCATTCTCCTCTACATCTTCTTCCTCCAACTTCACTGCCACCATCTCTGGACCCCACCATTTGATTTTCAGGGCTGGAAAACCACAGTCACATCCGGGGGACTCTGTGGACTCTGGTTCATACATGGTTACGTGAGCTGAAGAGGACCTGCAGCTAGAAACAATGGAGGCACAAACAGTGCAGAGTCAATTATAAATGACAGCCAACCAGTTCACTGAAAGCCCATTTAGACTGACAGGACATGTCCTGCAAGTGCAATAATCTATGGATTACTGATTGCATTTCTTTGTAATTAAAGGGTCTGGAAAGTAGACATTAAACGGTTCCGATTGTATTTTGTGTCCAAGAAAAAATGACAATAATCTTCTAGTTAGGCTCAACGTCCTGGTCAGACAGAGGGCTGTATGGGTGTGGACTAGGGCTGCAACTAACGATTATTTTGATAATCGATTAATCTGCCGATTCTTTTTTCGATTAATCGGATACATTTTTTTTTTTTACATTTTGCACATTTTATTTTATGTTTTCTAAATCAGCCAGGCCTATACGTATACATGTGCAAAATGAATAAGTATTAATAAAAAATAATAAATAATATAAATAAAAAAGGCTTTGCTACATCAAATAGGTTTAACAACAGGCCATGGACTATGGCGGTAGATTGTTTCAATAAAGTAGTTGAACTCTAGCTCAATACATGCATTGTTTTAGGTAATAACTTTGCTTTTTTTTATGATTTATAGTTTTTATTATTTTCAATACACAGACAATGAACAGACATACATAAGTAACAGTTGACGTTGGACAATAAACTAAAAAGACAAAAAATAGACACAACAAAACATAAAGGTGATGTACAGCAATGTAAATCTACAGCATTGTCTAACAATCATACTTATAGCAGTTTACTTTTACGTTTTACATTTGGGATATTGCTATTTATAAATAAATAAAAGTAAATAAAAAATAAAAATATTGCTATTTACATGAGCTGGAGTTGCCATTATTTCTCAATATATGAGTGATACTGCCCCCATTTCAAGCGGTAATCCTCCACCTTATCTAGCAGCCTATATGATAATTGTTCTAGAGCTGCCAGCTGCCCAAGAGAAATGTGCCACAGAGACGGTGCTGGTGCTGATGAGGCCTTCCACTCTTTAACCAATAGTTTCCGTCCTAGCATTAACGCAGTCTGGATCCAATTGGCGAGTGGTGGAGTCACCTCACTTAATGCTTTGGGGTCACCCAAAATAAAAAGACTGGGGGTGAACGGAACGTCAAGGCCAACAATTTTTTCCAGAAAACCATGTATGGCTAGCCAAAACTCCTGGGTTTTTGGACATCCCCAAAGCATATGCACTAGAGTACCATTCCTGTCACTACACCTCCAGCACTCCGAACTGTCAACCAGACCCACTCTATGTAGCCTGGATGGTGTCCAGTAGATTCTATTAATAATCTTGAATTGGATCAATCTCGTTCGGAGTTCCCTTGACATTTTTTTCCCATTCTTGAGAATTCTTCCCCATTCTGCCTCTGTAAATGATACATTTAAATCTGTTTCCCATGCTAGTTTAAGGGACCATATGTTTGGGTCTGAGGCCACTAGGATCCTCGAGTAGTAAGCAGAGGCTTCATGACCTAGTCCAACATTTTTCAAAAAACATTCAAGTGTATCACCACTAGGTGGGGCAATTGTGGGGGAGCCAAATGTTTGCACCATTAAGTGTCTTAGCTGTAAATACTTCCAAAATAGATTGTATGGTAAATCAAATTCCCTTCTAAGAGCCTCAAAAGATTTTAGCGTTCCATCCTGATCCAACCAGGGCTTCCAAAAGAAAGGTGATTTATCTATACACAGCTTGGGGTTCAGCCAGATCCCAGCAGACTGGTGAAGATAGGGGTCAAATTTAAAGATGTAAGCAACTCTCTTCCAAACCCATTGTATATGGGACAAAATAGGGTGCGATCGATTCTCTTGGGCTAGTCTGGCCGTAATACAGCACCTGAGTGCCAGAGGGGTGCAGATGGCACTTTCAATATGGAACCACGGGGGGGCTCTCTCTGGAGGCAGAGTCCAGTGTGCCATGTGCCTGAGAGTGAAAGCATAATGGTAATATAACAGGTTAGGAACACCAAGACCTCCTCGGTCTACAGGCCTCTGCAGTTTCCGCAGGCTCATTCTAGGACGTTTGTTGTTCCATAAGAATTTATTACAAATTTGATCAAATTGTTTAAAATAGTGTAGTGGGATTCGGACTGGGAGAGCTTGTAACAGGTAGTTAAATTTAGGAACACAGGTCATCTTTATTATATTTACTTTGCCCCACATGGAGAGAAATAGTGGAGACCACCGCTCTACATCTGCCCGCAGTTTATCCAATAGGGGAACAAAGTTTATTTGAACTAAATCAGCCAGTAAGGGGGGGAATGTTAGGCCAAGATATCTAATGCCTTTCTTAGGCCAAGAAAAGGTGCCTGCTTGAAAGAGGGATTTGGGACAATATGGCGAAAGAGGAAGAGCCTCCGACTTTGTCCAGTTCACTTTATAACCTGAAATAGATGATAACTTGTCAATGATTCTAAATAGGGAGGAAAGAGAGCGTTCTGGATCTGAGACAAATAAAAGAATGTCATCCGCATATAGCATCAGTTTATGACATCTATCACCGATTTGAATACCTGGAAACGTGGGTTCTCTCCGGATAGCCATTGCTAACGGTTCGAGAGCAACAGCGAAGAGCAGGGGGGAGAGGGGGTCTCCCTGTCTCGTACCCCTACCCAGCTCAAAGGGAGATGACATAATGCTAGGGATGCACAATATTATCGGCATACCCGATAATGGGAAATTAATGTTTATCGGTATTTATCGGTTTTATAAAATTTTAGCCGATATTTTGCAGATAATATGAAGCCGGAAATATTTCTGCTTCCGGTTTCCGCGCTCGGCACGCAGTGTATAGACGAGACGAGAGCGAAACATGCCTTCCCCGGTGTGTCTGACATTCTTCACAGTTTCTGAGGCAGATAGTGCTGCGTGACACCGTAATAACGTTCTGAAGCTGGACCATGCGTGACACCGTAATAACGTTCGGAAGCTGGACCATGCGTGACACCGTAATAACCCGTTCTGAAGCTGGACCATGCGTGACACCGTAATAACGTTCTGAAGCAGGACCATGCGTGACACCGTAATAACAAACGTTCTGAAGCTGGACCATGCGTGACACCGTAATAACGTTCTGAAGCTGGACCATGCGTGACACCGTAATAACGTTCTGAAGCTGGACCATGTGTGACACCGTAACAACGTTCTGAAGCTGGACCATGCGTGACACCGTAATAACGTTCTGAAGCTGGACCATGCGTGACACCGTAATAACGTTCTGAAGCTGGACCATGCGTGACACCGTAATAACGTTCTGAAGCTGGACCATGCGTGACACCGTAATAACGTTCTGAAGCTGGACCATGCGTGACACCGTAATAACGTTCTGAAGCTGGACCATGCAGGGTTTTTGAAACCATGTTTGGACAGTGGAAGATAACTAAGGAGCGGGTGCACGTTGTGCTGAGGTAATAAGATAATTACTCTTAGGTGAGCCTTTTTTGTTTTCATAAAAGGAGGCCAGATCTTGGCTAAAAAAAGCATTGTGCACTGTCTATAACAGATTCTGTTTGTTAGAGGAAATAATAAATGAACATTTGAAGAGTCAGAAGTGTTCTCTTTGTTGTGTTAACAATAGTGATGTAAGTTAGATTTGGTGAGATCACTATGGAATATTAAATCATCAATCTTTGCTCACTACATAGCCTTTCTTACCTTCAGGTGTGCATGAACTACAGGTTATCAACTGTGAAATTATATCTGAATGGTCTTTATTGTCATTGATATAGTACAGGTACCAAACAACGAAATTTGGGAGGGGGGGGCTCCCCTGGTGCTAGGAAAGAAAAAAATAAAATAATAATAATAATATCATATCGGCCACGAGAAGCGGGTAAATATCGGTATCGGTTGGAAAAAATGCATATCGTGCATCCCTACATAATGCCATTGGTAAGCACTGATGCCGTAGGGTTAGTATATATAAGACTAATCCACTCTATAAACTTCTTGCTGAAACCAAAGCATTCCAGGGCGGAGAGCAAGTATTGCCACTCCACCCTGTCGAACGCCTTCTCAGCGTCCAACGAGATGGCGGCCATGGGAGAGGCATTGTCCCGAGTGGCCCACATAATATCAACAAATCTCCTAACATTGTCTGCAGAGGAACGGGAGCGTATAAAACCGACCTGGTCGGGGTGAATCAGAGAGTTTATCACCTTGTCAAGGCGGTTAGCCAGAATTGTTGATAATATCTTACTATCGCAGGAGGTTAAACTGATAGGTCTGAAATTCTTACAATCTAAAGGGTCCTTCCCTTCCTTCAAAATAAGGGTAATAATGGCCTCCGATAGAGTAGGAGGAAGTTTTCCCTTTTCCAGGGCTTCATTATAGGTGTTTAGTAGTAATGGAGCAAGTTCTTTGGAGTAGGCCTTGTAGAACTCGGCCGTGAAGCCATCTACACCTGGCGCTTTACTTGAAGGTAGGTGCTTAATAACGTCAACTATCTCCTCAATGGTAATATGTGAGTCAAGACTCTCGAGCTGGTCCTCAGATAACGACGGAAGATTGAGAGTTGATAAAAAAGAAGTGATGTCTGTTTTGTTCACCTTTGACTCAGAGGTGTATAGGTTTACATAGAAGTCTCGGAATGCACCATTTATTTCTTTGGGGTCATAAAGAAGATGCCCATCGCCCCCCCTAATGGCTGGAATAGTGCTCCGTGCTTCTCTTTGTTTAATATATCTGGCGAGTAGTCTACCGGCCTTATCTCCCTCCTCAAAATATTTGTGTCTAGCCCGAAAGAGACAGAATTCAGCCTTTTTGGTCATAATTGAATTAAATTCAAATTTTAGTTTAGTCAACCTGGTAAGATTGACAGATGATGTATTTTTTTAAAACTCTGACTCTGCGACTTTGATCTGTTTCTCTCGTTCCTGTAGTTTAGCATAGTGTTCCTTCTTTTTAAACGAAGAATGTTGAATTATATGACCTCTCGAAACAGCTTTCAAGGCTTCCCAGGCTATCCCTGCAGATGGGGCTGTTGGTAAATTTGTTTCTATATAGAGCTCGATTTGTGATCTAAGTGATTCCTTAAAAGTCTCATCCAGTAAAAGACTAGAATTTAGTCTCCATCTAGTCGACCTATTCTGCCTATTAACGGACAGTATATGGAGAAATATTGGACTATGATCCGACAAGATTATATTGCCGATGTCACTCGATGCTACAGCGGACAACAATGACTGAGAAACCAGAAAGAAGTCTATCCTAGAGAAAGAACTGTGGGGGGAAGAGAAGAATGTATAATCCCTTGAAGACAGGTTTTGTAGCCGCCAGACGTCCACCAGACCAGACGCCCTGGACAAATCTTTGAGCACCATATGCGCTCTAGAAGTGCGGGTTAATGAAGAGCTACGATCCAACACCGGGTCCATTACTTCATTAAAATCGGCACCCATAATAATGGGATAGTCTCCCATGTCATTCAATTTCTTTTCAAGTAGTCCAAAAAATGCAGGGTCATCTATATTTGGGCCGTACACATTTGCTAGTATAATATAGTTACCCTGAATCTCACATAGCATCAGTAGAATTCTCCCTGCCTCATCCGTACTCTCTCTTAGACATTTGAATTGTAGTTGCTTATTAATTAATATTGCCACCCCTCTGCTGTTACTACTGCCACAAGCCGCCCCCACATAGCCCACCCAGTCACAACAAAGTCTCAGAGATTCTTGTACTAGTAGGTGGGTCTCCTGCATAAATACTATGTCACATTTCTTTGCTTTAATAAAAGTTAATACTTTCTTTTTCTTGACTGCATTATGAAGGCCTCTGACATTCCAGCTCATGAACTTCAAACCGTTTTTCCTACTAACTGATATGATGAAAAGTTCATGTTACACAAGTCCTGCTGTAATTTCCATAATATATATTTTTTAATGTCCTCTCTATTCCTGACATCACCAAATTATAAGAGACAACAAACAGAATACAACTACACATACATACAATTAACACTGCAAATATGTGTCTATAGACAGACACATAACCCACCCTCATTTTGGTCCGTGACTCTAACTAACAGCTGCGCAGAATGCCCCGCCCCTCCCCGCTTCAAAGCTCGTGGCCGAGCCTATCTCCTCTCTACCTGTCTAACCCAATCACACATCACAATAATAACAAAGTACACACCTCTTAAACTGTCTAGCGGTGGTTTTAAACATTGACACGGTCTGGTATGTGAAGAAAACTAATTGCTGCAACTAAAACACCCATGCTCAGGAGTCAGCATGATGGGCGAGCCGCCGTTATAGGCTATAACCAGGGGTGCACATAACTTTTTGGGGCCAGTGCTCAGAGGAGCACCTAGGGATGCTGTTTGGTGCTCCCCGAGCTCGCGAGTCACGACCCGTCCCACAGGATGGATAAAAAAGGGATACATGGATAACTTATATTAGCAAAACGACATTTATTCATAAATAAAGATGAACGATCAAATGATTGTGTGCAAAACAAAATAAACAAATGCAAAATCAAATGACTGCTCTTTAAGCATGAAAGTCTATCAGACTCCAGTGTTTCCTCTACATGCATTTCATCGTGGCGGGCCGCCACGATGGAATTTCCTCCGCCACCATTCAGATTTCTCAAAAAAAAAAAAAAAAAAAAATTTAGGCCGCTTTTCAGACCTTCACATCGCTAGACACACCCACAAGCGCGAAGCGACGCGCTTGCAAAACTGTTTTGTGATTGGTCGAATACATCTAGGCTGCGTGTAGTCTACAAACTACTTCAAATGTTACAATATGCGCGACGACGGTGCTGGATCCTGGATCTGTGCATCGGTGTGCAGGAAGAACACGGAGCAGGCGCCAGACCAGACTAGATGATCGTGGAGTGAAGATATTATGAAAGTGTACGTGCTTGTCGATCACCCGTCGCATCACGTACGCTTTAATAATCTCTTCACTCCACAATCATCTAGTCTGGTCTGGCGCCTGCTCCGTCTGTTTTTCTTCCTGCACACAGGTAAACAGATCCAGGATCCAGCAGCGTCTTCGGGCTCGCGCAAACAAACCGGGCGAATTTTTTTACTTGCCCCAGGCAAGCGTTACTGTTGAACCCTGCTGATACATGATTCTTCCCTGCACATTGACAATGTTTTCTCTCTCCTCTTTCTTCTGCGTTGTGAAGGGATCCACTGCAGCGTACACGAAAAGCGGCTACTGTGTCAACCGCTTCCCATAATAGTTACAACAACCATAAAGCCTCCATAATGATAATGAAAAGAAGGGGAGACGAATTTTTTATTGACAACGGAATTACATGCTGGAAAAACATGCAGACACAGACAATAAGAGACACACGGGAGAAGTGCGGGAAAACATTTTATTTTTTTTGGCCATCCTCGAGTTTTGGCTGAAATTACGTCGTTGTTTTGAGCGCGCGTGCGCGTTTCATGCGCGTGCACGCGAAAAAAATCGCGGGCGCGCGCTGCGCGTGCGCGGTCAACGCTACCCGCCACCATTGTAAACATTCCTGGAGGAAACACTGAGACTCCTTTAAACACAATGAAATCAACTGACATCTCTTTAAGCACTAACTGAATGTCTGTTCTTTAAACACACTGAAATAAACAGACATCTCTTTAAGCACTGCTCTGTTCTGTAAACACTGAAATCAACTTTTCAACAAAAAGTTACAGCCTAAGCATTTATTTATGCTACAAGCTTAATCATCATGAATGAATGAATGAATGAATGAATGAATGGTCTTTATTGTCATTGCTATAGTACAGGTACCAAACAACGAAATTTGGGAGGGGTGGCTCCCCTGGTGCTAGGAAAGAAAAAAAAAACAAACTTCCAGCTGTTGGTGCGCAAGAGCGCGTTCATGCGGCTGATCTGCCGCGCAGCATGCATTTTGGCGACGCATGCGCACTGGCGCACCAGTTATGTGCACCCCTGGCTATAACGCTATACATAAACAAACTTCACATCCAAAGTTTAACATCCATAGACGGTAACCCACACAACCCTGTTGTGTATGCAAAGTATGGGCTATATAACTCTATGCATTGGGCCTATATGTATAGTATATAAAAAGAAAGAGAAGAAAAAATGAAAAATAAAGTAAAATAAAACACGTTGATAAGTTTCACATCCAGAATTTAACCTTTAACATTTAACAGTGTAAATCCGTAACGATATCAGCTAAACATCGCCTCATATAAAGAGTTTACTAACCTCACCCCCGTGATTTCTCTGAGGTAGGTTGTTACTCGTAAACCCAGGGGAAAAGGAGCACAATCGCTGCGACAGTCATCTCAGGGATTGAATGTAGTCCATTGCCCCTTTATGGTCGTCAAATCGGCGCTTTCCTTGCTCCGACCTCACAGTGAGGATTGCTGGATAATCCGGAGAGAATTTGATGCGTTTATCATGAAGCATCTTCTTGCATTGGTTGAACTTCATGCGCTTCTCGATCAGCAGCTTGGAGTAGTCGGCAAAGACCATAACGCGATGGTCCCTCCAGGTGACTCTCCCCATCTTGCGTGCAGCCTCGGCGATGCGGTTCCGATCCTGGAATCTCAGGAGTTTGGCGATGATGGGTCGCGCTGGTAGCTGTCGGTTATCCGGACTCTTGCGCAGTACCCCAAGCCTGTGTGCTCTGTCGACCTCCAGTCCCCCGGGGAAGTTGATGTTCAGAATCTCCGGTAGGCACTTAACAAGGAAGGAGAGGGTGTCCCCGTCCTCGCAGCCCTCCGGGAACCCGATGAAACGTAAGTTATTCTAGGGATGCTCCGATTTATCGGCCACCGATTTAAATCGGCCGATTTCACTCCAAATGACTCGATCGGTGATCGGCAAAAATGGCCGATCGCAAAAACCGATCTTTTTTTTTTTTTTTCCCCTGGGGAAGACAGATAACTGAACAGAAAACATAGGAGGATGTAACAGTATGTAAACCATGAAGGCCACGTTTATGATGTCTTTTATACAGCCATATCACTGACTTGGGCTTCAGGCCCTAACTGGGTGATAGGCCAGACTTTTACTATGCCATAAAAATGGGTCTGCGTTTGCTTGGTGCCTAATGGATCAAAACTTTTGTCTAAAAAGCAAAAAATATGTAGGCTATCCAGTCAGTAGGCCTACAGTTATGTATTTTTTTAAAAATCGGTATAGGTATCGGTATCGGTTGATCTTGAGGAAAAATATCGGTGATCGGTATCGGCCCCAAAAATCCAGATCGGAGCATCCCTAAGTTATTCCTCCGCTCCCTGTTCTCGATGTCATCCACTTTTTGCCGAAGGGTCTCCACTTCTGTGGCTGTCGCTGGGGGGTTAGCCTGCTGGCGGTCGTTAGCCTCCTCCAGGAAGGATAGACGGCTCTCAACTTGAGAAATGCGGTTGACGATTTCAGTCAATTTATTATCAGTGGCACTTGTTGTTACCCGAATAGCCTCCAGCTTCTTATCGTGGGTCATGATTAGTGCGGTGATTTTGGCCAGCTCTCTGAGTACATCCCCAGGGACAGTGGCTTCACGTGTGGCTGTACTAGCTGGGTCGTGAGTTTGACTAGTACTCTCGTTCGCTTCGTCTCGGCCGGAGTCATCTTTAGGCGCAACCATGCCACTTCTTAGTTTGTGCATTATTGCACTGGATGTTTAACAAAATAACAACGTAAAAAAGTGGGCTCTTTGTCGAGTTTTACAACTAATTTTGAGCAGGGATAGGCGCAGCTCTTCCTCACGCCGCCATTCTCGTCAACCACTCACGTGACTAATAAGTAACTATGCTTAATGTAAAGGTCAGTAACCCAAAGTGCAATATAGGCTACAGACAAGACACTAATGTTTTTATATAACAGATATGCTCCAAAACAATGCAATGTGTCCTCTCACTCCATACAATAGGCTAGGCTACAGTCAGTGTCTCACTCTAACTCACGGGTAGCTTCGTAGGCTACCACTAGCTAGCCTTTAGCTTATCACCTCTGCTCTACCACTGACGTTAGCCAGCTAGCTAAATACACTTGTCATGCAATATTGAATTCATGAATGCGAGCAAACACTCACTGGCTATCGCATTACATTACAGCCATTTAGCTGACGCTTCGCCAGAACTCACAAGTGATTTAAATGTAGCCGCGCACCGGTGTAGGTACCGGATTTTCCCACCCTACCAGATTTTCACACTTTTCCGGTTCCGGTCATAGGTTCTGCCCTTTCCGGCCATAGGTAGCGCTATGATTCGCTATGATTCGCGATGCCTACACCGGCTCCGCAAGACGTGCGTCAACAGGAAGTAGGTTTGTTATGGAACAAGACCCGACGAATCGATAATGGAATTCGTCGCCAACAAATTTCATTATCGATTTGTATCGATTTCATCGATTCGTTGTTGCAGCCCTAGCGTGGACTTTGCATGCTTGACTGGCAGCTCCCTTTCAAGCAAGCTTGCTGAGTTATCATACATGACATTCATCTATTAGATGTGCTTATAGTTCTGCCCTTTAATTACCAACTGTTTAGCTGCTGCTGAAATGTACTGAGCTAATACAATGACTTGGCTAAGATTATAGTTATGCACCTGGCAGTATAATTCATCATATCAATTCAATGACCACCATTAGCATACTGTACACCTGGCACCCTATGGTGAATTATTGAACCAAGGTTCGACAGTAACGCTTGCCCGGAGCAAGTAAAAAATTCAACGGATTTGTTTGCGCGAGCCCGACAACGCTGCTGGATCCTGGATATTTTTTAGGGATGCTCCGATTTATCGGCCACCGATTTAAATCGGCCGATTTCACTCCATATGACTCGATCGGTGATCGGCAAAAATGGCCGGTCGCAAAAGCCGATCTTTTAAGTTATTTTATTGTGGGAAATCTTTATTTCTATGTTGCGATAACTTCTCAACAGGATTTTGCAGGGTTCGTTCAAACTATCGTAATTCTTGAACTATATGTGCAATCGAAAAAAATCCAACAGTTTCTGAAAGCAGATTCGTTGCACTCTCTAACCATTTAGGGTTATTACGGTAGTTCACCCCCCAAAAATAATGCATTGACCTCAAAGCGTCATAGGAGCTGGAGAGTGATTTCAAGAGAAGCGGTATTTTTTTATCATACAGCCCCAAACACAAACACGTCCCAAAACAAAAGTATTTACAAAAGCCTTACCAAACAGTAGTCTATGGCAAACGAGAATGGTGAATCCAATCCATAAAGTATTTAGTGATCGTTAAACTGTTGTTTATTATATTGAGTGGGTATTTTACAACAAAAAAACAACGAGTCGGTGAGTGGTGTAGTTCTAGGCTGCGTTCGTAAATTCGCTCTGGAAATCTGACCAGCAGTCATGGAATGCCTCGTCCAATCAAATTACTTGGTCCCTTTATGACGTTGAGCCCAGTGTGCCCTCCGGCGCTCTCAGAGCGATATTACGAACGCAGCCCTAGACTGTCTCGCGTACCCCTTTACCTCGCTTCTACCATGCTGCTACGCTGCTTCTATAACATCAGGATCAGACACAGGGCGAGACTTTCAAAAATAAACTTTTTTAATGGCTTCTGTGTGCTTTAGACTTGCGTAGAATCGATTTTATTTTTATTTAAAAAGTCAGACCGGAAAATGTATTATTGTCGCCAGACCCACTGCGTGGGAATACGACGCGTGCGGATGAGAGACAACATCAAAACTTGCACTTATTGCTTGTGTGACATTGGTTAATGGACGAGCATTCTAATAAAAATAAATTTACAACGTTAAGCTGCGCCCAAAACCCTGATATGTTGCCATGTGAAATGATAAGACAAGAGGCCACGATATGATAATCGCCATAGGAGGCGATTCGACTGTAGGCATGTGAAGTTAGAATTTCTTCAAACTTGCAGTGGTAGCAACGGTGTGTGTGTTTTAGTAAATATAGCGTGTGTGTGTAGCTGTACGTGTGTGTGTGTGTGGCCCTCCTGTGAGAGGTGTGTGTGTGTGCCATATCTCAGTATGTAGGCTATGCAGTGTAAGTAAGTGTGTGAGTTTATTCTGTTATTTATGCTATTATATCTAGTATTGTGTTGAGAACAATGGAAATGAATCAAGAATTGATAAAGTAGGCTAACTTACATTATCATTGTTCTATATGCAACAGAACAGATCACCCAGCATTGCTAATGAAAAGAATCAATGAATGTGAGTCTAATACCAATATTTGCTCAATAGGTCTTAAAATCTATTAAAAGTGTTCTTATAAAGGTCTTAAATGTAACTTGTTGAAACCTGCAGGAACCCGCATAATTAATTTAGGAACAGGTTGCTTACATTAATTATGCGGGTGTTACGGTCAGGGCCATCGCTACTTACACACGCATCATTGTTAGACCACTGTTAATGATAGAGCTAACCATCTATGGACAAAAAAAAGTGTCACCTTTTTGGTCCATCGCCAGTTTGCACCCCTGCGTATGTAAACCATGAAGGCCACGTTTATGATGTCTTTTATACAGCCATATCGACTGACTTGGGTCTGTGTTTGCTTGGTGCCTAATGGATCAAGACTTTTGTCTAAAAAGCAAAATATATGTAGGCTATTATCCAGTCAGTAGGCCTACAGTTATGTATTTTTAAAAAGATCGGTATCGGTAGATCTTGAGGAAAAAAATCGGTGATCGGTATCGGCCCCAAAAATCCAGATCGGAGCATCCCTAATTATTTTTACCTGTGTGCAGGAAGAACAACAGACGGCGCAGGCGCCAGACCAGACTAGATGATCGTGGAGTGAAGATATTATTAGGGATGCACGATATTATCGGCACCGATATTTATCGGCCCGATAATGGGAAATTAATGTTTATCGGTTTTATAAAATTGTAGCCGATATAGAGCCGATAATATGAACTCTGCAGAATGTCAGACACACCGGGGAAGCTCTCATGTTTCGCTGTCGTCTATACACTGCGTGCCTGTACGCATGCGCAGCATGCATGAGCATGCATGAGCTCATGCTGCTGCGCATGCGTACAGGCACGCAGTGTATAGACGACAGCGAAACATGAGCTTCCCCGGTGTGTCTGACATTCTGCAGAGTTTCTGAGGCAGATAGTGCGTTTGCAATTTGCAACACATGTTCGACAAAAGTTCGGAGAGGAGGGCAAAGGTCTACGAGTTACAACACAACGAATCTCATAAGTCACCTTAAGATTCACCATTGCAAGCACGCTGTATGGAAGGAATATCAACACTAGTAGCCTAGTAGCCTAGCCGCGAAAAAAAAAAGCTGCTGTGCCTATTGAACACGCATTTGAAAACTGCAGGAAGTTCACTCGAGACAGCTCAAAGGCTCAAGCAATCAATGAAAAAATTATGGAGTTGATGGCCCTCGACGACCAGCCTTTCTCTGTAGTAGAAGATAAAGGATTTCGCCAGCTAATTTCACATTTAGAGCCCCGGTATACACTCCCAAGTCGCCGCTATTTTGCAGACTTGTGCCTGCCGGCTCTGTATGATACAGTCGCCACACACATCCATAGTCTGATCGATACTAGCGTAAGCCAGATAAGTTTTACCACAGACATATGGACTTCTGACGTTAGTCCAGTCAGTATGCTTAGTTTGACGGTCCAGTGGCTGGATGAGGACTGCATGCGCAGGAGTTCTCCGGTTCGCATACTGCGACAGCCATCCGCGGTAATAAATTACTCTTAGGTGAGCCTTTTTTGTTTTCATAAAAGGAGGCCAGATCTTGGCTAAAAAAAGCATTGTGCACTGTCTATAACAGATTCTGTTTGTTAGAGGAAATAATAAATGAACATTTGAAGAGTCAGAAGTGTTCTCTTTGTTGTGTTAACAATAGTGAGATCACTATGGAATATTAAATCATCAATCTTTGCTCACTACATAGCCTTTCTTACCTTCAGATGTGCATGAACTACAGGTTATCAACTGTGAAATTATATCTGAATGGTCTTTATTGTCATTGATATAGTACAGGTACCAAACAACGAAATTTGGGAGGGGGGGGGCTCCCCTGGTGCTAGGAAAGAAAAAAAAAAAAAAAAAAAAAGCGGTTATCATATCGGTTATCGGCCACGAGAAGCGGGTAAATATCGGTATCGGTAGGAAAAAATGCATATCGTGCATCCCTAGATATTATTATTATAATAATATTATTATTATTCCGTCTGTTCTTCCTGCACACAGTTAAAAGTATCCAGGATCCAGCAGCGTCATCGGGCTCGCGCAAACAAACCCGGCGAATGTTTTACTTGCTCCGGACAAGCGTTACTGTGGAACCCTGTGAACACAATAGGCTACTTGTGGACAGGATTCACAGCATGTGTATGACTTACTGATCAGTTGTACCACAATGATGTTGTCCTCCTTTTCTAATTCGCTGCCGTATTTTCACAATATCCTCCATGTTTAGTTTCTTCCCACACTGGACGTAGCACTGGCGCATGTCGTCATGACCAGAACAAGCAGAAGCATCCATCATTGCCCAGATGGGGAGTTCACAGTGCAGGGAATCCTACGAATAAAGATGATCAAAATATTAAAACAAGAGTGAAGACATTTAATCAAAACATATTTTTTTTTACCAGAAGTGGAAAACAGTAGCCAAGCTATATGTAGGTCCATATATATATATATATATATATATGCATTTTGGACACTGACAGAATTGTTGTTATTTTAGCTGTTTACCAAAACATATTCAAGTTACAGTTATAGAATGAATATGGCCTTAAAGTGCAGACTAAATACCCTCTTTAATTTGAGGGTATCCAGATCCAGATTGGAGGAAGGGTCTAGGAATTACAGCTCTTTAATATGTGGCCCCCTCTTTTTCAAGGGAAAACCAAAAGTTTAGATTTTTCTGTGTTGACAACACAGCAAATACACCTCGTTCTAAATTATTAAGCAAATTATATTTTTCTCAGATTTTCCTAAATAGTCGATGCAAATGACAATCAGTATAATTTTCAAGTCATCAACCGTTAGAGTATAATTCTATTCTTATTGAACAAACCTCCCAATGATAACAGTATATTTTTTAAAAATAAAAAACTCAAAATGCACTGTTCCAAATGATTATGCACAACAGAGTTTCAAAACATTTTATAGGTTGTAAAGAACTATAAATGGTAATTTGATGAATTTAGGGTTAGGAGGTCATATTAGGAGGTCATATTTACTGAAATCAAAAGCTATTTCAAACAAAAACATCTTAACAGGTCAAGTTACATGTTAACATAGGACCCCTTCTTTGATATCACCTTCACAATTCTTGCATCCATTGAACTTGTGAGTTTTTGGACAGTTTCTGCTTGAATTTCTTTGCAGGATGCCAGAATAGCCTCCCAGAGCTGCTGTTTTGATGTGAACTGCCTCCCACCCTCATATATATTTTGCTTGAGGATGCTCCAAAGGTTCTCAATAGGGTTGAGGTCAGGGGAAGATGGGGGCCACACCATGAGTTTCTCTCCTTTTATGCCTATAGCAGCCAATGACACAGAGGTATTCTTTGCAGCATGACATGGTGCATTGTCATGCATGAAGATGATTTTGCTACGGAAGGCACGGTTCTTCTTTTTGTACCACGTAGGGGTGTAACGGATCACGGAAATTCCGTGATCCGTTCGGATCGCCCTCCACGGTTCGGAACGCATGTGTACCGCGGATCAATTGCAAAATGTTAACAAGTAATAATATTACTTAATATCTCTTGTAAATCACAATGTAGAGTTGCCATGAAAAGATAGACGCGGCAGTTGCGGGCTTTGTTTTACTCTAAAGCGCAATGATAGGTTGATAATGCGAAAGAAAAATAATCCGTTGTTTGCTCACTACACGTGAAGCTGGGAATCCACAACAACAAGGCTGCGTTCGTAAATCCGCTCTGGAATCTGATCAGCGTTCAAGGAACGCCTCTTGTCCAATCAAATTACTTGGTCCCTTTATGACGTCGGACCCAGTGTGCGCTCCGGCGCTCTCAAAGCGAATTTACGAACGCGGCCCAAGTGTATCATGTTACGTTGTTCGGCGGAGAAGAACTCAAAATGCCTCCCTCGTCATTTAAATGATGTATGGGAGCACTTTGGCTTCTCTGTCAACTATGACGGGAGGCACGAAAAAGGTAGCTCGACAACTTCTGATAATGTAGGCATTTTTTTCATACCATGTTCAAAATAAGGGTTCACTTTATTATTTAGTTAAAACATGTTTATTCATCTGCTTTAAAGAGCCCAGTGATTCACTGCTGCAACCAGGCGCCTCCTCCCTCTCTCCTATCATTTAAATTGAGTGTATTTCAGTATAATTATGTAATGTTTGAGTCAGGGGTGCAAACTGGCGATGGTCCAAAAAGGTGACACTTTTTTTTTGCCCGTAGACGGTTAGCTCTATCATTAACAGTGGTCTAACAATGATTAACAGTGGTCTAACAACAGTTCAACAATCACTAAATACTTATAATGATCATCTAATTATGTGTAGTTATGTGTTTCTAGAATGTCGATGTTCTATCAGGTAAATTCGCTAGAACTAACCTCCATACCCTGGTTCAGAAGAAGAAATCAGTCCTTCGTCACTTACATCGTCGTCCTCGATGAAACTTTTAGGTGGATTGGTTACCCTAGCCTAGATGGTCTTTGTGACATTTCACAATCACAAACATATATGTACAGAAACTCACTAAAGTATAAAACACCGCTAAAATACTGCTTCTCTTCAAATCACTCCATGACACTTTGAGGTCAGTGCATTTGTTTTTTTGGTGAACTACCGTAATAACCCTAAATGGCTAGAGAGTGCAACTTCTGTGCTTTCAGAAACTGTTGGATTTTTTTCGATTGCACATATAGTTCAAGAATTACGAACCCTGTAAATTCCTGTTGAGAAGTTATCGCAACATAGAAATAACTTCGATGTTATTTTATTTGATTACTTCTTATGTTTCTACTTCCATCTAAAGAACTTTTTAAGACGTTTTATTTCAACTGCAGCAGAGTTTAGCAGACAGGAAGATGTTAGCTTGGGCATCATGTGACTTGGATGAGATGAGATGTAGACCCCCCCCCCCTCCCCAAATATTTTTTTGCAGATCTGCATGATTCACGTAGGTCACCTATTTCGAGGTAAAAACGGCGAATTTCACCTAAAGGTGACAAGTTTGCACCACTGTGAGTGTAGAATATGTTATATATATTATCAGGGCTCTACAGTGCGACCATTTCACTCGCATTTGCGACTAAAAATACATCTGTGCGACTAGAGAAATAAATTCACGAGCACATGTGCGAGTAGTTTTTTTATTTTTTATTTTTTCTAAAAATAAATCTGTGCGAACCGTGTGGCCACATTTTAAGCCGTCAGCCAGCCCGCTACGACCACGGGAAGTCATGTTAAAAGTGAAGTTACTTCTGTTAAACTGGCGCTAAGCTAACATCGCTAATCGCTAACTCCCTCCTGGGCCTTAAAGAGACAAGCGCCCTTTTCTCATCTCAAGCTTCATTAGCTTCATTAGCTCACCACATCTACAGATTTGGTCCCACACACTCCAGATTTGAACCCAAGGTTACAACCAGGGTTAACTACCCAGGGTAGAAAGTAGAAAGCTCTCAGACCTTCAGAACCCATTGAAAGTAGTGGAGGTACTCCAGAAGTCCAAATGCATCTCTAATCCTAATCCTAATCTAATCTAATCTAATCCTAATCTAATCCCTAGGAAGCAAGTTGCCTAATGGCATGAAAATGCAACATGTTGTACTTGAGTGTGGCAGAGAGGTGGGACCCCCGGGGATGGTGGTGTGCTAACAGCTAGCCGCCGCAGAGGCACCGTGCTGGGCTGGCCACCTCCACATGTCACCACCCCGGGCAGCATGGGGCTGGGGACTGGTCATCTGGATGTGGGGTAGTTTAATACCCCTAGATGTGGAGTTGTCTGGCCACCGTGTGTGACTGATGTAGCCTGACCCAGCAGCAGGGAGGTGGGCAGCATGGAGACAGACCTCTGCATGGCCTGGCTGGGCTGCTAGCTGACAGACCTAGCCCTAAAGCCTGGCTGGGCTGCTAGCTGCTAGCTGACAGGCATGACATGGATGAATGAATGAACATGCTGCTAACCAGGAGAACTTGACACAGCTAGTTACCATAATACAATGCCATCAACTCTGCGTCTAGTAGGGCTGTAGGCATGGGCCAATGTGTGATTTTGGTGCAAAAATTGCAAAATCACTAATAAAAATGTGTTATAATTACATTTTTCACTGTGCTCCTAAATTTCTTTGTGTGCCCCTAACATTTTTCATTTAGGAGCACATGTGCTCCTAGTGAAAAAGGTTAGCATAGAGCCCTGATTATATATATATATATATATATATATTACCAGTTTTGACATCTTGAATGTTGTTGGTTTTTGTCACATAGTAAAAGTGGTGTTTTTACAGAATTCAAGGAAAAAGCAGTTTTTATAAAAACAAAAATGTTTTGTGTTGATCCGAAAAATTATCCGATCCGTGACTCAAAAACCGTGACACGATCCGATCCGTGAGTTAGGTGATCCGTTACACCCCTAGTACCACGGAAGAAAGTAGTCAGTCAGAAACTCTACATACTTTGCCGAGGTCATTTTCACACCTTCAGGGACCTTAAAAGGGCCTACCAGCTCTCTCCCCATGATTCCGGCCCAAAACATGACTCCGCCACCTCCTTGCTGACGTCGCAGCCTTGTTGGGACATGGTGGCCATCCACCAACCATCCACTACTCCAGGGGTCGGCAACCTATGGCACGCGTGCCAGCAGTGGCACGCGACAGCTTAAACAGTGGCACGCAAGCAATAAGTGCGAGAATGGGAGAATGTTTTATTTTTATTTTTATGTTGGCCGCGTTCGTAAATTCGCGCACACTGGGTTCAACATCACAATGGGACCAAGTCATTTGATTGGACTAGAGGCAGTCTCAGGGACGCTCCGGCGCTCTCAGGGCGAATTTACGAATGCAGCCCCAGTCCAGGGGTGGCCAACCCGGCTCTTTGCCTGTCTCTGTGCGGCTCTTTAATCCATTCATTAAAAGTGCGTGGCTCGCTCTCTGTGTCTCAATAGAAGTCGTTTTGGTATGGCAATTCATGGCACTCGCCATACCTGGCTTAACATTTTTTAAAATCTGAAACACGTTTAGTCATGTTGGTGATTTTATCCACTCCACACAACGGTAACTCAAAACCTCCCGGCTCCATCTCACCCCACCAGCCAAGCGCTGTAGTGTAGCGCAGGGTTGCCAGACGGGATTTGACAATTTCCAGCCCAACCAGTCTAAAAGCTGCCAAATTCACCCGTCCAGTGTGACCAAAAGTAGGCCTATCTGGCAACACTGGAGCGGGACATCGGTTCCTCAATAAACAAGCCATGAGTAACGTTCATGTTAAAACCTTGTCCACGATTCTCGTTCATTCAGGTGGGTTAAACAAACTGTATAAATGCCATTTACATACTGTTGGTTCAAATGTAACATAGTAATGAACAAGTTCATGTCATGTTTTGTCAGTACAAACATGTTCTAATGTTATTTTAGTGAGTTCGCTAGTTAGCGAACATTAAAGATTACAAGAGCTAGTTTACGTATGTCAACAATGTCTCTATTCTCAATAATTTCAGTAATAATTGTACCAAATTGGGGCCAGTAACACTGACTTGTGTGTGAGTAAGTTATATGTGTGTGCAAGCATGTTTTTGATATTATCAATCGTCTCACTTTTACTAGTTGAGCTGGTAAAACAAATATACCAGGGGAAAAAAGGAAAATGGACATAAAGACCTCTTTTGGTCAAAGGGCAGCAGAGACAAGTACAGGGACACAGGTGAGGTCTAAACAGGTGACAGGGACACAGGTGAGGTCTAAACAGGTGACAGGGACACAGGTGAGGTCTAATCTAGCGTTTTAACAGTGCAGTTAATTTAGAGTTGAGAATAGCTAAATCTGTAATGTTTGGTTTCTAAGGAGATTGAACCAGTCTGCCTGCTAGGAAAGATGTAGGCTACTACCTGCATACTGTAGTTGTCTCATTTGTTCATTACCTTAATGTCACATAAGTCAATTGTATAGAAACAACTCATCAAAATTGACTATTGCACAACTGTTTTGAAAAAAAAATCCACCGAGGGGGGGATTTTTTTTTTGCAGATCTGTTGGTCTGTTTGGTTTGGTTTAATGTCGAGTCATAATTAATGTTGATATTGTGGTTGGCACACTGACTAACAAGAACATTTAAAAATGGCACTTCATATCAAAAAGGTTGCCTACCCCTGCACTACTCCATCCATCTGGACTAGGGCTGGGCAAACGATCAAAATTTCTTTTTCGATAATCGCAAGAATTAACGATCAATTATCGATTAATCGATAAGCTTTTTTTTCCAAAAAAAAAAAAAAAACTAGGGCAGAAATAACAAGCATGTTTTCCTTGGGGAAAAAACGTTATTTGTGTTGCTATTGCACACATTCAAACTAGACACTACAGTCAGATAACAATCCTCTTAAACAAGGCAGTGAGTAGCTTAAATTGTTTAACTTAAAAACACATTTTACGTTATAAATAAAAATATAGAAAATAAGTAACTCACCATCGGAGCAGTAAAAAAACAGTTACTCACAAATAGGAGGATGACTGAAAACGTTAGTGTCCTTAAGAGCGTCCAGCTTAACTTAAATTTAAACTCCAGCAAGAGACTGTAGGCGGCAGGCAGGGACGCGGGAAGGGGGGTGCTGAGGGTGCTGCAGCACCCCCTAGCGGCAGGCAGAAGGAGCTCCTCCTGCCTGAATTTAAATATAAATAAATATATTATTCAAACAATAATTTAAAACAATATAATAAATATTGTTGCTTTTGGGAATAAAAATAAATGTGTTTTTTGTAATAAATGTAAAAATGTGTTTGTTAGTTTTAATTTGAGTGATCACATGGTCATATCTTGCTAGGGACTTGACATCCGAGTTAGCTATCAGGTGCAGGTGCAACATGGCGCAAACACGAATGAGAGACAGGCCTGTGAGAGAAACATTCTGTTCACCTTCCAGGAACATTCAGCTACACTCCCGGTGGAACACAAACCACCACCAGTGTTTCCTCTATATGCATTTATTGGTGGCGGGCCGCCACGAATGAATTTCCTCCGCCACAAATTGATTCAGTCCACAAAACAAAACAAAACACAAAAAAATCCACCTCTGAACATTTTGGCTGAAAATAGATCTGATCAGCGCTATAATGGATGTTGACTATAAGTGCACCTAAATCCACGCCCATCTCTCTCTAACCGCTGATCCAAAATCAGATTAATGACATTAAACATTCAGTTGACGACGTGACACAAGGGCTACTCCTGATTGGTCTAAATGTGAACCGGCATGAGAACCGTGCAGACTCAACCATCCCTGCTGAAAAACTGTCGCAAATTGAAGAACTCGCGCAAGTTGGAAACACTGGGAAACTTTCGCCAAGTTGGACATACTTTTCCTGTTGTGTTTGAGACGGAGCCAAGACTGCTCGTTTGGAAGGACATTGGATCCGTGAGTAACGTAAACCTTCAGAGCTGATGGATGGAAACCGGTATCACAAGTTTATATTCAGTTTTTTTTTTTTTTTTTTTGCCATCCTACCTCTAGTTTTGGTTGAAATTAGGTCGTTGTTTTGAGCGCACGTGCGCGTTTCATGCGCATGCACGCGGAAAAAAAATCGCATAGGGCTCTCCGCCACTAATGTAAAAATTCCTGGAGGAAACACTGCACCACTGAGGTCATGCTGCCTCACAGAGAAGCCTCATTGTGAACAGTACGCTGGAGCAGAGGTTAGACAACATTGTCATGATCAACGTGGGTCATCCGAATCATGATGTCATGGCTGCTGAACGAAGAATCCTGAAAATGTTCTTCCAACGAGCTGAAGAAGTGTGTGTGTGTGTGTGTGTGTGTGTGTCACGTACCAGCTAAATAAGTCATAGCTGCTGTAGAAAGAGACTACGGAGAAGGCTAGAGGAGGAGCTGGGTTGGTTCTGTGTAACGTTGTCTGGAGGTTAGAGACTAACGCTGAGAGAACAGAGCAGACAGCAGTCAACTGGCCAGGCTCTGACTCATGCATGTGGAGCCAGAGGACTGGTCTTAAAGCAGGTCTGAATGCGCTGATCTCTCTCACTCACTCACTACAGGAAGGGGGGGGGGGGGGTGGAGATAGAGAGAAAGAGAGCTGTTTTCACAAGTCAGTGAAGGTGGTTCATACTCAGAAGGACCATCTGACTGTGTCCATCTGCAGGTCAGAGGTCAGGAGAAAACATTTGCTCACCTCAGGACAGCAGCACACAACACAGCAATTGTCTGCCCTGTCCCTTCATCTCTCTCTCTGTGTGTCTGTATCCCTCCTTCTCCATCTCTCCATCCTCCCTCCCTTTGTGTCCCTCTCTATGTTGCTCCATCCTCTATCCCTCCGCTCTGCCACTCTCTTTATCTATTTATTCTAATTTACAGCCTACATAATTATTGTTATATTGGTCTTTTTGCCATTGTATTTTTAAATTATGTGTGCTTATATTGTTGTTGTTTATGCCCTATGCACCAACCTCACCAAGTAAATTTCATGTATGTGGGTTAGGGTTTGATATGATGATGGTTTCTCCCCAGAATGAATCAATTGAAATCACCAAGGTCGGCTCAGATGGACAGTTTGAAGATATCATTTATTTCAGCTGATCAGGGCTCACATTGTTCATGCTCCAAGTGTGAGTGAGTTCTCCCTCCAGTACATAATTCTTATAGCACAAATTATTGCTGATCTAGCCATCAGCTGTACAGTGTCAATCATTATTCAGCTGTCAACTTAATAACCTGAGAGTTCCGTTTGCCTCCCCTTTATCCCATAACGGGTTGGTCGTCATGGCTACCCAGCCACCCGATTCCTGTCAGTCCCTAAATATACTGACCCCCTGACCCAGTCTCCTCGCTGGCCCAAGTCAACAAGGTCCATGACGCACAGGGACAGACTGGCTGGCAGTTTCACAACATTATAGCTTAATTATGTTTACTAATGATTAGGGATGCACGATATTATCGGCACCGATATTTATCGGCCCGATAATGGGAAATTAATGTTTATCGGTTTTTATCGGTTTCATTAAATTTTAGCCGACATTGAGCCGATTTTTTTTTTCTTTCCTAACACCAGGGGAGCCACCCCTCCTACATTTCGTTGTTTGGTACCTGTACTGTAGCAATGACAATAAAGTCCATTCATTCATTCATTCATAATATGAAGCCGGAAATATTTCTGCTTCCGGTTTCCGCGCTCATGCTGCTGCGCCTGCGTACAGGCACGCAGTGTACAGACGACAGCGAAACATGTCTTCCCCGGTGTGGACATTCTGCAGAGTTTCTGAGGCAGATATATAATAGACATTCTTCAGAGTTTCTGAGGCAGATATATATATAATAGTGCGTTTGCAATTTGCAACACATGTTCGACAAAAGTTCGGAGAGGAGGGCAGAGGTCCACGAGTTACAACACAACGAATCTCATAAGTCACCTTAAGATTCTCCATTGCAAGCAGCACGCTGTATGGAAGGAATATCAAGCAGAAGGTAGCCTAGCCTGCTGTGCCTATTGAACACGCATTTGAATTGTATTCAGTTTGTATATTAGGGAACACCAATGGAAAACGTGTCTATTATTTAGGTGAGAATGTCAATGTAGGCTATACAAGACAAGTTGTTTACAAGGAAAACATGCACTTTTTGTTTTTCCATGTCAGTGCAATATATTTTGAATTCTTATGCAAAACGTTTGATGGGCTTTATCACAACCTACCTCATCCTCATGCACTAAAAGTAGCCCAGCCCTTTTCAGTTGCTTTATTAAGCATACTAGTGTAGCCTACTATGTGCCTTGTGTCATTCTGTTTATCTGCAGACTAAGCAGCCATTTGGCACTAGTTTCTGTAAAAGTTCTATAAAACTTTTGGTTCTTTAAAAGTCTTTATTTTTGTATTGACTGATGCACTTTATTTATTTATTTTTTGATATTTTTGATCATTTTTTTGATCTAATTACTTTTAGGTGAGCCTTTTTTGTTTTCATAAAAGGAGGCCAGATCTTGGCTAAAAAAAGCATTGTGCACTGTCTATAACAGATTCTGTTTGTTAGAGGAAATAATAAATGAACATTTGAAGAGTCAGAAGTGTTCTCTTTGTTGTAAGTGATGTAAGTTAGATTTAGTGAGATCACTATGGAATATTAAATCATCAATCTTTGCTCACTACATAGCCTTTCTTACCTTCAGGTGTGCATGAACTACAGGTTATCAACTGTGAAATTATATCTGTTCTCATATCGGTTCTCATATCGGTTATCGGCCACGAGAAGCGGGTAAATATCGGTATCGGTTGGAAAAAATGCATATCGTGCATCCCTACTAATGATTTCATGCGTAGTGTCTACAATTTATCTATGCACACTTGAAAACACATCATAACAGGGTTAACCCAAATATACTTATTAGAGATGCTCCGATCAGGGTTTTTGGTGCCGATCACCGATCACTGGAATCAGTGATCTGCCGATCCGATATCACCGATCACCGATCACAGCGTCGAAAATGGCAATTGAAGCATTCTATTTATTGTGTAGCATTATTTATGTTTTAAATTATTCTTAACACCATTGACATTGTATATTAAGTATTTAAATGAAATTAGGAGATGAGAAAGTATCATGAATTGACGACCATCTGTTTTATTGAATTCACAACCACCTGTAGCTTACTTCAGGAAAAACAAATAAAATGTGAAAATAAAAATCATAATAAATAAAATGTACACTGTCACATCAAATGTGCAACATTCCACTCGAATGAGAGGAACTAGGGGCTCTTAGAGAACTTGGAGCTTATACTGTAACTGTAGCTTTCCTGAGGAACAATAAACATACCCAAACTAAACTGCAACATAAACAGGCTATAGCCAAATATAAAATACTGTTTCAAGTCAGTCAGTTTCAAGTCATATTTAGGAGGAGATAAGACAGCAAGTCAGCAATAATCAATAAAACAAAAAAACAAAACATTGCACCTAAGGAGATTTCAGACTCAACCCTTACTTCTGATTAAGCAGCATCACTGGCAGATTAGCCTTGAGAAATACAAGCATCTCAGCGTTTTTGGCACTCAGCCTGTTCCTCTTATCATCTAAAATATGTCCTGCTGCTGAAAAGTCGCTCGCTATCTACACTTGTGCAAGGTGCACAGAGGAAGACCTAAAACTCACGCGCTAATAGTTGTTGTTGCTATGGGCCAAGTGACTTCCTGCTCGCGGGGTCACATGACGTCGGTGAACACTACCTACACTACGCTCGTGAAGTCGCGCTGGAACTCTGACCAGCACTCGTGGAACGCCTCTCGTCCAATCAAAGCACTCGGTCCCTTTATGACGTCGAGCCCAGTGTGCGCTTCGGCGCTCTCTGAGCGAATCGACGAACGCAGCAAATGCCGTATGATATTCGTGGTATTGAAAGACCTTGCGTGCGTTCCTCCGCAAGGTATTTCTTTTGAGCAGACATTACAAACGGCATATTTGTTGTCTCTTTCCGACACTGTGTAATATTTCCAGACTGGCGACGCCCTTTTGTAAACTGATCGGTCATGTTTGATCGGCCGTTTTGAGAACTCCGATCAAAACCGATCAAGGCCATATCGGCCGATACCGATCGGCGCCGATCAGATCGGAGCATCACTAATACTTATACTGCAATAAAAATAATTCTGATTCTGATTCTACAGCCCTCCACCTCTCCCTCCCTCTCTCTCGAAAGCGTTTCACCTGTTCCTCCCCGGAGGAGAGGAGAGGAGAGGAGAAGATAGCGGCCCAGAACCCAGGCTCCTAGCAACCGAGAGAGGGAGGGAGAGCGAGAGAAAAAGGAGGAGGGTGGAGGTAAAAATAGCACAGCGTGCACCGAGCAGCATCACACCCAGCGAGGCACAGCCGCACACTGCTGAGCACACTTCCTGATCCTACCTTCACTCACACACACACACACACACACACACACACACACACACACACACACACACACACCGGCGTGTAAATCTCCTCGAGTGGAGAGGTAGAACCTTTGTTGACTGAATTAACAGGAGCTGGAGTGTAAAACTATGAGGGTAATCAACTTCTCATCACGTCCTTCTCTCTAACGACTGAAGCAGGACGGAGTGGGATTAGGAGCGAAAACACCAGAAAGAGACAATGGAGACAGAGAGTGAGATATACGGCAGAGCTGCAGTGGAATTGCAGTCATATTTATAGACCACAGAATCCCCAGGGTCAGAGAGTAGAGGAGAGATGAAGGGTAAAACTCAACCACACACACACACGCACGCACACACCTCAAGCAGTAGAATACACAGAGAGAATGTGATGAGTCAGAGGGACGCGCCCAGTCTGCCACATGGCTGACTTGTCCATGTTAGGGGGAGACTGAGGATGGGGAGAAGAGAGAGATTATCCCCCTTGTGACATCAGAACTCATGACTCAGAGGCCTCCACAGTCCGCTCTCAACACACACAAACATATCCCAGGGCTTAAAGTGGGAAAAAATCCTGTGCCTGAAACTTTTTCTTGGGGAGGGGGGTCACAGTTTGAGATATTGGGAGAGCGGGTACAGAAGACAGCTTCTTGTCTCAATGTTTAAATGCATTAATACTATTTTATAGTCAATACAAAATATATGTCTCAATGTTAAAATGCATTAATACTTTAAATGAATGTGAAACAATACTATGTGCAATATGACAACCCTTGTGTACATAAGGTTCAGATATAGGAAAAGTTAGGATATTTATAGCATAGCATAGAGTACAGCACAGTGTTTTATTGTATAGTCTAGTAGTATAGTAGATAGTGTACATAGCCTTTATTTATGTAAACCAGCTCTTTTCCCTTTTTTATTTTACCCTTGGCCCTCGTGTTTTTAGTCTTTTTCCAAGCACCAGGGGAGCCCCCCCTCCTAAATTTCGTTGTATGGTACCTGTACTGTATTACAGTTTTTCTCAATTGCTAAAACACATTTCACAAAACTTTCCTCCATTTTCCCAAAACTCTAAACACAACACACTTTTCTAAAGCTACATAAGCAAAACCACACCTTCTCTCTTCAAAACTCAAACTCAAACCCTACCCCTAATCCTAACCCTAACCTTACTGTAACCCTAGCACCTAACCCTAACCCTAGTTTTCCCACATGTATGATAGTCATGCATAAAAATAAATCTGCGCTCCCTGTCTAACCTTATATCTAACATTACATATTTTACATTACAGTAAGGCTGATTTTGCATGATAGTCATGCATTTTTAGATATCTATTTCCCCCCTTTAAATGGCATATGATGTCCGAAATGTTACTAAAGTTCAGCCGCGAAGTTGTTGCACTGTTGTCCTATCGAGTTTTACGTAAATAAAGGTTTGAAAAATGTTACCGTATTCCCACATGCACCGTAACATGTACAATACTGTACTGTATCACAACTCAATGCAAACACTACAGAGGATCCATTACACACAACAATACTCACTGAAAACAATGTTCAGGGTGTGATGTTTTTTTATTTATTTATGGAACTATACCACACACACACACACACACACACACACACACCACAATCATTTGCAACAAGTGTCTTAAATTTTGAGTCGTTATGTTTAATGAATGAAGCCAGGTGTGTTCATTGTGTTAAAATGTTGCTGACTGTGGCAAGCATTTTGCATCACATGAGCTTTAATTTGAGAATTTGACATTTTGAGCAGAGTTTTTTGCAACTTGTGTTTTAGCAAGACAAAATGTGTTTAGATTTATGAGAAAAGGAGGATTGTGTTTTGTGAATTGTGTCTTCATGTGAAATGTGTTTATGGTTTTGGCAAATGGGAGCTAGTTTTATTAAATGTGTTTAGAGAACTGGTCATTTGGTTTAGAGAATTGGCTTTTGTGTTTCAGCAATTGGGAAAAACTGTAATGACAATAAAGACCATTCATTCATTCATTCATAATACTGTTTAATACTTTTCTTGGCACCACGTCCCATAAGGCTTCCCGTCACTACTCAGGGTTTTTCCTGGCTCACAATGAGGCGGAGGTGGTACCAGTGGTGTTTGACATCGGGGGGGACCCATGAAGCAGGGCTGTCTGGGGGTCCTTAAATGAGCATCAAACACTTAATTTCTTGCATTCTGGTGAATTGATATGCACCAATTTGTGCCCTTTCGCCATCAATTTATGTATATTATATATGTAAAGGAAAAAACAATATTCAGGCACCAGATGGCCATTCAAAATATAATGTAATATAATGCAATATAAGGCTCTCAGGCATTCTGTACTTTCAAATATGTATTCTCCTTGAGCAGTCAACATCAACTATCAGCTGTTTCGCTAGCAAACACGAAAGCTAAGTTATTTGTGAAACAGCGCCCCCGCCACCACGTCGGCGCAATGCCGCAATTGCAGTGTTTTATTTTATTTTTTTATTCTCCCGCGCCGGAAATCCGGCACTGTGCCGGAGTACTTTAAGCCCTGATATACACACACACACACACACACACACACACACACACTCACACACACTCTTGTGACCTCTGCCTGCCTAACTTGACCTAGTACAGCTGATGAGAGTGAGAGCTGAAGACAGAGAAAACAAGATGAGGGTATTATGTCAGAACCAACCAAGACTTTAATTTTATTTATTTAGGATATCATTTAGTTTGCCTGCAAGGAAGCAGGTTAGGAGGTGCAGGATTCATTGCTACTGTTCCTCTCTGGAGCAGAATATTGAGAGTTTATACAGAATTTCATTGAAGTTAGCTAGCTCAGTGAATGATTGGGTCCCAGTGTGTGTGTGTGTGTGTGTGTGTGTGTGTGTGTGTGTGTGTGTGTGTGTGTGTGTGTGAGTGTGTGCGTTCGTGGCAGCAGCTGTACAGGTGCACAGCAGGGAAATGACAGCCAGTCATCGGAAGTGTTTATAAATCTGCTCACAGAAGATTAGAGAGACTTAACCTTCTAAGACTGAGCTCTGAGCTTTCATTCCAAGAGTCAGGCCTCTCCTATAAATGCAACTCTATCTGTCCGTATGTGTTTGTGTGTGTGTGTGTGTGTGTGTGTGTGTGCCTGCCTCCTGGTGCTGTAGCTCTCCCTTTAAGGCCAGACCACCCGTCACATGACAGAGGTCATCACATGACCAGGGCTCATGTGAGAATTCTCTCTATCTCTCTCCCTCTTCCCCCCCCCCCTCTCTTCCTTCCCCCTCCCCACCACCCGGGTCTTGGAGAAAGATGAGAGGGGTATTACTAGGGTTGGGTTGGCAGATGCCAGTGGGCATCGTTGAGAGGGAAGTCCCTTCGCTAACTACCTGATGAACAGCCCCCCCAGGGCTTGACGCTTACCTTTTCCCCAGGTAGCACTGTGCTACCATGTTGAAACATTTAGTAGCACACCAAGAATTTCAGTAGCACAATGAAAATTGCGCAATTTTCGTCAACGACAACAAATTATCATAATCATAACATATCAAAATTACCATAACCGGCTCTTGGCCGTAATAAAAATGGAGACTCACACAATGTAAAGGGGAAGTAAGAATATTAATTTCAGTTGGCCCACGGTTCGGTATGAACCTCGGTTTTTAGGTCACGGTTTACGGTTCGTGTTTTTTTTTATTTTTATGCTACTACTATAAAGTACTAACTGTTACTTTATTTTGCTTATACTTATGGAACTTTATCATTTAGACACATTCCAGAATATGACTGGTATATTGTATAATATAAATATATATAAACAAAAAACACTTTCAAATGTAAAAAAATTACATAAACACTTTCAAATGTGACGTGTTGTGGATTGGCACTACGGATCATAAGCTTTCAAATGATGTGTCATACATTGAAATCCGAAAAAATATGAAGTTAGTCATTTGAATGTTGTTAGACGTCAGGCACATATAGGGTTAACCTCTTTGTAATGAAACCGGAAGCAAACGCTGCTAGCAGCTAGCAGCTAGCGGCTAACAAAACACAGCGCTACGAACTATGAGAGCTGTATCCCATATACCCATAATGCGCATTTTAAGCGCATATAGGACGCGCGTGAAGCATTTCTGCGACACGCGTTTCTGTTCACTGTTTTCATTCCCTCATCGCTTATACACATACGTTTGACTGCGCATGACAGTAGTTCAGCAGTCTTTTAGTCGCACTGGTGCTATTGAATGTATTTCCAAGTCGCACAGAAATATATTCACTCGCAAATGCGACCAAAACAGTCGCACTGTCGAGCCCTGCCCCCTTATAGTGTGCCAAAGCAGATCAGAGACTCTTACTAATTCCGACAGGTCAGCTCTAAACTGGCACTAATCACATTAGTCGGCAACAAGCAACAAAGCGCAGCACAGTAAGAGTTCAAACAGCAGTTCATTTTCAGCCAAGTCCCTCTAGACTTAAGCTCAGTCTAACCTGCCTCTCAACCACACAGCTCTCCAAGGCGTGAGCCGACTTGAACGCTTCTGATCTCGCCAACAACCACAGACCCCCCCCCCCCCTCACTAGACCAACAGCTCTCACCAACAAATAATGCCAATGAGTCTCCTAAAAGACAATAACCGCCTTTGGTCCAACAATTGAGTAATTGATAATGCTATTGAGTCTCCTCCGCTCAGCTTGTTCCATCTCTCTGTGAGGCTGACGTGTGTGTCAGGGCCGTGGCTCCCCGCTCCCTCAGACAGAGAAAGGAGAGAGAAGTCGTCTAACTTCCACCACTACTGCTGGAACTCAGCTCTCTCCCACGGCCTTGCTCACCTAGAACCCAGCACCTAGTCCCTTTCCACCAACACAAACCTAGTTCTAGTTCTGGGCTCGTGCTAGTGCCAGTTCGCAGTTGGTTCAAACCTTGCAAACCTTCTCAGACAGACGTACACGGTCTAAGACAGACGTACACAGTCTAAGACTAGGGATGCTCCGATTATCGGCCACCGATTTAAATCGGCCGATTTCACTCCAAATGACTCGATCGGTGATCGGCAAAAATGGCCGATCGCAGAAACCGATCTTTTTTTTTTTTTTTTCTTTTCCTGGGGAAGACAGATAACTGAACAGAAAACATAGGAGGACGTAACAGTATGTAAACCATGAAGGCCACGTTTATGATGTCTTTTATACAGCCATATCGACTGACTTGGGCTTCAGGCCCTAACTGGGTGATAGGCCAGACCTTTACTATGCCATAAAAATGGGTCTGCGTTTGCTTGGTGCCTAATGGATCAAAACTTTTGTCTAAAAAGCAAAAAATATGTAGGCTATCCAGTCAGTAGGCCTAGTTATGTATTTAAAAAAAAATCGGTATCGGTATCGGTTGATCTTGAGGAAAAACATCGGTGATCGGTATCGGCCCCAAAAATCCAGATCGGAGCATCCCTATCTAAGACAGACGTATACAGTCTAAGACAGACATATACAGTCTAAGACAGACGTACACAGTCTAAGACAGACGTATACAGTCTAAGACAGACGTATACAGTAGGGGTGGGCATCGATGATCGATTAATTGATCGATAAGGTCTTGGTCGATCACTTTTTTTTTTCTTTTTTTTTTTTAATAATAATAATGGAAATTAGTTTGTCCACGTGTCACCAGATTGCGTTCGTCTCTCACCCCTGAACATGTTAACATGATCATCTTTCTGAACAAGAACCAGTAGGCCTGCCGCCTACAGTCTCTCGCTGGAGTTTAAATTTAAGTTAAGCTGGACGCTCTTAAGGACACTAACGTTTTCAGTCATCCTCCTATTTGTGAGTAACTGTTTTTTTACTGCTCCTATGGTGAGGTACTTATTTTCTATATTTTTATTTATAACGTAAAATGTGTTTTTAAGTTAAACAATTTAGGCTACTCACTGCCTTGTGGCTTGTTATCTGACTGTAGTGTCTAGTTTGGATGTGAATGAATGAATGTGTGCAATAGCAACACAAATAAAGTTTTTTCCCCAAGGAAAACATGCTTGTTATTTCTGCCCTATTTTTTTTTCCCGAAAAAAATAAAATAAAATAAAAAAGTGATCGACCAAGACCTTATCGATCAATTAATCGATCATCGATGCCCACCCCTAGTATACAGTCTAAGACAGGCGTATACAGTCTAAGACAGACGTATACAGTCTGAGACAGACAGACGTATACAGTCTAAGACAGACGTGGCTCTCAAGCCCGTGGAAAAGCAAACAGGTTTTTGGTTAACTATGAACCGGCACTAGCACCAGCCCAGAACTAGGTTTCCGTTGGTGGAAAGGGAGGGAACCCAGCACCCAGCCCTGCTTCATCCAGCACCCAGCCCTGCTTCATCCAGCACCCAGCCCTGTTCATCCAGCACCCAGCCCTGGATTCACAAAGGAGCCACACAGGTCCAACCTTCCCTCCTCCAACCGTTAGCCTAGCCTAGCCTATACTTTCATCAACTCGAAAACAAGGGGCGGGGAGTTATGAACGGCAAAACCTAAGATGAAGACGAACTTACTTCGACAAACATATAATCCAACTCCTGGTTCATCTTGGCTCCTGGTCAGCTGGTCAGCTCTATGTCATACTGTGACTCTCCCAGCCTCCTCCACACCACAACACCAGATATTAATCGATGAACCGGCTAAGTTTTAGAGCTCCAGACCGATGAACGATTCCCATTGTATCTGTGGCGGGAAGTGACAGAGTTCCTTACCGCTCCCCTCGGCACAGCACTCTGCCCCGTCCGACACCTAGGACTGGACAATCCTGCCGTCAGTCATCCGGAGTGGGCTCGCACCCTCCCCAGACTCACAGCACTCAAGTCACATGAGTCCTGAGGCAGACACACTCTCAGAAACACACACACACACACACACAGAGGAGGTTCACACACCAGCCAAATGCTAACTAATCCAAAATACTGCCCTCAGAGAGTCTGCAGAAGCAGAAACAACAAAAGTGTGGGTCACACCTGCTATGAGATGGTCCGTGTGTGTGTGAAAGAGAAAGAGAGTGTGTGTGTGTGTGTGTGTGTGTGTGTGTGTGTGTGTGTGTGTGTGTGTGTGTGTGTTCCACAGGCTCAATAGGACAGCTAGGAAGTCATGTAAATGCCATTGCTGACGCGACACAGCGGCAAATGACCATAACCAGGTTACCGTGGAAATCTAATGCACATGATGGTCTCCATCAGTGCCAGGGGAAACTACACACCGGCCACAAGTAATCCTACTTTCCCACACATTCAGAAACAGACAACAGACAACATGCACCTATACACCTATACCACAGAGACATACACCTATACACCTATACCACAGAGACATACACCTATACAACAGAGACATACACCTATACACCTATACCACAGAGACATACACCTATACAACAGAGACATACACCTATACAACAGAGACATACACCTATACACCTATACCACAGAGACATACACCTATACCACAGAGACATACACCTATACACCTATACCACAGAGACATACACCTATACACCTATACCACAGAGACATACACCTATACACCTATACCACAGAGACATACACCTATACACATATACCACAGAGACATAAACCTATACCACAGAGACATACACCTATACACATATACCACAGAGACATAAACCTATACCACAGAGACATACACCTATACACCTATACCACAGAGACATACACCTATACACCTATACCACAGAGACATACACCTATACACCTATACCACAGAGACATACACCTATACCACAGAGACATACACCTATACAACAGAGACATACACCTATACACCTATACCACAGAGACATACACCTATACACATATACCACAGAGACATACACCTATACCACAGAGACATACACCTATACAACAGAGACATACACCTATACACCTATACCACAGAGACATACACCTATACACCTATACTAGGGCTGCACGATTAATCGATTTTAAATCGAAATCGCGATTTGAAATGATGCGATTAGCTAATCGCAAAGCCTGCGATTTGCCTGCGATTTTTTTTTTTTTTTTTTTTTTTTGCTTTGCCATTTAGCAGACGCTTTTAATCCAAAGCGATTTACAATTACGAATTACAGGGACATTGCCCCTGGAGTAACTGAGGGCTAAGTGCCTTACTCAAGGGCACACTAGTAGTGGTGTGGTTTCAGGCGGGATTTGAACTCACAACCTTCCGATCACAAGCAAACTAGAGTTTTAGAGTCGTTTGCGGCTGTTACCCCGTATGAAAAGGGCTCACGAAGGCACCGTGAAATAACCAATTCCATCACGCATTACCTCGCTAAAGACATGGTGTCTATTAACACTGTGAGCAACGAAGAGTTTAAAAAACTAATCCAAACGCTGGATAAAAGATAATGTGATTCCATCCCGCACGTACGGAGCTGAAACATGTGGAGTACTATGCAACAACAACCGATCTGCGGTCGAGCCGTGCACTTACATAGGCCTACATTACGACGAGTTGAAGAGCTTTATCTATTTCAATGTTTACAGAAAGGACCTATTCTTTTTTACTGGACATTTTTATTAGCACTTTATTTAACTTGATTGCAGTATGTGCAATATTTAGATGCTGCTCCTGAGCCATAATTAAATACGGTAACCTTGTTTGTAGAAAGGTCCTATTTTATTTTCATATTGGAATTGTTCAAAAGAAATGGACACTTGAGAGAAACAAAATGGCAGCTGTTTAAAAAAAACATACATAAATATGTTGTTCCAATTCATATCTTTTAAGTTCTCATCCTTGCATTAGAACAGTTTGATGGCATAAGAGCAGTTAACAGTTTGATGGCATCATGTGGTAATGCTCTCTGAAATTAGCCCATGATAGAAGGTGATAGACAGATTCATCCAATCACCTGCCAAGTATTTTTTGAAAGTACCTGCCCTTTTCCAAACAGCTTCCAATTAAGCTTTCCTAGATGGTTGTGTGAAACAAACCACCTGAGTCAGGTTAGTAATGCTCCATCACATGTTTTAATCTGAAGCTTGATTTTAAAGCAACCCAACTTTAAAGCAACCCAATGTAAGTTTAGTTCTTTCACTCGTAGCTCGGGCTGTGGGGGTGCTAGAGGAGGGAGCCTCTAAGTCCCCTGAAGACGTACAAACAAACTGCACGTTGATACGACCTTCCTAGCCGGAGATATGGCCACACTTTACAAAAACGTTTTTTTTTTTTTTTTTTTTTTTGGTATTTAAAAAAAAAAAAATCGCAAATTAATCGCAATCGCGATATCTGTCCAAATAATCGCAATTCGATTTTTTTCCCCCAAATCGTGCAGCCCTAACCTATACCACAGAGACATACACCTATACACATATACCACAGAGACATACACCTATACCACAGAGACATACACCTATACCACAGAGACATAAACCTATACACCTATACCACAGAGACATAAACCTATCCGCTTGTTAAGTCTGACGTCAAAAGTGACGTTTAACTATTTCCGGGTCTAAATCAGAAATTCTCCGCACCAGAGTACCTCTGAACTACAGCGGTAGAATGACAGTTTAATCGTTTTTTAGACTCGGATCTATTCATTCAACAAGGGACACAGCACTTTCCCGTTTTCTCCATATTGTCAGGGTATTTGAGCCTTGGAAAAACACTATATAAATATAATTAATTATTATTATTATTTCTCCATTTCGAAGACAGCGCCTCAGCCAACGTTGGGACCCGGAAACACGTCACGACTTAACAAGCGGATACACCTATACCACAGAGACATACACCTATACCACAGAGACATACACCTATACCACAGAGACATACCTATACCACAGAGACATACACCTATACCACAGAGACATACACCTATACCACAGAGACTGGTAAATGGACTGACATATAGCAGCTTATTCCCAAGCGCTTTACAATGGCCTCTCATTCTCACACACATTCACCCACCAATGGCGGCAAGCTACCATGCAAGGCGCCGGCCCGCTCATTGGGAGCAATTAGGGGTTCAGTGTCTTGCCCAAGGACACCTCGAAATGTGACCAGTCGGGGTTCGAATCGCCGATCTGCCGTCCTTGCGATCATTAGACGCCGGCTCTACCTCCTGCGCCACAGCCGCCTCAAGGCGTGAGCCGACCTGTATGCATCTGATCCCGCCAACCACCACAGACCCCCCTCACTAGACCAACAAGTTCTCACCAACAAATAATGCCAATGAGACAATCCGAGAACGTACACTGACAGTGCTATGATATATACTGAGTTGTAAAAAATCTGCGCATAGAGAGGCTCCATTCTTCCCCTCTGTGCAGCATAGCTAAAGGGGATGATCTCTCCGTGAACAATCCCATTCCACACAGCTGATTAGGAGGAGAACCGTGGCAGGCCACAACACACAGACCACACGCTCCTCACCGTGGCCTACGACAGCCAACCAACCGCTGCTGACGACTGTTAACCACCGCCAATCAATCAATCAATCAATACAAGCCCTCCTGGTCTGGCGGACAAGAGACAGGCGAAACTGTATTTCTATGTATTGTGAAAGGAGGATAAGGCCTTTACTAGCGAGTACCATCATACATGTAGAGTTAGGTCCATATATATTTGGACAGAACTTTTGTTATTTGAGCTGTTTACCAAAACATCTTCAAGTTACAGTTATATAATGAGTATCAGCTTAAAGTTCAGACTCTCAGCTTTAGGGTAAGGGTATGCACATCCAAATTGAAGGAAGGGTTTAGGAATTACAGCTCTTTAATATGTAGCTCCCTCTTTTTCAAGGGACCAAAAGTAGTTGGACAATTGACTCAAAAGCTGTTTCATGGGCCAGTGTGGGCTATTCCTTCATTATTTCTTTATCAATTAATCAGGTAAAAGATCTGAGTTAATTCCAAGTGTGGCATTTGCCTCACCGCCGCGGCCCGGGTTCGGTTCCCGGTCAGGGAACTACTACTTGGGGCGCTTAGGTGGCGTAGCGGGTAGGGCTGGGCAAACGATCAACATTTCTTTTTCGATAATCGCAAGAATTAACGATCAATTATCGATTAGCTTTTTTTTCATTAAAAAAAAATAATTTAAAAAAAAGCAAAAAATAAAATAGGGCAGAAATAACAAGCATGTTTTCCTTGGGGAAAACTTCATTTGTGTTGCTATTGCACACATTCATTCACATTCAAACTAGACACTACAGTCAGATAACAATCCTCTTAAACAAGGCAGTGAGTAGCCTAAATTGTTTAACTTTAAAACACATTTTACGTTATAAATAAAAATATAGAAAATAAGTAACTCACCATAGGAGCAGTAAAAAAACAGTTAATCACAAATAGGAGGATGACTGAAAACGTTAGTGTCCTTAAAAAAAATGGGAAAATATATATATATATTATCGATTATCGAGCAAAATAGTTTGTGATCGACCAAAATCCTTATCGATCAATTATCGATCGTCGATCATTGATGCCCAACCCTAATCTGGACCATCCAGGGTTGCACGGCACTCATCAGTAAACAAGACTGTGTGGAAATTAGTCTTCATGTATTTCTGAGCCCACTGTCATGCTGCAAAGAATACCTCTGTGGCATAAAAGGAGAGAAACTCATGGTGTGGCCTAGGGCTGCAACAACGAATCGATTAAACCGATAACGAAATTCGTTGGCGACGAATGCCATTATCGATTCGCCGTTTTTTTCTTTTTTTTTTCGGGTTTTGTTTCCATAACAAACCTACTTCCTGTTGACGCACGCCACGCTGTCTTGCGGCCGGTGTAGGCATCGCGAATCATAGCGAATCATAGCGCTACCTATGGCCGGAAAGGGTAGAACCTATGACTGTCCTATGACTGTCTGCTGTCAGGACATGCTAGTGAGTTAGCTAGCAGGGTTAGCTCGCTGCTGCCGCTAGCTGACTGTCACTACGCTGCTCGTCCAGCTGTAGTCTGCGTAGCTGTGCTGAGAACCAGAGCACTAACTATGTTTCTATAGAGGAGGGTTACACTAACTATGTTTCTATAGAGGAGGGTTACAGCTAACTTCCTATTGTTTTATTATATAAGTCCTGCTGGGCTCAGCCCTTCCATGGTCTCCTGCTCTCCATGCAAATGCAGAGTGAGGCACTGACTGTCGCCTAGCCTATTGTATGGAGTGAGAGGACACATTGCATTGTTTTGGAGCATATCTGTTATATAAAAACATTAGTGTCTTGTCTGTAGCCTATATTGCACTTTGGGTTACTGACCTTTACATTAAGCAAAGTTATTACCTAAAACAATGCATGTATTGAGCTAGAGTTCAACTACTTTATTGAAACAATCTACCGCCATAGTCCATGGCCTGTTGTTAAACCTATTTGATGTAGCAAAGCCTTTTTTATTTATATTATTTTTTATTTTTTATTAATACTTATTCATTTTGCACATGTATATGTATAGGCCTGGCTGATTTAGAAAACATAAAATACAATTAGCAAAATAAATATTAAAAAAAAAGAAAACGTTTTTTTAAAAATCTTTTCCCCCCGCTTTTTGTGTATCCGATTTATCGATTAATCGATAAGATAATCGTCAGATTAATCGATTATCAAAATAATCGTTAGTTGCAGCCCTAGTGTGGCCCGCATCTTCCCCTGACCTCAACCCTATTGAGAACCTTTGGAGCATCCTCAAGCAAAATATATATGAGGGTGGGAGGCAGTTCACATCAAAACAGCAGCTCTGGGAGGCTATTCTGGCATCCTGCAAAGAAATTCAAGCAGAAACTGTCCAAAAACTCACAAGTTCAATGGATGCAAGAATTGTGAAGGTGATATCAAAGAAGGGGTCCTATGTTAACATGTAACTTGACCTGTTAAGATGTTTTTGTTTGAAATAGCTTTTGATTTCAGTAAATATGACCTCCTAATATGACCTCCTAACCCTAAATTCATCAAATTACCATTTTTAGTTCTTTACAACCTATAAAATGTTTTGAAACTCTGTTGTGCATAATAATTTGGAACAGTGCATTTTGAGTTTTTTATTAAAAAAAATAATACTGTTATCATTGGGAGGTTTGTTCAATAAAATTTGAATTATACTCTAACGGTTGATGACTTGAAAATTATACTGATTGTCATTTGCATCGACTATTTAGGAAAATCTGAGAAAAATATAATTTGCATAATAATTTGGAACGAGGTGTAGGCTGAATATGCCATGATTTCCAAATACCATTTACAGGCCACAGGATAAGAGTGCAGACGAAATGAAAATAGCAAATGAAAGGTAAGAGATTACAGATTTGAATAGATTAGTTTGTATTGTTACATTTAAAATATATAGTGTATATATATATATATATATATATATATATATATATATATATATATATATATATATATATATATAACTTATAAGTAAGTAAGTAAGTAAAGCTTTATTTATATAACGCCTTTCGTACATGAAATGGAATCTTTTACTGAACAAAAAGTGCCATGGATAAGTGGTGGAAACGGTTTGTGCTTGTTTATAAAGGGCTGGTAACATTTGCTGTCTGAAATGCGGACGAGAGGGAACTAGTAGGCCTACGTCATGTCATGAGTAATTCACTACGGTAATGTTACAGAGTTGGCTGGTTAACTAGCCAAACAAAGCCACATCTATGAACATGATTGTATTTGATTGTAATGAATAAGTATGTAATAATGATCTTGTATCACTAACGCAGCTCTGTACTGACCATTGTATCTAGCAGCTCTCTGCTTCATTCATCAATCACTCCAACTCCTACCGTCAGGTCGGCGCCTCCGTTGTTGTTCAAGCTAGTGTCGCTTTCCCAGTCTTTGTGTAATAAGTGAACATGTTGTAATGTTTGCCCTCTAGCACAGTTATAAACTTAATAAATGACTCGTGTTGTCTTCTGTCTCAGCACTGTGTGCGCTTACTGATCCACCATTTTAGTTTCACGTCCCGCCGTTTCACATCCCGTTTCCTGGTCTCGCGGAAATAGCTGACGTCTGAAGAAATACGCTCCTCAATGTCAATGAAGTGTTTAATGACAAAGATGAAAACGCCCTGCAAATATACAAACAATAGAAGCATGAATTGAGATAAAGTATAAGCAGGGTAAATGTAAATATATAACTTAACCAGAAACATCAGAATAACCAACTTACAGGAATTGGGTGGACAGCTCGATAGACGGCCACCGTAACATGAACGTCTGACTGACACTAAACAAATAAACATGGCCGACTCCTGACTGAGCCGGACAGCATAGCAAACGAGATACTGCCACTTAGTGGACAGGCGGTATACCCTTCAACGTCTACTTCTTCTGTTCTTCTTCTGTTCGAATTTCCGGCAGTGTAGACGCATTCGCGCATTACTGTCCTCTACAGTTCAGAGTGAAAGTCCGCTCTGCACTCTATATCCTCTTATAGACAGGGGTGCACATAACTTTTTGGGGCCAGTGCTCAGAGGAGCACCTAGGGATGCTGCTTGGTGCTCCCCGAGCTCGCGAGTCACGACCCGTCACACAGGATGGATGAAAAAGGGATACATGGATAACTTATATTAGCAAAACGACATTTATTCATAAATAAAGATGAACGAACAAATGATTGTGTGCAAAACAAAATAAACAAATGCAAAATCAAATGACTGCTCTTGCATGAAAGTCTGTCAGACTCCTTTAAACACAATGAAATCAACTGACATCTCTTTAAGCACTAACTGAATGTCTGTTCTTTAAACACACTGAAATAAACGGACATCTCTTTAAGCACTGCTCTGTTCTGTAAACACTGAAATCAACTTTTCAACAAAAAGTTACAGCCTAAGCATTTATTTATGCTACAAGCTTAATCGTCATCATCACTGCTCTCTTGACTGCTGTAAATTATCACTGTCCTCAATTTCAACCATGGTAGAGGATGTATTGTTTGTG
Organism: Nansenia antarctica; assembly: GCF_963989245.1. Taxonomy (NCBI): domain Eukaryota; kingdom Metazoa; phylum Chordata; class Actinopteri; order Argentiniformes; family Microstomatidae; genus Nansenia; species Nansenia antarctica. The sequence continues at coordinate 39,680,872 of NC_137679.1, read as the reverse complement.
ATCAACTTTTTTTTTTTTTTTTTTTTTTTTTTTTTGGTGCGCAAAAGCGCCTCCATGCGGCTGATCTGCCGCGCAGCATGCATTTTGGCGACGCATGCGCACTGGCGCACCAGTTATGTGCACCCCTGCTTATAGAGGTCTGAACTGTAGAGGGCAGTAATGCGCGAAAGCGTCTACACTGCCGGCCAGGGCTCGGTTCTGCTGTCTCACCGAACATCAGCGTGAGTGAAGCGTTCTGGGCTGGCACCCAAGAGATCAACAACAGAACCCCCCCAACAGACCCCCCCCCCCCCCCCCCAACAATGATAAGACTCCAACATGGGGTCAGACTTCTACATTATGGAGGACCAAGTCTGCCAAAATTAACAATAAATATATAGACACATAAATGAATGTATGAACAAATAAATCAATGAATACACACAGTATAACGCAATACATTTCTATATGTATTTATTCTTTTCCACATTTATTCTTTCTTTTCCACATTCATTCTTTCTTTTCCACATTGTTTTCCACATTCATTCTTTCTTTTCCACATTCATTCTTTCTTTTCCACATTCATTCTTTCTTTTCCACATTTATTCTTTCATTCTTTCTTTTCCACATTCATTCTTTCATTCTTTCTTTTCCACATTCATTCTTTCTTTTCCACATTCATTCTTTCATTCTTTCTTTTCCACATTCATTCTTTCATTCTTTCTTTTCCACATTCATTCTTTCTTTTCCACATTGTTTTCCACATTCATTCTTTCTTTTCTACATTCATTCTTTCATTCTTTCTTTTCCACATTCATTCTTTCATTCTTTCTTTTCCACATTCATTCTTTCTTTTCCACATTGTTTTCCACATTCATTCTTTCTTTTCCACATTCTTTTCCATATTCATTCTTTCTTTTCCACATTCATGCTTTCATTCTTTCCCCGATTATCAGTAATGTATGCAAATATAGGGGCGTGTCTTGCATGTTGTCCTCTCCCCACGCATTTTCATTGGTTGATGCCCCACGCATTTTCATTGGTTGATACCGCGCGTGACGTGGTAAAAGCGACAAAGTTGACATTTTTTGGTGCATTTGGTGCATGCATTTGGTGCATTTTTGCAGTAATCATATTCCTATCATATATGACAGAAAGCTCACAATAAACAGTTTTTTTGCACATGATACTCTTCAGTTCCAGCACCTCAGCAAAGTCTGATAAGGGATGAGCGGTGGTATTTTCACTATTTGCAGTAATCATATTGACATGTCTAGAAAATATTAGCAGAATATATACAATGAAATGAAATATACTAGATGCATTGCCAGGGAAGACATTAGATGTGACAATTTTTTCATGTTCTTGCTCTGTACAGAAAGTATGCAGCAACTTCAAAAAGTACATTTGAGGTACACACACTGTCACATGCTGTGCTTCATGTGTTGTGTAGACAGGCATACCCATGCACACACAATTGTAGCCAGTGTTATTATAGAATTATTTGAGATTTTTCAGACATAATACTGTATTTCGACAGTGACAGTGAAAACAGTGTACATTCCGTTCGTGTTTTGTGATTCAGCATTTGCAGACATTTTTAAGAGATGTATTTCATAGCTATTGGCAAAAACAATCTTAGTTTGGTTCTTTCATTTCTATTCTTGTTCATCACCTGTATTTTCTTTACAGCTTTGATTATACAGTTTTTCTCAATTGCTAAAACACATTTCACAAAACATCCCTCCATTTTCCCAAAACTCTAAATACAACACACTTTTCTAAAGCTACATAAGCAAAACCACACCTTCTCTCTTCAAAACTCAAACTTTCACACAAAAACAGCTGCTCAAAGCCTGCAAAAATGTAAACACTATATGCATCATTACAGACTACAACAAAACAACTGAAAACACAATGTTCAGTGTGTGAGAATGTTCTTTTTTTTCACAACTGCCAAAGCACATTTTTAGAAACCTTACAGTATCTGTTCTCAGAATATATCACTGTGAGTATTGGGCATTCATAGATGTGTGTGTTTCATATGAACAATATGTAAATCTACAGAAAATACAGTATGTATGTTACGGTACATGTGGGAATACGGTACATGTGGAAAAACTAGGGTTAGGGTTAGGTGCTAGGGTGACTTGGTACATGCTGGCATGTCTAACCCTAACTTTAACCCTAACCCTAACCCTAACCCTACCCCTAATCCTAACCCTATCCTTAACCCTAGCACCCTAGCACCTAACCCTAACCCTAGTTTTCCCACATGTACTGTATTCCCACATGTACCGTAACATGTACACTACTGTACTGTATCACAACTCAATGCAAACACTACAGAGGATCCATTACACACAACAATACTCACTGAAAACAATGTTCAGGGTGTGATGTTTTTAAAATTTATTTATGGAACTATACCACACACACACACACACACACACACCACAATCATTTGCAACAAGTGTCTTACATTTTGAGTCGTTATGTTTAATGAATGAAGCTAGGTGTGTTCATTGTGTTCAAATTTTGCTGACTGTGGCAAGCATTTTGCATCACATGAGCTTTAATTTGAGAATTTGAGCAGAGTTTTTTGCAACTTGTGTTTTAGCAAGACAAAATGTGTTTAGACTTATGAGAAAAGGAGGATTGTGTTTTGTGAATTGTGTCTTCATGTGAAATGTGTTTATGGTTTTGGCAAATGGGAGCTAGTTTTATTAAATGTGTTTAGAGAACTGGTCATTTGGTTTAGAGAATTGGCTTTTGTGTTTTAGCAATTGGGAAAAACTGTAATTAGATCAATGTGAAAGTCAATTGAGAATATAAGTTCAAAATAAATGTAATAAGCTAGATAAACATTACCACTAACTCTAAACTAGCTTGCTAGCTAAAGTTACCTGAGGTAACTTACCTCTAAATATGGATCTGACTGGGGCTAAGTTAATTTATTTGAGGGGGTAAACACACACTTTATTTGTTTTTTTGCTTTGAACAAATTACTTACCAACAAGGCATCTGCCTATGGTCCTAGCGGTCACCAGCAACTAGACTCACTCACTGAACATGTAACTACAGAGATGTGTGAAACCTGGACATAAACAAAACCTTCCAAAAGGGTTTAGGCAAGGCAAGTTTATTTGTATTGCACATTTCATACGACAAGGGCAATTCAAAGTGCATTATATGCACACATTATATAAAGACAATAGCCTACAGTAAGAGGAGTAAGTAAGATTTGTATGTATTGTATGTGTTATTATCCATATTCTAAAGGCTTGCTTAGATTAGTTTTAGATTAGTTTTTACTGATTAGATTTCTATTCTGGAAAAGTCTGTATATTTTACAGATTACAATACAAATTATATATAATGTATAATTTGTATATTTAAACATAAAAATTCAGAAAACAATAAATGTACCCCATCCATGGGTTTGACCTTTCATCTGCCTCGGCCTCAGTGTCCTGCATTCAGGTCCACAAAAAAAAGATGAAAGGTCAAACCCATGGATGGGTACATTTGTTGTTTTCAGAATTTTTAAGTTTAAATATACAAATTATACATTATCTACTTAAAATAGGCATTTTCCCAGACTTTTCTAGGGATGTATAGGAATAAAAAAAATCACATCTAGAATTTGCCCACCCAGATGGTAATGAAATGTTCAGGTACTCTTGGCTGAGTGCTTTACCACGTCACGCGCAGTATCAACCAATGAAAATGCGTAGAGTGCGTCCAAGATACGCCCCTATATTTGCATGCACATCTGACAATGACAAAGACAAACTATTCTATGTGAATAGATAGGTGAAAACAACATTGTCTTTCGCTTTATCAGTAATGTATGCAAACATAAGGGCGTATCTTGCATGTTGTCCACGCCCCTGCGCATTTTCATTGGTTGATACTGCGCGAGACGTGATGAAGCCCTCAGCCGAGAGCAGACACTCTAATTTCCAATCATAGCATGTTTAAAAAAAAAAGGGTTAGGGCATATGAATCATAGTGGAGGTATGATATATCGCATATATATGGCATATATATATATATATTCTTTGTTGGAAAGGCATTTTTTAAAGCCATTTTTAGTCACCACAAGTCTGTTCAAACCCAGGCAGCGAGACCATGGAAATTATAGGGAGAAACAGGCTGTGAGAGAACGGGGCTAAAGACTCTCTACCCGTCTGTGATGATAACTGCGTCGCTGCTTTCACACGTCACGCGTGGTATCAACCAATGAAAATGCGTAGGGGCGTGGACAACATGCAAGATACGCCCCCAGATATTTGCATACATTACTGATAAAGTGGAAAAGAAAGAATAAATGTGGAAAAGAAAGAATGAATGTGGAAACGAAAGAATGAAAGAATGAATGTGGAAAAGAAAGAATGAAAGAATGAATGTGGAAAATAAAGAATGAAAGAATAAATGTGGAAAAGAAAGAATGAATGTGGAAAAGAAAGAATGAAAGAATGAATGAATGAATGAATGAATGAATGAATGGACTTTATTGTCATTGCTACAGTACAGGTACCAAACAACGAAATTTAGAAGAAAAAAAAAAAAGAAAAAAACTTTTAGAAAAAGAATAAAATCACAAGAAGGTAAGGAGCTGGTTTACATAAATAAAGGCTATGTACACAATCCACTGTACTATACTGCACAGATAGTCAACTAGGGTTGTCATATTGCACAATAGTATTTTTTCACGTTATTTAAAGTGTCACAGTTTGCAGGCTTGAAATGTACATGTTTGTGCCTCAGCACTACACCTGATTTTTTCAGTCCAGCAGCTGCCATACAATCCGTCCAGACTGTCCAGGGCCCAGAACTTAGGTCTTTGCTGTGTTCAGGGCCTGGACGGCCCTGTGGTAGAAGCAGTTCTTCAGTCTGTTTGTCTTAGCGGCCGGGGTCCTGTACCTCCTTTTCGAGGGCAGCCTGATAAAGTGTACGTTGTGGAAATGTGGAAAAGAAAGAATGAATGTGGAAAAGAAAGAATGAATGTGGAAAAGAAAGAATTAATGTGGAAAACAATGTGGAAAAGAAAGAATGAATGTGGAAAAGAAAGAATAAATGTGGAAAATAATAAATACATATAGAAATGTATTGCGTTATACTGTGTGTATTCATTGATTTATTTGTTCATACATTCATTTATGTGTCTATATATTTATTGTTAATTTTGGCAGACTTGGTCCTCCATAGACAACAGTCTCTGCTCTTCCACATTCACACAGGCCATCCGGGTGTTTTCCCACTACTCTCAGGCAACTGGCTAGCCCGCAGTGCCCAAGTCTTAGCCGAGTCAGTTTGACTGAATCTCTTCTGTCACCTTCCGTGCACACGCTCCCCCTTTTGACAGATGCCTGCGCTGAGAAATACAGCCTCCCTCTCTCTTCATTATTCCACTCCTCTTGCCACTGTTTCTCAAGCCCTTCCTTTATGGAACAGTAGAACCCAGGTTTGCCCAGCAGGATTCCCACATCTATGTGCTGCCTCTTGAGTGACATTCTGGCCAACTTGTCAGCTATTTCGTTCCCCTCTACCCCTGCATGCCCTGGGACCCAAAGGAAGCCTATATCGACCCCCACTTTCTGTGACCTATACATGCTTATCATGGCCTCATTCACCAGGTCAGCTCTAGCTCTAGATGACCCACTCCTCAAGGCCATCAAGGCGGCAGCTGAGTCAGAGCAGATTATGACTTTGCTTGGTTTAACTTGTTCAATCCACCAGAGTGCCCAAATGATTGCCATTAGCTCTGTGGCAAAAACAGATGCTCCGTCTGTGACTCGCAAGCCTTGCTGGACTTGGGGCCCCACCAGGTAGATTCCACACCCTGCCCTTTGGCTATCTGGGTCCTTAGAGCCGTCTGTGAAGACCTGCATGTGCGTCCCCCATGCCGCATTTAGGTATCCTTCTACCCGCGAGCTTGTGATGCCTCCCTCCTGCTTCCAGTCTAACAGAGTTAGATCTACAGTGGGCTCTGGGAGTAGCCACACTGGCACCGCTGACCAGAATGCATGTACTAGGCCTACTTTATTTTTGTCTACTCCCACTCTTTCAGCCAACTCTCCAGCGCCAGCTAGGAAATTTCCTTTCTTCTTCCCATCAGCAAACTCCCAACTCTTGTTCACTAGGCACTTGGCTGAAAGACTCAGACCAGAACCTTTCAGTTTGGCCCAATAATGCAGTCCTAGCTTGCTGCGCCTAATTCTAAGTGGCCACTCTCCCGTTTCCACAAGCAGGGCTGGGATGGGAGTCGTTCTAAACGCCCCACAGCAAGTTCTTAGAGCTCTTGATTGCACTGCGTCTAGTTTGTCCAAAGTGGACTTTGCAACGGATCCATAGACAAAGCTCCCATAGTCTATTGCTGACCTGACCATTGCCTGATAAATCATTAACATTGTTCCCCTCTCAGCTCCCCATTCACATCCAGCCAGGCTCCGGAGGATGTTAATTACTTTTTCACATTTGCTTCTCACTTTCCCTATGTGGACTCTCCATGTTAGCCTTTCATCCAACCACATTCCAAGGAATTTGAATTCCTTGACTCGCTCTAGGGGAGCCCCATATAGTTTTAGCTGTACCTGTGGTATTTTCCGTTTTAGCCCAAATACCATGAAATTGCTCTTTGGCACCGACATTTTAAAGCTCCACCTACTGTATCTGCCCACTCTTCTATCGCCTTTAGCCCTTCTTGAATTTTTTTAAAAAGGAATTCCACATTCCTGCCTCTCCTCCAGATGGCCCCATCATCCGCAAACAGAGACCTGCCAAATCCTTGCCCTATATTTTTAAAGATGTCATTGATCATAACATTAAATAGTACTGGGCTGATAGCTGACGTCTATCCTCTGGCAAGCGGTGAGGTATAATATTATGATTTATAGTATATCAGATGCGTCAGATGTTACAACTCCTTTTTTCCCCAAAAAGTGCTGCCGTACACAATAATAATTAGTCTAACAGGTGGATCAATAAAATCACACAGTGCTGAGACTGAAGACAACCCAAGACATTTATTGTGTGTGTGTGTGTGCGTGCCAGTGGCGTAGGGAACGGGCCCGCAAGCGACGCACTGCGGGGGGGCCCCCAGCCTCTAGGGGGCCCCCTAACATTGGATACTGTGGTGGGTTGACATAATTCACCCACGGTGGGTTGGGAGTATTGTTCCGCACGGACAGTTAAGTGCGTGGTACCCGAGTTGTTTATTCAGTTACTGCTTGCGTGTGTTGTTGACAATCGTTCATGTTCTTCATTAAACGTTTAGCTTTGTAATTTGATACGCCGCCTCCGACTCCCGTCTCTCGGCACTACGATACAAACTTATTTATTTTTATTTTTTTGCCAGCGAGACACAAGACCCTGCAGAAAAATGAGCAAGCAAAAGTACCTCAGTGGTGCGCAAAAACGGCAAGAGCAATATAAAATGTAACAAAATGCGAAAACTTCCCAAAATGTCATATTTTCTCACAAACCGACCCAAAGCAGCTTCTGCGACTAACGCGGGTAGGGATGCAGTTAGCCCTGGGTCAGGGACGAACGTCGTGGATGCACCTGTTGCACCGCTGTGGAGGTCAATGTTACTGCAGCTGGCAGGCTGACCCGGCCGAGAGATCGTAAAAATTATCAAAAGCTATCTGAGAAGGACAGACTCTCCAGACTAGCGATTCTCAGCATTGAAAGCCAGCGCGCACATCAAATGGATTTAACAAACAACTATGTTACATAGTGAAGGACTTCGCACAGACTAGGCTAATGCCAGGAGGAGAGGACGTTTTGGTCATTGTTAAAGGTAAGAATAGCCTATTATTATTTTATATTATTCGAGATATTTATTAATCTATGAATCAAATTAACTCGGGGTGGTGGGTAGCCTGTCGGTCTGTTCTTGTTGCCGTTTGTGTATGGACATGTCACACACACAGTCACACATACGGTGTCAGAATGATTCTGAGCAAACGGCCAGCGCGCTGTAGCTGATAGCTGTCCAGGCCAACCATACGGTCTATGCTGTAGGCTTTATGCAGCCTTAAAATAAATGTACCGCTACATCCGTTTGAGTTAACCTCCGTTGCGAAAGGGCCCTCGCCGCCACCTTGCGGGTGGGCCTCGGGATTTTGCGGTACGCCACTGGTGCGTGCGTGCGTGCGTGCGTGCGTGCGTGCGTGTGTGTATAAGCATATATTATCATTATTAATGTGTCTTTCTCCTTTGTTGCCTGTTAGTTCGTTTATATGTGTCTTCAGTGGTGTAGTCTAGTTTTTTCTAGTGGGTATACTGTGATTTTGCCCTCCCAGTCAGAGCGACACCTGTCCCGTAGCGACACCCCATAAGCACCACCACACTCACTTATGCATACAGTATGCATCTACACCAGTGTTTGCTGCCTTGGGGGGGGTGGCATGGACTGTACTTGTACATCAAGCTGCCTCACGCTACAGAAACAGGAGATAGGCTCCAGCCCCCTAAGGGCCGTTAGGCTCCAGAACCATCGGTTCTCAAGGCTACTTATGTGGTCTTGACTACATGTCCACTTTCTCACCTGGTTCTTGCTCTCTCTCTGGTGTGCCGACACCATCCTGCTCTCTCATTCTCTCCCTCTCTATCCCCCTCTCTCCCTCTTTTGCTGTCAACCAAAAGGCAAATATAACAACCAGAGTATTTATAATTTAATAAGAGGTATACATTGAATTCATATCAAATCATAACATCATTCTAATTTAATATTGGGTTGCTGTGGGCAATGCAGTCAGATACTGTCTTTACTTACTCTCTCACCTTTAAGAAAATCGTATGTCCCACTACAAAAAAACAGACATTTCCAATGAGTGAGGGTTTGTTCCAATGCTTCAATCCACTGTCCATGTACTGTAAATATACCATTATGGTATTACCATAAAGCCTAATTCTAGCAGAATAAGAAAGATTGTATATCTACTTTAAGTAAAATAATAAAGTGCATCCAGTTAGCTCTTTAGCTGGCATGTGTGCAGCAGACTAGCTCATCTAATCACCTCTGAGCACGCTAGCTAGCTTGCTAGTTCTTTGACACTATTATTCACATCATGAAACTATAATCAGACACTTTCTAGTCACAATAATAACGACTAATTTGAACCAACTTTCTCTGTCAGAACCATGGGCGTCACCACCATATATTTGGGGGGGGACGTGTCCCCCCCACCTTTGAAACAAGGTCGTTTGGACCCCCCCACATTTGCCATCAAAAATATGTTGCATGACTGGTCAGCGTTATTTTCATTGCTTCACAATCAAATCCACTTTATGAGTAGGGGATTGCCCATATCCAGAAGTCCACTCCGCGTTTTACTTCTGTTTTTAACACGGCAGCAGCAGAATCAGACACGCACGCAGATTCAAAACATTCAGACTGAGGCAAGACGATATTTAGATCATCCACCAAGATGGATATAAGGGGAAAAAAAATCTAAGAAGAGAAAAGTAAGTCAAAGTCATCCAAGTTTTCCCGTGAGTGGCCAAACAGCAACATTGCGTTCTCCCAAGGTCAAACACAGCCAGCTTTTCTGATAAGAATGTTAGCACCTTATGAGACATTCTCTGTATTAGCAATAGAATTAGCATAGCCTACTAGCAACCAAATACGAGCTAGATCAGCTATATGGCACTAGCAGTTTTGTTAGGCATTACTAGTGCGGTTAGACATGTTTAAATGCAGAACAGACACAGGCGAAATGTCATCAAAAGCACAGAATGGCGACAAACACCTCACAGTGCTTACCTGTTCTGTCATTATTGCATCTCCTGCCCGTGTTCATTGCCCTGAGCATTTGCACAATTTAATTTGGCCATTGCACCCACCCAAAGAATCAATTTTGCATCTGATTGCTTGAGCTAGGGTTAAAAAATAAGAAGAAAACACCTGTTCCATTTATTTTTCTATTTCTAAAATGCTTGTGATTGTATTTTTTGTATTGATGATTGTATTTCTATGTCAAATGTTCTATTAGAGAAAAACAATATGAACAAGTGCTCAATGCATCCCCATTTCTCCTGATATAGGTGGTTGAGAATGAGAGTGAGTCAGAGGCAGGGGCAGCAGGCAGGGGCAGTGGAGACAGCTCTAATTCACTCTTTGATTTTGTTTGTTTGTTATAGTTGTATGTTCTGCAATGCACTGAAGAGGGCTAAGTTTGATTGTAATAGGCTCTGAGTAGCCTAGGTACATATTTTATGTTTCCTCATAACTTTTTATTCAATTTGTTGACTCAAAGTTACCTCATTCTTTTCTAATTCACTCTTTGATTCTTTTTGAATCTTCATATTTAATAAAGTACCTAAAAAGTGCCACGTGTCAGTGTCAGGCCTCTGTGAGTTAAACCAAAACATAATAGTAGTCAGTAATTGCAGACCATGCCAGCTCCAAGGAAAAACAAAGAAAGAGGGAGATTATTTTGGGTGTAAAACGCACCAGAATGCAGGAAATGGAATCTACTATTTAAAAAATTTCGGGGGGGGGGACCCCCAGACCCCCCGAAAAATAAGTGTCCCCCCCACATTCAAAAAGCTGCTGACGCCCATGGTCAGAACACAGTAATTATATTTGCTAACGTTTCAACTTGCTTACTTTCTTCTGCAGAGCTTTCACCCTGCAAAAACTCTCTCGCGTCAAAACAAAACAAAACAAAACCATTCTCCAGCGCGGCATGAAGCGAAGTGTGGAGGTAGGTCTGGCCCGCCCACCCCAAGGCAATTGTAGGGGAAATACTGAGAGCATTCTGAACGACTGGTTATGCGATAACAAACATGTCAGAAAGTTCGATGTAAGTGCTTCGTAACACAGGCGGGGTGAATTCTATGAATAAAAGTGTGAAAGTTCTGTCACAAAACGCTGTTACGTATCCTCGCGCATTTTTAAGTGGGTATACGCAAATCATTGGCCTTTCCTAGTGGGTATACGGCGTAGTCCTGCGTATCACGTAGACTACACCACTGGCTTCCTCTCTCTCTCCCTCTCTCTCTTTCTCTTTCTCTCCAAAAAATCACGGTTAATAATATACCACATGCCGAGGAAAAAGTATACGATAGCTTCAAGTTCCTCCATGTTGCTATTGTTGTGGCTGTGTTGTGTCTCGTGAAAATATACGTCACCACCATGGCGCGCTGTTATGACGCGTAACTCCGCCTACTATCTCCTGCTCCTCCTACTCGTTCCTGGTCTCTTGTGTATAGTGGAAAAGCGCCAATATCCAGAACTGTTCAAAAGCGTGCCGAAGCGAGCTGTGCCAAGCCGTGCCGGGCCGGTCAGTGGAAAGGCGCCATATGGGGGGAGGGTAGGGTTTACGACCCTTTGTTAAAAGCCATGTGGTCATCTCAAAATGGCTTCTTGTGTTCTGAGCCCTACCCTCTGACCTATAACTCTCCTCTTTTGACACTCTCTGACCACCACTGCATCCTCTTCTCTGCCCCCCTGCCCCTACCGCGCCACCCCATCAAACGCACCATCTCCTTCCGTAACATAAAATCTGTCAACCCACTCACTCTATCCCAGTCCATATCTTCTGCCCTCCCCACTGACTCCACTCCCACCAACCCGGAAGACTATGCCACCTTACTCAACTCCATTCTCTCTGACTCCCTTGACTCACTGGCCCCCTTGAAAACCATCACTGTCTCCTTCACCACCTCCTCCCCCTGGTACACCCCTGAACTACGCACCATGAAACAGACCGGCCGCCAACTTGAACGACTACACAATAGAACCCACCTCACTGTCCATGCCGAAGTCTACAAGCAACATATCTCCTCCTACCGTGACGCACTCCAAGCTGCCAAATCTGCCTACTACTCCACCCTCATCAACACCTCCAATCGAAACCCCCGCACCCTCTTCTCCACTGTCAAGACACTACTCCAACCCCCGGACAACAACACAACTTCCTCCCCTGACCTCTGCAACTCCTTTCTCCACGCCTTCAACAGCAAGATCTCCCACATCAATAGCTCACTGACTGCCTCCATCTCCAACTCCACCACCCCCGCCCCCCCTGCTGTCATCTTCCCCCCTCCTGACTACCCCCCCCCCTACTCCTCTCACTACTTTCTCCCCTATTGACTCCTCCCTCATCACTACTATCATCACCGCCTCCAAAACAACCACCTGCTCCCTCGACCCCCTCCCTACAACCCTGACCAAGGCCTGCCTCCCTGCCCTCATCCCCCACCTCACTGCCCTCTTCAATCAGTCACTATCCCAAGGCCACGTTCCCTCAACCTACAAACTTGCCGCTGTCACCCCCATTCTCAAAAAGCCCACTCTTGACCCAGCCAATCTCTCCAACTACCGCCCCATCTCCAACCTACCATTCCTTTCCAAAACCCTTGAGCGCGTTGTCGCTGCCCAACTTCACTCCCACCTCCAATCCAACAAACTGTATGAACCCCTTCAATCTGGATTCCGCCCACATCACAGCACTGAAACAGCCCTGGTCAAAGTAATCAACGATCTCCTCACCTCTGCAGACTCAGGTGCCCTCAACATCCTAGTTCTACTAGACCTGAGCGCAGCCTTCGACACAGTGTCCCACTCCATCCTCCTTCAAAGGCTGCGTCAACTGGGTGTTGAGGGCACCGCCCTGGACTGGCTCACCTCCTACCTCACCAACAGACACCAGTTCATCTCCCTCTCCGGTCACACCTCCTCCTCCTCCTCTGTCACACAGGGGGTCCCACAAGGCTCAGTCCTCGGCCCCCTGCTCTTCCTCTGCTACACACTCCCCCTCGGTCACATCATCCGCCAATTCAACCTGGACTTCCACTGCTACGCTGATGACACACAGATTTACATCACCACAAACTCCACCCAGAACCCACCCCTCACTCACATCGAAACCTGCATCTCCGCAATAAAAACCTGGCTCACACACAACTTCCTCAAACTGAACAGTGAAAAGACAGAAGTCATCCTCATCGGCACCAAATCCACCCTCAATAAAACCGGACCCATCACACTCACCATTGACGATACTACCATCACCCCCTCCCCCCTGGCTCGCAACCTCGGCTTCATTCTGGACCCCACCCTCTCATTCGATCCCCACGTCAGTTCCATTGTCAAGACATCCTACTTCCACCTCCGAAACATTGCAAAAATCAGACACTGCCTCTCCCCCCCCGCTGCTGAATCCCTCATCCACGCCTTCATCTCCTCCCGCCTCGACTACTGCAACTCCCTACTCACCGGCATCACCTCCCGCTCCCTCCATAGACTCCAGATGGTCCAAAACTCTGCTGCACGCCTCCTCTCAAACACCCGCTCCCGTGACCACATCACTCCTGTCCTCCACTCTCTCCACTGGCTCCCCATCAAAGAACGTATACAATTCAAAGTCCTCATCCTCACATACAAAGCCCTCCACAGCCTGGCCCCCCCTTACCTGACTGACCTCCTTCTCCCCCACCGCCCTACCCGTACCCTCCGATCCTCATCCATTGTTCCCCTCACTGTCCCACCCTCAAAACTCAAAGGCTTCGGTCACCGTGCCTTCTCACGAGCCGCACCCCGCCTCTGGAACTCTCTCCCTCAACCACTCAGAGACTCACCCTCACTCCTCACTTTTAAATCCCACCTCAAAACCTACCTGTTCTCCCACGCCTACAGCCTCCCCTACCCCTAGCCATCTCCCCCATCCCTGCCACCCCCGCCCCCCCCCCTGGACATGCATACAACCTCCCCTATCCCTAACCATCTCCCCTCACCCTGCCACCCCCCTCCCCCCATGGACATGCATACAACCTCCCCTTCCCCGTTCGTTACCTCTGTGTTCTATGTGCTCATGTTATCTGTTGCTTGTTGTTTCTGTGTTTTCCGTTTTGCCCATATTGTCAGCGTCTTTGAGCCTCGGAAAAGCGCTATATAAATCGAATGTATTATTATTATTATTATAACCTGAAGTGACATCATGTGACCTATAACCTGAAATGACATAATGTGACCTATAACCTAATGACATCATGTGGATCATCCTAGTTTTCGCACCTTGGGCTTTTCTACAGTAAAGGTGATGGGATATTATTTGAAACTGTATTTACACATCATTGTTTACAAACAGGGGAGTGGAGCCAGGGGGTGAGGCTCTCTTCACCTCAGCCAGCCCCTCACCACCAGCAGCAGCTGCTCTTGTAACTGTTCCTTTGTTTGATAAATAGTCTGAGAACTCAGAGGTTCTACTTGTGATCTGTTCCAAACAAGTTAACAAGGTAACAACACCATAAAGGAAATAAAGTGAACCTGGTTTATCTTGATTCGCAAGGCGAACATGTCATCATTGTGTAACGTCCTGTCTGATAACATGTCATCATTGTGTAACGTCCTGTCTGATAACATGTCATCATTGTGTAACGTCCTGTCTGATAACATGTCATCAAATTGCTCCAGACTGCTTGTTATCCCGGATGACATTGGATGACTGCCAGTTTAGGACAGAATGCTTCAAAGCATAACAATCATATTATTATGACGTCATATTGTTTGTTATATTTAAATATAGGGGTTAGGGTTAGAGAGGTTTTAGATTTTATTTCATTTCTAACATTTCCCCATGCCAGTTATCCGGTATGACATGTTGTGAGTAAAGAGTCTAATAGCTCTTGACCTTTGTAAGGCAATAAACGTCGAATTCTGACGTCTGCCGTGTGAGACCAGGTTGCTCTAATTATTTAAAATACAAATAAATAAATAAACAAGAATGTGTTGTGTAACAACTCCCCCAAGATTCCCCTCCACCACAGAGAGACTAAACTGTCCTTCTGAAAGAGACTACACTGACATCCTCCATCCCAGACAGACTACAATGACCACCATCACAGTGTGACATGGGAGAGTTACTCCATATGAGAGTGGAGAAACCTATTCTTCAGGTAGCATGTGTTCCTGATGTTGTGGACTACTCTTTTATCAACAATTTCACAGTATTGCCCATTGGTGGCAGTTGACTTCATACCTATCCCAACAAGTTGGCGTGGTTCCCAAAAACATTTATGATGTAGGAACAGGAGGGTGTCAGTGATGGCTGAGGGTGGGAAGAGAAGCTTTGCTCCCTCCTTGTACTCTTCACAGCCTGTCAGGGGATCTTCTCTGTGGAGTGGCAGGAACACAGTCCCTTCAAACAGGAGCTGTGGATTCTCTGAAAATAAAAGACATCAAGTATTAAGGTAGGCTATAGATTCCCATCAATATTTGTTATACAAGGTCTTTCAGTAAGACTATTTTACCTGACATGGTAGCCCATATGCCTGTGATTTTCACCGGTTGCCTGTGGTTCCTGTCTTCACCAAGTAGGGTTGGGTTGAGTTGGGTTGGGGTTGTCTCCACAAATGACCCAACTCTGATAGTCTTTATATCAAATCTGAGAATGAAATTCAGTATGCTAATTATAAAAGGGGTATGCTATTGATAATAGCATATCATTTAGATTGTTTTTAATTTATTATTTTAGATAATTCATTATTTTAAAATATTATTTTCTTTAGATAAACAACTAAAATAAAACATCTAAATTAGATGCTATTGATACTGCATAGAAACACATTGATATAATATACTTGTATATTTCAGGGGACAATGTTGCACTCTGATATTTAGTGTGTCTCTGTGCTGCTTGCCCAGCAAGAGGGTTGTCAATATTTTGGATGACAGGCTAAATCTGAAGTATTAACTTAATTATTTTATATTGTTAATATAATATTGTCTGCTAATTATGGGTTAATTCATTCTTATCCTATCACCTCTGGGCCTGTGCGTATATCGAGTATAGGTTTAACTATGAGCCGAAACAAAAAATTACGAAACATCAAACACAGCAGAGGACAGGAGGGCTCTTTAAACAGGAGGCCTCTTTAAACAGGTGGACGAGTTGCCAATTGGTCCGCTACAGGCGCGCTAATGATGATAGACGTAACATCTGTCCAATCATGGGCGGGCACCGTGATTGAGAAAGGATTAAGAAAGGATTTAAAATTGTGAAAGGAGGAGACACAGAGGGGAAAATGTTCAATGTCAAAATGTTCATGCCAAACTAATAACATTTAGGGCCTGATTTACTAAGATCCCAAATAACGAATACTAATTGAAGTTCACACACAGGGGAAGTTGTGAGATATACTTGTTATAGGCTATACTTCAAATAAGGCCCGCTATCTTCTACATTGGAAAGATCAACAATCCTCACTGCACACCGTTAGTAGATCAGCTTGCAGATGTAGAACCAGTTTGCACATTAATAGGCCATTAATAGGCTAATAAGTTATAATTCTGTATTTTTGCTCTAGCTTATCATCGTACTCTAAACGATGCTGTCCAAGTGCGCCATCCTTCACTTTGGATATTCTTTCGGCACCTGAAGGATCAGCAAACGCTTTCAGAGGATAAGCTGGGGATGGCAGACAGAGGCCACGCTCCCCCAACAAGGAGACGGAAGTGGAGGGAGTTGGAGGCCCGTCTACTGAGGCTGAAAGAACAGTATATGCAGGGCCTCAGAGATCTGGCTTCGTACTGGAGGGCTGTCAGCCATAGCGTCCGTATGGGCTAGATCTTTTTGATCTTTGCATTTTTGCACATTTATTTGGATAGCACTTTGGCCTATGTTGTTGTTATTATTATTGTTATTGGCCTAATTTAATTATTATTGTTATTGTTATTATTGTTATTATGTATGCACAAACATAGTTTATTAGTTGGTTGCAATAAAAGCCTATATTTTGGATTGATATCTCTACTGTATTTATTTGATTTCGTTTGACAAAAATATAGAAAAAATATTTAATAATGTGTAAATATATATCAATGGTGTTCTTTTAGGAATATAAGATTTTCAATTCCATCTCGAAAATTATCTATCTAGGGAGTTATATAAAATGCTGAGACAATACTATGACATTCATTGTGTTCTTCATATTTCCAAGACATCAAACTCTCATGCAGTACCACATAACGACACCGGGGGTCGCACGTCAAACTCTCATGCAGTACCACATAACGACACATGGGGTCGTTTGACACAACGGCAGGCGGGGAACATAGGACCCTTTTTCGGAAGCGGGGAACATAGGACCCTTTTTCGGAAGCGGGGAACATAGAACCCTTTTTCGGAAGCGGGGAAGCGGGGAACATAGGACCCGGGGAATATAGGACCCGGGGAACATAGGTACGCTCCCCTGCTAATGCTAACATGCTGCTAACGCTAACACATGCTGCTAACCCTAACACATGCTGCTAACCCTAACACATGCTGCTAACCCCTAACACGTGCTGCTAACCCCTAACACAGGGCTGCCAAGAGAGAGTGATGGAAGGAGAGAGGGAGTGATGGAGGGAGACAGAGAGAGTGATGGAAGGAGAGAGAGGGAATGATGGAAGGAAACAGAGTGTATAATGGAAGGAGAGAGGGAGTGATGGAAGGAGATGGAGGGAGTGATGGAAGGAGAGAGGGCGTGATGGAAAGAGAGGGAGTGATGGAAGGAGACAGAGGGAGTGATGGAAGGAGAGAGAGCGCGATGGAAGGAGACAGAGAGAGTGATGGAAGGAGAGAGAGGGAATGATGGAATTAGAGAGAGGGCTTGATGGAAGGAGAGAGGGAGTGATGGAAGGAGAGAGAGGGCGCAATGGAAGGAGACAGAGAGAGTGATGGAAGGAAACAGAGGGCATAATGGAAGGAGAGAGGGAGTGATGGAAGGAGATGGAGGGAGTGATGGAAGGAGAGGGAGTGATGGAAGGAGAGAGGGAGTGATGGAAGGAGAGGGAGTGATGGAAGGAGACGGAGGGAGTGATGGAAGGAGAGAGAGAGTGATGGAAGGAGAGAGGGAGTGACGGAATGAGACAGAGGGAGTGATGGAAGGAGAGAGAGGGCTTGTTGGAAGGAGAGAGGGAGTGATGGAAGGAGAGGGAGTGATGGAAGGAGAGAAATGGCGTGATGTAAAGAGAGAGAGAGTGATGGAAGGAGAGAGGGAGTGACGGAATGAGATAGAATAGTTTAATGACCACACGACCTAGGTCGGTGGAATTTGTTGTCGGTACAGCTCATAAACAGTGTCAAAAAACATACACACATTGTACATGACATGAACACACATAACCACAAGACAAGACAGAACATATTTACAATTTACAATGTATACAGTGCAGTGAGTCAGGTGTTGAGAGTCCTTATGGCAGAGGGGAAAAAACTGTTTTTGAAGCGGGATGTTTTGGTGGCCAGGGATCGGTAGCGCCGTCCAGAGGGCAACAGTTGAAACAGGTGGTGAGACAGAGGGAGTGATGGAAGGAGAGAGAGGGCTTGATGGAAGGAGAGAGGGAGTGATGGAAGGAGAGAGAGGGCTTGATGGAAGGAGAGAGGGAGTGATGGAAGGAGAGGGAGTGATGGAAGGAGAGAGATGGCGTGATGTAAAGAGAGAGAGAGAGTGATGGAAGGAGAGAGGGAGTGACGGAATGAGACAGAGGGAGTGATGGAAGGAGAGAGGGCACGATGGAAGGAGACAGAGAGAGTGATGGAAGGAGAGAGGGAGTGATGGAAGGAGAGGGAGTGATGGAAGGAGACAGAGGGAGTGATGGAAGGAGAGAGAGGGAGTGGTGGAAGGAGAGAGGGAGTGATGGAAGGAGAGGGAGTGATGGAAGGAGACAGAGGGAGTGATGGAAGGAGAGAGAGGGAGTGGTGGAAGGAGAGAGAGGAAGGAGACAGAAGGAGTGATGGAAGGGGAGAGAGGGAGTGATTGAAGGAGAGAGAGGGAGTGATGGAAGGAGAGAGAGGGAGTGATGGAAGGAAAGAGGGCATGATGGAAGGAGAGAGGGAGTGATGGAAGGAGAGAGAGAGTGATGGAAGGAGAGAGGGAGTGACGGAATGAGACAGAGGGAGTGATGGAAGGAGAGAGGGCATGATGGAAGGAGAGAGGGAGTGATGGAAGGAGAGAGGGAGTGATGGAAGGAGAGGGAGTGATGGAAGGAGACAGAGGGAGTGATGGAAGGAGAGAGAGGGACACAGTAGATCAGGGAGGGACACAGTAGATCACCACATATTGTTAGATAAACTGAAAGCAATTGGGTTCGATAGAACATCGGTGAGCTGGATGCAATCCTACTTAGAGGGGAGGGAACAGGTGGTTAGTGTGAACGGAACACTGTCCCCCCCCCTCCCAGTGACCTGCGGCGTTCCACAAGGAAGCATATTGGGACCTTTACTGTTCCTAATATATGTGAATGACATGTCATCAGCATGTGATTGCAATTTGTTCCTGTTCGCGGATGACTCGGCTCTGCTGGTCTCTGACAGGGACATATTGCAGGTGGAAAAAGCGCTAAGCACTGAACTGAGTAGAATCTGCATCTGGCTAGCTGACAATAAACTATCAATACACCTAGGTAAAACTGAAACCATCCTATACGGATCCCCATCTAAACTCAGAAAGGCTGAACATTTTAAAATAAAAGTGGGTAACATTAATATCACAAGAAAAGAGGATATTACATACCTGGGCTCCATCTTAGAGGCAAATCTTTCCGGAGATAAAATGGCAGCAAAAGTAATCAAAAAAGTGAACCATAGAACTAGATTCTTGTACAGGATATCCTCACTTGTCAGTAAAAACACACTGAGGACCCTATCAGGAGCTCTCATTCAATGTCACTTCGACTATGCCGTAACATCATGGTACTATAGAACCACAAAGGCCCATAAAACAAGACTCCAGACAGCCCAAAATAAACTGGTTAGGCTTCTGCTAGGCCTCAACCCTAGGACACATCTAACCGCTGCTCATTTTTTGAGCCTTGATTGGCTACGAGTAGTTGACAGAGTGCAGCAGCTTGCACTGGGCCTGGTCTTCAAGATACGCTACACCACAAAGACACCCAAGTACCTGTCAACATACTTCCAAAAAGTGAACAACGTCCACACATACAATACCAGAGGAAGCTCCACGAACCACGTTCAACCGCGTTGCACCACAAACAAGGGGATAAACTCGTTTGCAAACTATGCAGTAAAAATGTGGAACGCCCTTCCTATAATCTTAAAGGAGTGCAAAACACTGCCCACCTTCAAAACCACTCTCAAAAAACATTTACAGGAGGCTGCAATCCGTAACTGGACCCTCTAAATCAAAAATCAGATTAAAAGACCCGAACTACACACTGTACATACTTTGTGTTTTGTCCCCCGCCCCCACCTGTGTTTTGTTGTATTGTTCTTCCCATGATGGATGTATATTTATCTTGTAGATAGTACTAGTTATTTGTCTGTATTATCTTGTAGATAGTACTAGTTTTTTTGTTGTCTGTCTTACATGTAACGATGAATTGAGAATCAAGGACCCCAATTGAAATAAGCCAGTGGCTTTCTTGGGTTTTTATCCTGTTAGTTGACCTTGTATGTAATATGTACTTTCATGTACCTACTTCTGCAAATCTTCTAATAAAGTTTTCAATCAATCAATCAAAGGGAGTGGTGGAAGGAGAGAGAGGAAGGAGACAGAAGGAGTGATGGAAGGGGAGAGAGGGAGTGATTGAAGGAGAGAGAGGGCGTGATGGAAGGAGAGAGAGTGATGGAAGGAGAGAGGGAGTGATGGAAGGAGACAGAGAGAGTGATGGAAGGAGAGAGAGGGAGTGATGGAAGGAGACAGAGGGCGTGTTGGAAGGAGAGAGAGGGAGTGATGGAAGGAGACAGAGGGCGTGTTGGAAGGAGAGAGAGGGAGTGATGGAAGGAGAGAGAGGGAGTGATGGAAGGAAAGAGACTTCATGATAGAAGGAGAGAGGGAGTGATGGAAGGAGACAGAGGGAGTGATGGAAGGAGAGAGAGGGCGCGATGGAAGGAGACAGAGAGATTGATGGAAGGAGAGAGAGGGAATGATGGAAGGAGAGAGGGAGTGATGGAAGGAGAGAGAGGGCTTCTTGGAAGGAGAGAGGGAGTGATGGAAGGAGAGAGAGGGAGTGATGGAAGGAGAGAGGGAGTGATGGAAGGAGAGAGGGCGCGATGGAAGGAGACAGAGAGAGTGATGGAAGGAAAGAGAGGGTATGATGGAAGGAGAGAGGGAGTGATGGAAGGAAAGAGAGGGTATGATGGAAGGAGAGAGGGAGTGATGGAAGGAGACGGAGGGAGTGATGGAAGGAGACAGGGAGTGATGGAAGGAGAGAGAGAGTGATGGAAGGAGAGAGGGAGTGATGGAAGGAAAGAGAGGGCATGATGGAAGGAGAGAGGGAGTGATGGAAGGAGACGGAGGGAGTAATGGAAGGAGAGAGAGAGTGATGGAAGGAGAGAGAGGGAGTGATGGAAGGAGAGAGAGGAAGGAGACAGAAGGAGTGATGGAAGGAGAGAGAGGAAGGAGACAGAAGGAGTGATGGAAGGAGAGAGAGGGAGTGATGGAAGTAGACAGGGCGTGATGGAAGGAGAGAGGGAGTGATGGAAGGAGAGAGGGAGTGATGGAAGGAGAGAGAGGGATTGATGGAAGGAGACAGAGGGAGTGATGGAAGGAGAGAGGGAATGAACGAAGGAGATAGAGAGTGATGGAAGGAGAGAGAGGTAGTGATGGAAGGAGAGAGAGAGATTGAAGGAGACAGGGAGTGATGGAAGGACAGAGGGAGTGATGGAATGAGAGAGAGTGGCGGAAAAAGAGAGAGTGCGTGATGGAAGGCGAGAGGGAGTGATGGAAGGAGAGAGGGAGTGATGGAAGGAGAGAGAGGGAGTGATGGAAGGAGAGAGGGAGTGATGGAAGGAGAGAGAGGGAGTGATGGAAGGAGAGAGGGAGTGATGGAAGGAGAGTGGGCGTGATGGAAGGAGAGAGAGGGCGTGATGGAAGGAGAGAGAGACAGATGGAAGGAGACAGGGAGTGATGGAAGGTCTGTGTGTGTGTGTGTGTGTGTGTGAATGTGTGTCTGTGTGTGTGAATGTGTGTCTGTGTGTGTGTGTGTGTGTGTGTGTGTCGAGGTCTGTGTGAGTGTGTGTGTGTGTGTGTCTCTGTGTGTGTGTGTGTGTCGAGGTCTGTGTGTGTGTGTGTGTGTGTGTGTGTGGGTGTGTGTGGGTGTGTGTGTGTGTGTGTGTGTGTGTGTGTCTGTGTGTGTGTGTGAGTGTGTGTGCTCTCACCCCCTCCGTAAACGGTGTGTGTCTCCTTGGTGGTCTTGCCAGGACACAGAGGGCGTCGTGGAGGGATCGCTCTGCCTCTTCCATGACCTGCTGGGCGGCTCCACTGAGACTACACACACACACACACACACACACACACACACACACACACACAGTCAGGAAGAGGAAACCCAGGGAGATTGGAAGCTATACCGTTGTTGTTTCCTGGCTGGACTACAGCTCCCAGCATGCCTCTCACCCAGGGCCACTCCAGAGAAGTGCAGCACTGTATCCTCCCCGATCATCACCTCAAAAAAAACAAATTCCAAATAAAAAACATTGTTATATAAGTAACAAAAGAATATGCAGTGTTTTCAGACATTGCATAATGTAAAGAAAACAAGTTAATATTATTTTTTAAACAACAAATACTAATGGTTTAACTTAGGAAGAGTTCAGTTGAACTTCACTACTTTAGCCACTAGATGGAGACAAACTGCTCTGCCTCAGATCCATCCCATCAGGTTGGTTACTCTCCACAGACAACGTTACCTAGGTGACCAGTCTGTGACCTTTGACCCTGGGTGACCAGTCTGTTACACCTTCACATGCTGTATTAGAATGCATGGCAGTGTCCCTCTGTACAGAGAGCATTGTCAGTTCCAATCCGTAAAGATACTGTATAAGTTGCATGAACAATCATGCTTCCATATAATCGCCGGAGACTTTAATCATGCTGACCTGAAGGTAGTACTACCGAAGTTCTATCAGCATGTTAAATGTGCAACAAGAGGAGAAAAAACACTGGATAAGGTATACACCAACATCAAGCTTGCATACAAGGCTAGACCGCTAGCTCATCTAGGCATGTCTGACCATGTGTCAATCCTCCTGATCCCAGCCTACACTACCATGAGGAAAAGTGCTCCCATCACCACTAAGACTGTCAGAACCTGGCGAGCAGGGTCCGCTCCACTGCAGATCTGCCTGAATGACACCTCATGGCAGGAATATGAGCATGAGGACCTGGAACAGTTCACGTCGTCGGTTCTGAACCACATAGTGAACTGCACCAACTCAGTCACCGTGGACAAACGGGTCCGGGTCTACCCCAACACGAAGCCATGGATGACTGGGAAGGTCCAAAAACTGATCAATGAGAGGGACAACGCCTTCGCAGGGAAGGGCACACTGCTGTACAGCACCACCAGGGCTAACCTAAAGCGCGGCATCCGGGAGGCCAAGGCAGACCACAGAGAGAAGATTGAGGAATGCTTCCTGAGCAACGACTCCAGGCGGGTGTGGCAGGGGGTTCAGCACATGACAAACTTCAGAGCCAACAGGCTCACAGCCGCAGAGGACGACCCCCTGCTGGCGGAAAAGCTGAACTCCTTCTACGCCCGGTTCGACGAGGGGCGAACGGAGGTAACCACAACACAAACACCACTCTCTCCAGCTCTCAGCAGCCTCACCCTCACAGAGCATGAAGTGAGACGCGTGCTGAAGGCGGTGGACCCCAGGAAAGCCTCAGGGCCGGATGGCGTCCTGGGACGGGTGCTGAGGGACTGCGCCGACCAGCTGGCCGGGGTTTTCACCAACATCTTCAACCAGTCCCTGTCCCAGGCCACCATCCCACCCTGCCTGAAAACCTCAACTATCATCCCAGTCCCGAAGAAAAGCACGGTGAGCTGCCTAAACGACTACCACCCGGTGGCACTCACACCAATCATCATGAAGTGCTTCGAGAAACTAGTCCGGGCCCACATAGTCACACGCCTCCCGCCCAACCTGGATCCATACCAGTTCGCCTACAGAGCCCACAGGTCCACAGAGGACGCCATCGCGACGACTCTCCACTCCACTCTATCCCACCTGGAGAGGGGAAACAGCTACGCGAGACTACTCTTTGTGGACTTCAGCTCTGCCTTCAACACCATCCTTCCAGACAGGCTAGTGACCAAACTACTAGACCTGGGACTATCACACTCTATATGTGCATGGATCAAGGACTTCCTGTCTGACCGCCCCCAGAGGGTGCGGGTGGGCTCCCACACCTCCACAGCCCTCAGACTCAGCACTGGGTCCCCCCAGGGCTGCGTGCTAAGCCCCATCCTCTACAACCTCTACACCTACGACTTCACCCCCGTCCACCCCAGCAACTCCATTGTAAAGTTTGCAGACGACACCACCGTGGTGGGCTGCATCTCGGGGGAGGACGAGGCGGCGTACAGGGATGAGGTAGAGCAGCTGAGCAAGCTGTGCAAGGTTAACAACCTGCTGCTGAACCAGTCAAAGACCCAGGAAATCATCGTGGACTTCAGGAGGAAAAAATCTGAGGTCCAGCCCCTGCTCATCGACGGAGGGAGCGTGGAGAGAGTCTCAACCCTCCGATTCCTGGGGGTGCACATACAGGATGACCTGTCCTGGAAGAACAACACAGCAGCCATCATCAAGAAGGCACAACAGCGGCTCTTCTTCCTGAGAGTCCTCAGGAAGGACCACACCAGACAGGAGATACTGGTGGCCTTCTACCGCTGCGCAGTGGAGAGCATCCTCACCTACTGCATCTGCAACTGGTTCTCCAGCTGCACAGCCGCAGAGAGGAATGCGCTACAGAGAGTCGTGAGAACGGCCCAGAAGATCACCGGCGCCCCCCTCCCCTCTCTGGAAGCGCTGTACAACACACGCTGCCTCAGGAAGGCCTCCAAGATCTCCAGAGACCCATCCCACCCTGGGTACGAACACTTTGCTCGGCTGCCCTCGAATAGGCGGTACAGGACCATGTTCGCAAGGACGAACAGACTGAAGCTCAGCTTCTACCCCAGGGCCATCCAGGCCCTGAACACAGCAAAGACCTAGGTTCTGGGCCCTGGACAGTCTGGACGGATTGATGGCAGCTGCTGGATTGAAAAATCAGGTGTAGTGCTGAGGCACAAATGTGTACATTTCAAGCCTGCAAACTGCGACACTTTAAATGAATGTGCAATAACACTATGTGCAATATGACAACCCTAGGGTACATAAGGTTGCAGAGAAATAGGAAATGTTAGAATAGGTATAGCATAGCATAGAGTACAGCACAGTGTTTTATCTGTACAGTATAGTATAGTGGATAGTGTTTATAGCCTTTATTTATGTAAACCAGCTCCTTTCCCTTCTTGTTTTTTTTTCTTTCCTAGCACCAGGGGAGCCCCCCCTCCCAAATTTCGTTGTTTGGTACCTGTACTATATCAATGACAAATAAAGACCATTCATTCATTCATTCATTCAATGACAGCCTGAAAGACAGATTTATGCAATATATATTTATTCCAGCAGAGGGCGCTCTAATGTTACAAGAATCAAACCCTCTGAGCTCACAAGAACAGGTTGGCTGTACATTCCCCCCAAAATAAAGTTATAACCAGTACTCAAGTTGTAAAAAAAAAAAATCAGGGGGGATGGTGGATTTTATCGTATGGGGACAATTTGTGCTGATGACAGCGCAGTGGGTGGGAGACCAACTGTGTATACCCTTTTGATTATTATTAAAGCATAAAGATAATGATTATACTACTAAAACAACATGCATGTTATGGATGTTAGGTGTCAGATACTCCTGTCATTGCTCTTGACCAAGGCATTACATAGGGTCAAATGCAGAGGACAATTAGAGCAAAATAATGTTTTTATTTGATAAAATGACATACGGGATGGAAAGGGGGATGGCAGTTTTAGAAAGGGGATGATTTTGACCACTTTTATTTCAGGGGGATGCCATCCCCCCTCAACTCGAGTGCTGGTTATAACTTATAACCACATTTATGTGAAATGATGAATTATCAGTCTGACAACTGAGGGCACGTTTTCATACATTTAGTTAAGATCAGTTCAGAGAACTTGAATCTCCTCAAAATGGCAACTTGTTATGCACAGTGTTGTATCTGTACAGTACAGTACAGTATAGTTGTACAGTATAGTATAGTGGATAGTGTACATAGCCTTTATTTATGTAAACCAGCTATTTTTCCCTTCTTGTTTTTAGTATTTTTATTCCTAGCACCAGGGGAGCCCCCCCTCCCAAATTTCGTTGTATGGTACCTGTACTATATCAATGACAATAAAGACCATTCATTCATTCATTAGCTCAACAGACACGATCAAAAAGACACCACCATAATAGAGTCTGCAGAAAAAATATATAATAATTACTCCTTATTAGACCTACATTTAGTGGATAATGGGTTGGTGGCTCTTTATTGTTTAGACCTTCATTTATTTTCTTTTTGCTACATTTATTCTAAGTTATGATTTTCCTACGAATTGGCAGCCCAGTAAGTGTCTCAGTCGAAGTGCAGAGCCAGCTGGAGCTCTATTTCCATCGCATGAGTCATTTGCTTTGAGTTCCAGCAGCAGTTCCTCCATGCTGATCACAGACCGCTTCCTGACTACGTCACGTGTCCTCTGGGTTGACTACTGGGAGCAATCTGTCCCGCAGCATTTCACCTTCTACCTCTGAAGTGGTCAAGACAAGTCACCGACGTTAACATGCACATGGCTGTGTAGACCTGGGGATTACATCTACAGCTCCACACCGCTACTGACAACTTGTTTGAGCCCACTCGGCCGAGGAGAAGCCATGGCTACAGTCATCTGCCGAGTCCAGTACCTGGAGGATTCGGACCCGTTCGTGTGTACTAACTTCCCCGAGCCCAGGCGACCCCCGCCGTACAGTCTCGATGAAAACATCGCATTGAGCGAGCAAATTGCCGGTGTTCATAATCTCTTGGAGGCACCTTTGAAGGTAAGTTTAGAGGAGGGCTAGTCTGGCTTTTATTACGAACCAGGCGCGTTCAGAAAATGTTTGCGCGTGCAGCAGGTAAGTAACCCTCAGGTGTGACACGATACATGCGATGTCTGGATGAACCTGGCAGATAGGTGGAAAGTCATATTACCTGATTATGTCCGTGTTAAAACTTCTGCAAAGTAACTTGTCCGCGTATGTAGGCTACTTTCACAGTGCGCGTATACCTGTAGAGTAATTCTCACGCGTTATTGTAAATAATGCAGATCGGCCGTTTTACACTGACGTGATGCATGAATGAATGAATGAGAGTCAGTGGTCTGTCAGTAACATGACTGATATTCTCTGTTGACATGAAACAAGCGTATTAACAAGCCATTTCTTCACATAACCTGTAGCTCAGCTTTACGATTGGTGTTATTGCGGTTTTAAAGTTATTTACACAATGTAATTCATTCCAAGTCTGAGCGTTGTATAAGGAGTTTACTGGTTAGGGCCGACTTAAACCTAGTCCTGGACTTTCAATGTCAAATCTCCATTGAAGATGCTTTTTTTTTTTTGTGCAAGGCTTAAGCCTTGTCTGTGAAACCGCCCCTGAATGTTTCATACCACTTCAAACACAAATGTTCATTATCAGATAAGAACTTGAGACGGCTTGTCCCCCCACCCCAAAAAAACACATTCCTTAACCACTACAATCTCTAATCACTCTCACTCTGGGGCCAAATACTTGCCCTGGCCTTTTTTTTATTTTTTAGATCTGAAGCAAAGTAATAAAAAAAATGTAATCTCCAATTTGTAATCTTTTTAATACACATGTGAACATATGCAGGCCGATAGAGATGCATATCCCTCTGTGTGTTTCCGCCGCTTCGTTCGTTAGTTTAACGTGTTTTCCGGTCAATATTTCGTCGATCTGGATCAAGTCAGTGAGGGCTAAATTGAGTTAATACCTAAGGAAAGGGTGGGATCTGTAAACAGAAGATAAGCCCCTTTTCAACTAGCCTCGTACGCAGGGATGGGAAGCCAGTGGGGCTGGTTGGATAATGTTATAATTATAATAATGTAGAATGCGCCATCATGCCGTTCTGGTGCGATAAGGAGTAAGAATGTGTCTTCCTTCCCCCTCTGATAGGACGCTGACTTTGGGGCTGCGTTCGTAAATTCGCCCTGGGAATCTGATCAGCACTCATGGAATGCCTCTTGTCCAATCACATTACTTGGTCCCTTTATGACGTTGAACCCAGTGTGCGCTCCGGCGCTCTCAGGTGCGAATTTACGAACGCACCCTTGGCCGAATTCCATCTGCATTGTTTGCAAACTTTGCTCATGACTTGACTGGTGGCTCATTGCCTCGGCATTGTTGATATTCTGAGAATTAAGAATGTGGATGATGATGATTGGTTGGTATTTAAAGGCTGTGATGCTTCTGCATATCAGTATGCACAAGGAAGTATGCCCTTATCATGCCACGGGAGAGGAAAGTTGTGTTTTTTCATTCGCTGTTATAGAGCAGAGCAGTGGAGTTGGCCAAGGCCAAGGCAACACTGCCAGCCTTATCAGACTGATGACAAAAATGCTATTAAAAGCTGTTATGTATTCTCTAATCTCCAAATTAGCTGAAAGCATCCCCACATTTGAAGGATGACAACATCTTTCGAGAAAGATATGAGACAATGTGGCTCTACAAATGGCTCTTTCTTGTTGTCTTAATCCATCAAGCACGGTTAGGCATTTAGAGATATGAATACGTTTAGTTAGATGTGATAGAACGTTGTGAAGGATGCCAGAATGAGAGTGTTGGGTCACACTTCGTATAACACCGTGGAATGAAGTGGTAATAACATGCCAATGAAACACTTGAACACTTTATTTATAACCAACGGAGTAAACATATTTGTTATTTATCATCTTACTAACTTAGGCCAACATTGTTTATGCAGCTTGATAATTACTGTACAGAGCAATGTGGATAATATTTTTGAGAAACTATTATTGTTACCATGTTATTACCACGTTGTTCTGTGGTGTAGGAAGTGTTACCTAAAGGGTGTGTGTCTGAGGTGTGTATGTGGCCTACACATTTCCCTTGGTTTGACATCCCCTGACACATGGGCCATCCAATCAGTTAACGCTGCAGCCAATCAAAGGCCTTCCCCAAACCCAAGAGTGACAGGAAGGAGAAGGAGCAACAATGGCGGCTATTTTGTTTACTTTCCATCGACTTTCGGGTTTCTAATGGCTTTCTAACTGTTGCCCCCCCCCCCCCCCCAGTTGGAGGAGTGTGCCCTCCAGCTGGCCCCCAATGGCCACTACCTGGAGTTGGAGCTGTCCCTGGCGGAGCAGAGGGACGACCTGGAGCACCTGTACGAGGACGTGGCGTAAGGATGCCTCTACTTCTCTTCTCTCCTCCTCTCCTCTCCTCTCCTTTAAGGATTCTTCTTCTTCCCTCCTTCCCTCCTCCTCTCCTTTAAGGATGTCTCTAATTCCTCCTTTCCTCTCCTTTAAGGATGCCTCTACTTCCCTTCTTTCCTCTTCCGCTCCTCTCCTCTCAGGATGCCTTTTCTTCCCTTCTCTCCTCCTCTCCTCTCCTTTAAGGAGGCCTCTACTTCCTTCCTTCCCTCCTCCTCTCCTCTCCTTTTTTTTTTATAAATTTGTTTTTTCAGATTTTATCCCTTTTTCACCCAATTTGGTAGCCAATTTAACCCAACTTAGCATCCAATTATCCCCTGCCTATTGCATTGGATCCGCCGCCCGACCCCGTGGCCGGCAGTCCCAGAGGAGGGCGCCAGGCAGACTAGGCTGACTGGCTCCTCGAGCCCAGTACCGTTATTCCGGCACCCCAGGGGGCGGTGTTGCGCGACGGATCCTAGTCCAGAAATACTCCTATACCCCCCCTCGGAAGCGGCCGGCCAATATGCCGCTTCCCGTGTGCCTCGGCCATATTCTGGATCTGGCGAGCCGGGATACGAACCCCGGCCCCGGTGGGCAGCATGCACTAGCGGCCAGTGCGTAGACCGCTACACCACCGCGGGGCTCTCCTCTCCTCTCCTTTAAGGATTTCTCTTCCCTCCTACCCTCCTCCTCTCCTCTCCTCTATTCTCCGGATATCTCTACTTCCAACCTTTCCTCTTCCTCTCCTCTCCTCCCCTTTAAGGATGCCTCTTCTTCTCTCCACTCCTCTCCTTTAAGGATGTCCCTTCTTCCCTCCTGTCCTCCTCCTCTCCTCTCACACGAAACACTCTAACTCTCCGGTCGCGGCAGCTCAGCTTAGATATTGATGTGGGAAAATCTGTTCATGTCATTTTCTACAAAAAAACAAGTCAGAGTGTCTGTCTGACTGGCTAACTGTCTGTCTCTATTTCTGTCTGTCTGTCTGTGTCTTCCTTTCTCTATCTGTCTCTATGTCTGTCTATCTGCCTGTCTCTCTCTCTGTCTGACTAACTGACTGTCTCTCTGTAGGGCTGCAACGATTAGTCGACATAATCGACGACGTCGATCATAAAAACTCGTCGACGTGGAATTTTTGTGTCGACGCATCGTATAAAAAAAAAACGGGAGCCATGCAAGAATCAGCTGGGTAAGTTTTAGCTAACGTTGTTAGCCAACTGGCTAACGTTATATTGTTAGGGTCGTAATGTTTATGTTAGCTCTACTGTTACATGTTGGAAAACAACTTCTCATGGACAGGGCTGTACATGCTATGAGCGTTTGTGCTATTAATTTATTTGCCCTGTGGCACGCGTGTGACAGACAGAGGCGCTTGTATGTAACGTTACGTAGCAGGGGTTTTCCATGTTGAAGCCAGGAGAACGCGAGATGAAATGAAGTGAGGGGTGGTCGCTATTAAAATACCAGGTAGTCATGGTGGATGATCATGAATGATGCTTGATAAGTGAATGCTATTTCAATTATGTTGAGTCCACCAGCGAGCTGTCTGTAAGATAAACAGTGCCAAGCGTAGCCTACTAACGTGAGCTGTCTGTAGTCTAGCCAGCAATGCTAGCTAGCCAATCAACTAGCTCTGTGAGCAGCTGTAGCTTGGCGTAACGTTAGGTTAGATAGCTAGTTAAGCCGGATTTATGCTTCTGCGTCGCCATTTACCCGCAGCGAAAAGCCACACGACTAATCGCGACTAACCGAAAAAATAATCGTCAGATTAGTCGACTACCAAAATAATCGTTAGTTGCAGCCCTATCTGTCTGTCTGTCTTCCTTTCTCTATCTGTCTCTCTGTTTGTCTATTTGCCTGTCTCTCTCTTTCTCTCTGTCTGTCTATCTACCTGTCTCTCTCTCCCTCTCTCTCTCTCTGTCTCTCTCTCTCTATTTCTCTGTTTATCTGCCTGTCTGTCTGATTGCCTGCACGCCTGTCTGTCTGTCCGTCTGTCTGGGAAGTCCAACAGGACTCAGAGCGTGGTTCCTCAGGGCTCGGTTGGTAGGACCAGATGAGTCATATGGCTCTGAGGGCCAGGCCAGGGCTGTGTCTGCAGGGAGGGTGACGTCACAGATGAGATAGCGTTCAGTGATGACTAGACTGAGATAAGGCTGAAGGAGCAGGTTGAAGACGGGGTCAATGGAAAGGGGCTTGACACACACATGGCCAACCCAACCTGTACGACAGTTTATTTGTCATATGCTGCACACGATACAGGTGTAAAGGGTGCAATGAAATGAGATTCCTCTCAACAGTGCGGTGAAAATAGCAAAGAGGTAAAAGTAACAACAATATTACATACTAAGGCAATAAGTGGTGAATTACAAGTACTAAGTCAATAACAATATTAAAGTATAAATATATATAGAGAGAGAATTAGAGTTTAGTGTCCCTTCAATGTCAATCCTATGTTCCCCTTTTGTAGTCCCCTTGTCTCTGTGCCTGTAGTGTGTAGTGAAGTAGTGTCTAGTGAAGTTGTGAGTTGTATGGTATCTCTGTAGTGTGGTGTCTCTGTAGTGTGTAGTGTGGTGTCTCTGTAGTGTGGTGTCTCTGTAGTGTGTATCTCTGTAGTGTGTAGTGTGTAGTGTCTCTGTAGTGTGTAGTGTGGTGTCTCTGTAGTGTGTGGTGTCTCTGTAGTGTGTAGTGTGGTGTGTGTGTAGTGTGTAGTGTGTAGTGTGTATCTCTGTAGTGAAGTAGTGTGGTGTCTCTGTAGTGTGTAGTGTGGTGTCTCTGTAGTGTGTAGTGTGGTGTCTGTAGTGTGTAGTGTGGTGTCTCTGTAGTGTGTATCTCTGTAGTGAAGTAGTGTGGTGTCTCTGTAGTGTGTAGTGTGGTGTCTGTAGTGTGTAGTGTGGTGTCTCTGTAGTGTGTATCTCTGTAGTGAAGTAGTGTGGTGTCTCTGTAGTGTGTAGTGTGGTGTCTCTGTAGTGTGTAGTGTGGTGTGGTGTGGTGTCTCTGTAGTGTGTAGTGTGGTGTGGTGTGGTGTCTCTGTAGTGTGTAGTGTGGTGTGGTGTGGTGTCTCTGTAGTGTGTAGTGTGGTGTGGTGTGGTGTCTCTGTAGTGTGTAGGGTGGTATCTCTGTAGTGTGTAGTGTGTAGTGTGTATCTCTGTAGTGTGTAGGGTGGTATCTCTGTAGTGTGTAGTGTGGTGTGGTATCTCTGTAGTGTGTAGGGTGTAGTGTCTAGTGAAGTAGTGTAGTGTGTTGTATGGTATCTCTGTAGTGTGTAGTGTGGTGTGGTGTCTCTGTAGTGTGGTGTGGTGTCTCTGTAGTGTGTAGTGTGTATCTCTGTAGTGAAGTAGTGTGGTGTCTCTGTAGTGTGTAGTGTGTAGTGTGTATCTCTGTAGTGAAGTAGTGTGGTGTCTCTGTAGTGTGTAGTGTGTAGTGTGTATCTCTGTAGTGAAGTAGTGTGGTGTCTCTGTAGTGTGTAGTGTGGTGTGGTATCTCTGTAGTGTGTAGGGTGTAGTGTCTAGTGAAGTAGTGTAGTGTGTTGTATGGTATCTCTAGTAGTGTAGTGTGGTGTGGTGTGGTATCTCTGTAGTGTAGAACAGGAGGAGAGAGAGATGCTGGTGACACTGCTCTCTGTGGCGTGAGTCCAGACAGGCGTGTCACTCCATGTCCCTGTGAAGTGTCTCTGTTCACACACTCATAACATCTCTGGGATTAGGGAGGGAGGGAGAGAGGTAGAGGGAGGGAGGGAGGGAGGGAGGGAGGGAGAGAGAGAGGTAGAGGGAGGGAGGGAGGGAGGGAGAGAGAGAGGTAGAGGGAGGGAGGTAGAGGGAGGTAGAGGGAGGGAGGGAGGTAGAGGGAGAGAGAGAGGTAGAGGGAGGGAGGGAGAGAGAGAGGTAGAGGGAGGGAGAGAGGTAGAGGGAGGGAGGGAGAGAGGTAGAGGGAGGGAGGGAGGGAGGGAGGTATGGAGAAAGAGAGAGAGACAGAGATCATAATCATAATGCCCAGTCATTTGACCTCAGAACTGTGGGCGAGCCACACTTTGTTATTCATATCTGGCTTTCTTGTCACTTGACTTTTACATTTACTCATTGTATTCCACTGTGATTCTTGACTGGTCCAGGCTTGTAGAGGCCAGAGTCAGATACAAAACACACTCACCCCCACACACACACACACTAGCTAGTTACTGTGGTGGAACGATGCCAACAGACAACAGTATTGTTAATGACATCGTCTAGCCTCTTTGAACTCACAAGATCAAAATGGCGTCTGGGGGGAGAGGGAGCGTGAATAATAATAACTTTATCGGACACAATAGAATGCCTTGTATGGCCCAAGAAGCTACTTTAGCTACTTTATTACCTGTTGTCAAATACAATATTAGGCAGTAATTTGATCATCGTTCAAGGCGACTCGATTATTGCAAAAGATGGAAAGAGATAATTAGGCTCCGAAAGGACAGAGAATATTCAGAGTTAGGCTCCTTTCTACATCCTCTAGTACTGCTTGTGCACTTTTCTGCTGAGTGTACGTTTAGGCTAGGTGTGGAGGGACACCCTGGACACTGGTTGGCCAACAGCAGCCAGCTTATGACTGGTGTCCATGTCACTGAATTATTTACGTCTTACACACCCACACACACACACACACACCGTGACACACACACAGTCACACACACACAGTCACACACACACAGACACACGTATCGTCTCTCTCAGACACACACACACACACACACACACACTGTCTCACACACCCACACACAGACACACTGTCACACACACACACACACACTGTCTCCCACACACACACACACACACACACACACGCCCTCTCCCACACACAGTGTCTCACACACACACACACACACACACACACACACCCTCTCCCACACACAGCCTGACCTGTTCAATCTTGTTAGGAAGCAGAATCAGCCCTGCAACCTCTGGGCAAGTCACGCTGAAGGACCAACAACCCAGTGTGTGTGTCCATGAGATGAACAAGCGTCTGCCGCCGGTGTCGCCAGGGGCAACAGCCATACGTCCACCCTGGCTTTCCCCCTTTTGAATATTCATACCATCTTGGATCTAGATTTCTCTCTCCCTCTCTCAGAAACAGATGGGGATTGTTTCCCTGCAAGGGACCGACTGTTTCACATCTATGAGGTCTTTTCACAAACTCGCCAAACAATGAAAATGTTTACGATGGCGGAATGCGTCAGGCCTGGAAGCGACAGGAATCAGACCTCGGTCTCCCCCCCCCCCCCCCCCCCCCTACGCCCCTCCCACGTGACGAAGGCACGTCCTGTCCTGCCTCTGTGTGGCATTCCCAACCCCCTCAGAGGTCGTCTTGTCTAAACCGTTCATATTATATCAACCCCAAGTTCATCATCATCATCATCATCATCATCATCATCTTCATCATCATCAGTCAGGCTACTGACCAGGGGGGTCTTCCATCAACGTCGCTAAAGGACAATCAAGGCTTGTTTCTTTTAAAAGAGATTTTTTTAGATGTATTTAATCCAGCCTTATTTTGACAAGTCTCCCTCCTTTAGCGACGTTGATGGAATACCCCCCCAGGCTGACAAACAAGCTGGGTCAAATAGCACAAATAGTTGAGTGCCTCCGTTCCCCTCTGAAGACCACTGAAGATTACTTTTGTGTTTTAGGGGGGGGAACAGCAACAACAACATGGCTGGCAGTTGGGTGATCTTGGTGCGGTTGTCATGGAAACAGCATCATTC
>NC_137679.1:39635885-39640885 GCF_963989245.1 Nansenia antarctica | reverse complement strand
ATGTCCTAATCATCGTTTCTGCTTGAGAGAATTGATTAGTTTAATGGAGAATGGGACAAATGATAGTTTTAAGAGCTTATAGTTACATCTTGGCATGCGAAGCCTTCTACCTAGGGGGAGAACTTCGTATTCTGTGGAGAGCGGATGTTGGGGGTCTGCGATTATCTTGTTAGCCTTGTCCAGGACAGCTTTTTCATATAGTTTATTTAGGATCACATAGTCTCTTTCACCTACAATTTTCATAGCTGTTTTGTGAATGCTGACTAGTCTGTTTTTTTGTTGTACAGTTAAGTTGCCAAACCACACAATTATTCCATATCTGATTACACTTTCAACAATGGACTGATAGAAAATTCTCATGATCTGCTTTCTCACCCCATAAAGTCTGAGTCGCCTCAGGTGATAAAGCCTCTGCTGTAGTTTGTTACATAAGCTGTCTAAGTGTGTATTCCAGCAGAGATGGTTGTCTAACTGAATACCTAAGCACTTATAAGAGGGCACCTGGATGATTGTTTGGTCTTTAACGACCACAGGCTCATGGTCAGTTACCTGCCTTGGGTCTAACACAACCTCCTGAGTTTTGGTGGGGTTTAAGATGAGATGGTTGCTGTCGCACCATTTAGTGAATATATTAATCTCATCATGGAGCACCGAGGGGTCTGTATCTTTATCAAGGAGACTTAGAATTGCAGTGTCGTCAGCATATTTTATAATATGGTTGCTTGGGTGGTTACTTTTACAGTCGTTGGTGTATACTGAGAAAAGATATGGAGACAGAACGCAACCTTGGGGGACACCTGTACTGCAGTGTTTAGTCACTGACAGTGTTCCATTGACTTTCACTTGCTGTTCTCTTTCTAACATGAAGGAATGGATCCATTTGATTAAAGTACTATTGACACCCATGTCTTTGAGCTTTCCTAAGAGCACGTGGGGTTGTACCGTATTAAAGGCGGAACTAAAGTCAACAAACATAATTCGGGCATAGGCCTTTTTGTTCTCGAGGTGCTTGGATACAGAATGTGTGATATAGAGAATAGCATCCTCCGTGCTACGGTTCTGTTTATAGGCAAATTGAAAAACATCTAGCAGTGGGTCAATGTGTTTTCTAAGCAGAGACAGTACATATCTTTCAAAACATTTCATCACAATGGAAGTTAGAGCTATGGGGCGGAAGTCATTATTCTCCATGGCACGAGGTTTTTTCGGCACAGGGATTATAATTGACTTCCTCCACAGAGCTGGAACCTCGGTATTCAGGGACTTTTCAAATAGCGGACACCATGCTGTTGTTAGTTCTTCTGCACAGTTTTTGAGAAGAGAAGCTGATAGACCGTCTGGACCTGTGGACCTGTTGGTAGACACCCTGCTAAAGAGACGTTGAATGCTGGTAGGATTTACCTCCAATAAAAAACAACAGCAATGTAATAAACAACACTATGAGCAAAAACTGTTAAGACAATGACAGAAATCAGCAGTAGAGCAATAAGACTGTAAATTAGATTATGTAAACGAATATAGATTACATTGTCGTGTGTGTGTGTGACAGGGGGGGCAGTGGAACTGCACATGCTCATGTTTACGCGCATGAAGTCTACTGTTTACATTTACGTTTTTGCCGTTTAGCAGAAGCCTTAATATTCCAAAGCGACTTACAAATCAATACATTTGACGTAGTAAGAAGTGAATCATCCATCCACCGGTCAGAGCAGGAAAAGTAATCTATGGTCAGGCCTGGGGCCATTGGCAGTCGTCGTGCTAGAAGAAGGTTTTTTATTTTACCCACATAAAGTCTAGTCTAGTCTAGTGATGCAGACATTACTGTTTCTCTACTATAAATTAACAAATAAAAGTCATTCTTCCTTCTTCTAGCATTGTAACTGCCAAAGGCTCCTGGTTTTGGCATAGATTACTTTGTCTTATGATGACTGATGGATAGATGATCCACTTAATTAGACAAATGTATTTGTTGTTAGTCGCTTTGGATAATGGCATCTGATAAAAGGCCCAACATTTTAAATGTAAAATGGGAAGACACCCGTGTGTACTGGCCTGGGGCTGTTGCATGCAAGGCCACTAATGACATCATCACCATGACAACGATCCGTTAGACCACAGGAAGTGCGGGGGCTTCCCTACCCAAACACACATCAGGAACAGCTGAGGACTCATCGCTTGTTTTTAAGCTCCTGCACAGCGAGTCACTCAGACAACCGGGAGATAGGCTAAGTTGCAACATGATGTTGACTGCTTGTTCAACAGCGTTTCCCGGTGTTCTCCTCTGTGTTCTCCTCTGTGTTCTACGGGGAGTGCTCCGCTCCGCAAAATTTTTTGTCACACTTCCTCGTTTCCGTCCTCTGGCAGATTAAGTAGGAGGGCTTCCCCCTCCTTTTTCCTCCGGAGTGTAGCCAGGTGGTTTCCAGAACGCGCCATTTCCTCGTTGGCAGAAGGTCCTACTGCTGCAGAGTTCACCTGAGGGTGGCTGTGGCTCAGGAGGTGGAGCCGGCGGCGTCTAACGATCGCAAGGTCGGCGGTTCGATCCCCGGCTCCTCCTCCTGTCCATGTGTCGAGGTGTCCTTGGGCAAGACACGTGCCTTGCATGGTACCTTGCCGCCATTGGTGTGTAAATGTGTATGTGAATGAGAGGCCATTGTAAAGCACCTTTGGAACAAGGCGCTACATAAGTGCAGTCCATTGTAGGTGACTATCAGAAATCTGAAGTGTCTTATCCAGGTGAAGGTTGGTGTTTAGGAAGTAGTTATTATATTAGGAAGTAGTTAGAATTCCGGTCTTT
Organism: Nansenia antarctica; assembly: GCF_963989245.1. Lineage (NCBI taxonomy): Eukaryota > Metazoa > Chordata > Actinopteri > Argentiniformes > Microstomatidae > Nansenia > Nansenia antarctica. Next base: position 39,638,091 of record NC_137679.1, on the reverse strand, counting down.
GATCTGTGCCCTAAGGACAACCTCAACCCACAGCACTGTCACTGCAGCTGTCACTCAACCCAAACGCCTTTGTGTAGTCAACATTGTTCTAATTGTACTAGGTACAAGGTGCCTAGGTACAATTGTCTCACAGGGTTACACACACACACACACACACACACACACACACACACGCTACCCTGCCCATGTCCTAGAACACACTGAGACTATGCCACATGACGGTAGTGTATAGCCAAGGCATTGGTTAGACATTAGCAGTGCCAAGCCAGCTGGCTAAGACTCAGACGCTAATGGGATATGAAGCTCTCCACTTACCTCCTCCCAAAAGGACAAAATCATTAAATATCGTCAATGACGGACGAGTCTGGCAATGGAAGGGTGAAAGAAACCACTACAGGGCAAACACACACACACACACACACACACACACACACACACACACGCATGCTTTGTCCTACCCACACACATTTAGCACATCAGCAGTAGTATGTTTTTGCTGATGTGTGACAGTTCCCTGCAGTAAGTAGACTATGTACTGTTCGATGGAAGCACGTGTGTGTGTAGCACCGTCTCCTGACACGGCACATACGTGAGCCACAGGCGCTGTGCTGGGAGGCACATTACCAGACTGTGAGTGTTTGGGTTGTTGTTGTGTTCTCCTCAGGAAGCTCCTCCCTGACGCATTTCTCCTGCTGTGCCTGGAACTGACTCTGACTCTGACTCTGACTCTCTGTCTCTGCCTCTCTGACTCACTGTCTCTCTGACTCTGGTTCTGTCTCTACCTCTCTGTCTCTGACTGCCTGTCTCTGTCTCTGTCTCTCTGCCTCTGCCTGTGCCTCTCTGCCTCTCTGTCTCTGCCTCTGTCTCTGTCTCTGTCTCGGCCTCTGTCTCTGTCTGTCTGTCTCTGACTCTGACTGTCTCTCTCTCGCTCCCTCTGCCTCTGTCTCTGCCTCTGCCTCTGTCTCTGACTCTATCTGTCTGCCTTATCTCCTACTTGTGAGAACATTGTGAGAACATGCTGCAGGGCTGAGGGTGAGTGTGTCAGGGTACAGGGGAGAACAGTACGCACAGCGCTGTACAAAGCCATGGTTACGGAGCGCGGACCCATACAACAACCATGTGCAGTCATCACATCCTGAGGTGACTCACTCTGAATACAAGACGTGTGTGTGTGTGTGTGTGTGTGTGTGTGTGTGTGTGTGTGTATAGATGTGTGTGTTTCTGTGTGTGTCTCTGTGTGTGTGTGTGTCAGTGGCGGTGGTAAATGCTTAAAATGTAAACGTAAACACTAACACACCATGTGGCCCTCACTGACCCTCAAGCCAATTGGACGCGCACCGCACACTCAAACATCCCACCCACCCACCCACACACACACACACACACACACACACACACACACACACATACACAAACACAGATGCACATACACATACACAGATGCTCATACACACACAAACACTCACACACATACACTGCAGACGCCTCATTTCAAAGCGACTTACAACAAACACATTTGACTAAGTAAGTGAATTATCTGTCCGCCAGTCATAGCAGGAAAAAGTAATCTATGCTCAAGCCAGGGGCCGTTGGCAGTCATTGTGTTTAGTGTGTGTGTGTGTGTGTGTGTGTGTGTGTGTGTGTGTGTGTGGGGCGTGTCCATTTGGCTTGACCCTCAGTTACGGCCATGTGGTGTTAGTGTGTGTCTGTGTGTGTGTGTGCATCTGTGTGTGGGTGGGCGCACACGTCCATTTGGCTTGAGTGTCAGTGACGGCCACATGGTGTATCTGTGTCTGTCTGTGTGTGTGTCTGTATGTATCTTTGTGTGTGTCTGTATGTGTCTGTGTGTGTCATTGTGTGTGTGGGTGATGGCCGCGTTGACCACCAGGAGCGTTTCCTTCCACTCAGAGGGAGGGGCTACAGTCAAATGACACACAGCCCACGCCTCCCACCACCCCTGGGCGCATCGTACATATTTACATTTTTACCATTTAGCAGACACTTTTATCTTAAGTGACTTACAGTCTTTCTGGAGTAACTTAGGGGCTAAGTGCCTTACTTACTCAAGGGCACACTACGTAGTGGTGGTGTTCCCAGGTGGGATTTGAACTCATGACCTCCTGATCTCAAGTCCAACTCGATAGGGGGATCGCCCCTATTGCGTTCCACTCATTAACACATCAACAACATAGACAACACAAGGCTG
>NC_137679.1:39588275-39635685 GCF_963989245.1 Nansenia antarctica | reverse complement strand
AGAAAGTCAATTTAGTAACAGTCAAAGTTCCTCCTGTATGGGTGCCTGTTCTGCGTGTTGGGACTTCTCCTTCTATTAATCCAGGGGGAGAAGTAATCCTTCCTTATAACATTGTAGCTGCCAATGGCCCCTGGTCCTGACATCTATGTTTTCCTTATGATGACTGATGGATAGACGATTCACTTATTCACTTACTTCAGACAGATGCACTTGTAAGTTGTAAGTCGCTTTGGATAAAAAGCCGTCTGCTAAATGTCAGAAATGTAAATGTTGGGGTGCGGTAGAGAGTGTTAGCTAGCTCAGTAGCCGCGGCCCAGCGCCTGGGTGTGTGTACGCAGCAGCCCTGTCAGCCACAGAGAGCTGGTGTTGATCAGTATCTGAGGTAATTGTGCTTCAGCTGAGTAAAGTGGTGCCAGATGGCTGGTGGCTACCGCCTAGCATTAGCATTCATCCCTCTGGCTACAGCCATTATCTGTGGGGCGTTAAGAGATGCTGTGGGTAGATAACCCATACAGGACAGGTTCTGGTGGTTCTGGTGATACAACTGGGTACCTCAGTCTGACCAGTGGGGAAGCAGTGGGCCTCTGGGACCTGTTGGTGATTTTGTTGACGATGTTTGTTTAGCCCAAGAGTGATTTTGAACTGGTTTGTTTTTCTTTCAGGACAATTTCACTACAACATGTTCGACTTGTTCCTGGGGGGTATTCCATCAACATCGCTAAAGGAGAACCTGGGCTTATTTAGTTTAAAAAAGTCCAGCCTTATTTTGATAAATCTCTCGAGACCACACGCGTGTGTGTTGTATGTATGTATGTGTGCGTGCGTGCGTGTGTGTGTGTGTGTGTGTGTGTGCTTGCGCACGTGTGTGCATGTGTGTGTGTGTGTGTGTGTGTGTGTGTGTGTGTGTTATATACACCAAGAGGTTGGTAGGTAACGAGGTCCAGCGGTAGCTCCTAGCGAGCGGAGCGGCTAGCGTCCAGGCCTCATTAGCGGCGGCTGACTGAACGCAGCTGAACGCAGCAGCCTCCGTCCTCCAGATGCTGGAAATAATTTAAATTGCTGCACGAGTTGAGTTTTGTCGGCTTGCGCCAAGAATGTGCCCTTTTCTGAGTGATCCAGGTTTGTGTGTTTTGGTTTGAGTCCTTATATGGATGCGAGGGGTTTCCTACGCAGGGGTGGCTTCTACCTGGAGAGCAGACCACCAGAGGGATCAGGGGTATCGCTGCTGTGACCTTTGACCCCTGGGGTCCTGCTGCTGCTGCTACTGTTCACAGGCCTCTGGGAACCACAGTGGTCTTAACCTCTACAGGGGCTGGTTGTGTTCAGCTTGTTTAACTCTCTGTCTCTCTCTCTCTTACTCACACTCTCCCTCCCTCCCTCTCCCTCCCTCTCTCTCTCTCTCACTTTGTCTCTCTCTCTCCCTCTCTCTGTGTGTCTGTCTCCCTCTCCCTCTCCCTCTCTCTCTCTCTCTCCCTCCCTCTCCCTCTCCCTCTCTCTCTCTCTCCCTCTCTGTGTCTGTCTCCACCTCTCTCTCTCTCTCTCTCTCTCTCTCTCTCTCTCTCTCTCTCTCTCTCTCTCTCTCTCTCTCTCTCTCTCTCTCTCTCTCTCCCTCTCTGTCTCTCTCTCCCTCTCCCGGAAACACGTTGGGTGGCTGCAGTCTCCCGTCTGGACCTTGGTGTAGTCTGACGCTCCACGGGGGGTATTTATTTGGCCGACTGCTGTGAAGATACGGGGTCAAAGGTCAAATACTGCGTCCCCCCGGTGAAAGTCAACAAAGAGAGACCAGTCTCCTGTCTGACCTTGTCGCTGGCAGGAATGTCGCTGTTAAGCCAACATTTGTGTGAAGCAGCGGGGCTTCCAACTGAAACCACACACACGCACACATGGACACACACACACACACACACACACACACACCATCCTCCTCCTCCTCCCCTTGCCCTGTCAGAAACCCTCTCTGCTGGGACGCGCCACACACTGAGCTGGATTAGGAGTATATCGAATGCGGTATCACCCTGATTTCACGGTTTCCAACGCAATATCCTGTCTGGGTATCGCCGCTTGTCTCTGTCCTTATCCCTCCGATATTCCCTGTTAGTCCCAGACACCCCTACAGAACACTACACAACCACCGCAGCATCTGCCAGTCACGACACAGAACCACCACCGCCGCGTCCGTCTGCCAATCAGGGCACAGAACCACCGCAGCATCTGCCAATCAGACCCCCAGGATTCCAGAATCAACAGAGACTAGGGGGGGGGGGGTAGTGGCACCGCTCTGAGGGATCAGGCTGGGCTCAGGTTCAATCAGAAAGAGACTCCTGGATGAAATGAGGGGGATGAAGAGATTTATCTGAGGGGGAGATCGTGGGGGGGGGGGGGGGGGGGGGGGTGGCCTAACGTCAGGGGTAGTGTAGGAACAGCGTTGTAATTCTTGGATCATGTACAGGTTTATGTATTAATAACTGCAGGAAGTGAGGAGTTGAGAAGGTCAAGTCGAGACGCTTTTTTATCCGAGGCGGCTTACTGACATAGCAGACGCTTTTATCCAAAAGTCTCCCTGGATGTAACTTAAGGTGTACTCAAGGGCACACCATTGGTGGTGGTGGTGGTGGTGGTGGTGGTGGTGGTGGTGGTGGTGGTGGTGGTGGTGGCGGTGGCGGTGGCGGTGGCGGTGGCGGTGGCGGTGGCGGTGGCGGTGGTGCTCCCCCCCAGGTGGGATTTGAACTCATGACCTTCTGATCATCAGTTCAATTCACTATCCACTAGGCCACCCCCCTACCCCAGGGATGGGTGTGTGTGTGTACGTCTCAGAGGGCTTGGCAAGCCCCTCGCTAGGGGGTCACCTGTCCCCTGGTGGTCTTTCCTCCCTAGGGGCTCAGCTGGTCTACCCTCCTCTCCTCCCTCTCCTCCACCTGGTCTACCCTCCTCTCCTCCACCTGGTCTACCCTCCTCTCCTCCCTCTCCTCCACCTGGTCTACCCTCCTCTCCTCCACCTGGTCTACCCTCCTCTCCTCCACCTGTTCTACCCTCCTCTCCTCCACCTGGTCTACCCTCCTCTCCTCCACCTGGTCTACCCTCCTCTCCTCCCTCTCCTCCACCTGGTCTACCCTCCTCTCCTCCACCTGGTCTACCCTCCTCTCCTCCACCTGGTCTACCCTCCTCTCCTCCCCTCTCCTCCACCTGGTCTACCTCCCTCTCCTCCACCTGGTCTACCCTCCTCTCCTCCACCTGGTCTACCCTCCTCTCCTCCACCTGGTCTACCCTCCTCTCCTCCCTCTCCTCCACCTGGTCTACCTCCCTCTCCTCCACCTGTTCTACCCTCCTCTCCTCCACCTGGTCTACCCTCCTCTCCTCCACCTGGTCTACCCTCCTCTCCTCCCTCTCCTCCACCTGGTCTACCCTCCTCTCCTCCCTCTCCTCCACCTGGTCTACCCTCCTCTCCTCCCTCTCCTCCACCTGGTCTACCTCCCTCTCCTCCACCTGGTCTACCTCCCTCTCCTCCACCTGGTCTACCTCCCTCTCCTCCACCTGTTCTACCCTCCTCTCCTCCACCTGGTCTACCCTCCTCTCCTCCACCTGGTCTACCCTCCTCTCCTCCCTCTCCTCCACCTGGTCTACCCTCCTCTCCTCCACCTGGTCTACCTTCCTCTCCTCCCTCTCCTCCACCTGGTCTACCCTCCTCTCCTCCCTCTCCTCCACCTGGTCTACCCTCCTCTCCTCCCTCACCTCCACCTGGTCTACCCTCCTCTCCTCCACCTGGTCTACCTTCCTCTCCTCCCTCTCCTCCACCTGGTCTACCTTCCTCTCCTCCCTCTCCTCCACCTGGTCTACCTTCCTCTTCTCCCTCTCCTCCACCTGGTCTACCTTCCTCGCCTCCCTCTCCTCCACCTGGTCTACCCTCCTCTCCTCCCTCTCCTCCACCTGGTCTACCCTCCTCTCCTCCCTCTCCTCCACCTGGTCTACCTCCCTCTCCTCCACCTGGTCTACCCTCCTCTCCTCCCTCTCCTCCACCTGGTCTACCTCCCTCTCCTCCACCTGGTCTACCCTCCTCTCCTCCCTCTCCTCCACCTGGTCTACCCTCCTCTCCTCCACCTGGTCTACCCTCCTCTCCTCCCTCTCCTCCACCTGGTCTACCCTCCTCTCCTCCACCTGGTCTACCCTCCTCTCCTCCACCTGGTCTATCCTCCTCTCCTCCCTCTCCTCCACCTGGTCTACCCTCCTCTCCTCCCTCTCCTCCACCTGGTCTACCCTCCTCTCCTCCACCTGGTCTACCCTCCTCTCCTCCCTCTCCTCCACCTGGTCTACCCTCCTCTCCTCCCTCTCCTCCACCTGGTCTACCTCCCTCTCCTCCACCTGGTCTACCCTCCTCTCCTCCCTCTCCTCCACCTGGTCTACCTCCCTCTCCTCCACCTGGTCTACCCTCCTCTCCTCCACCTGGTCTACCCTCCTCTCCTCCCTCTCCTCCACCTGGTCTACCTCCCTCTCCTCCACCTGGTCTACCCTCCTCTCCTCCCTCTCCTCCACCTGGTCTACCTCCCTCTCCTCCCCCTGGTCTACCCTCCTCTCCCCCACCTGTCCCACCTGGTCTACCTCCCTCTCCTCCACCTGGCTCTCCTCCTTAGGGGCCCACCTGTCCCTGGTGGTCTACCCTCCTCTCCTCTCTAGGGGGGGTCACCTGTCCCAACTGGCATACCTTCCTCTCCTCCACCTGTCCCACCTGGCCTACCTGGCTCTCCTCCCGCCTGGTCCCGTCACCGTGGGAACACCAGAGGGAACGGCTCATTCCGACTAAGCTCATTCTGGCTGACTACAGGAATGTGCTGATGACCTGCTCTTCTCAGAAGTGCCCCTCAAGTCTCTCTCTCCCTCTCTTCCTCTAGACTGGTTGTTGCTGGTATTGTCTCCCTCTCTCTCTCTCTCTCTCTCTACTTACTTACTTTCTCTCTCTGTCTGGGTCGGTATTTAACCTTCCTTTCTCATCTAACCCCCATTGTCTCCTCTCTGTCTGTCTCTCTCTCTTTCTCTGTCACTGTCTCTCTCTCTCTCTCTCTCTCTCTCTCTCTCTCTCTGGTTTCTCCCCCCCTCTTCTCTCTCTGAAGACTGAAGACACCCATAGAAAAAGCTGAAGAGTAGGGATGCTCCGATCTGGATTTTTGGGGCCGATACCGATCACCGATTTTTTTCCTCAAGATCAACCGATACCGATACCGATACCGATTTTTTTTTAAATACATAACTGTAGGCCTACTGACTGGATAGCCTACATATTTTTTGCTTTTTAGACAAAAGTTTTGATCCATTAGGCACCAAGCAAACGCAGACCCATTTTTATGGCATAGTAAAGGTCTGGCCTATCACCCAGTTAGGGCCTGAAGCCCAAGTCAGTGATATGGCTGTATAAAAGACATCATAAACGTGGCCTTCATGGTTTACATACTGTTACGTCCTCCTATGTTTTCTGTTCAGTTATCTGTCTTCCCCAGAAAGTGTGTGTGTGTGTTTGTGTGTGTGTGTGTGTGTTTAAGCTCTTGAGTCATTCTGTTCAAATGCTTTTAGCGTTTAGCTCATGCAGCTGACTTCTTCTACACCTGGAGGAAGTGATAAGGTGCAATGAGGTTTTTACAGATAATCTTTATGGCTACGACCGAAACTGAGTCCTGAGAGCCTAGCGCAAGTGAGCTACACAGATTGCTGGCGTTGTTGGGTTTCTAATCCTTTTATAATCAGTTGTTTAGTTTATAAAACTCAAAAACGTGGGAAACCCCACAGAGATTTACAGTGTTTGGGACATGTGTTCACTCCCCCCCCTCACGATCCAACGATAACTGTGTTCTGGTTGGTATCATTCTTGCAGAATTATGAATCTATATCCTTTGAAACTTTTCTAGGTCAGTGTAATAGAGCACTCTTCTTTTAAACAGATGATTCTGTCTAAACAACCAGTGCAGTGTTATGTAACCTTCCCCAGTAACTGATGTCCTCATTAGCCTACTACAAGTCAGAGCTGATGGCCAAGGCCACATTTTTGGCACGGTATTCCCCCCCCCTCCCCCGAACCCTCCTCCCCACTCCCCCACGAGGCTTTCCCACAACAACATGAGAAGGACCCTAAAGTGTGTGTGTGTGTGTGTGTCTGTCTGTCTGTCGGTGTGTCTGTCGGTGTGTCTCTGTGTCTGTCTGTCGGTGTGTGTCTCTGTGTCTGTCTGTCGGTGTGTCTGTCTGTCTGTCTCTCTGTGTCTGCGTGTGTGTCTGTGTCTGTGTGTTTGTGTCTGTGTGTGTCTGCGTGCGCCCACCCGTGCATGTCTGCGTGTTGTGTGTGTGTGTGTGTGTGTGTGTGTGTGTGTGTGTGTGTGTGCACCCACCCGCGCATGTGTGTGTCTGTCTGTGTCTGTCTGTGTCTGTGTTGTGTGTTTGTGTGTGCACCCACCCGCGCATATGTGTGTGTTTATTTGGATTATGACGTGGCGTTCTCCCCGACCGTAAACACTGCTGTCCTGTTGTCTCTAGCTGTCAGTCCGTCCTCTCACGCACCCTGGCTGAGGGACAAACTGCACATCACTTGTTGACAGAACGTGTTATGAACGACAGTTCTCATAACCCCTCCCCCCCCTCTCTCTCTCTCACAAGAACACTCTCCTTCTTTTTTATTGGTTTACCCCCTCCTTCCTTCAAATGTCATATCGCTACTCTGAGGTTTTATAGTGGACACATGAGACGAGGGTAGAGTGCCCACATGCGTAAAGGAAAAAGCAGAGAGAGGGAAGAGGGCGAGAGAGAGAGGGCAGTGGGATCGGGGGATAGTTCCAGGAATAGTTGGACCCGGTCCCATGTGTCAGTCCCTTAATATACCCTCTCTGACTGGGGGAACAGATCGTTACTTTGTGGTCCGTGTGTCCCATGACCGCGCAGGCCGAGGCCGCAAGGCATCCTTCATAATAATGTGTGACAGCAGCTGGTGAGACCGGGAACAAGTCGGCAACCAACCAGTCAAAAATGTTCAGACTTTTATTCTGAAAATGTTAAATACATTTCAATGTTGTTGAAAATCAATGACACACTCGCTAGTCAAGCCGAAATATTGCAATGCAATGGATTCGGTGAGTACTCACCACTACTCTATACTCACTAGGTAGTAGTGGGGATTACTCACCGAATTTATTTACATTTTTCAGAATAAAAGTCTGAACAATTTGTCTCGCGAGACTTATCAAAATAAGCCGGATTTTCCTTTAGCAACATTGATGGAATACCCCCCAGGGTAGTGATTTCTCACCAGGCTGTGTTGTGTGGTTGGTGGCTAGGCGAAGGAAGGTGTTCAGTTGTTCCAGAATCTTCTCATTAATCTCTCTTCATCCCTCTTTTTTTAGTCTAAATTGTGTGTTTACTTGGCCTGGGAACATCCTGCCTGCTGCCCTCCTGATAACCACCCAGGCTCTGTGTGTGTGTGTGTGTGTGTGTGTGTGTGTGTGTCTGGGTTTCCGTTAGAAAAAATTGCCGCCGGACATCGTGTCCGGGAAGATTTCGATTTACCGGACAAACGTGATATATTCCGGTCATCATATTAAAATATTTAAAAAAAAAAATAAATAAATAAAAAAATCTAATATAGCTGTTTGTCGCGGTGATTACTGTTGTGTAGCGGCCTATATATGCCATTTAATGTCTATTTCTCATCCGATACGATTAGATGCGAGCTATATAATATATAATAATATAACATGATTCGCATGCGCGCTATGCCATTATGTCCAGCGCTGAACGGGCGCCTCACTGGGAACTGAACAGACAGCATCGATCAATGAACAGACTCCACATTACGTTAACTGAAGTTTGTTAAATTGTTTGGGATTAATGTGAGTTTTCTATTTTCTCTTTCCAGTTTTACCCTTTTTTTTATCAATAAAACAACGTCATTTCTATAACCAGGTCTCGCTGGTTGGGAAGGCATTTCGTTTAGCTGCCTGTCAAATCATACTTAATCGGACTCGGGAGTATGTCAATGAGGAGAACATAACTGTTTATTGAGAAACAATAGGCAGGCTGGGATACGTATATAAAGAAATACCACAATGTCTAGATGTATAACATTTTATTGAACAGTGCAAGCATGTAGGCTTCTGGCGTGACATCGTACCCCTAACGTTCTTAGGGCTTGTTTGAAAAGCTTAGACTGAAAGTTAGTGCCCTGGTCAGATTGTATAACAAGAGGAAGACCGAATGTGGAAAAAAACGTTGTTAAAGCTTTCACCACTGAGCTGGCTGATATGTTACGCAACGGAACAGCTTCGGGAAAACGAGTAGCAGCGCACATAATAGTAAGCAAATACTGACTTCCACTTTTAGTCCTAGGCAAAGGTCCAACACAATCAATTATTACACGTTCAAATGGCTCCCCTATAGCAGGAATGGGATGCAATGGTGCGGGTGGAATGGATTGATTAGGCTTACCCGCCATCTGACAAGCAACAGCGGCAGTGCTTGGCAACATCCGCCTTCAGTCCGGGCCAAAAGAAATGTTTCAATATCAGCTGATAAGTTTTAGTTATACCTAAATGTCCTGACCACTGGCTCTCATGTGCTACAGATAACACCTGTTGTCTATAACCCACAGGCACAACCACTTGTTTTACAGTATTCCACTCACAACCATTTGCATTAGGAGGAGACCATTTACGCATTAATATCCCATCGTTAAGGAAATAAACTACGTTGCCCCCTATTTCAGATTCCTCACTAGCTGCATGTAAAAAACATTTGTTTAATGACTGATCAGCTACTTGAGCGACACGCAATCGCTCGCCGGTTACAGGCAGAGATAGGCTGTCAGCGGATGGTATGTTAGGACTCGGGGAGGATGGTAACTCTACCACTTTCTCCCTGGGAGAAGCTGAAACAATCGGGTTCTCATCCCTTTCAGAAAAGGCTTGCATAATCACACTATCACAGAGAGAAACATCGCTATCCTCCTCTCTGCCTCGACTCGATTGTGCACGAGTTATAGCGCACACCGGAAACAACCGCTGTTTCGCATAGGCAGCCTACACATTAGGAGTCATCATCATGCCGGTGTCAAATCATATCATAATAAAATAAATACATAGCCTATATATTCGTCTTTTTTAAAATAGAAGGAATCAGAATGTGAACTTTAGCGAATTGTATTCAAATTGTGCTTAGAGGGAATTATTTTCACCGGACATTTATGTCCGACGAGTTTTAAATTTGTCGGACTTCAACAACTTTTACCGGACAAAGTCCGGGAATTACCGGTTAACGGAAACCCTGGTGTGTGTGTGTGTGTGTGTGTGTGTGTGTGTGTGTGTGTGTGTGTGTGTGTGTGTGTGTGTGTGTGTGTGTGTGTGTGTGTGTGAGAGAGAGAGAGAGTGTGTGTGTACATGTGTGTGTTTGAGTGAGTGTGTGTGTACATGTATGTGTCTGTACATTTGAGTGTGTGTGTGTTTGAGAGAGAGTGTGTGTGTGTGTGTGTGTGTGTGTGTGTGTGTGTGTGTGTGTGTGTGTGTGTGTGTGTGTGCATGGCTGCATTGTGTGTGCGCGGCTGTCTGTGGTCTTTTCATTGGTCGCCTTCCTAACATCAGTGTTGTGTGTGTGTGTGTGTGTATGTGTGTATGTGTGTATGTGTGTATGTGTGTATGTATGTATGTATGTATGTGTGTGTGTGTGTGTGGGTGGGTTATCTATACAGACCAGCCCTGTGTGTCTATAGGCTGTCAGCTGTCATACAGAAGCACTTTAACCCCCCAGCCTGCCTTCCTTCCTCCTGGGGACAAACATACATGATTGCTGCTGGCTAGGAGGGAGATGGCAGGCCACACACACACACACACACACACACACACACACACACACACACACAGAGGGGAGGGAGGGTGATGGCAGTCTCCACACACACACACAAGGAGGGAGATGGAAGTGATGGCAGCCCCCCCCCCCCCCCCACACACACACAGGGAGAGGAAAGGGGTGATCATGGCAGGCCAGACACACACACACACACACACACACACACACACACACACAGTCGCAGTAAACACACCACATGACCCTCATAGTGACAGACCGCCGGTCGTCAAAGCAACAGAAACAACAACCAGACCCGTTCCAACCCAAACTGGTCACCGCTCAACCCTTCCTTATTTCATCCTCTCCTCTGCTCCAAGAGAGTAGCGACACGCCATTAATCACCTCTCAGGAATGTAATCCTGTTATATATTTAATACTCAGTGGGGGAAATAAGTATTTGACACATTAATGTTTTAATTCAATATTTCCATTGCAGCTATTCACATGAAATGTAGACCAGGCAGACATTGGTATTATTAACTCAATAAAACTACACAGAACATTGTAACATTCCGATCCATAAAAGAAAGTTATGTGCTATAAAGTGGAATGACACAGGAAAGAAGTATTGAACACACTAACTGATTGGCACAAGCTAGCTGAACAGAAGCCTTTGTTGTTTCCTATGAAACAATTCAGTTTTCTTCAAGAGGCTTCCTGTCCGAAAACACTAATCTCTCACAGTGATCAGCCATGACTGGTACTGGGAATGGATATGACTGGGACTGGGACTGGGAATGGATATGACTGGGACTGGGACTGGGACTGGGAATGGATATGACTGGGGCTGGTACTGGGAATGGATATGACTGGGACTGGGAATGGATATGACTGGGACTGGGAATGGATATGACTGGTACTGGGAATGGATATGACTGGTACTGGGAATGGATATGACTGGTACTGGGAATGGATATGACTGGTACTGGGAATGGATATGACTGGGACTGGGAATGGATATGACTGGTACTGGGAATGGATATGACTGGGACTGGGAATGGATATGACTGGGACTGGTACTGGGAATGGATATGACTGGGACTGGTACTGGGAATGGATATGACTGGGACTGGTACTGGGAATGGATATGACTGGGAATGGATATGACTGGGACTGGGAATGGGAATGGATATGACTGGGACTGGGAATGGGAATGAATATGACTGGGACTGGGACTGGGAATGGATATGACTGGTACTGGGAATGGATATGACTGGGGCTGAGACTGAGACTGGAGATAGATAGATAGATAGATATAGATACTTTATTGATCCCCGATTGGAAATTCAGGTGTTACTGCAGCCAAACAACAACATAAAGTAAAATACAACAATAACATTATTAATAACATAATAACCACTACATCAGGTAAACCTAGACTGTGGACAATTCCTGTGGAAATTGAAGTGCCCCCCCCCCCCCGGGCCACTCCACTGCATCCCCGGCGAAGACCGCGTTTCTCTAGCTCACCCAGGGGCCGGGCTAACTAAGCACACTTAATAAAATACAAAATAAAATAAAGAGAGACCTAATAGACATCTGAAAACCTTATGCAGTAGGTTTGAACATCCTCCAGCCTGACTCTGATCACCCTGATCGACCTAGCCAGGATATGGTGGTGATTCTTGGTACATGGGAAAGTTTTTTTGGGATAAAGGTTTTTTGGGGATAAAGGTTTTTCGGGGATAAAGCTTTCAACAGAACAGTGATCTGTACCAGAGGCCAACTCTGATCCTTCCTCAACGAACGCATGATACTGTGTTTGTTTTGAAGGAAGACCCAAAATAGACAGATACATAAACAGGCGTGAGAACTCAAACTCTAACAGACAATTAGTTCTCAGTCAGCTGTACCGGGCTGTCTCTGGGCCGGCTGGGTAGAGCAGTGATGTGGAGGGAAAAAGCAATAGCGCTTAACCGCCTTTTTATGAAAATGACGTTAGCGTTCGTCATTTTCTCCAGTGTCCGACCTTTACCCACCTTGTTTCTACCACGGCGTAGGGCTATGACGGTCAGGGAATTCTGGGTAACGGTCGGTTGTCCGTCGCAAATAACCGTCATATAACCGTCAAATAACCGTCATATAATCGTCATATAATCGTCAAATAACAGTCATATAACAGTCAAATAACCGTCATAACCATCATATAATCGTCATATAACCGTCAAGTAACCATCATATAACCGTCACAACATCACTGCTCTACCCAGCCAGGCCAGGGACAGCAGGCAGGAGAGGGTCCACTCTCCACAGAGAACTGATTGTCTGTTTGAGTTTGAATTCTCACGCCTGTTTATGTATCTGTCCGTCATATAACCATCATATAACCATCCTATAACCCTAACCCTGGTGGAGAGTCCTGTGTTCTGTAGCTGGGGTCCTCTGTGGCTCAGTTGTAGAGCACAGAGCTAACAACACTTAGATTGTGGGTTTGATTTCTACTGTGTCCATATATAGCGAAACATTTATTTACTCACTGCAATGCAAGTAATTTTGGATAAAAGCGTCAGCTAAATGGCATATATTATTATTATTATTATTATTATTATTATTATTATTATTATTAGCTGTGATGTAGCCTAGGCCTAGCCTAGCGGAAGTTGTGTCCCAACTCTGATGAACCCTCCCTGACCTGTACGACTGCTCCCCCACTTCCTCCCCCATCCCCCCCTTCCTTCCTGCCTAAGGCACTGACCGGGAGGCTACAGTGCTCTACATGTGGAGTCCTCCTGGCTTGATGTGTAACCTACGTCACATAAATACGCTGTGTGTGTGTGTGTGTGTGTGTGTGTCGGCAGTTCGGCGGTTCGATCCCTGGCTGGCCACGTGTCGAAGTGTCATTGGGCAAGACACTGAACCACAAATTGCTCCCCAGGAGCAGGCCGGTGCCTTGCATGGTAGCTCGCCGCCATGTGTGTGTGAATGTCTGTGTGAATGTGTGGTGAAAGAGACTCTATTGTAAAGGGCTTTAGAATAAGGCTCTATATAAGTGCAGTCCATTTATCGTCCATTATGTGTAACCTACGTCACCTAAACACTCCTCTGCTGAGTCATCGTCTTCTGTTATCAGGAGCCCTGGTGTTCAAGGTATCAAGGTGTGCAGAATGTCGTGACGTGTCCTGGACAGACACAGGTGTATACAGGTGCCCCTCCACTGAGCTGTGTTGTATGTTGCCTAGCGACTACAGCGTGTAATTACAGTGTGTTGTTCTCACCGAGGGTCATTCTCACCGAGAGTCATCACGATGTACACTATGCCCTGAGAGTTTCGCAGTCTACTGAGATAGCTCAGAGGTAATTTACTATATAAGTGTATGATGATAATGATATTATTATAATAATTCAACCAAGCGTGGCGAAGGGGTGGTGTTGTGGCTGAACCGTCATAGTTCCAGCATGGTTAACATTCCAACATGGTTCCATCACCTTGTGACATTCCTCTGTCGTAAATATTTATTGGTACTATAGATTAGTTACTTATCTTCTTGTTGACCGTACAACTCCTCCTCTGGCTGGCTCGATTAAGGGTGATCAGAGTCAGGCTGGGGGATGTTAAATCATACTGGACTGTTGTTATTGTATATCATGTATCTATTTACATTTTTTATTTGACTCTATTATTCAATTGTCACTGTATTTTGTTGTTGTGTGTGGTGTGAGCTGCTGTAACGCCTTCGTTTCCCCTCAGGGTTCAAAAACGGGTTGTCTGTGTGTCTGTGTGTCTGTCTGTATATCTGTTTGTCTGTCTGTCTGTGTGTGTGTGTCTGTGTGTCTGTCTGTATATCTGTGTGTCTGTCTGTATATCTGTTTGTCTGTCTGTCTGTGTCTCTGTGTGTGTGTGTGTGTCTGTCTGTCTCTGTCTGTCTCTGTCTGTCTGTCTCTCTGTCTGTGTCTGTCTGTGCCTCTGTCTGTGACGACTCTGTCTATCTATCTATCTATCTATCTATGTACTCCTTTATTTACCTCAGAGCTCGATCTCCCTCTTTCTCACGTCAATCTCTATACTCACAACAAACACCAGCGGGGCTGTGACCTCACAGAGGAGGGACAAACAGGAAGTGTTTGCATTCCGTTATGGAAAAGCCAACAGTCGTCTTCTGATTTAAAGGGATGTTGTTAAGTGCCTGCGGGTTTGATCTTCCTCCCCTTTTAGCCTCTTTAACCGATAACTTTACTGCCAGGATGTTGTTGGCATAACAACAACGTCGTAACGTCATTCTGGTGAAAGGTGACAGGGTGGTAAAACCAGAGAGTTGGAACTGCGCAGATTGAAAACAGATTGTTGTTATTTGATTAGATTAGATTAGATTCTTAGATGAATTAGGTAATTGTCATGGCCTGGGGTGGTCCAGTGGTCTACCACTGTGGTCTACGGTCATGTCGACATGGGTTCGAATCCGGCCCATGCCCTGCTGACATGCCCTCTCCTCCTTACTTTCCTGTCTACCTTCACTATCTCTATCCAATAAAATGAATAATATGAGTGGGACTGCCCCACAAAATACTTTAAAAAAAAAGAAGGTAATTGCAGAGTACAAGTACCAGACAACGAAATGCAGTTTAGCATCTAACCAGAAGCTCAAATGGTGATAAGATAAGATATATATGATACATGATGATGATGATGACGATTTATGATCTGGTATACAGTAGTAATGTTTTAAATACCCTAATAAATCTCCTGACTGAGCAGTCAACAGTCATACACACACGTTCTACAGTCTGATGTCATCATGGAGTGTTTAGAGGTTGTTGGTCTCCATGGTGACAGTGAGCGTGAGCGGTGTCGGGAAGCCAGGCTTGGTTTATGGGCCGAGACCACGCCTGCGGTGACGTGTGTTTGTGTGTGTTTGTGTGTGTCTGTGTGTGCGCTCGTGCGTGTGTGTGTGTGTGTGTGTGTGTGTAACTGCGGCTCCATCTTCTTATGTTTGTGACAGTTGTTTAGATGGGAGGATGGTGGTTCTCATCCCTCTCTCTCTCTCTGTGTGTGATCCTCTCATCCCTCTCTCTCTCTCTCTCTCTCTCTTTCTGTGTGTGATTCTCTCATCCCTCTCTCTCTCTCTCTCTGTGTGTGACCCTCTCATCCCTCTCTCTCTGTCTGTGTGTGATCCTCTCATCCCTCTCTCTCTCTCTCTCTCTCTCTTTCTGTGTGTGATTCTCTCATCCCTCTCTCTCTCTCTCTGTGTGTGATCCTCTCATCCCTCTCTCTCTCTCTTTCTGTGTGTGATTCTCTCATCCCTCTCTCTCTCTCTCTCTCTGTGTGTGATCCTCTCATCCCTCTCTCTCTCTCTTTCTGTGTGTGATTCTCTCATCCCTCTCATCCCTCTCTCTCTCTCTCTCTCTCTCTCTGTGTGTGACCCTCATCCCTCTCTCTCTCTCTGTGTGTGATTCTCTCTCTCTCTCTCTCTCTCTGTGGGATCCACTCATCCCTCTCTATGTCTGTGTGTGATCCTCTCATCCCTCTCTCTCTCTCTCTCTCTCTCTCTCTCTCTCTCTCTCTCTCTCTCTCTCTCTCTCTCTCTCTCTGTGTGTGGCATGCTCTGACTCGCACTCTGAACCCAGCTTGACTCCCTGCAGGACAATTCTCAAGCTTCTGTTAAGTAGAACTGGAGAGATGATACACAGCTTGTCACCCAGATGGGTTTATGGAGAAGACACACTCACTGAACCCTCTGCTCTTAAAACAGCCTCAATTCTTCGTGGCATTGATTCCACAAGATGTTGGAAACTTTCCTTTGAGATGCTGGTCCATGAAGACATGATTGCATCATGAAATTCCAATTCCTGCAGGTGTTTCAGGCGCATTTTCAAGCTGTGCATCTTGAATCTCCCGTTCCATCACATCCCAAAGGTGTTCTATTGGATTCAGATCCGGTGACTGGGAAGGTCACTGAAGAACACTGAACTCATTGTCATGTTCATGAAACCAGTTTGAGAAGACTTTTGCTTTGTGACATGGTGCATTATCATGCTGGAAGTAGCCATTAGAAGATGGGTACATTGTGGCCATGAAGGGATGCACATGGTCAGCAACAATACTCAAATAGGCTGTGGCATTCAAGCGATGGTTGTTTGGTATTAACAGGCCCAAAGTGTGCCAAGAAAACATCCCACCACACCATTACACCACCTGAATGAATGACAAGGTGTACAGGTGTTCCTAATAAAGTGTTCAGTGAGTTTAGACGTCAAAGGCAATAAGGTTCACTCAGAAACAATTTGTAGTGCAGGTTATTGTTGGGAGCATTTGAAATGTAATCACTCACCTTTAATATACAGACAGACCTTGAACTGTATATCCCAGAGTGCCTTGCGTGTACATTTCCGTATCAGTGTATACCATTATCTCCTTGAACGTGGGCCGACGATAATTGGATGATTGCTACAGTATGATGATTAGATTATATATATTCCGTCATAATTTGAGCATTGTTATTAAGCGTGTTATTTTAATCTCTCTCTTCTCTTCTTTTTCTTCTTTTTTCTTCTTTGTAGAAAAGCTGTACAACTCCCACGGACCGGAGCTCCGGCGTTCCCTGTTCTCCCTGAAGCAGCTCTTCCAGGTGTGTTTCATTTAATTGTATTTAACCCTTACAGTGTTTCATCCAGGTGGATAACGTTAAGAACACCAAATCACAAGACAATCACAACACAGAAGGAAAGTCGCTTTATTTTATTTTTGATGTCCCATATCTGTCCCGTTCAGTCATAAATCACAGGTTTCTCTGTGGAGTCTGGAAAGGGAATGAGTCTGTTGTTTATGTCAATGACCTAATGATGATCTTTCTAACTGTATCGTCCGTGTGTCTGTCTCCCCGCAGGACGACAAAGATCTCGTCCCGGAGTTCGTGAACTCTGAGGGTCTGACATGTTTCATCAAGGTCGGGGCAGAGGCCGACCACAACTACCAGAACTACATCCTGAGAGGTCAGAGCAGCAGGGTTATAGACAGAATCTGAACCTCCAGAACACCAGGCTGGGAGGGGGGTGGGGGTAACTCATCATCGGCCTCATCTGAGGTTCTGATGCACTGGTGCCTGTGGCTGGCTGGAGGGAAAGGGCTATAGATAGGGGAGGGGGAGAGGAGAGGGGAGGAGGGAAGGGGAGAGAAGAGGAGTGAGGCAGGGAGAGGAGTGGGGCAGGGAGAGGAGAGAAGAGGAGAGGAAGAGGGAGGGAGGCAGGGAGAGGAGAGGAGAGGAGAGGAGGGGAGGGGAGCAGAGGAAAGGAGGAGAGAAGAGGAGTGGTGCAGGGTGAGGAGAGAAGAGGATGAGAGAGGAGGGGATAGGAGAGGAGGAGTGGGGCAGGGAGAGGAGAGGAAGAGAGAGTCCATGTGAGCATGTGTTCCTGCTTTTCCTCTCCTCTCGCCAAAGTCAACAGCCGAGCCTCTGGACGCTCCGCCGCTGCTGCTGTGCAGACTGTTGCAGAGGGCCACTTATGGTGCAATGAAAAGCCCCGACCGCTCTGAGTGGAAAAGCCAACCCTGGGGTTTTATATCTCTGTCTATCTTAAGCCTCCGCACAGCAGGATCTCCCTGCAGCGCTGACTTCACGAGACCACAGCGTGGCGGGACACAATCAGCAGCAGCAGCCTCTGGGAGGGAGCTGGATCAGGGTTGACACGTATATTACCCTGCTGCTGAAGTTCTGGAAGCTTCTGTTGATGAAAACCTGCTCTTGGTCTGTTCTCTCACTCGCTCGCTCTCTGTCTCTGTCTCTGTCTCTCTCTCTCTCTCTCTCTCTCTCTCTCTCTCTCTCTCTCTCTCTCTCCCTCCCTCTCTCTCTCTCTCTCTCTCTTGTGCTTTCTCTCTATTTATTTTTCTGAGTGATCCAGGTTTGTGTGTTTTGGTTTGAGTCCTTATATGGATGCGAGGGGTTTCCTACGCAGGGTTGGGTTCTACCTGGAGAGCAGACCACCAGAGGGATCAGGGGTATCGCCTCTGTGACCTTTGACCCCTGGGGTGCTGCTGCTGCTGCTGCTACTGTTCACAGGCCTCTGGGAGCCACAGTGGTCTTAACCTCTACAGGGCTGGTTGTGTTCAGCTTGTTTAACTCTGTCTCTCTCTCTTTCTCCCCTCTGTCTCTCTTTCTCTCTCTTTCTCTCTCCCTCCCTGTGTCCCTCTCACTCCTTCTCTCTCCCCCTCCCTCTCTTTCTCCCTCCCTCGTTGCATCCCTCTCACTCCTTCCCCCTCTCTCCCTTTCTCTCTCTTTTTCTCTCTCCCTCCTTCCCTCTCTCCCTGTGTCCCTCTCACTCCTTCCTTCTCTCTCTCTTCCCCCCTCTCTCTTTCTCTCCTTCCCTCCCTCCCTCCCTCTCCCTCCTTCCCTCTCTCTCTCCCTCTCTCCCTCTTCCCTCTCTCCCTGCGTCCCTCTCACTCCTTCCCTCCATCCCTTCCTCCCTCTCTCTCCGTCTATCCCTGCCTCCTTCCCCCCCTGCCTCCCTCCCTCCCTCCTTCCCTCTCTCCAGCCCTCAGCCAGATCATGCTGTTTGTGGACGGGATGAACGGCGTCATCAACCACAACGAGACCGTCCAGTGGCTCTACACCCTCACTGGGAGCCTGGTGAGCACGGCCCGGGACACGACCACCGGTGGTTACACACCGTCTCAGCCAATCACAACACAATCACACACCGCCTCAGCCAATCACAACACAATCACACACCGCATCAGCCAATCACAACACACCGCCATTACACATCGCCATCGGGTCCGATTAAAAAAACGCTTACTTTAGAACCATGAGAGCTATTTAAAGCTCGGAAACAAATGATACGTTGGTGTCAAGCAGACAGCGACTTGGGAGGTTAGCGTCAGCGTGGAAATGGAGGCAGTGTTTGAGCCTTTACTGCTACTTTGGGAGAGCTATGTTATGCATCACAAACATGGAAAGGCACCGAGTGCAAAGGACATATGACAACAGCACAGACCAGATAGGAGACAATGTGCTTACACTGCAAAAAGTCAGCTCTCAAAAACAAGGAAAAAAGCAATAAAATAGGGGAAATATTACTTAAAATAAGCAAAATTATCTGCGAACAGAACAGGAAGATTTCACTTGCCAATATTTTTAAAAACATGTAAGAAATATCTTAAAACTAGTGCAGTCAGACAAAAAACAAGCATAATGCCTTAATTTAAGATATATAATCTTACTTAGATTTACTTTTTGCAGTGTATGTATTTAAAAGGGCTGCATGTGCAGTGTCAGTTGAAGGTGGCCTCACTGACCAGGGGACTATGGACTAATGGCTCTTGCAGTAGGATTGATACCGTGTGGAACGACTGACGCAATGTACTTGTTGATGTGTCCTTTTCACCTTGGAGCATGTGATGTGAAACATATTTTGGCACAGACTATAAACAGATTATAAAATATAACCCAATTTCATCCTATCAGGTCCTCACACAACTCCATTGTGTAATATTTGAGTACATGATGTGGGATGAAATTAGGTTATCCTTTATTAACTGTATCTGTATCTACCCGTAGTCTATTAGACTGTCAGTACACATGAGATCTCACATGAGATTTTACATTTTTGGCATTTAGCAGATGCCTTGATCCAAAGCGACTTGCAACAAATAACTTTTGTGTAAGTAAATGAGGGAAATAAGCGAATAATCTAGATTAGATTATATTAGATTAGGTTCAACTTTATTGTCATTGCAGAGTTCAAATACCAGACAACGAAATGCAGCCTATCCATCGGTCATCATAAGAAAAGGAAATCTATGCTAGGACCAGGGGTCATTGGCAGTCACAATGCTGGAAGAAGGAAGAATTATTAATCATAGAAGTTTTTTATTTTATTTATTATTATTAATGTATTTACAGTAGAGAAACTGTACTGGGGGGGTAGAGGGGACGAAGAGGTATTGAGGAGGGACAGTTAAGGTGTAGCCTGAAGAGATGGAGGTCTTCAATCTACGGCTGAATATAGGTAGTGACTGACAGCAGTGGGAAGCTCGTTCCACCAGCGGGGCACCAGGACAGTGAAAAACGTCCCTTTCAGCTTGGTTAACCAGGCTGTAACCAACAGGGTAGAAAATACTGTCCCTTTCCTCTCTAACAGAGAAGTGAAAGCAGCAGATGTGGAAGATGAATCTGTGTTACAGTGAAAGTAGAACTAGATGAAGTAGAAAAGTACTGACTGACACAGTTCTCACAGAGAACTCTGCATTGTGTAAGACAATGTCACTGTTGAGGTCCAGACGTCGAGGTTCCAGAGAACTGTATGTGACAGCGACGGTTGGTAAATAAACGCAGACATTACGCAATCGTAAACTTTGATGTATGATGATGCAAATTGAAATCGCCATGGATACGCAGACAACACAACACCGCAACGATCGCATCTCACAAGAGTTATCACCAGGGGAAAACTGAGCTTTTTTTGGACACTGACTGCACATTGTTATCGTTGGACGATGGCAGCCCCACAGCCATTGTTTGAGGTGTGTGATCGCCCACTAGTGGCGGCGGTGTGTAACTGTGGGTGTTCACCGTGTCGTCCTCAGTCTCGTCTGGTGGTGAAGACGGCCCTGAAGCTGCTGATCGTGTTCGTGGAGTACACAGAGTCCAACAGCCCACTGCTCATCCAGGCTGTCAACACTGTGGATGGCAAGAGAGGTGGGCCAGACACACACACACACACACACACATATGCACACACACACGTATGCACAGATACACACAAACACGCGCAGACAGACACACACACACACACACACACTCAGCCACACACACACACACAGACGCAGACACATATACACACATACACACACACACTCAGCCACACACACACACACACCCACACAGGCCCACATTGCCAAGTGATAAGGCCAGGGCTTGCTGTCATCTCCTTGCGACTTACCAGCGTCATGTCCAGGGGTGTGTGTGTGTGTGTGTGTGTGTGTGTGTATATCAGGCATTACTGAGTGTTTATGTGGTTGTTGTCAAGGTGTGAACCCCTGGACGTACCTGACTGAGATCTTAGAGGAGAGGAACGGATCAGACACAGAGCTGCTCACCTTCACCATGACCCTCATCAACAAGGTACACACTGCAGTGGCTGAATGTGTGTGTTTATGTCGTGTGAATGTGTGTGTGTGTTTATGTTGTGTGAATGTGTGTGTTTATGTTTATTTGGCATAATGTGATGCATACTTTTTTTTGTATATATGGTCCCAGCAGGAATCGAACCCACAACCTAAGCGTTGTTAGCGCCTTGCTCTACCAACTGAGCCACAGAGGACCATATGATCAAATGTGATTGATTGTTTTATTGATTGATTGATCTCCCAGACGCTGGCGGCGTTGCCAGACCAGGACTCGTTCTATGACATGGCGGACTCTCTGGAGCAGCAGGGCATAGAGCAGATCATGCAGAAGCACATGAGCAACAAGGGCACAGAGCCGGAGCTCAAACGCCAGTTCACCGCCTACGAGGTAATCATAATAATAATAATATATATGGTAATAATACATATATATATATGAGGTAATAATAATAATATATACAAGGTAATTATAGGTAAACATACACCATACCGTTTTCAATGTCAAACACACACACTGTCTACGAGGTAATAGTAATCTGTGTGGTGGCCTGGGAAAACCCTTCACATAGTGGCATTTTGACATTTTCATTTTTTAATATTTCCATAAATTAGAAGTTCTCAGCTATTCATAACTGGTTGAATGACTGAGATAGCCCTTTATTTTAAAAAGTTATGAGCATTTTAATGTATCATGTCAAAAAAAGTGAAAGGTAAGAAATGCTGCCGCCATGCTGCCCCCGACTCCTTTCTCCTCCGGGTCGGGGGAGGAGCCTATGCAGATCGGCCGGTCTCGTTTGTCTGCTTGTGATGCGGTGTTAGTCTGCTCGCCTCGTCGGTATAAAACAAGTACTTTCTCTTTTGTTTTCTTAAAATGTTTATTCACCATAATGTAGTATGGAGTTCAAAGTACTAGAATACCACATAATATCAAAATCGCCAAAATCGCGATTTCCGTCTATTTTTGCTCTTTGCCACAAACGAACGCCAGCGACATCCGACGGGTTTTCCCAGGCCACCACACATATGTTCATCTCTGAAGCTGTCGCGTGAGAACTGTTTGGACGGCGTGAGAGCGCAACGCTGAAGGTGACAGCTTTGTACTTGTACTGGTGTGCCATCTTGGCCTGGTCTCCCTCGAAAAAGAGATTTTCATCTCAATGGACCTGCTGGTTAAATAAAAAAAGCCTGACAGTTGGCAACCCTGACTTAGATTATGTATGGAGCTCTCCCTGACTCTTGACTCTTTCTCTGACTCCTGACTCTCTCTGACTCTTGACTCCCTGATTCCTGACTCTGTCCCCGTCTCTCGTGTGCAGACGGCGTTGAAGAACGAGGACGGCGTGGGGGACGAGGTGTCCGCCACCGGAACGGTCCGGAAGGAGAGGCGGAAGGCCTCGGCCGGCGAGCAGGAGGGCAGGAGGAGCCGCCGCTCATCCACCCCGATACCCCCGGACATCCTCTCCACCTCTCCCCCCTCCTCCGCCCTCTCCAACCCCTTCTCTCCCTCCTCCACCTCCCCCCTCTCTCCCTCCACCACCTCCCCTCTCTCCCCATACTCCCCCTCCTCCTCCTGCTCCTCCCAGAGCCCCAGGACCACCTCCCCCCTGCCCTCGGAGCCTCGTACCCCCTCCCCCCTCCCCCTCTCCTCCACCTCCAGCCCCTCGGGATCTCAGAGATCCTCTCCTATACCGCCCCCGGTGGCCAGCAACGGTACAGCAGCCTCTGAGGAACAGAAGAGGCCCTCGAGCCCGTAAGTGTGGTGGATCTCATTTCAATGTCTGTTGTTGTTCGCCCACCCGCGCATGGCCCCCCACTGCAGTCGCCTCTAAGCATGTTCACGGCTGAAAAGCGCTTCTCGAGCTGAGCATGTCCAACTCGCATGGAAACAATCAGAGGAAAATAAAGTTCAGGTTCAGTCTCTCTTGGCCAAGATGAGATTAGTCGAAAATCCGAAAATAGTTTGTTTTGCTCTTGTGCCTTGGTGTGTTTCTGGCTTGCAGTGTGCCTCTTCGTCCTCTAGGGGGCAGTGTAGTGAAAGAACAAGCTGCTGACTCAGACTCCCCCCCCCCCCCCCCCCCCCAGTGTTGACCCATCGTGTGGTTGCACCGCGGTAGGGAAAACAGTCATCTGTTCAGCTCCAGTCATTCTCTCACTGTTTATACAGCAGGACAGAAGCTCCATACAGGATACATTGTTCCTGTGAGGAGTGGAGGAGCCCCATTCAAACTCTCAAAAACAGCAACAGCACACTCTGTCCCTTTAATACACATGTTAGATTTGGTGTTATGCTGGTGACCAGAAGTGGAGAGGCAGGGAGATCAGCTGTGGATGTTATCTGGTGGTTCAGTAGACAGAGTGTGAGATGAGCTTTAGCTGTAGTCTCATCTCTCCAGCGTGCGTGCGTTTGAGTGAGTGAGTGAGTGAGTGAGTGAGTGAGTGAGTGTGTGTGTGTGACATTGTATACAGCGGTCCATGTACAAGACACGTCAAGATATGAAGGCACACATGTACATGAGCCGAGGTTCTGAGCTGGCTGTGTCTGTAGAGGAGATTAGACTAGATTACATTTTATTGTCATTGTTACGACGTACAAAAGTAGTGACTGAGGGTGTGTCCCATCCAGCTCCACTTAGTTCTTAGGATCTGTAGGTCAATGGGAAATCTACGTAGTAGTAGTGCAAAAAAAGGAGGTTCTTAGCTGGCTTAGAGGAGTCTGTAGAGGAGGTCCCCTCCACCTCAGGGTAAATGGACTGACTTATATAGCTCCTTATTCCAAAACCGCTTTACAATGGCCTCTCATTCACCCATTCACACACACATTCACACACCAATGGTGGCAAGCTACCGTGCAAGGCGCCAGACCGCCCGCTCATTGGGAGCAATTTGGGGTTCAGTGTCTTGGCCCAAGGGTTTGAACCACCGATCTGCCAACCTTGCAATCATTAGATAAGCCTGCTCTACCCCCTGCACCACAGCCTCCCCTCCACCACAGGTTAGTCGTCTCCACCTTAGGTTAGTACGGTGGCGTCCGAGGATGGATGTAGGACAGGTATGAGTCGAGAAGTCCTCCTGGCAGCGTTCCCCCCCGGCTCCTCGCTAACGGCCCAGATCGCTACGTTCCTTTCCAAGTATAGACCCTGCCTGGCCAGAGAGGAAAACATTTTATTCAGCTGACTGGCCCTGGTGTGCAGAGAGGAGAGAGAGAGTAAATGTTTTATTTGGAAACCGCTTTTCTCTTAGTTCAACCTAGAGGAATTCTCTTCTTCTGTGAGAGGGAGAGAGGGAGAGGGAGAGAGGGAGAGGGAGAGAGGGAGAGGGAGAGGGAGAGAGAGAGGGAGGGAGAGAGAGGGAGAGAGAGAGGCTCTGGACAACCACAAAGTGGACCTAGTTTTGTTCAGAGTTTGTTTCTATCTGTCAGTCTCTGTCAGTTTGATTGTGTGTGTGTGTGTGTGTGTGTGCCTGTGTGCCTGTGTGTTTGTGTGTAGTCTCAAGTTTCATCTCATCAACTATCATTAGAGATGATTAAGCAGAGGGTCGTTCAGCAGCTTGGTTCCCTGGCTCACTTCTACGACCATCACCATAGATGCTTTGGCTGCCCTTTTAAATTATTTTATTTTATATTTTTTGCAGCTTCAGCAGATTGACTGCTTGAGCTTACTGTGCGCTCAGTTCAGTCTGGCCATTGCAGATGCTTTGTCTGATTCAGCTCATGTTCGCTCATGTCGCGTTTGGAAGAACGTGTTCCTTTTTCTGTCTGACATTCTATGTACTTTAGCAACAGGCTAGACTGTTTACACACAGCTGCAGGACTGTGCTTTGTGCTTTTTTCCATTTTTATACCTTTTCTTCTCTCTCTTTCTCTCCTCCCTGGTGCATGCCTATTTATGGATTTGGGGGTTTGTGGGATGCTATTCTTTCCTCTGGACCGCCTGCTGGTATTGTCTTCCTCCCTCCCTCCCTCTCTCTCTCTCCCCCTCCCTCTCTCCCCCTTTCTCTCTCTCTGGGTTGGTGTTTAACCCTCCTTTCTTATATAACCCCCATTGTTTCCTCCCTCCCTCTCTCCCCCTCCCTCTCTCTCTCTCTCTCTCTCTCTCTCTCTCTCTCTCTCTCTCTCTCTCTCTCTCTCTCTCTCTCTCTCTCACACACACTCTCCCGGTGGATCCACTAGGGGGCGGTCTTTCCTCAGCCACCACATGTCTGCTCTGGGGTTGTCTAGAAGGTCCAGGTTGTTTAACAAGAAGGGGTCCATCACTGAGGAGCCCTCCGCCAGGTCTGTTACTCCCCAACCGTCTTGACCTCTGACCTCTGAACTCTGACCTCTCTCACTCACCCAATGGCTGCGTCTCCATGGCTACCTTCCTGTGTCTACTTCCTGTGTCTAAGTGGGGTACCACAGAAATAGAATTTAGTTTCTTTGATATTTGATTTTTTTTCCTGACATCATGATTAAAACATCATGAAAACAAACTCCTGGACTGTATGGGGACCACTGATGGATGAAAGGACTGGATAGGCTTCAGCAGACAGCTTAGCCTGTCCCACGTCCTGCCAGATCAGTGATCATCACGAAGGAAAAGACACAAGGAAAAGGGAGGCAGCCATTTTGAGACGAAGCCACTAACACTAACACCTCACAGATTCATACTCACAAATCTTCCATTTGGGTATCCTGTAGCCTGCTATCTTAGAGGCACCTGCTCCTCATTGACTCGACCCTAATCCTTATATCGGCCTGTGTGTTAATATGCCAACACATTAGATTAGATTAGATTCAACTTTATTGTCATCGCAAAGTACAAGTACTATACAACGAAAAAAAGCAGTTTTGGTCAAAACAGGTTTGATTTTTGTTCTTAGTCGTTCTGTAGTTCTTGCGGTACAATACACAGATGTCGTCGACAAGCACTGACCAATCAGCACGGCAGTATGCCAGTGTGTCCATCTCTCCTTCCATCGAAAAAACGGAACGTTCCCTCGCCCAATCACGTGGTTCAGAACGAACAACAACAACACGATTTCCCATTTCAATGGCGGCGGCGCCTCACAAATTGCCACTGTTTCTTCCTCTGTGCTTCCATCCATTGGCAGTGTAGCAGCCCTATTAAAGAGTGGTGAGAGTGGCAGAGCCGGCGCTGCGGCTAATTAAAGGACTCTTTTGAGAGGACAGGATTAGTGTTGTTGGGCCACTGAAGAGGGCTTGTACACTGCCCTGTCCCTGTCCACACTCTGGTGGCCCTGGAGAAAAACACTTTAGTTTCCTTCCTTTTCTCTCTGAGCTGATGTCAGACTGGCCGAGAGGTTCCTAAGCGACGGGCCGGGTTCTAGAATGTAGGGTTGCTAGTTAGGCTGCTGTCTGGGTTCTAGAATGTAGGGTTGCTAGGTAGGCTGCTGTCTGGGTTCTAGAATATAGGGTTGCTAGGTAGGCTGCTGTCTGGGTTCTAGAATATAGGGTTCTAGAATTGTAATCTGGGTTCTAGAACACAGCAAGGTTTGTTGGAAGTGCTCACAACCTTGTTAGTTCCAGGGATCGAATTCCAGCAAGGTTGGTTGAAGTGTTTTGGTTTCTCCTGAAATATATAGGTCATATTTTATGCCTATTTTGCTACATCAAGAGATTTCCCTGCACCTTGGCTGTTGTTGATATGCTGTTCCCTCATTACGCCCCCCCCCCCCCCCCCCCCCAATTAAAACAATCTTAAAATCTGTTGGCACTGCAGTCTGCCCTGATACAGCACTATGTTCTCAGAAGTGGCTATGTGACTAAATGTGTTTCTGTGGGTCTGGACCGCTCCCAAACACAAACAAACAACCTACTGTTGTCATAGCACCACCAGCCACTCTGTCCCAGCTGCTATTTTCAACATTGTTTTAGCTGCTTCTGTCGTTTCAGCACAGATGAGTGAAGTTTATTGTTACATCCGATTATACGAGTATAAGAGAGTAACATTCGTAGGCTTCAGTTCCTCGACATTGCAGCAGCGAGAGAAAAAACAAAATGGCAATAGTTATAAAAAGAAAACAAATAAGAAAAGAGGCAATTGAGCAATATAATAATAGAAATAATCAAAATAATAGAAACAATACAAATAACAGAAACAGTGTGAGTATTGCACCGAAGTGGCAGTAGATGGTAGATGTAGTATTAGGTAGGTAGGACAGGTGGTCCTCAGTTGGTAGAGCATGGCGCTAACAACGCTTAGGTTGTGGGTTCGATTCTCGCTGGGACCATATAGCCTACACTGAAATGTATTCACTCATTGCAATGTAAGTCAGGTAAAAGCGTCAAGTAAATGGCATGTTATTATATATTAGTATTAGAATAAAGTAGATGAACTTGTCCTGAAAGCAACTAACATGCCAACGACACCTGAAGCGTAAACCTTTACATTTGCATTAGCTTCATAGTAAAAAAAATTAAAGTATTATTGTGTTTAAGGATTTTCTGTTGTGCTAAAATTCAGAGGATTTGACGTGGGTTAGGGTTGTCTAACCCTAACCATAACCCTGATGATGGCCGTGAGACTAGATGCTAGGGTAACGTTAAGACAGGGACGCTAGGCTAGGCGCTAGGTTAGACGCTAGGCTAGATTCTAGGCTAGATGCTAGGTTAGATGCTAGGCTAGATTCTTGGCTAGATGCTAGGTTAGATGCTAGGTTAGACGCTAGGCTAGATTCTAGGCTAGATTCTAGGCTAGATGCTAGGTTAGATGCTAGGCTAACATTGTTTATGAGGTGTAGAAATGGAGCTAAAACGTCCTGGTTCTGGAAAGCGACAGGGCATAGCTCAACGTCTCGATCACTCAGCATTTAGTGGGGAAGGAGACACACGCACACCCGCTACTGTGAGTGACATAATGTTGGAACAGACACACCCCCTCCACCCCACACACACACACACACACACACACACACACACACACACACACACACATACACACACACACACACACTGGGACCATATAGCCTACACTGAAATGTATTCACTCATTGCAATGTAAGTCAGGTAAAAGCGTCAAGTAAATGGCATGTTATTATATATTAGTATTAGAATAAAGTAGATGAACTTGTCCTGAAAGCAACTAACATGCCAACGACACCTGAAGCGTAAACCTTTACATTTGCATTAGCTTCATAGTAAAAAAAATTAAAGTATTATTGTGTTTAAGGATTTTCTGTTGTGCTAAAATTCAGAGGATTTGACGTGGGTTAGGGTTGTCTAACCCTAACCATAACCCTGATGATGGCCGTGAGACTAGATGCTAGGGTAACGTTAAGACAGGGACGCTAGGCTAGGCGCTAGGTTAGACGCTAGGCTAGATTCTAGGCTAGATGCTAGGTTAGATGCTAGGCTAGATTCTTGGCTAGATGCTAGGTTAGATGCTAGGTTAGACGCTAGGCTAGATTCTAGGCTAGATTCTAGGCTAGATGCTAGGTTAGATGCTAGGCTAACATTGTTTATGAGGTGTAGAAATGGAGCTAAAACGTCCTGGTTCTGGAAAGCGACAGGGCATAGCTCAACGTCTCGATCACTCAGCATTTAGTGGGGAAGGAGACACACGCACACCCGCTACTGTGAGTGACATAATGTTGGAACAGACACACCCCCTCCACCCCACACACACACACACACACACACACACACACACACACACACACATACACACACACACACACACTGGGGGAAAAAAGACTCAAACAGTGCAGTGCTGAAGAGAAGGCAAGCCCCCCACACACACACTCTGCACCCCCACTTGTTTAGCAGTCTCAGTGGACAGGACTGACAGGAAACAGTGTTGTTTGGAGAGAAGGCGCTGAAGCTGCTTCTCTCTGCTACCGCCTTGGCTGTTGCTCACTGTGTGTGTGTGTGTGTGTGTGTCTCTGTGTGTGTGTGTGTGTGTGTGTGTGTCTCTGTCTCTGTGTGTCCTTGTGTGTGTCTCTGTGTGTGTCTCTGTGTGTGTCTCTGTGTGTGTCTCTGTGTGTGTCTCTGTGTGTGTCTCTGTGTGTGTGTGTGTGTGTGTGTGTGTGTGTGTGTTCCCCTCCCGTCCCTCCACAGCCCTTCTCCTACAGACGCGTCAGCCCCAGAGAGGCAGAGCACAGTCGCGGAGCCGGAGCAGAAGGAGAACAGGAGTTTCAAGTGAGTACCGCATCCAACCTTCACTCTCAGGGGACGGGGGAGGGGGGTTCTACCTGCCAGGGGTCTCTCTGTAGAATTAGGCTCTAGAATTCTGGAATTAGGATCTAGAGTTATAGAATTAGGCTCTAGCAATTAGGTTCTAGAATTCTAGGATGCTCTAGAATTATTAGGAAAGGAGAGGAATTCATTTTTAAAAAGTCTTGGAATTTCATTGAGTAGAAATTAAAATGAATTAAATGTCCGTTCACTGTGCTCTGCTCGTAAAAGTGTTCTTGTATTTCTCTTTTTTATGACATCAAGTGATGACACATTTGGGAGCAGCAAACAGGATATTTTATACTTTCGTCTCAGTTTGTCATTATGGAAAAAATATATGATTTGTATTATACGAGGCAATGGTAATGAATGTAGATCTTAGTAACGTAGTAATACTTCTATTATTGCCCTCTATGGTTACGTGTCACCAAGGTAGCCAGACAGAAAAAAACGTGACCAGTTTGTGAGTGAACTTCAGCCAGAAGTCGTCTGGAGGTTGATAACATTACGTCAGATGGACAATTGTTATTGTTTTTCTTGGTGGACAACGAGATTTTTGTTCTCCTGGAGTTTTAGATGGTCAGCCAAGGATGGGTGATATATTAGAGCCTGTTGAAGGATAGATATATGGTGATGTGGTATCTGAAATATTCAGTCTCCTCGCACCATCATTTATCCTTTATTTACTTCTTCACTTTAACTCCTCTTGTCCTTCTCTAAGTAGTTTTATTTATCGCTTATCTCTCTCTCTAATCTCATCAGCCTCTCCTGCCCTCCCTCCCCCTCTCTCTCTCCCTCGCTCTCTCTCCCTCCCCCTCTCTCTCTCCCTCTCTCTCTCTCCCTCGCTCTCTCTCCCACCCTCTCTCTCTCGCTCCCTCCCTCTCTCTATCCCCTCTCTCTCTAACTCACCAAATCTCCCCGCCCCCCCTCTCTTCTTCTCCTCTGTCTGTTTCTCTGACGTGTGTTTCCTCTCCTCCTCTCCTCCTCCTCCTTCATAATGTTTGGCTGCGGTCCTAATCTCTTTCCTTGCTGCTGTGGCCTCCAACATTCCTCTCCTCCAAAACCTCTCTCTCCTTTTACAGCGCTCCCTCTCTCCCTCCCTCTCTCCCTCCTTCTCTCCCGCCCGGCACCACGGACTCTTGGTGAGTACAGCTTCGCCACGGCCAAAGAATGTGGCTTTTGGAGGTGCTGTTGTGATTTTAAATCATTATGATAGTTAGTCATTTAGAGGAATGAGGGAGAGATGGAGGGATGAGGGGGGGGAGGAGGAGAGGAAGGAGGAAGGGCGCAGGACACAATCTTCATTGGCAACAAGTTCTCTCCGTCCGTTTAGAGAGACGAGACTGATGGAGGGATGAGAGGGGGAGAGGAGGAGGAAGTGTTAACAAGTTCTCTCCCTCCATTTAGAGAGAGGGATGGAGGGATGGGGAGAGGGGGGGGAGTGTCAGACACAATCTTAATGACAACAAGCAACAAGTTTGTTCTCTCCATCCATCTAACCAGACGCCTCATTAGAGGTGTTCTGTCCAAGCCCCTGACCTGAGACGCTTATCGTCATCTTGTCTGGAACAAGCAGCTGGACACGTTTATCAGACTCTGTATCTGCGTCTATCACATCCTGTTGATGGAGACCTGGAGGGTCACATAGTTTAGCAGGGAGAGGTCGAGCCAACAGGTGGGTCAGCGGAGAGAAATGCTCGGTACTCTTTCTTTTTTTCTACTTTTTTTTAGCGCTGCTTTGCTCCGTTTCGGCATTCTCCTGCACATTTCCTCTCCTCCTCTTTTCCAGTTTCTGTATTTGTTCAGAAATCCTCTCTCTCTCATCTCCCTCTTCTCCCTCTCTGGTATCAAAAGAGTCTATAGAGACATGTAATCCTTTCTGATGATGATGATGACATGAGGATACTGAGACCTCACAGGGTGCGGACTTTGACACTACGCACAACTCACAGGTTCCATGTCAATGTTGAGTTATTTGACGCTGGTCATTAGACCCAATTGAGCGTTAGCATACAGCTCCAGTGTAAGTGAACCAGAAGGTGTTGGTGGTGGTCTGTGTGTGTGTGTGTATCTGTGTGTCTGTGTGTCTGTGTGTCTGTGTGTGTGTGTGTGTGTGTGTGTGTGTCTGTGTGTCTGTGTGTCTGTGTGGTGGTCTGTAGTGTGTGTGTGTGTGTGTGTGTGTGTGTGTGTGTGTGTGTGTGTGTGTGTGTGTGTGTGTGTGTGTGTGTGTGTGTGTGTGTGTGTGTGTGTGTGGTGGTGGTGGTCTGTACTGTGTGTGTGTGTGGAGGTCTGTACTGTGTGTGTGTGTGTGTCTGTGTCTGTGTCTGTGTCTGTGTCTGTGTCTGTGTGTGTGTGTGTGTGTGTGTGTGTGTGTGTGTGTGTGTGTGTGTGTGTGTGTGTGTGTGTGTGTGTGTGGGTGGTGGTCTATGCTGTGTGTGTGTGTGGTGGTCATGCCAGTCCAGTAAGTGTGTGTGCGGTGTCTCTCCCCCAGCCCTGACGATTGTAACGTAAACACGGCCAAGCCTGTCCTGAGGAACTACGAGTAAGTATGTTTCTGGTGGTCGGTCGCCATGGTGACGGAGCCCCCCGCAGCGTGCTCCTGCTGCATGCTGGGGCTTGGAGTGTCTTGGAGACTGCTTGGGAGACTTTCGGGGGTCTTGGTGTGTGTGTGTGTGTGTGTGTGTGTGTGTGTGTGTGTGTGTCGCCTGTCGGACGCGTTGAAATAATGTGTGTGTTGATTTTAACGGTGTGGGGTGTGATCCAAGTCTATTCAACCAATCAATTTAATTGTTTTAATTTTGCACATTAATTGGTGTACTGATGGGGTTAATGGGTTCAAACCACTGATTTCACAGGAAATTAAGATTCTAGGTTCATCACATGACAACAATTCGGTGTCATAATAAGATATATGATTATATGGTGCATTATATTATATTATAATATACTATTTTAATTCGGCTTTTACAATCCAAACCAAAACAAACAATCCAGCACAACAACAACATCTCTGGAAACAATACCCATTGTTTCTTGTTTACTTGTTTACACTGTTGCCCTCTATGAGATCACCTGCCATTGGTTGGTTGGTTTGAAACCCAAACAATAGAATTCGGAATCCTGGACTGGGAATAGAATTTTACAACGCTTCTAGAAGGCTTCGGGAGGCACGGTTACCACAGAACACAAACATTCCTTTCACATGGACTATCAGAACACTGACAGTAGCCCTACATTGGTAGCATGAGTCATTTAACAGCTGATTATACGCTTCGATTATACGCCACGATTATACGCCTAGCAGAGTTCCCTCTTCCACGGTAGTCATTTTGTGGTGGTGCAGCGTGGGGACCACAGCCATTCCAGCCATACACACTGAGGAGGGAGGCTGGCGGAGGTAGAAATCAGAGGTCGGGGCGATTGTGATGCAGGGAATGGAGTGAGGAAATGGTGTCAAACACGGAAATGGTGTAAAACACACGCTTGGATAACGTTCCTCATTCTGTTCCGTGCGTCTACTGCCTCCACCAGCCTCACCTGCCACACACGCACACACGCACACACACACGCACACGCACACACACACACACACACACATACATACAACGGAATGAAAGCTGGCTGTTGTATGTTCTGCTACAATGATAGGACACACTCACACATGCGCACACACACACACACACACACACACACACACACACACACACACACCTCTCGCAATCCACTGTATGTTCTGCTACACTGAGAGGAGCTAAATCAGTTGCCGTCTCCAGCATGGTAGACTAATACGGTTTGCCTTTTGTGTGTCATAGAACATGTTTTATTTGGTTTTGAGTGAGTCACTATTAAACTGTGAAAGTGTTCGGAGTGACACAACCGCATGTGAGGTCATTTGCTCCGTTCACTAATCCATTAATTAATAATTAATCATGTCGCTATGACGTCTTTTTCTGGAAGGTTCCGACGTCTTCGGTCGTGGCTTTAAAGAGTCGTGAGTTATAGAGAAAGTCATACGGTACGGTTGTAGTACATGCGTACGCACACGCAGAGAGATGATTAAAGTCATAAATCTCAGTGATGGATGGTGGTGGTCCGGAGGGGGGGGCGGGTCCAGGGGGGCTGTTCTCTCCCCCCTGTAGACTCTCTCTCCTGGGCTCTGGTCTGGTGGTGTGTAGCCTGTGGTTACTGGGGCTAGGGGGGGTTGTGTGTGTGTATGTGTCTGTGTCAGGGGTAGGGGGGGTGTGTGTGTGTGTGTCGGACTCGGGGATGGGGGGGGGGGGGGGGGTGTGCGTGCATGTGTGTGTGTCGGGTTGGGAGTTGTATGTACAGTATATATATATATATGTGTGTGTGTGTGTGCCTGGGTTTCCGTTAACCGGTAATTGCCGGACTTTGTCCGGTATTTTTTTTTGAAGTCCGACAAATTGAAAAGTCGTCGGACATATTGTCCGGACATATTGTCCGGTGAAAATAATTCCCTTTGAATACAATTCGCTAAAGTTCACATTCTGATTCCTTCTATTTTAAAAAAGACGAATATATAGGCTATGTATTTCTTTTATTATGATATGATTTGACACCGGCATGATGATGACTCCTAATGTGTAGGCCGGCCTATGCGAAACAGCGCACAGGTGCCACATGGGATTGATGCCAGATGGGATTACAGTTTAACCAGTCTATTACCGCTTAAACACAGTAGCCCATTCGGCGGTAACCCATGCCTATCTGGCAACCCTGCCAACCCGTCCACCATAGTAATACGCAAACGTTGCAGTTTAAACATTTAAACCTTCCTACTTTTCAGTTAATCTGGCTGTTGATGTCATTTTGTCATAAAAAAAAAATAGGCCATCACTGATTCATTATCACTCATTCCGTCCCCTCAGCGCTTGAAGAATATGCTAAACCGGCCATCCAGACCATCATTGGTCATTTTGGCCAAGAAATGACCAGCGATGATGACTCAGCACCAGCCACAGCCCCGGTCATCGATGCCACAAACGTGCAACGAGATGCCATCGGTGTCATGACAGCGCTTCGTGGTTATGGGGGCTTGCGTTTCTCAACAGCCTGCGAAGTCCTCATCCGAGACTTCAGCGAAATTTACCCAGAGTGGGCCACACTGGCCAAGATAGCCTGCTTGATTCCCGTCTCCAGTGCCTGCAGAGAGAGGATTCTCTCTGCAGAACCGAATTAAAACTGCGGACCGAAGTC
This sequence comes from Nansenia antarctica, assembly GCF_963989245.1. Lineage (NCBI taxonomy): Eukaryota > Metazoa > Chordata > Actinopteri > Argentiniformes > Microstomatidae > Nansenia > Nansenia antarctica. The sequence continues at coordinate 39,601,378 of NC_137679.1, read as the reverse complement.
GCCTTGGGGAGGGCAAGGTCACACGGCTAATGCGCATTGCAAGTTGCGGAGAGACACTTTGCAGCTTTGATTTCAAGTCCGCAGCTGCACGCTTCAATGCTGCCAAAAAGCGACGTTGGCCTAATAAGTAGCTGAATTATATGAGCAGCCATTGTTATTTTCAGAGTTTTTACTCTAGGCTATTTTATTTAAGGCTATCCCCTATCTATCTGAGAAAAGGCATAGGCGATAGGCCTAGGCTGTAACATCGAACGGAAATTAGCCTATACATACGCATTGCAAGTTAATTTAAAGCCTATTTATTTTCAAAGAGTTTTATTCTATTTTATTTTATCTGATAAAAGGCATATGAACGGAAATTAGGCTAGCCGTGTCACGCCAGAAGCCTACATGCTTGCACTGTTACTGTTCAATAAAATGTTGTACATCTAGACATTGTGGTATTTCTTTATATACGTATCCCAGACTGCCTATCAATTGTTTCTCAATAAACAGTTATGTTCTTCCCATTGTCATACTCTCGAGCTAAACGAAATGCCTTCCCAACCAGCGAGACTTATAGAAATGACGTTGTTTTATTGATTTAAAAAAAAGGGTAAAACTGGAAAGAGAAAATAGAAAACTCACATTAATCCCAAACAATTTAACAAACTTCAGTTAACGTAATGTGGAGTCCGTTCATTGATCGATGCTGTCTGTTCAGTTCCCAGTGAGGCGCCCGTTCAGCGCTGGACCCGTTCAGCGCTGGATTTGACGCATGGCATAGCGCGCATGCGTCAAATCATGTTATATTATTATATATTATATAGCTCGCATCTAATCGTATCGGATGAGAAATAGACATTAAATGGCATATAGGCCGCTACACAACAGTAATCACCGCGACAAACAGCTATATTAGATTTGGAGGGGAAAAAAATATGATTTTGATTTTTTTTTTTTTTATTATATTTTAATATGATGACCGGAATATATCACGTTTGTCCGGTAAATCGAATTCTTCCCGGACACGATGTCCGACGGCAAATTTTTCTAACGGAAACCCTGGTGTGTGCGTGTGTGTATGTTGTGTGCTGTGCCAGTTGTGTGTGTGTGTGTGTGCGTGCGTGTGTGTGTGTCGGTTTAGGGAGTTGTATATATATGTGTGTGTGTGTGTGTGTGTGTGTGTGTGCTCTGCCGGTGAGCTTGGCTGGTGTTGCTGGCGAGGGGTTGTGCTGTGGGGAGGGGGGCGGGGGGGCGGGGGGGCGGTTGACCTCCAGGAGTGCGGGCTGCATATCTGTGGCGGGGCGTGGGCGGGGTGTCAACGCGGTGGTGGCGGTGAGGCGGCTTTAACGACGGCCTCGGAAGGTGGCGATGATACGAGGTCTGTCTCAGGAATAATACAGCTGAAATGCAATCAACCTTGGGGTTTAACAGTTTTTTTTTAACGTGAAATGTGATTTACTGTCTGTCTGTATTTATATGGGGGCTCTGAAAGTATCTCTCTCTCTCTCTTTTATCTCTCTCTCTAAATCACTGGTTCAATCAATGGGGGGGGGGGGGGGGTCGCTGGGGCTTTCTGTCATTGATTGTCCATAACGGAGAGAAACCATCTTGGATGGGTCGTTTTTTTGCCATGCCCCAAAATGACGTCCCACTGCCCCGCCATTACGGCTCAATCACCTCCAGTTTCCTTCCCTTGTGCCCCTTGTAGTGACTCGTTCCTGCGCAACCTAGCAGCCAGGCAGTGGGAGAAGAAGAGGAGGTCGTCCCACGGCAGCAAGCCCCAGGAGCAGACGCCGTCCCAGGACGAGACCGTAGCCCCCCCTGCTGAAGGTAATGCCCTCCCGCCCCAGCCCCCCTGCTGAAGGTACTGCCCCCCCTCCCGCCCCAGCCCCCCTGCTGAAGGTACTGCCCCCCCCCTCACGCCCCAGCCCCCCTGCTGAAGGTACTGCCCCCCCCTCACGCCCCAGCCCCCCTGCTGAAGGTACTGCCCGCCCCAGCCCCCCTACTGAAGGTACTGGACCTACAGTAGATGCAGTGCGATCCCAAAGATCGCGTTGCTCACGTGTACAAATATTTTCAGTTCGTTATGAGACTATGGCGGGACAAACTAGACTTATGGCGGGACAAATTAGTCTATGGCAGGACAAATTAGACTGGCGGGCTAGGTCCCCATTATGTCCCCCACTCTGGATGTGTCTTAATCATCTGTAGTGGGGCTCAGCTGGTAGAGCATGACACTAACAACACTTAGGTTGTCGGTACGATTCCCGCTGGGACCATATATATACTGAAAAACGTGTGCACTCACTGCAATGTAAGTCGCTTTGAATAAAAGCGTCAGCTAAATGGCGTATATATATATATATATATGGCTCCCTCTCCTCATCTCCTTCACTTTATGGTGAATTACCATGATGAAGGGACATGTAAATTGAAAAAGGCTTTTAGTGGAAGTCCACATTATGTAGTTCTTTCACCGGTAAATGGAGAATATGTAAGTACGGCTCTTAAGACTCTACGTCTCTACCCACACATGAACGCTATGCTATAGACAGGGCTATTAAAGACACACTACAGGATTTCATACCTTAGAATATTTAATAATAAGCTTTATTTATAGCACCTTTCATACCTAAGAATCCAGCCCAAAGTGCTGTACAATACAGCGCAGAAGAAAATAAAAAGGAACACATTGAAAAACTAAAACATCAGCATAAATATCCTGTTTTTATCGGAGAGGAGGAAAAGTAGCTTCCTAAGACGATCGGGACAGAGTCTCTCTCTCTCCTCGTCCGCTCCGTCTGTCTAGAGGGCTGTTCCCCGCTATTAGCGGGGTTGGCGAGAGGACAGATTAGCCCTGAATGAGTCTGGGCCCCATGCCACAAGTTGACCCTTGACCCCTCCCCCCCCTCCCCCTCCTCCCCCCAGACACATTCTCATCATGACGCACTCAGGCCGCTCCAGTCGTGTGTGTACGTGTCAGTGTGTGTGTCATGAATGATTAGGCGCCGTCGATGACACACACACACACACACACTTCCCCGAGCGCAGCCTGCCTCCCTCCCTCCCAGCCCCCGGAGCCGCTGGACCCAACCTGGGTCCTTCCGGGTCGCACCGGGTCAGGGCTGTTATGTAGCCCCACCCCCTCCCGCTGTGAGAGACAAGAATGTCCTGTCCGCCTCGCTCCAGAGGTGAAATGAAAATGAGAGCCTCGACAAGCTCATTAATAACGCTTTTTTTTTGGGGGGGGGGGGGGGGGGGGGAGGTGCAGAAGTCCCACTTCTTAGATTTTTCATTTTTGATTGGATAGAGAGATAGTGAAGGAAGACAGGAAAGGAAGGAGGAGAGAGGGTATGTCAGCGGGGCATGGGCCGGATTTCGATCCCATGCCAACATGGGTATATGTGTGTACTGTAGGCCGTGGTGCTAGACCACTGGACCACCCCAGGCCGTGATGCTAGACTACAGGACCACCCCAGGCCGTGGTGCTAGACCACTGGACCACCACAGGCTATCGTGCTAGACCACTGGACCACCCCAGGCCGTGATGCTAGACTACAGGACCACCCCAGGCCGTGGTGCTAGACCACTGGACCACACCAGGCTATCGTGCTAGACCACTGGACCACCCCAGGCCGTGATGCTAGACTACAGGACCACCCCAGGCCGTGGTGCTAGACCACTGGACCACACCAGGCTATCGTGCTAGACTACTGGACCACCCCAGGCCGTGGTGCTAGACCACTGGACCACACCAGGCCATGGTGCTAGACCACTGGACTACCCCAGGCCATGGTGCTAGACCACTGGACCACCCCAGGCCATGGTGCTAGACCCCTGGACCACCCCAGGCCATGGTGCTAGACCACTGGACCAACCCAGGCTGTGGTGCTAGACTACAGGACCACCACAGGCCATGGTGCTAGACCACTGGACCACCCCAGGCCGTGATGCTAGACTACAGGACCACCCCAGGCCATGGTGCTAGACCACTGGACCACCCCAGGCCATGGTGCTAGACCCCTGGACCACCCCAGGCCTCAACAAGCTCATTATACACTCACTGAGAACTTTATTAGGAACAATTGTACACCTTGTCATTCATTCAGGTGGTGTAATGGTGTGGTGGATGTTTTCTTGGCACACTTTGGGCCCATTAATACCAATCAATCATCGCTTGAATGCAACAGCCTATTTGAGTATTGTTGCTGACCATGTGCATCCCTTCATGGCCACAATGTACCCATCTTCTGATGGCTACTTCCACCATGTCACAAAGCAAAAGTCTTCTCAAACTGTTTTCATGAACACCTTTGGGATGTGGTGGAACGGCTGATTCACAGCTTGAAAGAACGCCTGATAAATCTGCAGGATTGTGTGATGCAATCATGTCATCATGGACCAGAATCTCACAGGAATGTTTCCAACATCTTGTAGAATCAATGCCAAAAAGAATTGAGGCTGTATCACATTTGACATTTTTGACATTTTTGAATTTTTTGGGCATTTAGCAGACGCCTTATTCCAAAGCGACTTACTTTATTGATTTGGCTAAGCAAGTAAATAATCAATTCACCATTCTAGCAGGAAGAGTAATTTAGCTCAGGCCAGGGGCCATTGGCAATCGTCGTAATTATTTTCTTTTTTAACTCTGCCTCCATCCATCTCAAGCTGTTGCCTTTTAGGAGGAAGGTTATGTATGACTAGTGAACTAACACTCACTTGAATGTTCAACTCAGGTTCAGTTGGTAGAGCATGGCGCTAACAACGCTTAGGTTGTGGGTTTGATTCCCGCTGGGACCATATATATACTGAAAAATGTACTCACTGCAATGTAAGCCACTTTGGATAAAATCATCAGCTAAATGGCATAAATGATCATTATTATATTACATCTCGTACAGCTAAACGGTTTTCATTGACAGGCCACGATTAGCGTTTATCTAATACACACGCTTCACCGGGGGGTCCCTGTCATCCACGGACCTCCCACTGGAGTCCCGGTCAGTCAGAACGATCCGGAACAGAAGGACATGAATATTTCTCCTCAGAAGGCCATTTTGAATCGATTATCATGTAGATTACATAAACATGTAGGCCTAGATTACATAAATCCATCATCACAGAGGGGCCGGGACCTTCGGCCACCTTGCCTCCGGATTGGCAGGCCCTGTCACGGTGCCAGGCCTCCCCCAGCCTCCCCCAGCCCGCCCCCGCCCCCCCAGCCTCCCCCGCCCCCCCAGCCCCCAGCCCTGCCACCAGATGAAAGTGAGAGGCTGTGGGTTCCCATGGAGGCTCCCAGACCCCCACGTGACTCAGGAAGCCTGGCAGGCTGGCACCGAGGAGGAGGAGGCGCTGCCCGCTGAAAGCCTTTCTGGCCCAAAGACATGGAAATGAGAGACGGAGAGGCCCAGAAACTTCACACACGGATCACACACACACACACACACACACACACTTTCATTTACACACACACACACACACACACACACACACACACACTGACTGATCTACACACATACACACTTTCACTTTCATTTACACACACACTGATGTACACACACACACACACACACTCAATCTCTCACTCATCTTTTTCCCTCCCTCTCCCCCTATCCCTCTCTGTAGCGAACCCATGCACACACACACACACACACACTCAATCTATCTCTTTCTCTCCCTCGGCTCTCCCCTATCCCTCTCTATAGTGCACGCACACACACACAACCACACACACACAGAGACCCCCCCCACACACACACACACACACACACACAGAGACCCCCCCCCCCCCTCACACACACAGAGAGAGACCCAGGGAGACAAGTAGTGAAAGGCTCCTTGGCAGAGGAGGGCAGAGGCCTTCTCACACTGAGGAGACCTGGAGAACGTGAGACGGTCTGGGGGGGAATTCCCTGGCAGCACCACCCCCGCCTGACATGGAAATGAGCGTTTTTTGAAAAGGAGATCGAGTACCAAACGATGGGTAATGTAGTTCATTGTAGTCCAGATTGTAGTCTAATTGTGTCGTGTGTGTGTGTGTGTGTGTGTGTGTGTGTGTGTGTGTGTGTGTGTGTGTGTGTGTGTGTGTGTGTGTGCAGAGCCCAGGGGGACCCTGGAGCAGCCAGGAGACAGAGACACACCGGCCTCCCACCATGAACCAGGCAAGACACCACCGCATTCCTCTCTACTTCCTCTTCCTCCCTCTCTCTCTCTCTCTCTCTCTCTCTCTCTCTCTCTCTCTCTCTCTCTCTCTCTCTCTCTCTCTGACTCTGTCTGTTCATCCTCTAATCAGATCTTATTCAAAATTAAATCAGATTGTATCTGTGTTGCTGTACATCGCCAGCTCCAGCCGTAATTGATATAGGGTGCGTTTGTAAATACGCTCTGGGAGCGCCGGAGCACACCCCGGGGGGTGTTCTCTCTCTGACCATTCGGAAATTAACCGATTTACAGAGCTGATTTACAACTGCAACGTTTGCAGGAAAAGTGCTCTACAAATAAAAGTTATTATTATTATTATTATTATTATTATTACAGAGCATATTTATGTGAAATAGTGAAATGCTTTGGGTCCTTGCCCCTCCTCGATGATCAGTCAACAAGTCAACAATACCATAATATACTATAGTAATAATACAACAGTGACAGTAGTAGTTCATCAGGGTGTAGTGTCAGTAGCAGCAGTAACGGCTGTAATAATAATCTCTATCTCGATGTCCATCTTCAGCACTGGCCATTACTTGGGGCAGTACACTTGGGGCAGTACACAGGGCACGTAGCCCTAAGACCCTCCAGGGAGGCTGTCCCTGTAATCTCTAACTGTAAGTCGCTTTAGATAAAAGCGTCTGCTAAATGCTAAGCATGTAAATGTACATGTACTGCATCCTCAGACATGTTGGGCAGCGTCTCCCAGTTAAAAAGGGGGACCTTGAGGCTGAAAGTACAAACATTGTTTCTTTTTTGTTGAGCTGGAGGAACACGTAGAACGTAGAACAAGTAGAGATTCTAGTGAGCGGATCTCTGAGGGGATTGGCCACCACCTTTAACACTAGAACAGCCGTGCCTATTTTACCTGCCGCCTCGGGGGACCACTATTTGGCGCGTCTTGTAAATTCACCTGCCTCCTACACAGAAAAACTAGCAAAATAGCTTTATACTAGCTTATCCTGATGTGATTTTGAAAATGTAAGGATACTGGGTGGTAGAACGCACATATCTAGGAAAAGTCATGAAAGGAGGGTCCTGAAATTAGATCGAGTGCAAAGATATAAACGATTGTTTTTCTTTTTACTCACATGGCTGTTCTAGTGTTAATGAGGGACTGCACTGGCTGGTTTGGCCTTGGCTTTCCTCCTCCTCATTTTCAAAAAATACTGACGAGATGTGTTTTTCTGAGGTGCGGTTTGATGGACTATCCAAAGCCCCAACCGTCAGCCTTATCAGGGCAGAGAGGGACGGCATAACTGTCCACAAATCACACACGTTTATGGACTGACTCGATAGACTAAACATGAAAATACTGAGTTGATGACCAAAGTTAGATGAAACATTTGAATAATTGAAATACATTTTTGACCAACTGTAGTTAATAATAATAATAATAATAATTAATTGTATTTATATAGCGCTTTTCCAAGGCTCAAAGACGCTGACAATATGGGAAAAACTGAAAACACAGAAACAACAGATAACATGTGCACATAGAACACAGAGTTAACGAACAGGGAACACAGTAACGCAGCAATGTCCAGGGGGGGAGGGGGGTGGCAGGGTTAGGGGTAGGGAAGGTTGTATGCATGGGAGAACAGGTAGGTTTTGAGGTGGGATTTAAAAGTGGAGAGTGTGGGTGAGTCTCTGAGTGGTTGAGGGAGAGAGTTCCAGAGGCAGGGTGCAGCTCGTGAAAAGGCACGGTCTCCGAAGCCTTTGAGTTTTGAGAGTGGGACAGTGAGGGGAACAGTGGATGAGGATCGGAGGGTACGGGTTCACCAACATTCATAAATAGACCGAATCTCTTCATTTGTGTTCTTTTTAGAGACTTCTATTTTTTGCTTAAATCACTCTCTCTGACACACAGAACCCTCACCCTCACCCTCACATCCACTAGCTAATTTCAAACCAAAATATTTTCATTGTGTTGGGCTTTGAAGGCTGTCAGGTCAGATCCCATCTCCCTCCCTCTCCTGTGGCCCTGGGCCAAATGAGCCGGTCCTGAACAGACCCCCCCTGGTCCCAGCAGGGCTGGTCCACTTTAGAGAGAGACAGACATGTAAACTGTTTAAAGTAGCAGATGAGGATCTCCTTTCCGTTTTCCTGTTCTGATCTGGCTGACTGGCAGGGCAACTGTGGAGAGGGCAAAGTCTAGGCTGCCTGCAGTAGTGAGCTGGCTCTAATGCTGACAGAGAGGGGTAGGAGAACAGTGTGGTAACTACAGTATTTCAGACAGAGAGATATAAGGACAGTCTATGGTAACTGCAGGATTTCAGACAGAGAGATATAAGGACAGTCTATGGTAACTGCAGGATTTCAGACAGACAGACAGCAGGAGATAGCAGCTCAGAAAGTGTGTAGCATGGTAGCGTGTGGAACCGATGCGGTGCGCTCCCATGTTGGCCAGCTCAGAGGTAAGCTGGGGGGGGTCTCACTGACTGCCTTCTCTGTTTCTGTTACTTAATGTAAACTATGAAGAGAGAGTATGTGTGTGTCATAATTGTAAGTTGTGCAGTATTGTGTGCGTGTGCACAGGTAAGAGTAGAGGACAGTTGCATGTAGAGGAGTTGCAGTGTTTTTGTCTAAAGGTTTAGTCACTGGATCACTTGTAATTAGTTGAGACAGTGTGTTGAGACAGTGTGTAACGTATTGGAACGTATGGAACATAGTGTCAGTGCGAACTGACCTTACTTAATTGTAGCATTGTCAATGTCAATGAAAAACCTCCAAATCCCACCTGGGAACACCACCACTAGTGAACCCCTGAGTAAGGGCACTTAGCCCTAAGTTACTCCAGGGAGACTGTCCCTGTAATCTCTAATTGTAAGTCGCTTTGGATAAAAGTCTAAAATGTAATTTTAAAAAAAACCTCTCTCCTCCTATGCTGTAGGGGTCACTGTCCAGCGCCAGGGCAGTGCAGTGGAGCAGCGCAGCATCCTCTCCAACGACAAGAAGTTCCTGCAGGACATGCTCTACACCAACAACTCCTCCGGAGGACCCCTGAAGAGCCCGTCAGGCACCACCGCCGCCGCAGAAGAAGAAGAAGAGGGCGAGAAAGGATTGGAGGACGACAGCAACAACAACAGCGCCTCCGGAGGGGCGGGGGAGAGGGACCGCGGCGGTACCAACGGCAACAGCCTGGCCGCCCGCCTGTCCTCCCTCCACGCCGCCCGGCACGCCGCCGTGCAGCGCACGCCCAGCGAGGACAGCAGCTCGCGACGGGCGGAGCTGGAGGGTCTGGGGGGGACCGCCCAAGCGGCTCGTGCCCGATTGGCCGAGGAGCAGGCCCAGCGGAGGCCCGCCATGCGGCCGCAGTACAGCATCGACGCGGAGACGCACTCCCGCAGCCTGGAGAAGACCCTCATGACCCCCCTGTCCCGGGGGGACCACGGCCCCGGGGACGCCTGGGACAACCTGCAGCCCAGCAGCAGGGCGCTGCGCATCAAAGACCTGGACTTCTCCGACCTGATGGAGGAGGAGGACATCGACGTGCTGGACATGGACACCTTCGACACGGGGGGGCTCACCAACGGGGGAGGAGGAGGTATCCCCCCGCCTCCCCCGCCCATGCCAGGCCTGGGCGGCGCCCCCCCTCCACCTCCTCCTCCACCACCTCCTCCGGGAGCCCCCGGGATGGCCCCACCCCCTCCTCCTCCTCCTCCACCTCCGCCAGGACTCCTAGGAGGCCCTCCTCCTCCCCCGCCTCCCCCTGGTGCTCCCCCTCCCCCTCCTTCCTCCTCCTCCTCCCAGGCCCTGGACCCGGCCTTCGCGAAGAAGAGGAAGACAGTGAAGCTGTTCTGGAAGGAGCTGAAGCAGTCCGACAGCCCCAGGAAGTGTAAGTTCGGCCGGGGGACGGTGTGGGCCTCGCTGGACAAGGTCACGGTGGACACGGACAAGCTGGAGCACCTGTTTGAGTCCAAGGGCAAGGAGCTGCCCACTGCTAAGGTACGGAGCACCTCTCACCCCCCTGGGTCTGGACCCAATGTGTCACATTCTAATGCTTTGGTCCTCATATCGGGATCCGATGTAATGATCGGACTTTTCTTTAGAAAAATGTGAATACATTTCCGTGTTGTTGAAAATCAATGACACTCACTAGTCAACTAACACAGCTGGTTTAGTGAGCCTGCTAACCATGTAAAGTAGTGTTATAGTTAACTAGGTAGCAGTGGGGATTACTCACCCAATCCATTGCGTTGCAGTATTTTGGCTTGACTAGCGAGTTTGCGTTGTGATTCTCAACAACTTTGAAACGTAGTTCCGTGTTTCAAAAGAAAAGTCAGAACATTTTGATTGGTTGCCGACATGCGGACCAAATTATCAGACTGTGTCACATATGGACTACTCTACTATATGTTTATGAGGGACTCTCAGTTAGCCACATTGACGGCTATGCTACTCTGCTACACGGCAATGCTACTCTTCTACACGGCTATGCTAATGCTACCCTGCTACACGGCTATGCTAACCTTGCTACACGGCTATGCTACTCTTCTACACGGCTATGCTACTCTTCTACACGGCTATGCTAACCTTGCTACACGGCTATGCTACTCTTCTACACTGCTATGCTAACCTTGCTACACGGCTATGCTACTCTTCTACACGGCTATGCTACTCTTCTACACGGCTATGCTAACCTTGCTACACGGCTATGCTAATGCTACCCTGCTACACGGCTATGCTACACGGCTATGCTACCCTGCTACGCTACCCTGCTTGACTGTTAGCTTGTCGTTGAGTCTGTCGCTCACTCTCACTCTTAACAACAGTCCCTAGTGATTGTTTCCATGACAGGTCTTACATTTTTCTCAGTACCTGTTGTGGCAGCAGAGTCCTCTGTAGCTCAGTTAGTAGAGCATGGCGCTAACAACCCTTAGGTTGTGGGTTCTCTATAAATCTATACACTCACTGCAATGTAAGTCACTTTCGATAAAAGAGTCAGCTAAATGGGGGAGAGAGAGAGAGAGGGGGAGAGAGAGGTAGAGAGGGGAGAGAGAGAGGTAGAGAGGGGAGAGAGGGAAAGAGAGTAGAGAGAGTAGAGAGAGTAGAGAGAGTAGAGAGAGTAGAGAGAGTAGAGCGAGTAGAGAGAGGAGAGAGGGAGGGAGGGAGGGAGAGAGAAGAGAGTAGAGAGTAGAGAGAGAGGGAGAGAGAGGTAGAGAGGGGAGAGAGAGAGTAGAGAAAGTAGAGAAAGGAGAGAGAGGAGAGTAGAGGGAGAGGTAGAGTGAGGGAGAGAGAGAGAGAGAGAAGAGAGTAGAGAGAAAGAGAGGGAGAGGGAGGGAGAGAGAGAGAAGAGAGTAGAGGGAGAGAGAGCGAGAGAGAGTAGAGAGAGGGGAGAGAGAGAGAGAGAGAGAGAGTAGAGAGAGGGCAGAGAGAGAGAGAGAGAGAGAGAGAGAGAGAGAGAGAGAGAGAGAGAGAGAGAGAGAGAGAGAGAGAGAGAGAGAGAGAGAGAGAGAGAGAGAGAGAGAGAGAGAGAGAGAGAGAGAGAGAGAGAGAGAGAGAGAGAGGGAGAGGGAGAGGGAGAGGGAGAGGGAGAGGGAGAGGGAGAGGGAGAGGGAGAGGGAGGGAGAGGGAGTCTCTAATGCCTGGTTCTGTCCTGTTGACAGTAGAGTTGAGACATGTGTCTCTAATGCCTGCTTCTGTCCTGTGTTCCCTCCTCTCCCAGAAAGGGGTGGAGGTGAAGAAGTCGGAGATCCAGGTCCTGGACTCTAAGAGGAGCAACGCCATCAACATCGGCATGACGGTGCTGCCGGCCGTCCACGTCATCAAGACCGCCATCCTCAACTTCGACGAGTTCGCCATCAACAAGGAGGGCATCGAGGTAGGACCTGCTCTCCCGTTCTCCGCCACTAGAGGGCGTAGTTACACCACCGTGGGTGCACTGAACATAACATGGAGAGGTCCAGTTCAGCGGTTGTCAGACCTCTCCTCGGGGACCCCCAGCCGCTCCACATAATATTTGATCTGTTCCACCACCAGCACACACAAAGGTTTGTACTTGATTAGTTGAATCCGGTGTGCTGGGGGTGGAACAGATCAAATATTATGTGGAGCGGCTGGGGATCCCCGAGGTAAGGTTTGAGAACCGCTGGTCTAGTTCTCCTTTCGTGTAGTCTAACGGTGGTGTATTAATCATGTGGCTACGAAAGAGTAGACCCTATAACGCCTATAACGTATAGACATGGTGGAACAATACCTGTGTTGTCTTTTTAAACTCCCATATACAAAAGAAGTGAAGGACCTTGTATTTGACAACACCCACTCCATAAACCCACCTGCTCACACACTCTGAAAACGCCTCTCATCCCCTTCTGTCATCCCCTTCTCTCTCACCCCCTTCTCTCTCTCACCACCTTCTCTCTCACCACCTTCTGTCTCACCCCCCCTTCTCTCTCACCCCCTTCTCTCTCACCCCCTTCTCTCTCACCCCCTTCTCTCTCACCCCCTTCTCTCTCACCACCTTCTCTCTCTCACCCCCTTCTCTCTCACCCCCTTCTCTCTCACCACCTTCTCTCTCTCACCCCCTTCTCTCTCACCCCCTTCTGTCATCCCCTTCTCTCTCACCACCTTCTCTCTCTCACCCCCTTCTCTCTCACCCCCTTCTCTCTCACCCCCTTCTCTCTCACCCCCTTCTCTCTCACCCCCTTCTCTCTCACCCCCTTCTCTCTCTCACCCCCTTCTCTCTCACCACCTTCTCTCTCTCACCCCCTTCTCTCTCACCCCCTTCTCTCTCACCCCCTTCTCTCTCACCACCTTCTCTCTCTCACCCCCTTCTCTCTCACCACCTTCTCTCTCTCACCCCCTTCTCTCTCACCACCTTCTCTCTCTCACCCCCTTCTCTCTCACCCCCTTCTGTCATCCCCTTCTCTCTCACCACCTTCTCTCTCTCACCCCCTTCTCTCTCACCC
>NC_137679.1:39573275-39583275 GCF_963989245.1 Nansenia antarctica | reverse complement strand
TGTCTGACTGTCTGTCTGTCTGACTGTCTGACTGTCTGACTGTCTGTCTGTCTCCAGGTGGAGTTTGAGCAACTGTCGGACAACCTGGTCCAGCTGGAGAGGAAGTGTAAGACGTCGTGGGACAACCTGAAGGTGGTGGCCAAGCACGAGACCAAGCCCCTGCTGAAGAACAAGATGACCGAGTTCCTCAAGGACTGCACGGAGAGGATCATCATCCTCAAGGTGGTGCACAGGCGCATCATCAACAGGTGACTGTGACATCATCACACTGAGACACACACACACACACACACACACACACACACACACACACACACACACACACACAATCCACCTTGGCACTTCCGGCCCTTGCTATTGAGGTTGTTGTGGATTTAATTGATTCTTAGTAGATTGAGTAGAACTTATAAAGCACAAAGAGCTTGACTCAAAAGAGGCCTTTTATTAAGCAAAGTTACATGAGCTCAGAGAAAAAGTAGCAGACACAAAGCCCTTTCCTGTCAGCGGCGTAAGCATTTTATAGCAGTTTCCTGCCTGATGAAGTCACTCCTCTTGCTTGACCAATCATAATCTTCTGCGCCACAGTTCTTGGCCCATCTCTTACAGGAAGGGAAGGCCTAGTGCTAGATTCACCAAAATGTAGCGAGAGACGTGAGAAATGTGGAGAGACTTCAATTCTCAGTATAAAATTATATAAAACTACAACAAGGTCTAGATACATAGGCAAAACCACAAAACCACAGACGCAGACAGAAGGTGGCGCACAGACGCATCATCAACAGGTGACTGTGACATCATCACACTGAGACACACATACACACACACACAATCCACCTGACCCTCCCATCCCTTACTCTGATGGTCGAGATCATGTTTTTATATCACTATTTTTCCTTCTGGTTAGATGCTGAACTGCATTTTGTTGTCTGGTACTCTCTTGTACTCTGCACTGGCAATAAAGTTGAGTCTAATGTAGATACATATTCAGGCAAAAACAAATTCAATGAAAAACAAAAAGAGCGGGGTGGGAATTATGGATGGATGGTCATTTGTTCATCGGCCTTGATGAGGGAATTGCGCTCCGTCTCTCGCACGAGAACAGCAGGGAGTTACCATGGAGTCAACACAACAACAGCACAAACACAGCAGGGAGCAGGACTAAAATGTTCCCTCTCTCTCTGAGTCTCTCTCTCTTTCTCACGTTCTCCCTCTCTCCCTCCCCCTCCCTCCCTCTCTCTCTCTACCAGGTTCCACTCGTTCCTGCTGTACCTTGGTCAGCCTTCGTACTCGGTGCGGGACACCAAGGTGACCCACTTCTGTAAGATCATCAGCGAGTTCTCCCTGGAGTACCGCACCACCAGGGAGAGGGTCCTCACCCAGAAACGCAAGAGGGCCGCCCACAGGGAACGCACCAAGACCAGGGGCAAGATGATCACTGAGGTGGGTGGGGCTCCGGAGCCTGTGTGTCTCTGACCACGAGTAAGGTGTTGGTTCTGTATGACCAGCATCATACCGATGTCTTACAGTGTGGTGGTCTAGGGGATAGTGAGTTGGATTGGTTTGATGGTCAAGAGATCTAATCCCTCCTAGAACACCACCACTAGTGTGCCCTTGAGTAAGTAAGGCACTTAGCTCTAAGTTACTCCAGAGAGACTGTCCCATACCGATGTCTTACAGTGTGGAAGAGTGTGGTGGTCTAGGGGTAGTGAGTTGGACTGGTGATCGGAAGGTCATGAGTTCTAATCGTGCCTGAGACACCACCACTAGTAGTGCCCTTGAGTAAGACACTTAGCTCTAAGTTACTCCAGGGAGAATGCCCCTGTAATCTCCAATTGTAAATCACTTTAGATTAAAAGCGTCTGTTAAATGGTTAATTATTATTAATTATTATTAATTATTAAATTACAGTCGCTTCTATCTGTGTGTAGAGTTGCTTTTAACCTGCACACATCAGACAGTGGTTCAGTAGACGCGAGAAGTTGCGTAGCAGCAACTTTGATATTGTCTTTACTAATGGATAGTGGATAGTGAGTTGGAGTGAGTGATGATCAGAAGGTCATGGGTTCAAATCCCACCTGGGAACACCAACGCTAGTGTGCCTTTGAGTAAGGCACTTAGTCCTAAATGACTCCCTGTAATCTCTGGTTGAAAGTCGCTTTGGATAAAAGCCTCTGTGTGAAATGACAAATGGTAAAAATGTTGATGCTGTGTTGTTGTTGTGTTTCAGTAGAATTAGTAATTGATTGGACTAATCCCTCTCTCCTTCTGTCCCTCTCTGACTCACTCTCTCTTTCTTTCTTTCTCTCTCACTCTCTCTTTCTTTCTTTCGCTCTCTCTCTCGCTCTGTCGCTCTCGAACTCTCTCTTTTCTTTCTCCCTCTGTCTCTCTCTGACTCACTCTTTATTTATTTCTCTCTCTCTCTCTCTTTGTTTCTATCCCTCTCTCCCCCTCTCTTGCTCTCTCTCTCTCCCTCCCTCTCTCCCTCCCCCCCTCTCTCTCCCTCTCCCTCCCTCCCTCTCTCTCCCCCCCTCCCTCCCTCTCTCTCCCCCCTCCATCTCTCTTCCTCCCCCTCTCTCTCTCTCCCTCTCTCTCTTCTCCCTCTCTCCCCCTCTCTCTTCTCCCTCTCTCCCTCTCTCTCTCTCCCCCTCTCTCTCTCTTCTCCCTCTCTCCCTCTCTCCCTCTCTCCTTCTCTCCCTCTCTCCTTCTCTCCCTCTCTCTCCCTCCCTCCCCCTCTCTCTCCCTCCCCCTCTCTCCCTCCCCCTCTCTCCCTCCCCCTCTCTCTCTCCCCCCCTCTCTCTCTCCCCCCCTCTCTCCCTCCCCCTCTCTCTCTCCCTCCCCCCCTCTCTCTCTCCCTCCCCCTCTCTCTCCCTCCCCCCTCTCTCTCCCTCCCTCCCCCCCTCTCTCTCCCTCCCCCCCTCTCTCTCCCTCCCCCCCTCTCTCTCTCCCTCCCCCTCTCTCTCTCCCCCTCCCTCTCTCCCCCCCCTCCCTCTCTCCCTCCCCCCCTCTCTCTCCCTCCCCCCCTCTCTCTCTCCCTCCCCCCTCTCTCTCCCTCCCCCTCTCTCTCCCTCCCCCCTCTCTCTCCCTCCCCCCCTCTCTCTCCCTCCCCCCCTCTCTCTCTCCCCCTCTCTCTCTCTCCCCCTCCCTCCCTCCCCCCTCTCCCCCCCCTCCCTCTCTCCCTCCCCCTCTCTCTCCCTCCCTCCCCCCCTCTCTCCCTCCCTCCCCCCCTCCCTCCCTCCCCCCCTCCCTCTCTCCCTCCCTCCCTCTCTCCCTCTCTCCCTCCCTCCCCCCCCCTCCCTCCCTCTCTCTCTCCTTCCCTCTCAGACGGAGAAGTTCTCGGGGGCAGTCTCGCCCCAGGACAGCCACTCCCCC
This sequence comes from Nansenia antarctica, assembly GCF_963989245.1. NCBI lineage: Eukaryota > Metazoa > Chordata > Actinopteri > Argentiniformes > Microstomatidae > Nansenia > Nansenia antarctica. Next base: position 39,579,906 of record NC_137679.1, on the reverse strand, counting down.
ATCTCCATGGCAGCGGAGGCGGAGCCTGCTCAGGAGGAACACGAGAACATGAAGAACATGCTCATCCCCACCGGTGACCACGGCAACCTGCGCAGGAGTCGGGGCATCCGCAGTAAGACACACACCACAGGCACATATATATACACACACAGATACACGCACACAGGCACACACACAAACCACACCACAGACACACACACACACACACCACACACACACACACACACACACACACAAAACCATACCACAGAATCGCGCACACACACACACACACACACACACAAAACCATACCACAGAATCGCGCACACACATACACACACACACACACACGCCTGCACATAAACCACACCACAGGCACACACACACACACACACGACTTGACTCTGTATATTCCAGTGTGGATTTCATGATCCTCAAGCACGGCCTCTTTCCCCAGTGTCCTCAGGTCTAGGCAGGGTCAGTCCATCCCAGATGTCCGTAGCCAAAGAGGACAGCGCCAGCTCCCAGGACGACGCCACGGACGAGATCATGGATCGTCTAGTCAAGTCTGTCACGCAGAACCCCACGGAGAGGCCGTCCAGCCCCAAGGGACGCAAACGCTCCCGCCTCAACAGGAAGTCATGTGAGTGTACGCTGTACATCAACAGGAAGTCAGGAATGTGAGATCAGAATCTGAATTTATTTATCAAGTTTATTCTTAAGTATAAGAGAGAAAATTCTTGCTGCTTCTGTTCCTCGACATTGCAGCAACAAGAAGACAATAAGACAGGAGACAGTAGAGTAGTATAATAATAGACATAATAAATAATAGAAAGCGCATGAGTATAGCTCCTATAGTGGAAGGGTTTTCCTGTGTGAATGCCCTGCAAAAGGATTGCAGAATGTCATCTCTTATTATAAAATGTGAAACCAAGGGTACTAAACGATTGAATACTCCCCCAAGCCCCACTCGAAAAAAAGCTTAATTTGCTGACAAATTATATAAGTATTTAGTGATCCTAAAACGGTTGTTTCTTATATTGAGTGGGCTCTTCAACATTTAAACGTTCGTAATATGAAAAATAAACGAAAAGAACACACCAAAAACAAAAGTAAGTAAGTAAGAAAGTAAAGCTTTATTTATATAGCGCCTTTCGTACATGAAATGCAAAGTCTTAATTTGCTGACTTGGTCCACCTTTCTCCAGCGGTTGTCACATATGAAGAGATCTCTAAAATATCTCCATTAGGCATGCAAGTCCTGGGCTGGTACAAAAGCCTGCCTTGGGTTAGTGGCTCACCCAGCCCTGCTATAGCCCCCCCACCCCAACAGCCCTCTGGGTGGGTCCCTAGAGTCCCTAGCCTGTCTGAGGACAGTCAAGGCTCGGTGTGTGTCAGTGTGTGTCAGTGTGTGTCAGTGTGTCTCAGTGTCGGCCCTGACAGAGATAAGCAGACTCGGGGGGGATTTATCCCCTGTGTCCAAACAGAGGATGTCTGTGTCCAAAACAGGCTGCTATCACACCTGGTCCCATATCACTGTTGTTAGTTCCTCTCTAAACCTCCATACCTGATCTGTATCAGACACTTCTTCAACGGTAGGCAGGTTATTATTCAAACTCTCTCCTGTCCTGTCCTGTATGACTCCTAGTGACAGGTACAGTACTGTAGAAGCCTTCGTGGTGTGTGGCCGTCAGGTGTACAGGTGTTCCTGTAGTTTAGATCCACTCATTAACAGACTCATCTGGATCCAGAATCTATATCTTTCTTTGGGCTTTTCAGAAATGTGTGTGTGTGTGTGTGTGTGTGTGTGTCTGTGTCTGTGTCTGTGTGTCTGTCTGTGTCTGTCTGTGTGTCTCTGTGTGTCTCTGTCTGTCTGTCTGTCTGTGTGTCTGTGTCTGTCTGTGTGCGTGAGTGCGTGAGTGTGTGTGTGTGTGTGTGTGTGTGTGTGCGTGTGTGTGTGTGTGTGTGTGTGTGTGTGCGTGTCTGAGCCTGTGTGTGTGTGTGTGGTGCTTGGTGACACTGACATCTGTGTTTGCGTGTTGCAGTGAGGAGGACCCTGAAGAGTGGCCTGAGTCTGGACGTGGTGCAGGCCCTGGGCCTGAGCAACAAGACTGGAGACAAAGTCTGAACACACACACACACACACACACACACACACACACTGTCACACACGGTCACACACACAAACACACACAAACACACTGTCACACACGGTCACACACACAAACACACGGTCACACACACACACACACACACACAAACCCACACACCCACACACACACACACCCACACACGGTTACACACACACACGATCACACACACACACACACACACACACACACACACACACATATCGGTGTGACAGACAGACTTGAGAGACACGTCTCTATAAGACCCACCAGCGAGGAAGAAAAACGTTGCCATGACAAAGGCTGACTATGTCCTCTCAGACAGACTGAGACACAGACTCTGCATGGAGCGAGGCCTCTCTCGTGCCTGCACCAGACCTTCAGTCCCTTTCACTTGATGGAAAACATCGTCTCAAAGACAGTCGAGGATAGGAAACTAGGATAGGACACTTTAAAAAAAAATAATGAGTTCAAGTGTCATATTGAAGTGGTGAAAAAACTGTCTGAAATGTTTTTCTTTTTAATTTTTAAGTATTAAATATTGAGACGTATCGATGTATGTAAAACTGTAGCACACTTCAAAGCTATGATGTTTATATACGTTTTTTTAAACAGAAGCTTTTGTACAGAGACCAGACCAGAGTATTTTTTAAGAGGAATCATTCAGAGGAATGTATGTATCAGTATCAGGAACCCCTGTTGCCTTTTGTCATGCGAAACATGACATTACACTATTACTAACGCGGGGGGGGGGGGGGGCAGGCTGTTTTGGGTGTCATATAAAGCCTGTACAACAAGCGAGCGAGCGGACAAACAATGTTCCTGCCTGACGCTCCGGAACAGAGGTCGGGCCGACCCGCGGTTGTCAGACAAGACAAGGCCATCCAGATAGACGGGAGGCGGACCGGGTCACATGGTGTTCTGTCTGTTTATCACAACACTCGTTTGACGGTTCAAATCTGGACTCCACGGGTCGAGGGGGGGGGGGGAGGTTACCACTGACAAAATGGACGACATAAGCCCGTTATTTGTAATGCCACTTCCATCACCAATGTCACATCACAAATTAGCACACGGGTGTACTGTGATCTCTGTTTTGGAGAGACTATAGGCGCTCGGACTGTATTCGTGTCCGAGAGAAAGACAGGTATTGTATACAGGTGCGTTAGGGTTCTTATGAAATGCAATCATTTGGGTACCGAAGGAATTATAATTACATTTGACTATGATATGTACAGATTTTGCCTATTTGCACTGGGAGTTAGTTGGGGCGGGTATGGTATGATAATATAGCGATGATCCACTGTTCACACATGATGTCACTTGTTTAGTTTGTGTTAAGGTGATGTAAATGTTCACTCCCTTTTAGGTGTGTTAAGTGTGTAGGTTTATTGTGTTACGTTGTGTTGAGGTGTGTGTCGGTTGTAGTGTCGACGCATACTGAATGTTTACACATTGAATGTATCACTCATGTCATGTGTCTGTTGAAGATGTTGGAGATGCACCTCTTCCACTGTTGAAGATACACCTCTTCCACTATTCTGAGGCACATATGCAGTACATACTCCATCCATGCTGAAGTCTATTGGTGATAAATAAATAAATAAAAATCCTATTTGCAATGGTTTTTACCTTAGGAGAGAGAAGAGAACATATTTTTTAGAAATGTCTAAATGTGACTGTGAGAATGGTTTCTGCAGTAACAATGTCCCAATAAATGAAAACGGTTTTTAACAAAGAATGGAAATGGTTTTCTTGTTGTTGTTGCTTTGGAATCAATCTTGATTATTGATTATTGATTATTGATTGCACCTCATTGCACCTCATACCTGCAGTCACACCTGGTTGGCTTAGCATGTTTCTTGTCCATGTGGGGGAGCTAGACTATAATTTGTTCATGCGCAATTCTGTTACGCTGTTATTGACGTCTTCATTATTTTGACAGTTAGTGTGATTATATTTCCATCAGCATTATGTCATATCCACCTTAAGTGTTCAAAATCTAATTTTGAAAAAAATATATCACCTACATATAGCCTACATATTTTTTACGATAACTGTTATGTCACAAATTCTCTCAATGTGAAGTCTTTCCCCGTTACTATGTTTTTTTCAAACTCACAGCCCCCCCCAAAAATATCGTAAAGCATCTTGACGGGTCTCTGTGCACCACGACGCCGTGCATGTGAGGCTCTGACGGGAACACTGGGGAGGTCGGTCACGTGCCAAGACACGCCAGCGGTACGGTAACGGTACCTCTGCTGGGTCACCGGCGAGAGAGAGAGAGAGAGAGAGAGAGAGACAGAGAGAGAGAGAGAGAGAGCCAGAGAGAGAGAGAGGTGTTGATATTGTAAACCCGGTCACTGGTCGTGTCCCGTCGTCGTACCTCCACCTCCCTTCATGCCATGGACGTGGTCGGCTATAAAAGGCAGAGGAGGATGACACACCGCCGCTGAGTGTCCCGGTGTGAAGAAGATGAAGATGAAGATGCTCGCCTGCCTGTCCCTGAGTCTGCTGTTGCTGGCGGGGGTCGGCGAGGCAGCGACGGACCTTTACGTGCCGGGAGGAACACCACCGCTTCACCCGGCGGAGATCGGGGGGCTCGGTGGTGTGCCTAGCGCCCGTCCCACCCCCATCCCCACCGCCTCCCGGTACCAGCCCGGTGGCGAGGAGGACCACGGCTCTCCCGGCTTCGCCTTGGCCAGGTCTGCCGCGGAGGAACAGTCCTCTACGACCACCACGGAGGAGGAGGACGACCACCACCACGGCGGAGGAGGTTATAAGATCGTGCAGTGGGAATGGAGCTACGTGCAGACACCGTTCATCATCGCGATATGGATCCTGGTGGCGAGTGTCGCGAAAATCCGTAAGTGGAACAACTGACTAACATACTCTCCTCTGAATGAACCACCAGGATGTCATCTTACAGCGTATAGCCTAGGCTGCTGAGTTATGGAAGCAGTAGTAGCCTATCAACTATTTATCATTTCTCTATGACAGGCCCTCTATGTAATTGCAGTACGTGTACTGTAGGCTATAAAAGTTACATTAGACCCCCCCCCTATACATTATGTTTGTTACACATATACTACACAATATAGTAATGCTACCATCATTTGTTTAAATTGTATTTCTGGGTTCAATAAATGGATGCATTATTAACATACAGAATCAATAATGCAGATTCCCCAAGGTCTGTTTATAGCCTATAGGCAGTAATCAAGTTGTAAAAGGAAATCAGGGGGGATGGTGGATTGTATCATATGGGGACCACTTTAGCATTCCCACAGCGTCAGTGACTTCAGTGTCAGTGACTTCAGTGTCAGTGACTTGGTAAAGATGTCATTGCATGTGTGCGTGCCCCCTCCCTCGCCCACAGTATTTTACTCAATATGCGCAAAACTAAATGTTGAAATAGCAGTAATACCACGTTCATTGATAAAATGACCTAAGGGATGGAAAGGGGGGATGGCAGTTTTAGAAGGGGGATGATATTGACCGTTTTTATTTCAGGGGGGGATGCCATCCCCCCTCATCCCCCCTCAACTCCAGTGCTGCCTACAGGCCTATGTTCTCTCTCTCAGGCGCTGCCTATAGGCCTATGTTCTCTCTCTCAGGATCTTGCTCCAGTGAGCTAATTGAATGGGCGACTAACGGAGATCATGAAAATTCATGGGAAGGATTTCATTCTTTTCATCGTCCTTTTGATCACCAGTGCGGCTTATATACCCTGAACCCTAACCCTGCATCAGCAGTTACTACCTCTCCTCTCTCACCCTCTCATTCTCACACTTTCTTTCTTATCCTTTATCCTTTTTTTTTTTTCACGCCTTTGATCCTTCCTTCACCGTACAGCGAGCTCACGACCCCGACAGGCATCTACACAGGCACCTCTTTCTTTTCTTTCTTTAAGTATTTTTTTTTTAGTGGGGCAGTCCCACTCATATTTTTCATTTTATTGGACAGATACAGTGAAGACAGACAGGAAAGTAAGGAGAAGAAGGGAGAGGGCATGTCACCAGGGCATGGGCCGGATTCGAACCCATGCCGACATGGGCATATGTGTGCACTGTAGACAGCGGTGCTATTATGCCCATGTCGGCATGGGTTTGAATCCGACCCATGCCCTGGTGACATGCCCTCTCCCTTCTTCTCCTTACTTTCCTGTCTGTCTTCACTGTATCTGTCCAATAAAATGAAAAATATGAGTGGGACTGCCCCACTCAGAAAAAAAAGTAATCTATGCTAGCAACAGGGGCCATCGGCTGTATATTTTTAGGAAGGAATATATATATATTTAACATTTAGAACAGAGAAACTGTACTGGGGTAGTAGTAGTGGGGATGAGGAGGTCTTTAGGAGGGACAGTTAAGATGTAGCCTGAAGAGATGGAGGTCTTTAGGAGGGACAGTTAAGGTGTAGCCTGAAGAGATGGAGGTCTTTAGGAGGGACAGTTAAGATAGTAGCCTGAAGAGATGGAGGTCTTTAGGAGGGACAGTTAAGATGTAGCCTGAAGAGATGGA
>NC_137679.1:39563275-39568275 GCF_963989245.1 Nansenia antarctica | reverse complement strand
CTGTCCACTTAACTCTTAACTCTACCTAGAGCAGCTTGGCCAACTGTATCCCGCCTCCTCCCTTTAACACTAGAACAGCCGTGCCTTTTTTACCACCTAAAAGAGCCACCTCGGGGGTCTAATTGACCCCCTCTTTAGCACTTTAGAATGGAAATCGGCTTCTTACACACAAAGATCACTAGTAATTCATCACTAATGTATTTGTAAATTAGCCTGCCTCCTACACACAAAAAAAGCAAAATAGCTTTATACTAGCGTATCCTGATGTGATTTTGAAAATGTAAGGATACTGGGTGGTAGAACGCACATATCTAGGAAAAGTCACGAAAGGAGGGTCCTGAAATTTGATAGAGTGCAAAAATAATATAAAACAATATTTTCTCACAGGGTCACCGTGACACCACCATGGCTGTTCTAGTTAATAGGCTTCACTGATGCAGAGCCAGGCAGGATGTTATGAACAGTCTTCAGATAGGCAGGATGTGATGAACATTATTCAGAGAGAGGCAGGATGTTAAGAACAGTATTCAGAGAGGCAGGATTTTATGAACAGTATTCAGAGAGGCAGGATGATATGAACAGTATTCAGAGAGGCAGGATGTTATGAACAGTATTCAGAGAGGCAGGATGTTATGAACAGTATTCAGAGAGACAGGATGTGATGAACAGTATTCAGAGAGAGACAGGATGTGATGAACAGTATTCAGAGAGGCAGGATGTGATGAACAGTATTCAGAGAGACAGGATGTGATGAACAGTATTCAGAGAGACAGGATGTTATGAACAGTATTCAGAGAGAGTCAGGATGTTATGAACAGTATTCAGAGAGACAGGATGTTTATGAACAGTCTTCAGAGAGAGGCAGGATGTGATGAACAGTATTCAGAGAGAGGCGGGATGTTATGAACAGTATTCAGAGAGACAGGATGTTATGAACAGTATTCAGAGAGAGACAGGATGTGATGAACAGTATTCAGAGAGGCAGGATGTTATGAACAGTATTCAGAGAGAGGCAGGATGTTATGAACAGTATTCAGAGAGAGACAGGATGTTATGAACAGTATTCAGAGAGACAGGATGTGATGAACAGTATTCAGAGAGACAGGATGTTATGAACAGTATTCAGAGAGACAGGATGTTATGAACAGTATTCAGAGAGACAGGATGTTATGAACAGTATTCAGAGAGGCAGGATGTTGTGAACAGTATTCAGAGAGGCAGGATGTTATGAACAGTATTCAGAGAGGCAGGATGTTATGAACAGTATTCAGAGAGGCAGGATGTTATGAACAGTAATTCAGAGAGGCAGGATGTTATGAACAGTATTCAGAGAGGCAGGATGTTATGAACAGTATTCAGAGAGGCAGGATGTGATGAACAGTATTCAGAGAGGCAGGATGTGATGAACCGTATTCAGAGAGAGACAGGATGTTATGAACAGTATTCAGAGAGACAGGATGTTATGAACAGTATTCAGAGAGAGGCAGGATGTGATGAACAGTATTCAGAGAGGCAGGCGTTCATTATGGAGGTGTACCTACAGATGATTACATGCAAATTTGCTCTCTCCCTCTCTCTCTCTCTCTCTCTCTCTCTCTCTCTCTCTCTCCTCTCTCCCTCCCTCTCTCTCTCTCTCTCTCTCTTCCCTCCCTCTCTCTCTCTCTCTCTCTCTCTCTCTCTCTCGCTCATTACCAGCCTGCGCCCCTCTTGTCGCTGTTAGAAGGGCAGCTGGGTGTGTGTGTGTGTGTGGACACCTCTATGAGTGTGTGTGTGTGTGTGTGTGTGTGGGGGGGGGTTATGTGGAGGTGCATAGATCTTTGATGTGTTTGCATGCTCATTAGTCTGTGTGTGTGTTGTGTGTGTGTGTGTGTGTGTGTGTGTGTGTGTGTGTGCCCTGAGCACGCCTCTGCCTCACTGGAACATATCAATCAAGGCCTGCTGTGAGTCATCACACAGCGCAGAGAGAGAAAGGGTACACATGGACACACACACACACACATGAACATACGCACATGCACCCACACCCCCCCCCCCCCCCCCCCCACACACACACACACACACACTGTGGCCGTGAGAGCCTGATGTATGATGTCAGCAAGCAAGGCCATTACTGGCTCTCTTTACTTTCATTAGCCTGCTCTCTCACCAGGCTGATCGGTTTAAACGCTAGATGGAGCTGGCAGCAGGGGCTCTGTTTGTAGTCAGGCTGGAGGATAGGGGCTCCTAGTTGGAGATGATGGAGGTAAGAGTCTCCTGGTGGAGATGAGTGGAGGTAAGGGGCTCCTAGTTGGAGATGGGCGGAGGATGGGGGCTCCTAGGTAGAGCTAGCTGGAGGTAAGGGGCTCCTAGTTGGAGCTAGGTGGAGGTAAGAGTGTCCTGGTTGGAGCTGATGGAGGATAGGGTCTCCTGGTTGGAGCTGAGTGGAGGTAAGGGTCTCCTGGTTTGAAATGATGGAGGTAAGGGTCTCCTAGTTAGAGATGATGGAGGTAAGGGGCTCCTAGTTGGAGCTAGCTGGAGGTAAGGGTCTCCTAGGTAGAGCTAGCTGGAGGTAAGGGTCTCCTAGGTAGAGCTAGCTGGAGGTAAGGGTCTCCTGGTTTGAGATGATGGAGGTAAGGGTCTCTTAGGTGGAGATGATTGGAGGATAAGGGCTCCTAGTTGGAGCTAGCTGGAGGTAAGAGGCTCAGGAGGCGGGTGTAGAGTGTCATTATCACTGTTGTGTTCCCGTGTGCTCAACAAGCATCACTTCCCTCTACGGTGGCCACAGCACAGTCTGTTAGACAGACAGATACTGTGTTCTAAAAAATGAATCCTTGCGCTCTAGCCTATCTAGTGTATACCAAGTACGGATATGCTTTAGAACCCAAGAGCGCATTTTGGAACACGCATAGAGAGTGTCAGTAGTTCAACGTCGACATCGATGACTCGTTCACTTGTTTAGGCTACATCTTACACTGACTGTTTACTACTATACTTACACTACTACACTAACTATTTACTACTTACACTACTACACTGACTGTTTACTACTTACATACTATTTACTACTTACATAGGCTACTATTTACTACTACTTTAAGTACTAGTCCCTAGAGTTGTTTTCTTTCTCTGCCCTGGAGTCTGGCAGAGTGTCAAAATGGCTGTTACAGATTACATATGAGGCCTCTGGTTGTGTTGGTGTGTTGTTGTGTTTGTTTAATGCCCTGCTACGCCACAGAGTCGCAGCACGTGGCTCGTCCACAGGGCTTAGACACAAGCACAGGGCTGGCCACTCCCTGGACTGTGGCCTCGCTGGGCACATGCTGGGGCTGTTTAGAACAGCAAGGAACTCTCTCTTTCTCTCCTTTCTCTCTCTCCTTTCTCTCTCTCTATCTATCTCTCTCCCTCTCTCTATCTCTCTCCCTCTCTCTCTCCTTCTCTCTCTCTCTCTTCCTATCCCTCTATTTCTCTTCCTCTTCCTATGTGCCTCTCTCTCCCTCTAACTTTTCTCTTTCACACACTCTCTCTCCCTCTTCCTTTCTCTCTCTCCCTCCCTCCCTCCCTCCCTCCCATCTTTATCCCCACACACACCAACACTTTTACGAGCCCATCTCTGAGGAGGAAGCTGACTACTTTAGCTTAGTCATTTTCCCATCATGCTTCTCTCCGTTCCCACTGTTTGCAGAATGCAACACTAGCGTGGTGGACTGACAGGCCAGATGGTGCCTGAGTGCTCAGTCGTGATGGGAACAAAAGAAGGAGAGGCTAATTACTGATTGGCTGTAAAGTTTGAGGTTGAGTGGGTTCAGGTTACCTGTCGCAACTTGCCTTTGCCTCCCTGGGTGCAGTCAGTCAGTCAGTCAGTCAGTCAGTCAGCCAGTCAGTCGGTCGGTCGGTCATTAAGTCAGTCAGCCAGTCACCCAGTCAGCCAGCCAGCCAGTCAGTGAACCAGCCAGCCAGTCATTCAGTCAGCCAGCCAGTCATTCAGTCAGTCAGCCAGCCAGTCAGTCAGCCAGCCAGTCAGTCAGTCAGTCAGTCAGCCAGCTAGTCCGTCAACCAGCCAGTCAGCCAGCCTACCAGCCTGTCAAACTACCAGCCATTCAGCCAGCCAGTCAGTCAGCCAGTCAGTCAACCAGCCAGTCAGCCAGCCAACCAGTCAGCCAGTCAGTCAGTCAACCAGCCAGTCAGCCAGCCCCCATGTACAACTGTGTCTCTCTCAGATAGAGACCTCTGATGTTGCATGATGGGTAATGTCGTGTGACACCTAAACATAGCCATGGGTGATGTAGTAGTGTAGTCTCATCACAGCCCTCATTACCGTCGTTGCACGCTCTGCTATTGTATTGCCAGGAGACACCAAAGTTAAGCGCATCTCAATTAATATGCAGCTGCCTAACGAGCTCCTCACACATACAGGAGCGAGTGTGAAACTGTGCTAAGCTCGATGTCTTAAGTATCAATGGCTACGCAGTTGTACTGCACTGCAGTCTGTCTGTGCTGCTGCCATGTGGGCTAATAATATATCCTACAGCAGCAGTGGATGTTATGTGTGATGTGTTTTGGTTGAATAATCTTTATTCATTGAACGCTTAGAATAGACATCGGCCGCGTTCGTTAATTAGCTCTGAGAGAGCGCCGGAGCGTCCACGTGACTGCCTCTCGAGTCCAATCAAATTACTTGGTCCCATTATGACGTTGAACCTGGCTGACTGACTGACTGACTGGCTGACTGACTGACTGGCTGGCTGACTGGCTGACTGACTGGCTGACTGGCTGGCTGACTGGCTGACTGGCTGACTGACTGACTGACTGGCTGGCTGGCTGACTGACTGACTGGCTGACTGGCTGGCTGGCTGGCTGGCTGACTGGCTGGCTGGCTGGCTGACTGCATGAATGAATGACTGGCTGGCTGGCTGACTGGCTGACTGGCTGACTGGCTGACTGGCTGACTGGTTGGTAGAGGAAGCAGAGGCCAGGCTCCAGCTGGTAGAGTTGTTCATGTATGTGACCAGTGGAGGTGGACA
>NC_137679.1:39535775-39550775 GCF_963989245.1 Nansenia antarctica | reverse complement strand
GAAGCGTCAACATTGATTGAGCATTTCTTGGTGAATAAAGCCACTCGTGTTTACTTTAGGATGTTGAAAATTTGGGAGGCTTATCCCTAACCCTAACCCTCGACACTGAGTTAAAGAAACTCTCGTAATGTTTAAACAGACACATCATCATACGCACTAGATTTGTGTAGTTACCCCTGGCACTCCTAACTGAGCATTTTGAGTCTATTTTTGTTGTTTATAGTTGTGTGTAGAATCTGTGGATGGTTCTGTGATGTGTTTTGTGATGCTCACCAAAAACTGCCGTGAGCATTGACAACCTTTATTTGTTTCTTATTTTTAGTTTTTGTTATTTGTTGTTGTTATGTATGTTGATGTTTTTCTCCTTTGTTATACGTTTTTATGATGATTTCTTGTATAGCCTCATAGCATAATAGCCTAAGTCATATTTTGGCCAAATTGAGATATCTGCCTAACTCTACTCTCCTAACACTGCTGATTCACTGTGCATTATTGCCTCTATGCCATCAGCCTATCAGAATGCTTGTTACATTCCAAAATCACTATCTGCCCAAGTCATCTCTTTGACATAGGCATTTTTGACCCTACATACAAAGATGGCTGGGCTGACCACAAGTCAACTGGCGAGCGACCACAAGTGAAATGACTTAGGCAATTATGCTATGAGGCTAACAAATGATGTTAGTGTGTGGACCCCAGGAAGACTAGCTGATACTTTGCGTCAGCTGATGTAATCTTCTGATACAGCGCCTGTGGCCCGATTCCAATTCTCCGTCTCTGTTCTCTTCAAGGCGTCGTCATGCAGACCTGGGTGCTCAACTGGTTCCGGCTGGTCCCATTGGACAAGATCGACCAGGTGGTGATGTCGTACGGTGGCCTGCGAGGGGCAGTGGCCTTTGCCTTGGTGGTCCTGCTGGACCCTAAACACGTCCCAGCCAAGGACTACTTTGTGGCGACAACCATCATAGTGGTGTTCTTCACTGTCATGTTCCAGGTAAGACTACCATCATAGTGGTGTTCTTCACCGTCATGTTCCAGGTAACGGCCAAGCTCCACCTGCTGCGTTGCGTCAACTCGCCATCGGCGTTGCGTCAACTTCCCGTTGTCCAAGCTCCACCTGCTGCGTTGCGTCAACGTTGCGTCAACGTCAACGTTCTACTCTAGCTCCACTGGCTAGCTCGTACTTGGAGCTGTCCGTGGTACCACGTGGTACAATTGGTCTCATTGTGACGTCTGCGTCCACCGTCAAAAATCAAACTTTTTTGAATGTCTACTTTGGACGCAGCCATCGGACGCAACGCTGACGCAACGCAGCAGGTGGAGCACCTTTCATTGATTACAATGCATTTGATCCCAATTTCGGACGCAACGCATATTAGACGCAACGCTGACGCAACGCTCGATGGCCATGGTGGAGCTTGGCCGTTAGACTACCATCATAGTGGTGTTCTTCACTGTCATGTTCCAGGTAAGATTAGATTAGATTTATTGTCCCCAGGGGGAAATTCATTTTCACACCACTGTACAGTATACATATACACAGACAACACCGTATAACACAGACAAACAACAGACAGTACTACACATGACAGATACACAAGTACACACACTCAGCGCGGTCTATTATTTAAGGCAACAATGGCTGCGGGGATCAGACCTTTGCCAAAGCGAGCCCTTTTGCACCGTAGCGTTCTGTACCTACGCCCGCATGGCAGTGGGGCGAGGTACATATTGAGTGGGTGGATGATGTCCTGTTCTATTGTGGTTGCGATGCGTGAGATGGCCCTGTTGTTTAGTGCTGTGAGGTTGGGTGTGGGGAGTCCAATTATCCTGGCAGCAGTGTTGGTGATGCTGCGTGTGAGTTTGGCCCGGTTGATGACTGTGAGCATGTTGAAGAAGCAGGAGGAACAGTACATGAGGATGGGCTGGATAATGCTCTGGTACAGTAGTAGGAGAAGATGGGGGGGAAACATACAGTCCTTTAAGTTTGCGGATGACGGATAATCTTTGTTGGCTCCTTTTAAAGATATCGGTGGTGTGTTGGTTGAAACTAAGTTTATTGTCCACTGTTCACTGTTCCACTGTTCCAGTGTTCACCTGTCGTTACATTTATATTCATTATATACATTTTAACCATTTACCAGACGCTTTTATCCAAAGCGACTTACAATTAGAGATTACAGGGACAGTCTCCCTTGAGTAACTTCGGGTTAAGTGTCTTACTCAAGGGCACACTAGTGGTGGTGCTTTTCCCAGGTGGGATTTGAACTCATGACCATCTGACCGTCACCAGTCCAACTCACTATCAACTCACTATCAACTCACTATCAACTCACTAGGTCATAAAGGTTCAATAGAGAAACAGTTACAGTGGCCCTGCCTTTCAATATGAAACGATTCATCGTTTTCGTGTTCATCATTTTCAAACACGGGGATGGGTTTGTCCCCTGCTCCCTGCCAGGCTCTGGAACTTCACAGATTAATCTCTCTAGGTCGTCCTCGGACGAGCCCTCCGTAATCAGTCATCCTGATCCTCCATACATCTGGCTGGCTCGCCGGACCTTTCCGCCCCTGCATCTTTCTTGAGTACGTCCACGTATGTCAGTGTGGGACGCCCTCGTGATGGAGCTGTGTGTAACTGTGGTAGTGTAGCTGTTAGTGTGTAGTTGTGTTAGTGTGTATCTGTCCAGCAGTGTGTTAGTGTGTAACTGTGTTAGTGTGTATCTGTCCAGCAGTGTGTTAGTGTGTAACTGTGTTAGTGTGTATCTGTCCAGCAGTGTGTTAGTGTGTATCTGTCCAGCAGTGTGTTAGTGTGTAGTTGTGTTAGTGTGTATCTGTCCAGCAGTGTGTTAGTGTGTGACTGTGCTGTGTGTGTATGTGTCCAGCAGTGTGTTAGTGTGTAGTTGTGTTAGTGTGTATGTGTCCAGCAGTGTGTTAGTGTGTAGTTGTGTTAGTGTGTATCTGTCCAGCAGTGTGTTAGTGTGTAGTTGTGTTAGTGTGTATCTGTCCAGCAGTGTGTTAGTGTGTAGTTGTGTTAGTGTGTATCTGTCCAGCAGTGTGTTAGTGTGTGACTGTGCTGTGTGTGTGTGTGTCCAGCAGTGTGTCAGTGTGTGACTGTGCTGTGTGTGTATCTGTCCAGCAGTGTGTTAGTGTGTGACTGTGCTGTGTGTGTATGTGTCCAGTCCAGCCCTGTGGTCTCTGGCAGCCCTGGGTGTTAAGCAGCAGTGATTGGTCTGGAGGCTGAGGGATGCAGCTGTAATTGTGATGAATGGAGACGTTTATAGATGTCGAAAGGTCGACGGCCAGCAGCAGGATGGTGTTGGTATTCACTTTTCTTGTTGTTTGTAACACACACGCACACACGCGCACACACACGCACACACACGCACACACACGCACACACACACACACACACACACACACACACACACACACACACATGCAAACACACACACACACACACACACAGTCAGCTGGGAGATGGTGGAGGACAGCGTGAGGTTGTCTCAGCCCCAGGGCTTCCCTCCTCCTCCTCCTCCTCCTCCTCCTCCTCCTCCTCTCACCAGACCATGAAGACGTCTCCTCTAGAATAACAATGACTATCTGAGGTCTGTTAGGCCCCACACATGTACACTACTGTCCTATAGGACACACACATGTACCCTACTGTCCTATAGGACACACACATGTACACTACAGTACTACGGGGGCGGCTGTGGCTCAGGAGGTAGAGATATGAGAATGATCACAAGGTTGGCGGTTCGATCCCTCGGCTGGCCACGTGTCGAGGGGTCGAGGTGTCCTTGGGCAAGACACCGAACCCCCAAATTGCTCCCAATGAGCGGGGCCGGCGCCTTGCATGGTAGCTAGCTTGCCGCCCTTGGTGTGTGAATGGGGGAATGAGAGGCCGTTGTAAAAGCTCTTTGGAATAAGGCGCTATATAACTGCAGTCCATTTAATCAGACTTGGACACAGTCAGCGTACTCAGGTTATATTAGGGAACGCTTCCTGAATGAAACTATTTTGTCTTTTAGTATCATCCCATCTCCCATCTTTACACACCCTCTCTCTCTACAGTCCTCTCTCTGTGAATGTGTGTGTGAGTGGGTGAATGAGAGGCTGTTGTGAAGCGCTTTGGAATAAGGCGCTATTTCAGTGCGGTCCATCTACTACTCGCGTTTCAGCCAGATTGAATTTGGATTATTAAAGAAACAACAGGAGGGTGCAGTTTTCTTTCTCCATTAACATGTTTGATTGGAGCTCTGGCTCGGCAACGGGATCACCTATCAAGACAAAAGAAACGGGTCACCTACTCTGTTTACCACGGCGTAAATATTGGATGATGTTTTCACAGTCGAGCTGTGAAAACAGAGAGCAGTGATGACACCGACACTGGGTTCCTGCCACGCTCAGGTTCGCCTCCTAGTGGAGAAACACAGCATTACTTACTTGGACATCTTTCTATAGTTCTATCAGACTATCAAACTTGTTGCTTGTTGTTTGTTGCTTACAAGGTGTTTCGAAGGTGAGTAGTGGGGTGGCAGGTCGTCTAGGGGTTAGAGGTCAGAGAGGCAGGTTGTCTAGGGGTTAGAGGTCAGAGAGGCAGGTTGTCTAGGGGTTAGAGGTCAGAGAGGCAGGTAGTCTAGGGGTTAGAGGTCAGAGAGGCAGGTATTCTAGGGGTTAGAGGTAAGAGAGGCAGGTATTCTAGGGGTTAGAGGTCAGAGAGGCAGGTATTCTAGGGGTTAGAGGTCAGAGAGGCAGGCATTCTAGGGGTTAGAGAGGCCGGCCAGCAACCGGTAGGTCCCGCTGGTTCGATTCCCGCCTCAGGAGGGAGCCGAATGTGAGCTGGAGGGTTGCTGACATTGTATCTAATGTGCCTACCACCACTGCCGTTGTGCCCTTGAGCTTATGCCCTAACTTCTCCGGGGGACGCTGAAGATGGCTGGCCCTGTGCCTAGACCCCAGAGCTCTGTTCTCCCTGGGGGGGGGGGAGACGTGTACACAGACTACATTTCGTTGTGTCAGTACTTGAGTAGCTGAGTTGAATATTAATCTTCATCTTAATAGTTGCGTGTAGCCTACCCCACTGTACCAGGAAGGTGCTCTATGAAGCTGTCATAGGTGGGGTCATTTGACCCTGTGAGTAAAGAAAAATGTTATATCTTTGCACTTGATCAAATTTCCGGACCCTCCTTTCATGACTTTTCCTAGATATGTGCGTTCGACCACCCAGTATCCTTACATTTTCAAAATCACATCAGGATAAGCAAGTATAAAGCTATTTAGCAGTTTTTCTGCGTAGGAAGCAGGCTAATTTACAAGCGGCCATGTAGGGGTTGTTGTGTGTAAATAGCAGCTTAGCATTGCAAAGAGGCGGCTCTTTTAGTAGGTAAAAAAGGCACAGCTGTTCTAGTGATAACTGCTGAGAGAAGTTGCAATCTGTGCTCATTCTATCTGCTGGCGTCACAGTAGAACATGTTGTACTGCTGCAGCCCAGAGCTGCAGGGTGAGGAAGTCTGCTCAGAGGATCGTCTCTCACGCTGGCATGTCGCCTCCCTGCCACCTCTGGTGTCTTTGTTTGCCCAGATGTACAGTCATGCAGCACTCACAGACGCATGGCTTATCTGTGTGTGTATACATACACACACACACACACACACACACCAGGGATAATCCCCTCTGGATTTTGAGTGTGAATCTAAAGGATTTAATTTGATCTTCTAATCAGGAATTCCTCCTTTGCTCTCTCTCTCCCTCTCTTATTTTCTCTCTCTCCCTCCCTCTCTCTCTCTCTCCCTCCTTCCCTCCCTCCCTCCCTCCCTCTCTCCCTCCCTCTCTCCCTCCCCCCCCCCCATCCCTCCTCCAGGGTCTGACCATCAAACCTCTGGTGAACTGGCTGAAGGTGCCTCGCGCCACCAGCCGTAAGCCCACCATCAACGAGGAGATCCACGAGAGGGTGAGTGACCGCTGTGTTCAGACCAGATCAGCTCAATACAAAAAGATCCAATTCAGATCAATTCAACTCAATACAGAACATCCTATTCAGTTCTCTTTCATATCCCACTATCTACTTCCATTCAACTCAAACTGACTCAGCTCCAAGCTGCTCTTCTATTCAATCTTTGTCACTGAAGGTCAACAACTGGACTACCACAGGCCAGGACCTGACAGGCCCTAAAGTCCCACTAGACTACGGCCTCTCTACCCTCCCTCCCTCCCTCTCTACCCTCCCTCCCTCCCTCCCTCCCTCCGGAAGCCCAGTAGCTCTAATGGATCCCTAATAAAGGAGTGTGTGTTTCTCCGTGCACGCTCCCATTATGACACTCTGTCACTGTCACGGCCCCCGAGGCCGCCATTACGGCCACCGGCCCGGGACGGAGGTCTGATGGAGGAATGATTCACTGATAAGGCGGCAGACTCACCTCTCACAGTCTCCTCATCTCCCTCAGAGAACCTTCCGGCACTCCGTCATGCCCTGACAAGCCTCCGGAGGGCGACTCCCTGCTCCAACAACTGTCTGTTGCAAAACCGCTTTCATGCCCACTTTGACAGAGCGGGTTAGGAAATAGGACTTCCTGCTATGAACGAACGAGATAAGACCGTATCGGTTTTTATTATTAATAGATAGCTGGCCGTTCTAGGAACAGAGCGTATCGAGAGAGAGAGAGAGAGAGAGAGGTTATGGGGGAGGTGGTTATAGTTTTATGGCTCTGAAGGCGATAAGGTATTCATTTCTATGCCGTTTTTTTTTAGAGGCTTAATGTTCGAACGTTGGATTGCGTTCAACACTGAGGACGTTTCGGTGCTATAAAGTGTCACCTGTACGCGTATATCCGCCCCTGTTCTGTTCACCATGCTTTTGAGCATCCCATGGCTTGTCAGAGTGGTAGTATTTATAACTCCCAGCTGGGAGGGCTGGGAGGGAGGGAGGGGGGGTGCGAGTAGAAACAGCAGTATGTGACGTTAGTGGGTCAGATATGAATAAAACATCACAGCTTCTCTCTGTGTGCCGGCCCGGGTGGGTGACCCGCTACGGGCGGCCATTTTAGATTGAACCACGCCACGCTCAAGTGTGTCGGGAGGGGAGGGGAGGGGAGGGGATATAGAGTGGTAGAGGGGAGGAGGAGAGAGTAGAGGGGATGAGAGGAAAGATACAGAAGTGTGGTGTGGTGAGTGGGGGGGGGGAGGGGGCGGCGGCTTACTTACAGTGGAGACTTCAATCCCACGAGGACGTGACATTGCAGACTGCTATACGTAAGAACAGGTTTGATCCAGTTCAATGCGGAAGGTTTAACTGAGCGAGAGAGAGAGAGAGAGAGAGAGAGAGAGAGAGAGAGAGAGAGAGAGAGAGAGAGAGAGAGAGAGAAAAACCCAACAAACCCAACCGTGGTACTGTTCTGTTGACCCAGGCCCTAGCGTACACACTCACACGCTCTGTTGACCAATCAGATACTGAGTGACATTGTGACCTCCCGTCCCCAGGCCTTCGACCACATCCTGACCGCCGTGGAGGACATCGCCGGCCTCAACGGATACCACCACTGGAGAGACAAGTCAGTACCCTCCTCATCCCCTCTACCCCCCTGGTCAGACCCTCTCCATCCCCTCTACCCCCCTGTACAGACCCTCTTCATCCCCTCTACCCCCCTGTACAGACCTCTTCATCCCCTCTACCCCCCTGTACAGACCTCTTCATCCCCTCTACCCCCCTGTACAGACCTCTTCATCCCCTCTACCCCCCTGTACAGACCTCTTCATCCCCTCTACCCCCCTGTACAGACCTCTTCATCCCCTCTACCCCCCTGTACAGACCTCTTCATCCCCTCTACCCCCCTGTACACAGACCTCTTCATCCCCTCTACCCCCCTGTACAGACCCTCTGCATCTCCTCTACCCCTCTGTACAGACCTCTTCATCCCCTCTATCCCCCTATACAGACCTCTTCATCGCCTCTACCCCCCCCCCCCCTCTCTACAGTACATATTTCAAAAATCCAAATTCTAGCATTATGACTGCCATTGGCCTCTGGTCCTAGAATAGATTACTTTTTCTTTTTCTTGCGATGACTAAATGATGGATAGATGATTCACTTACCTCTCTCCATGACTCCTCTCAGGTTTGAACAGTTTGACAAGAATTACCTGAGCAAGCTCCTCATGCGCAAGTCTGTCTACCGGAAGAGCGAGCTGTGGGAGGCCTACCAGAAGATCAACTTCAGGGACGCCATCAGCGTGATAGACCAGGTAGGACCAGGAGGGATGGAGGGATGGAGGGAGGGAGGGACGGAGGGATGGATGGATGGATGGAGAGGAGGGAGGGAGGGAGTGATGGAGAGAGGAGGGAGGGTGTGATGGAGGGAGGGAGTGATGGAGAGAGGAGGGGACGGACAGGAGGGGGAAGAGAGAAAGAGAGAGAGAACGAAAGAGAGAGAGAGAGAGAAAAGGTGTCAGAAAGAGGCGGTGTCAGTACCCAGAACGACCACCAGATAGAGCTATTCGTCAACTCAAGGCAGCAGTGTACTTGAGCTATCGTCTCCTATGGTCAATCCAGCACTGACTGTCAAACACAGAGCTACCAGACATCACTATAGCATCATATGATACATCCATACACCACTATACCATCACATGATACATCCATACACCACTATACCATCACATGATACATCCATACACCTCTATACCATCACATGATACATCCATACACCTCTATACCATCACATGATACATCCATACACCACTATACCATCACATGATACATCCATACATCACTATACCATCACATGATACATCCATACACCACTATACCATCACATGATACATCCATACACCACTATACCATCACATGATACATCCATACACCACTATACCATCACATGATACATCCATACACCTCTATACC
This sequence comes from Nansenia antarctica, assembly GCF_963989245.1. NCBI lineage: Eukaryota > Metazoa > Chordata > Actinopteri > Argentiniformes > Microstomatidae > Nansenia > Nansenia antarctica. The sequence goes on along the minus strand of NC_137679.1, from coordinate 39,541,874 downwards.
ATCACATGATACATCCATACATCACTATACCATCACATGATACATCCATACACCACTATACCATCACATGATACATCCATACACCACTATACCATCACATGATACATCCATACACCACTATACCATCACATGATACATCCATACACCTCTATACCATCACATGATACATCCATACATCACTATACCATCACATGATACATCCATACACCACTATACCATCACATGATACATCCATACATCACTATACCATCACATGATACATCCATACACCTCTATACCATCACATGATACATCCATACATCACTATACCATCACATGATACATCCATACACCACTATACCATCATATGATACATCCATACACCACTATACCATCACATGATACATCCATACATCACTATACCATCACATGATACATCCATACATCACTATACCATCACATGATACATCCATACACCTCTATACCATCATATGATACATCCATACATCACTATACCATCATATGATACATCCATACATCACTATACCATCACATGATACATCCATACATCACTATACCATCACATGATACATCCATACACCACTATACCATCACATGATACATCCATACACCACTATACCATCACATGATACATCCATACACCTCTATACCATCACATGATACATCCATACATCACTATACCATCACATGATACATCCATACACCACTATACCATCACATGATACATCCATACACCTCTATACCATCACATGATACATCCATACACCTCTATACCATCACATGATACATCCATACACCACTATACCATCACAAGATACATCCATACATCACTATACCATTACATGATACATCCATACATCACTATACCATCACATGATACATCCATACACCACTATACCATCATATGATACATCCATACACCTCTATACCATCACTTGATACATCCATACACCTCTATACCATCATATGATACATCCATACATCACTATACCATCACATGATACATCCATACACCACTATACCATCACATGATACATCCATACATCACTATACAATCATATGATACATCCATACACCACTATATCATCATCTATTTATTCTATTACATACATTTTAGTTTTTTTTATCTGTTTCCTGTATGTATAAATATAATTTGTAAATATAATTATTTTATATCTTTTTATACTCTACATCGTTGTAAATAAGGGCCAACTCTCAATGATTTCTTAGAGTTTAATTAAACGTAATATGTCATTTATATTAATATTATGCATCACTACTATATCATCTATATCTATATCTATATCATCTATGTCTATCATCTATATCTATAAATGGACTACACTTATATAGCGCCTTTATCAAAAGCGCTTTACAACGGCCTCTCATTCACCCATTCACACACACATTCACACACCAATGGCGGCAAGCTACCATGCAAGGCGCCGGCCCCTGCTCACTGGGAGCAATTTGGGGTTCAGTGTCTTGCCCAAGGACACCTCGACATGTGGCCAGCTGGGGCTCGAACCGCCGTTCTGCCAACCTTGCGATCATTAGACGGCAGCTCTACCTCTCGCTCCACAGCTGCCCCTATACTATATCACCTATATCTATCATCTATATTTATACTATATCTATACTATATCGTCTATAATATCATGTGTTCCATCCTCAGTCTCTCAGCTCAGGTGTAGCCTTTGCAGACAGCCCTGTCAGGTACATGTATATCACTATGAGTGTTTTACGAGGGGAAGCGATGTCTGCCAAGCCGAGACGTGTGAACCTCCTCACCTCCTCTCTCCTCTCTGTCAAGTGTGGACACTTTACTACAGGAAACGGGAGAAGAGGGAAAGAAAGAAAGAAAGAAAGAAAGAGAGAGAGAGAGAGAGATGTTCTTAGATGACTTTCTCAGATAGGCCTTGTAAAAAGACGATGAGTCATCCCTTAGTTTTTTTGTTTTTCCGCGGACGACGCCAAACTAACTGCCGTGGCGGGCTTCTTCGCCGCGTCGAGATCCGACACCTGACGCTCTCAGCCACATCAAACGTGCCTGTCTCGCCCGATGACATCACCGCCGTGCGGAGCAGGGTGAAGCCACACATCGTCAACGGCAACCGGCCCTTTAAGTGGGCCGAGGAGAGTCAGAGGGATGACATCAGAGGACAGGAACGCCAGGAGATACAGATACGGAGGGGGGGGGGGGGATCAGAGTTGTATTTTAGGGGGAGATTCTTTAAATAATATTTCTCCGACTAAATCCCCTAACCGCCTATCCTGAAGGCCTCTCAGCTTACATAGCTGACGTGCTTCATGAGCTGCGTGTGAGATAGCACCTCATGTACATTCATCAAACACCCTGCGTGCTGTCTTCGGTGGAGCAGGTGAAAGAGAGAGTCGTGGTTATGATTTAAATACCCCAACTGTTACATTTCTGACTGTGTGCTTTCTCCGTACATGTGCTTTGCATTGATAGTAGTAATCATTTCAGTAATCAAGTAATTACTGGAATGGAACCAGGCTACATGGAAAGCAGATTCCTGGATGCCTATTTATATGGAGCAGGCTGCCTGTGGTGTGACTCAGACCTACTGTGTGTGTGTGTGTGTGTGTGTGTGTGTGTGTGTGTGTTTGAGAGAGTGTGAGTGTGAGTGTGAGTGTGTGTGTGTGTGTGTGTGTATGTGTGTGTGTGTGTGTGTGAGAGTGTGTTTGTGTGTGTGTGTGTGTGTGTCTGCGTGTGTGGGGGTGTGTGAGAGTGTGAGTGTTGTGCGTGTGCGTGTGAGAGATTGTGTGTGTGTGTGTGTGTGTGTGTGAGTGTGATGAGTGTGAGTGAGTGTGAGTGAGTGTGTGTGTCAGTGTGCGCATAAAACATGAGCCTTTGGTGTGACTCAGACCTCTCGAGGACTCTGTTTGTGTGTGTGTGTGTGTGTGTGTGTGTTTCCTGTGCTCACTCGCTTTTTGGCAGGGGGGGGTAGCAGCATTTAGAGAGAGGCCTTCAGTACAGGTTAGAGAGAGGCCTTCAGTACAGGTTAGAGCAGGGGTAGGCAACCTTTTTGATATGAAGTGCCATTTTTAAATGTTCTTGTTAGTCAGTGTGCCAACCACAATATCCAACCACAATACCAACAGATCTGCAATTTTATTCCACAACATGAACAACAATTTTCAGCAAAGAGCTATGTATGCAAAGCCATGTATGCTAAATAAACCTAAAAATGTAACTAACTGAAACTTGAACAAAATTACCAACATAACATCTAAGACAACTAAACTTTGTGATGCGTAGCACAACTTTAAGCAAATTGGAGCGCTCAATTTCTACCAAAGTTGCTAACTGCGCTCCCTATGGTTATCATTTTAATAAGTAGGCCTAACTGGAGGGTGATTATACAAGGGTCTTACTTGTATGAATTATAATTTATATTTATATAATTATTTGGTTGTTACTTACATTTTATTCTTTTATTCCAACCACAACAAACATATATTTTTTGGGGGTTGCAAAGAGCTATGTATGCAAAGCCATGTAAACAGTCCTAACAATCAATGTCGTGATCCCTGGCCCTGTTTTCCTTTGCTCAACTCCATTATCTGGGGGTGGTACTTGGTCACTTTAAGTTATTATTAATTATTAATTATAAAATTATTAAGTTGCACACAATTAATGCAACCGCTCCCCTCTGTTTCCCGACCATGGCAGGAAATGGCAGATCTGTTGTCACTGCAAAAATCCTGCTAATATCAATCCCTCGCTCCACAAAATGCTCGATAAGAACTTTAGCGATGTCCTCACCTGCCAGACGTGGCATGTCATTCACATCTACGCTCTCATCAAGTGCGAGGCTAAACACCGTCGCATCTTTCAAACCAGCGGTCTGCTGCGCTTTCACGTTTTCTGCCATTTCTCCTATTCTTCGTTCCACACTTCTGGCTGACACTGGGATGTCTTTTATTCTTGATTTTATTGTGTCTTTGTTTGATAAGCCTTCAAACAAAACATCTGAGATACAGAGGAAAGCCTCCTTAATATATTCTCCATCAGTGAATGGCTTTCCACGTTTCGCAATGCAATGAGCAATGCGAAAGCTTGCTTCAGTTGCGTGATTTTTAGCAGTGGCAAATGCTTTAAAGGTGCTGGCCTGCTTCCCATACCTTGACACAGCACGTCTTATTGATTCGGCCTTGTCTGCTTCATCCTTGAACGACTTGAGTTATATTGATACAAGTATCGAATCGAATTCAGAATTTTACTTTGAAAATTGGCGCCAGAATACGGCTCTCGTGGAGTGGATGAGAGACTAGGGCTGCATTCGTAAATTCGCCCTGAGAGCGCCGGAGCGTCCCTGAGACTGCCTCTAGTCCAATCAAATTACTTGGTCCCATTGTGACATTGAACCCAGTGTGCGCGAATTTACTGCTGGCACGCGTGCCATAGGTTGCCGACCCCTGGGTTAGAGAGAGGCCTTCAGTACAGGTTAGAGAGAGGCCTTCAGTACAGGTTAACAGGATGGGAGACCAGGGACATGTTGAAAGCCTGGTGTCAGGGGCCAGAGAGAGACAGATCACAGGTTCAGAGGCACATCAGAGGGCTGGCGTGGTGCTGATGTGTGCTGAAATGTTGAGATATGTGTGTGTGTGTTGGGGGGGCGGGGGAGGAAGGGAGGCTGGGTGGGTGGGGCAACCCTCTCTCTTCTCCCTGCCTGGAAATGTTTGTCACACCCGGGCAGGACCTGGCTCACGCTCAGCCTCTCAGAATAATCACCCTTTGTTCCCGTCATACAATCCCTCCCTCCCTTCCTCTGCACGTCTATCATTCCTTATCTCTCTTTTCATCCCCTCTCCTCTCTTTTATCCTCTCATTCCTGTTCTTGTCCACTCCTATCATCATCTCTCTCTCCTTCTCTCATCCTCCTGTTATCTTGTTCACTCCTCCTCTCCTCTCCTCTCTTCATCTCCTCCCCCCTCTCTTCTTGGCATCTCTGTTTTTCTCATCCCCCTCTCATCTCTCTGTATAAACTCCTCTCTACTCTCTCTCATTCCTGTTCTTGTCCACTCCTATCATCTCTCTCCTTCTCTAAATCTCCTGTTATCTTGTTCACTCCTCCTCTCCTCTCCTCTCTTTATCTCCCCTCTCTCCTCGTCTTCTCTCTTTTTCTCATCCCCCTCTCATCTCTCTGTATAAACTCCTCCCCTCTCTCTCTCATCCTGTGTAAAGTCATGTCTCTTCCAGCAGTAACCTATCTGCTCCTTCCTGTACTCTCACAGCATATCAGCAACATTATTATAATAATGTTATTATTATTATCATTATTCATCTGTCTCAGTGATAAAACTCCTGGCCCACGTGTAGTCCAGAGGATCCAGTGATACACTGTTAACCTTCTTATCTTGATCACATGACCATATTTCATGGCTGTGGAGAGGTAAACACTCAGGAGGCTAACCAGGCGGCCATGACAGGTACTACTGCTGTTGGCATGTCAGGGGGTCAGAGGTCAGGGACGTTAGTTGTGCAGTATTTCACTCTTCCCTGGACGCAGAGTCTCGGTCCCCCAAGAATTTCATTTCCTGTAGCCTTCAGTTTCTTGCCACTCAGCTTCCTGAGGCAAAATGCTAATATTAGATATTAGCGTCGATGTGGAGGTTTCCAGGCACAGGCCCACCCACGACCCACCCAGTGAAATGTTAAAGGGGGAAACATTGTTTTTATGGGCCGAAAAGGAAACAGTGTCATGAATGTTCTTTCTCTGAAAACCACTCAACTCCCTTTAAGCAAATAGAGCAAATTCAATGAAGAGTAACAGTGTTATTTATGGTCTTGTTTGGGTTTTGTTTGAATTAAATCCTGGGTTTGCGCAATTTAATACATTTGTCCCATTCCAATTCAACGCTAATCAAATAACGCCACTTATCTACTCTGAACATCTTGCTTTCATCCTCCTCTTGAATTTCAAAACCGTTATTTTCGTCGCCACAGAACGTAGTCAGGCCACAGTACATTGAAACTGCCCACAAAACAAGCACTGGCAAACACTATTATACTTAGCCTGTCACAAGCCATTAGCCAGTCGTTTACCAGCTCTCAGGAGCTAGGCCTATACA
>NC_137679.1:39500775-39533275 GCF_963989245.1 Nansenia antarctica | reverse complement strand
CCTGACATTGCAGCACAAAGACAACAACACATAATTCAAGGTAAAACATGACAATAGTACAGGACACAACAGTGACAAATAAGACAGGATACAATTAGCAGTATCCAGACAATTTGGTAGACAATAATTGCACTAGGAGCCAGGGACAGCGGTTAAAGACAGGCTGGACCGTACTAAGCTTGACTATCTCTTTTGTTTTTTAAACCGTTTTTTAACTGTTGTGAATAATTGGTCTGTTAGACCGGCTAGACTGTTGTGTGTTTGTTGTGCTTCCAAATTGACTCCTAAACCTCAACGTCCCCCCGGGCGGCTGTGTAAAGGTATGAGAGGAATGCTCATTCGGATTCAGCTATATTGTGTCAAAACATTCCTCACCTCACCTCAGTCTGTCGGGGTGTGGGCAGGGTGGGACTACAGCCATATCGCTTATACTCACTCACTTCATCCATATCCCTCACTCCATCCATCCAGATCACTCACTCCATCCATCCATATCCCTCACTCCATCCATCCAGATCACTCACTCCATCCATCCAGATCACTCACTCCATCCATCCAGAGTGTAGGGGCATTGGGTAGGAGTCCATTTGGAAGGTTGTCTATTGAGCTAAGAATCAGAAACAGAATTACTTTTATTACCTCCCATTGTACTGTAAATGTAAGTACACAAGTACAATTCTTTGGCTTAGGTTCTTCGACATTGGCATTGCAGAAAGATACAAAATCATAATTATAGACAATAATAAAGTAATTAAAAAGTAATGAAGTGATAAGTGATGGTAGTCGTACTGCAGCGGAACCAGTCGTACTACAGTGGAATCAATAGTGCAAAATGCTGGGCAAAGTACAACATGATGAAATGCAAAGGCTAAGCTAAGCTAAGCTAGGCTAGGCTAGCTATGTCGGGCAGGGCCAGAGTGTCCCTCCCTGACCCTACCAGAGAGGTCAGACACTCAAGGGCACGCAGACGACAGCAGCCTAAGGAGACGCTGCTGTTTCTTGTTATCATGATTGATTATTTCTCTCCCAGGACACATTCAGAGCGCTGAAGGAGAGATCGTCGTTGATAGATGTGTCCCCTCTCTCTCTCCGGTCCTGTCAGCGTGCCTCCGCTTGTCCTGTTTCACAATAGGAATCCCACCTAAGTTGCCAGAAAAACCCACTGAATACCTCCGTTTTCCTACTGGGATATGGGAGAACATCACACTGCATCCAAACCCAGCTTGTAAAAAATCGACATGTCACAGTCAATTTGAAAAGCAAACCATGGGCATTTTCGGTTTGTTGACGTTTCCATATTTTGTTGATGTCAGTGATATTCATCCGTAACCGTAGCTAGCGTAGGCCTTGGACCTCTCCCATGTTGTGGGTTCGGGGAGGGAGAGGAAATGGAGTAATTGCAGGTTCGGTCCGTCCTGTAATAGCCGTTTATAAAACAGTGTTTTTGTTGCGATCCGTCCAACAGCGGAGAGGATCGGACGTTAAAGAGCAGGACCTCAACGACAAACCTCGACGCAACGTCAGCTGGCAAGACAAAGGTGAGGTCACGTCATACACTGGAACTCGCCTTGCCCTCCTCCTCCGATTACGATATCATTACTCCATAACTAATGGAGTTTCCACTGCTTTTAAACCATTTCTGTGGAGACTAGAATCTACATACAAGGCAAAAAGATGGTAGAGTGCTGGCAGGTTGAAGTGGAAAATGTTTCAGAAACACTAGGAAGTGACTGTTTACATTTTAACCATTTAGCACACGCTTTTATCCAAAGTGACTTACAATTAGAGATTACAGGGACAGTCTTACTCTCTGGAGTTTGGGCTAAGTGCCTTATTCAAAGGCACGCTAGTGGTGGTGTTTTTCCCAGGTGGGATTTGAACTCATGACCTTCTGATCACTCGTCCAACTCCATTTCTGTGGGGAGACAAGAATCTACATACAAGGCAAAAAGATGATAGAATGCTGGCATGTGTGGAAGTGAAAAAAATGTCAGAAACAGGAAGTGTTCAGGAAGTGACTGTGTGTCCATATTGATGTTCCCTCAGACCCAGTGGTGGTGCCAGTGGACTCAGATGACGAGAGGGGGGAGCATTCAGAACCAGAGAAGGAGGAGGACGTTGGCATCACCTTCGTGGCCCGCAAGTTCACAGACCCTCCCAAAGAGAGGCCCAAATCAGGTAAGGCTGACAGAGGGAGGCCAGGAGAGAGGACAGGACAGGCTGACAGAGGGAGGCCAGGAGAGGCTGACAGAGGGAGGCCAGGAGAGAGGACAGGACAGGCTGACAGAGGGAGGACAGGAGAGGCTGACAGAGAGAGGACAGGAGAGGCTAACAGAGAGAGGACAGGAGAGGCTGACAGAGAGAGGACAGGAGAGGCTGACAGAGGGAGGCCAGGAGAGGGTGACCGAGGGAGGCCAGGAGAGGCTGACAGAGAGAGGCCAGGAGAGGCTGACAGAGAGAGGCCAGGAGAGGCTGACAGAGGGAGGCCAGGAGAGGCTGACAGAGAGAGGCCAGGAGAGGCTGACAGAGGGAGGACAGGAGAGGCTGACAGAGGGAGGACAGGAGAGGCTGACAGAGAGAGGACAGGAGAGGCTGACAGAGGGAGGACAGGAGAGGCTAACAGAGAGAGGCCAGGAGAGGCTGACAGAGAGAGGACAGGAGAGGCTGACAGAGAGAGGACAGGAGAGGCTGACAGAGGGAGGACAGGAGAGGCTAACAGAGAGAGGACAGGAGAGGCTGACAGAGGGAGGCCAGAAGAGGCTGACAGAGAGAGGCCAGGAGAGGCTGACAGAGGGGGGACAGGAGAGGCTGACAGAGAGAGGCCAGGAGAGGCTGACAGAGGGAGGCCAGGAGAGGCTGACAGAGGGAGGCCAGGAGAGGCTGACAGAGGGAGGCCAGGAGAGGCTAACAGAGAGAGGCCAGGAGAGGCTAACAGAGAGAGGCCAGGAGAGGCTGACAGAGAGAGGACAGGAGAGGCTGACAGAGGGAGGACAGGAGAGGCTGACAGAGGGAGGCCAGGAGAGGCTAACAGAGAGAGGACAGGAGAGGCTGACAGAGAGAGGAGAGGCTGACAGAGGGAGGACAGGAGAGGCTGACAGAGGGAGGCCAGGAGAGGCTGACAGAGAGAGGACAGGAGAGGCTGACAGAGAGAGGACAGGAGAGGCTAACAGAGAGAGGACAGGAGAGGCTAACAGAGAGAGGCCAGGAGAGGCTGACAGAGGGAGGACAGGAGAGGCTGACAGAGAGAGGACAGGAGAGGCTGACAGAGAGAGGAGAGGCTGACAGAGAGAGGACAGGAGAGGCTGACAGAGGGAGGACAGGAGAGGCTGACAGAGGGAGGCCAGGAGAGGCTGACAGAGGGAGGCCAGGAGAGGCTGACAGAGAGAGGACAGGAGAGGCTGACAGAGAGAGGACAGGAGAGGCTGACAGAGAGAGGCCAGGAGAGGCTGACAGAGAGAGGCCAGGAGAGGCTAACAGAGAGAGGCCAGGAGAGGCTGACAGAGAGAGGAGAGGAGAGGCTGACAGAGGGAGGACAGGAGAGGCTAACAGAGAGAGGACAGGAGAGGCTGACAGAGAGAGGCCAGGAGAGGCTGACAGAGAGAGGAGAGGAGAGGCTGACAGAGAGAGGACAGGAGAGGCTGACAGAGAGAGGACAGGAGAGGCTGACAGAGAGAGGCCAGGAGAGGCTGACAGAGGGAGGACAGGAGAGGCTGACAGAGAGAGGCCAGGAGAGGCTGACAGAGGGAGGCCAGGAGAGGCTGACAGAGGGAGGCCAGGAGAGGCTGACAGAGGGAGGCCAGGAGAGGCTAACCGAGAGAGGCCAGGAGAGGCTGACAGAGAGAGGACAGGAGAGGCTAACAGAGAGAGGACAGGAGAGGCTGACAGAGAGAGGAGAGGCTGACAGAGAGAGGCCAGGAGAGGCTGACAGAGGGAGGCCAGGAGAGGCTGACAGAGGGAGGAGAGGCTGACAGAGGGAGGCCAGGAGAGGCTGACAGAGGGAGGACAGGAGAGGCTGACAGAGAGAGGCCAGGAGAGGCTGACAGAGGGAGGCCAGGAGAGGCTGACAGAGGGAGGCCAGGAGAGGCTGACAGAGGGAGGCCAGGAGAGGCTAACAGAGAGAGGCCAGGAGAGGCTGACAGAGAGAGGACAGGAGAGGCTAACAGAGAGAGGACAGGAGAGGCTGACAGAGAGAGGAGAGGCTGACAGAGAGAGGCCAGGAGAGGCTGACAGAGGGAGGCCAGGAGAGGCTGACAGAGAGAGGCCAGGAGAGACTGACAGACGGAGGACAGGAGAGGCTGACAGAGGGAGGCCAGGAGAGGGTGACAGAGGGAGGCCAGGAGAGGCTGACATAAGGAGGCCAGGAGAGGCTGACAGAGGGAGGACAGGAGAGGCTGACAGAGAGAGGAGAGGCTGACAGAGGGAGGCCAGGAGAGGCTGACAGAGGGAGGCCAGGAGAGGCTGACAGAGGGAGGCCAGGAGAGGCTAACAGAGAGAGGCCAGGAGAGGCTGACAGAGGGAGGAGAGGCTGACAGAGGGAGGACAGGAGAGGCTGACAGAGGGAGGCCAGGAGAGGCTGACAGAGGGAGGCCAGGAGAGGCTGCTGGAGGCTGGAGGACATCTGCTGCTGCTGACGTCACGTAAAGTCTTCTGCAGCAGCAGCAGATGTCTGCAGACGTTCTCACATTTGTTTATTGGTTCAGTCACGGCGCTTATGTCGTTTTAATAAGTTTAATGAAAACGGTAACAACATTAGGTTCGGCGTAATTGGATGGCTCTGTTCCCCGCCTGAAGTAAAACAACATTAAATACATTGTCATTATCATTATTATTATTATTAAGGTGGGGAGCACATAAACCCCCCCCCCTCCCCCCGTAGGAAGGTAAACACAGAGAGATCCTGCAGGTGATAGCCGAGGTGGTGGGTGGGACGACCAAAGTGTACCTGGCATAGCCAGCGGTGACACACTGTCTAACCATGGTGGAGTGTAGCAACTCAACTCTTTTAATTCAATTACATTACATTTAAATTCAGACGCCTTTATCCAAAGCTTTTATTTACAGTAGAGGAACTGTACAGGGGGGGGGGTTAGTAGGGATGAAGAGGTCTTTAGGAGGGACAGTTGTAGCACATAATAGCACAAGGTGTAGCCTGAAGAGATGGAGGTCTTCAGTCTACAGAGGAAGAGGTAGATAGCGAATGAATTACCCACTAAATTCTACTCTAAGCGACATTGGGTCTGAGAAAGGCGCTATATAAAAGATATTATTATTATTATTATTATTATTATTATTATTATTATTATTACTCTAACTATAGAGAGAGAAAGTGCCATTAAAATGATGTGAACAGCATAAATAGATAATAGACAGTACATTTCATACTTTAGGGACCTCATGATGTTTGGCTGCACTTTTTCCGACACACTTCATTGTCGTTTGTATCTACAGCACCAGTCACAAGTTTGGACATACTTCTTTCCCATTCAATTCAATGTGTGAAAAGTGTCCCCAAACGTTTGACTGGTGCTGTATGTTCTGTGTGGTCTACTTCCTTGACAGCGAGAAATGAAATCTGTTTATCATTTTCATATGTGCTAATAGATTTCAGAATACAATAAGCTGTTGTCTGTAGTGTATACGCGAGCGTCTATGTCCAGGATGGAGGTGGGGGGGGGGGGGGGGGGCTGCTAAATTAAGTTCAAATGAACAATGGCACAGAATCAATATGGAATGAAATCAGACTGAGAGCTCTCTCTTTCACTGTACGTCCTGTGTGATGTTCCTCTGTCCCAGCCCACCTGGAGGTGTAGAGATAGCTAATAATGAATTACCCACTAAATACTATTGTAACTATAGGGAAAGAAAGTGCCATTAAAATGAGGTGAACATACATTATAAATAGATACATTTCATACTTTAGGGACCTCTTGAAGTTTGGCTGCATTTTCCATGTATTCGTATCTTATGTCCTGTGTGGTGTTCCTCAGTCAAGTTTGGACACACTTTCCCTTTCATTCAATGTGTGAAAAGTGTGTCCAAACTTTTGACTGGTACTGCACCACTAAATTCATACTACAGAGAAAGGAAGTGCCATTAAAATGATGACTTTTAAAGCATAAATAGATTGAATATACGGTACATTTCATACTCATGGGGAACTCTTGATGTTTGGCTGCACTTTTCCAACACACTGTGTTCGTTGTCATTCATATCTATGTCCTGTGTGGTGTCCTTCCTCAGTCCCAGACCACCTGGATGGGTGCCAGAGCCCCTCGGTGGCCCCGCCGTCCCCCACCTGCGGGGAGAGGAACCTGCCCTGGAAGGGCGGCATCGGCACCCTGCCCGTGTGCGTGTCCATGGAGGCCACCAAGATCATCCCCATCGACCTCCAGCAGGCCTGGAACCAGAGCATCTCCTCCCTGGAGAGCATCTCCTCGCCCCCGGCCCCCGCCGAGCCCGTGCACCCCCGCGTCAGCGCCCTTTCCAGGTTTGGGGTCTCCGCTCGGCCTGCTGCTGCTGCGCCCCCTGGTGGAGGAGGGGGGGTGTCTGGAGGTGGACCCCCAGGGGCTAACCTCGCCCAGGGCTCCGCCTGTTTCCAGTTCCCGGGGGGGGGGGCCGAGGAGGAAGAGGCGCCCCTGGCCGAGCAGGAGATGCAGCCGCTTATGTCGTCCTCTGTGAGGCCCCCCCCCTCCTCCGCATCTCAGCCCCCCCCGCAGGCCCAGGGCCCCGGGAGTAGGAGGAGGAACCCCTGTGTGTACCTGAGGAGCCTGGTCGCGGCGCCCCCTACTGGTAGCGAGCCGCGCAGCAGAGGGCCCACCCAGCTGTAGAGAGAGTCCTCAGTTGTTGTTGCGATCTGTTGTCTCCAGCTGTGGATAGAGGCACAGGTGTCCTGCCCCCCCCCCCCCCTATAAGCACAGGTCTAGGACCAGGTTGACCTCCGCCAATCCGAAACTCAACAATCTGGAGGGCAACGATGTACATTGTACAACTGACCTTAGATCAGTGTCACAGGGGCACTTTATCCTACTCCACATCTTCCGGGCCCTTCTACTGCCTCTTACACTCACTCTTAGATACGTACATATGGTATACACACACACACACACACACATGTGTGCGCACACGCACGCTCATGCACACACACACACACACACGCACACACACACACACACCGCACACACAGACACACACACACTGACATGCAAGCATGCACACACACACGCACACACAGACAGACAGACAGACACGCACAGACAGACACGCACACACACACACACACACACACACACACACACAGACATACAAGCACACACACACACACACACAGACACGCGCACACACACATAGCACACACACGCACACACAGACATGCAAGCACGCACGCACACACACACACACACACACACACACACACATACACACACACACACACACTCGCACACAGACACACACACACACACACACACAGACATACAAGCACGCACACACACACACGCACACACACACACTCACACACACCCTTCCATCCAGCTCAGGCCCACCCTCTCTTCTGTCACGCCGGATGAAGAGTGGCAACTCTCCTCCGCTACAATAACAGCCCTGTCCACAGGAAGAAACACAGCCACTAAGTACACAGCCATACACTACACACACACTACACACACACACTACACACACACACACACACACACACACACACACTACACACACACACACACACAAGACCGTGGACCAACACAGCATACGACGATGAAACGCTGGACGCCTGAGAGTCTCAACGTGGCAGCTGGTTCAGTCACAGAGAGGCGACGAGGGGAAGACCAACAAAAAAAAGAAGAAAATAAAAAATCTGGGAAAACAATTCCCATAATATGGGATATATTATGCATTTATACTTCCCCAATGTCTCGAAGACGTCTCTGCCCAATTTTATACACTTCTCGAATGTAAGTTAATGTCAAGATGTAAGCCTATTGAAAATATATCTGTCTAGACCGCATTACCCAGGCCTTATGGGACGCGTCCGTCAAGCATCGAAGACTCCATTCACCCCCCCACCTCACCCCCCCCACCTCACCCCCTGACCCCAACCTCTCCCTCTCCACCCAAACCCACAAGAAAAGAGTACAGCAACAAAAAAACAAAAAGAAACACAAAAAACTATTTGGCAGGACCTCCAAAACGCCAGTAAATGGCGAAGCCTAACAGCTTAACTTTATTCTTTCAATTGGCATGGCCGGCCCGGGGCCGCCCCCAAAAAATCAAAACAAAAGAGCCTTAGGTCCGGCGGGACTGGGACCAGCCAGGCCCTCGCTGTGAACAGCCTGAATGCCTGGAGCAGAGAGGAAGGCTGAAAGCACACGCTGATCTCTATACACCCCAGCAGTGTGTCGGCGCTGCCTCAGAACCCAACGTCCTGTTGGTATGACAGGCATGAAACATTCATGTGACAGGCATGAAAAGTTTATTTTAATTTTCATAAACTATACTTCCCCCCAAATGCCAGCTAACGCATCAACGCTTAATGACTTCCTCAGTTCTGTGGTGATTCAGGAACTTGAATTCCCCCCCTACGGGAATCCGCGGCGGTATTGAATATGATGTATCGCTGAAAAGCTGCATGATGTTTTTAACACACACACACACTCCACTGTACAGTGACAGGTGATTACTTATGGTGTATCAGGGGGGAGGTAATCTGCTTCTCTCATCACACAGTTCATACACTTACAGTCAGAAAGATCAATCAGAAAAACAGAACCCCCCCCCCCCCCCCCCCCTAAAGTGACTTGGAAGTAGCACTTTACCGACATCCTCTGTTTTCCTCCTCCTGTGTTTTCCAGCGATTATAAGCATTTAACTTATTTTCTATTTATTCTATTCTATCGACGCTTCTCTTATAAAGTACTGAAGATATTTTTGTTTTTGTAAATGCTGCAACAAAAACTCGCAAAGCTACATAAATTTGTTTGAATGACCAAAGTGTATAGAAGAGCGAAACTGAACATTTATATGACGTGTGTGTACTCTGTCTTTCATTGCCTTACCTGTTATGTCTATGTAACTGTATATTAGTGAGTGAGTGATGGCAATTATGATGATTTAAGTCTAATGTACTTTACATGTGAAAAGCTGGCGGACAGTTCTCAAAGGTAATATATTATGCGCTGTATTTACAGTATATTGACGAATCAGATATTGATTATGAAACTAATTATGTTTTATGGGGCTACCCCAGCTCCTTTGGTAGATGCCCAACAGTAGGTTTGTTTTTACCTCTGAACTGCACTTAAGATAATCATGTAATTACTGTATATTCTTTTAATCATGGATAGTCCACTGTATGCATTTGTTTTGCCAAAGATCCACACCTTTTAGAGCTTATATTGACACTCCTATGGTAAAACAATTCATTTTTAAGATAGCCTCATAGCCTAAAAGCCACAGTGGATTTTATCTGATATGTGGTTTGATTAATTCGCCATGTAGTAAAGTTTGGCAGACTTCTTTACGTAGGCTGTGTCTTCTGTTAAGAGGTCCATCCCTGCCTAACCACAGCAAACAACCTGATCCTGCCTACCACACACCGTCCCTGTCAATTCAACTGCACATCTGATTGTGTTGCTGTACACTGCAATGCCTTAAGGCCTTACACTACACACACACTACACACACACACACACACACACACACACACACACACACACACACACACAAGACCTAATAAGGCCTTATTATTTGTTATTATTTCAGAGTTGTTCTTGGACTACAGCACAGTTAACATCAGCGTATGGTTGTGGAGCAGTTACTAGTCCAACAAACCACATTATTATTGCATCACACTCATGCCACAAGCTCGTTTCCAAACATGTTTTAGAATCTCCATACGGTCTTAAGAGCGCACGTTCATTGTCGTTTGGTTGTTATGACAAAGACAACTGTCCACGGAGCAAATTAATGAAGGTCTGTTGTGCCTTTTAAGGGGATGGATGGACAAAGAATAAGAGGTCTTGACTTATAATAATAATAATAATAACTTTAATTTATATAGCGCCTTTCACAAACCCAAGGACGCTGTACAAGGGGATGAAAACGACTTATGTGGAGTTTGCTGCCTAGTACACTGAGTGCCAGCAGTTGGAATTGTTTTATCTAAGTGTTTCAGCTTGTCAAGTCGTACTTATTATGCTATTCGTCATTTGAGGCCCTTTCAATCAGGATTTATTCAATCATGAAGAAGAAGTATGGAATGTTCTGGAAGTCAAGTATTTTTTATGACTTGTTTTGTTTTGAAAGGATTTCGTTTTAGCTGTGATTCGGGGTTGTTGTACGGAAATTAAATTAAACATATCTGTGCCAAATGTTAACTTTGGCCTTTGCCCAGAAAACAAAAGTAAATAAATGCGAGGAGTGCTTTTATGAATTCATGTATTTGGTTTGTGCTTTCTTTATTGCTTTGGAATAATCAGCGTCTGGATATGGGGTAGAGTCGGCTTCAGTCGAGTCAATAAACAAACATGGTATTCACAATAATAATGATTTAGGTTAGTTCAGCTTCCCTTCCCTTCGGCGCTGAAGTGTGGCAAGGTCCAGCCTTTTGAAGCAGGGCATCTGGCACATCCATAGATTTGGGCGGACCTGCGGAGGCCAGTTAAAGGGGGGATCCTGTTAGATAAAGGACCCGTATTCTCCTCTCTCTCTCCAAATCCCAGAGGCCCTAGGTAGGACTCCAAAAAGCAGCTAGGCTCTCAAAGGAATTCTCTGCATTTATGTGCTAATGTGGCATTTCCCCCAAACCAGACTGGACTTGCAACTGGAGACAGCAGAAGATGAGGTCATTGGGTAGAGAACAACAGTTGTATTTTCATCCAGAATGTTCTCCCACACTCTCTCTATGCCTCCAACTAGAGTAGGCCTTAATTATTCATAAATAATGTTCCCCCTCTCTCTCTCACAGACACACACACACACACACACACACACACACACACACACACACACACACACACACACACACACACACACACACACACACACACACACACAGATATTTGGATATCAAACATTTTCAAGAAAACAGTACATGAGCCCTGTCTAACTCGTGTTCAATACACCGATATTTGCTATATATTCATTAAGAAAAGAGAAAAGTGTGTGATTTTATATCAGGAGAGCAGCAATAACGTGGTCAGTCACCTGGTCCCCTCGTCACACCTAGGGCTGCCAGATGGGGCGGGTTCCCGCTACTTTTGATCACACTGGGCTGGATCAATACTAGCATTTAGGCGGTATCAAAATATCAGTGCCTGAAAGTTACAAAATTCGTAAAAAAGTTAAAGCACACACCCTAGTAGCTACATACATATGCAAGTTTTTATTTTATTTTATTTTACAAACATCATTGGCAACAGACATACAGTTTTAGGGGCAATATAGGTTTTGGGCTGGTGGCTTTTGGTGGATTTAGCCGTTTTTTTAGACGTGTGGTTAAACTGGAACTTGTCAATCCCATCTGGCAACCCTGGAATTTGTCAATCCCATCTCGCAACCCTGGTCAGTCACACCTGCGCCAGTCTGACGCTGTGGTCAGGACGACGACGGCCGTGAGTAGCTTTTCTGTTTCTCTGTTTTATGTATTCAACTACATATTTATGCAACTTAAAATGTCACATACATATCAAATGACATGTGTTAAGTGTTTTTTTTATTAACTCGTTTAGCTTCTATAAGGTTGTCTAGCGTCTCTTTCGTTTTCTCCGACAGGTGGCATCATGACATTTCTGCCATGACAGTTTAGCTAAGCCGGTTAGCTTCACTAGCTAGCTAGCTAGCTGCTATTTGAGACTATAGCCATAATAACACTATTGACTATAGACATGAAACTATTATATTTAAACATTGCTTAGCTGGCTAAATGTCTATTCTAGCTTGTTGGGTTTTGCTCTCAGTCAAACTAGTCAGTGCTCATGGATGAAAGGTCATTAACTAGCAGGTTAGCTTCATTCCCTGGTTGGACTGGACATTCATCCAGGCATTTTAATGTTAGACATTCGCTATTTTAAGCCAGGGGGAATATTAGGTGATTGACATTGTATGAGGGAAGTTATTTACGTTTCATTTCATACAATAGGCTTACTGTAGGCCTCCTTAAAACCACCCACAAAAGCAACCCCAGTGTTTCCTCCAGGAATTTTTACAATGGTGGCGGATGGCCGTGTCCGATTTTTTTCGCGTGCACGCGCATGAAACGCGCACGCGCGCTCAAAACAACGATTTTTTTTTTTTTTTTTTTTATCACAGCCAAAACTAGAGGATGGCAAAAAAAAAAAAAAAAAGAATATACAGAATATAAACTTGTGACTGACAGTCACATACACACACACACAAAGATCATCAGCTATAATATAATACGAAGTAGGCCTACATGAGCACAAAAGCGGCTAACGTTACTGATTAACTGTTTACTGTAGTGCAGAGAGATGGTAGTCGTAGGCGGCGTATCAAATGACAAAGCTAAACGTTTAATGAAGGACATGAACGATTGTCAACAACACACTCAAGCAGTAAATAGAACAGTCTAAACAACTTGGGTACTACGGACGGAACAATAGTCTCAACCTATAGTTCCGTGCGTGAATTATGTCAACCCACCACATTACAGAAGTAAAATCACAGTCAGATGGAGCATTCGGTAAACAGCTGAGTATCAGCTGAGTTAAAGAAAACAAACTCTTACCTTTGATGAGACCCACATGAGCCTCTTATTGTCCAAATGTTCCCTGAATTTTAGCTGCATGTTTTTCCAGCATGTAATTCCGTTGTCAATAAAAAAATCGTCTCCCCTTCTTTTCCCCTTGACAATACTGTGTCGTTGCTAAAGTGACGGCACATAAGAATCGTTTTTTGACTTGCTAATGTCTGCTAACGTAGCACTTGAAACTGGCGCCGTTCTCTGGACTGCAGCTGCTCCCGCGTTAGCATTAGCATCCATCTTTTCTTCTCCCTTCTCACCGTCACGAGCTCAAATGACACTTGTCGGCCGATCTAACTCTTAACACTCACTTACAGGACTTCTGACACCATGTCGTGTTATTCTATTAAACATACACGTGAGTCCTTCTGTATTTCAATGTAAGTGTCTTTATTTTAACTCGCTCTGTAAGCTCTACAATACCGGTCTCTTGTTGTCTCGTTGTAACCTGCCCACCTGACCCGATGTCACTACGGTGGCCTGTACACAATAACAATAATACCACAGTTCACATTTAGACCAATCAGGAGCCCTTGTGTCACGTCGTCAACTGAATGTCATTAATCTGATTTTGGATCAGCGGTTAGAGAGAGATGGGCGTGGATTTAGGTGCACTTTTAGTCAACATCCATTATAGCGCTGATCTAGGATCAGATATATTTTAATCAGCTAAAATGTTCAGAAATATTTTTTTTTTATTTTTTTTTTGGGACTGAATCAATTCGTGGCGGAGGAAATTCCATCGTGGCGGCCCGCCACCAATAAATGCATGTAGAGGAAACACTGAACCCATAACAGAACATAGAGGGGTATCCGTGGCATTCCTTTGAGAGATTGACAGGCAGCATGATATGTCTGTGGCACTAATGAGGGAATGTCTATGATTGTGTTAATGCCATTCCAATATGTCCCCTCAGGTCCTTAGATGCCATGTAACCTGCCTCTCCGTTCTGTGACAGCATGTGCGAGGGGGTCCAGGTAAGAGAACAGCGCTGTTTGTACAACCTCACCTGGGATACTTTTTGGAGGGAAACGATATGGAGTAAAAACAAACCAATGGGGTTGTTCTTGTCTGGATTCCTGTGCCTGTTATGTCTGGTTAGAGAACGCACTCAACCCCACATGAATTACCATATTACTACTGTGCGCAATGACATGTTAATACGTTGTTATTGGAGCAGGCTATATAAAATGTTAGTAGAAGTTGTTGGCCGCCAAGATTCCTTATTCAAGTAACCCCTTATTGTCTCGACTCTTTTTCTGGAGACCCCCAAGTACTATAATGTACTCTCTCTGGCCACGTTGATGTCGCAGAGTTGAACAAGGTTATGACATGTTATTGTCACTAATGAGAAGCCGACAGCAGTTTTTCTCCCTACAATGACCTTAACAAATGCAATCAGGTTTGCCCTTTTCAGGTGGTAGAACGAGTCCCAAAAAAATAAATAAAAGTCACCCCAGACTCAGTGATCTGAAACACAACCATCTGTGTTTTTACACTTAACTGTTCTCAGTGACTCTGCACTTTAACCTCCCAGCTGTTCAGTTTACCCAGGCTCTTGTTCGCTGGACCGTTGCGTGCTCTAACGTCCTCCCCTCATCGCCCGGGTCAGTGAACCCCCCATCTCCAATGGAAACAAATACCAAAGCACTACCAGACTTCATATGGTAACAATCTAGGGCCTAGCCGATGTCAGGGTTGCCAGCTTTGCGTACCTGACCAGGGGGAGATTCTGGGCAGCTGTAGTATTTGGCTTCAGAGATTAGAGCCTTAATCTCAAGGGCCCAGTTGTTCAAAAATCTTTAACCTGGATCAGATTGATCCTGATTCTTTTTTTTTTTTGCTATCAAGGATCAGTTCGAGCTGGCTGGCTGGTTTCACGTATATGACTCCTAAATCAGCCAGATAAATCAGATCCTGGTTAGCAAAAAAAAGAATCACGTTACCAGATTAAAACATTCTGAACAACTGGGCCCTGTTAAGCGGGGTGGGGGGGGGGGGTTCTAGTGGAGAAAATGTTCGTAGAAGGGGGGTGCTTGTGGAGAACATCTTCATAGATGGGGGGGTGGGGTTCTAGTGGAGACAATTTGCGCTGATGGGGGGGGGCGGGGTGTTCGCCTGTTCATCTCTGTTGCTGTCGCAGTGTTTAGGCGTGAGAATTGTTTGGGCAGTGTGAGAGAGCGTGAGGCAGAAAGTGAAAGAGTGAGAGAGCATAAGGTTGAAGGTGAAAGAGTGAGAGTGTGAGGTGGAAGGTGAAAGTGTGAGAGACTGAAGGTGAAAGCGTGAGAGACTGAAGGTGAGAGCGTGTGTCTCATCATGCCAGAAGCGTTAGAGTTGGCTACCCTGGTCTGTGTCAGGCCCGGCCAGCTCAAGGTGAACCTCCTTTAGGGGTCGACTGCCTCCGTATTGTGTCTGGCAGTGGCAGCATTGGACCCCTGGCCTGTCTCGAAGCCTACTCAACCCACCCTGGCAGGTCTGGCCTGAGGTATTATTACACACACGCACATGCACCCACATCCACACACCCACACACACACACACACACACACCCACACACCTCTCTAAAAAGTGCTTACTCTGCCTCCCAGAGGAAGTGGGAGTGGGCCTAGGTGAGTCTAGAACAACAAGGACACGATCCGGCTGCTGCGTGCCCTACCGCAGGCGTGGCGTCTCACATACCCCAGCACCAGAGGGCTTAAGGGGGGCACGCACAGCAGACACGGGGAGACACACACAGGGGGGGGGCGCCTGGCTGGTAGTGAGGGTGTAACAGGAGCAGCGCCGCAGGGCCGCATGGCTGCATGTGTGTCTCGATGGACTCATATTGACTTGTGCTGACAGAAGTGTCATAATAAGAAGGTGAGATGAGAGAAACCGAAGACTCTGATGTTTTTCTTTTTTCCGTGCGTGTGAGAGGCTTGTCTGTGTGGCGGCTTGGTCCCCTGTTGTGTTGACAGCTCGGTCGGCATCCCAGTGGTAAAGTCTTAAATCGTGTTCCCAATTTCGATCGAATGAAATCAAACCTTATTTGTTTTATAGCGCATTTCTCACAAAAACCGTGACACGCAATGTGCTTCACAGGCAACAAAGAAGATAAAACAACAATAGAACAGACGCTTAAAAGGCGAGATTGAATAAGTACGTTTTGAGGTTTCGCTTAAACGTTTCCAGGGTTTTGGCCAATCTCAGGCTCTCTGGTAGTGTGTTCCAGAGTCAAACACCGTCCTGTGGTCCTCTGTGGCTCAGTTAGGTTGTGGGTTTGATTCCTGCTGGGACCATACTTACTGACAAATTGTACGCACTCACTACAATGTAAGTTGCTTTGGATAAAAGTGTCAGCTAAATGGCATATATATATATACTGTATATATTATTAAAACTTGTTATGGAGGCAAGACAGATTCACTATCAAGCCAGACATATGTTTATCGTAACAGAGCCACTGTATTTCATGCAGCACTTGTTTTACTATGCAGTTTGCATGGCCTTGTAATGTTATGTTTTATGGACAATACATGAAAGGAATAGGCAGGCTATGCCTTGGTCTGAACATAGACAGGATGAGCAATTTATGTGGTTGAGGTCAGCAAGGTGAGGTGGTCCTCTTCCTGTTGCTCCTGGCAGGTGTTTAAAAACGGATGTAATTGTTTGGATAGGTACCAGCTTACCTCACTTGGACACCCAGTGATAAATCACTGACTAATTGTAAGGTGTGTCACAGAGCACCAGACTGCGGGCCTTTAGGACAATAACACACACACGCACACACAATAATGGAGTCATTCTTGAGTGAGTGTGTGCGTGTGTGTGCGTGTGTGTGTGTGTGTGTGTGTGTGTGTGTGCGAGAGTGTGTGTGTGCGAGAGTGTGTGTGTGTGTGTGTGTGTGTGTGTGTGTGTGTGTTATTGTCCTACACACACACACGCAAACGCACACGCACACACACACAGCAGCCTGGCCATAAATAATGGATTGAGTAAACAGGTCCTAGTCTATAATAATAAGGACACTTCCTCCAGTAATTTTCCATCTTTCTTACACAGAGACACTTGTCTTGTCCTTGTGTCTGTCAGCCTAACCCTGTCACTTCAGCCCTGTGGTTGGGCTACCACTCTCTTGTTTATGTGTCTCTGAAGACCCGTCCCCTCAGGCTACATCTTAACTGTCCCTCCTAAAGACCTCCTCATCCCCACTACAACCCTGTACTGTTTCTCTACTGTAAAACAAGGAAAACAAGTAATTCTTCCTTCTTCTAGCATTGTAACTGCCAGTGGCCCCTGGTCCTAGCATAGATTACTTTGTCTTATGATGACTGATGGATAGATGATTCACTTACTTCGACAAATGAGTTGTCAGTGTTCTGTGGTTCAGCTACCTCTGGGTGTCCTCTCTAGGATATCCTGGTCTCATATGTTCCCAAAGCATCATGTAGGTGCTAATCAGCTGTGCTGTAGGAAAATGACACGTCTTGCGTCTTCTAATGGATGTTTCAAAACAGTACGAATTAACCTGCAGCCCTAACCTGCAGTCTTAACCTGCAGCCTGCCTCATATCTCAGCCCAAGTCATTAAATGTTCTGTTGTATTGAGATCATGACACTTCAAACACTGCTACTATGGGCCCAGGGCTGAGGGCTCAGCCCACCAGTGGCACACACACACGCACGTCCACACACATGCGCGCATCCACACACACACACACACGCATACACACACACACACACGCATCCAAACACACACACTCAGACGCATCCACACACATACGCACACATCCACACACATACTCGCATCCACACACACACACATCCACACACACACACGCGCACGCACATCCACACGCACGCACATCCACGCACACACACACACACACACGGACGCTCAAGAATGAGTCCATTCTTTGAGGGCTTAATTGTGGGCCTGCTCTGTGTGGATTAGAGGGTGGTGCTAAGCTCACCCATGCGGACGGGCTCTCCCTCCCTCCCTCCCTCCCTCCCATTGGCTCCCCGCAAATTGCTCCCTAGGCTGGAAAACCTGCTCACATTCTTACCCGATGATTTGTATTGTCACCCAGTGTGCACCACATCAGGCTGCGTTACCCGTGGGCCAGTCAGAGGACCAGCACTTGAGAACGGTAATTTTCCATTAGGGGGAGGATGTGGATGTTGTGGGACTACAGGCAGGGTCAGACACAGTCCCCATAGCCCCCCCCCCCGGGCCCCCCAGTATGAAACCACCCTGGAATGACACGGATGGACTTTGAAGGCTTTGTTTGAGAGAGTTTCAAATCAAATCAAATGTTTGATTTGTTTGTGGTCATGTATGTTATTGATGGTCACGTATCATCGGCGCATACAGTCGTAAGTGATATAGTGAAATGCTTTATGAATCTAGCTCCTCGTACAACAACAGTCAACCGGGGGGGCGGGGGGAGTGTCCATCCTGAGGTAGAAGTTACAGGGCGGGTAGAGGTAGAGGTAGTGTCTGTCTTGAGGTCGAAGTTACGGGATAGTAGAGGTAGAGGTCAGACACAGTCCCCACAGCCCCCCCCGCGGCCGTGTATGAAACCACCCTGGAATGACACACCGGCAAAGAACCTAGCCGGTTCGCATTCGCGAACCAAGTCTGGAACCGGCCGGCGCGTTCAGACCGAAACTCAATTGGTTCGGAGTAGGGGTGTATCCGTGATCCGTACGGATCGCCCTCCACGGTACGGCACGCATGTGTACCGCGGATCAATTGCAACATTTTAACAAGTAATAATATTACTTAATATTAGTTAATATCTCTTGTAAATCACAATGTAGAGTTGCCATGATGAAGATAGACGCGACAGTTGTGTGCTTTGTTTTACTCTAAAGCGCAATGATAGGTTGATAATGCGAAAAAAAAAGAATCCGTTGTTTACTCACTACACGTGAAGCTGGGAATCCACAACAACAAGGCTGCGTTTGTAAATTTGCTCTGGAATCTCATCAGCGTTCAAGGAACGCCTCTTGTCCAATCAAATTACTTGGTCCCTTTATGACGTCGGACCCAGTGTGCGCTCCGGCGCTCTCAAAGGGAATTTACGAACGCGGCCCAAGTGCATCATGGCGAGCTCGTTACGTTGTTCGGCGGAGAATAACTCGAAATGCCTCCCTCGTCATTTAAATCCCATGTATATGGGAGCACTTTGGCTTCTCTGTCAATTATGACGGGAGGCACAAAAAAGGTACCTCGACAACTTCTGATAATGTAGGCATTTTTTTCATACCATGTTCAAAGGAAGGGTTCACTTTATTACTTAGTTAAAAGCAGTGGTGTAGTCTACGTGTTACGCAGGACTACGCCGTATACCCACTAGGAAAGGCCAAGGATTTCCATACACCCACTTAAAAATGTGTGAGGATACGTAACAGCGTTTTGTGACAGAACTTTCACTTTCATTCATAAAATTCACCTGTAGAGGTGAACGCGAATCTCGTAAGCTATTTCTATTCCAGTAATGGAGCAGCTGATTAGTAAGAGAACGCGTGTAGAAAGTGTCTTCTGTTTTGTTTCATAGAAAATTGTGTTTATTTCAGATACTGTAGTGGAAGATATTATCCTCTTTTCCAGTGAAGTAGCTGCCATCTAGTTGTGACATTTTTGTTTATCCCGCCCCTTCATCACCCATCGTTGATGACGCGGATGGTTCTGGTTACACTGGTATGAACGCGGGCTCGTTCGCCAGACAGCACCAATGTTCGGAGGTTCCCGAACGCGAACGCGAACCGGCACGGTTCTTTGCCGGTGTGAACGCCCTATCAGATGGACTTTGAAGGCTTTGTTTGAGATCAGTTTCAAATCAAATATATATTTTTATTGGTGGTCACGTATAATCGGCGCATACAGTCATACAGTAGCATACAGTAAGTGATATAGTGAAATGCTTTATGAATCTAGCTCCTCGTACAACAACAGTCGGGGGGGCAGGGGGGGGTAGTGTCCAACCTGAGGTAGAAGTTACAGGGCGGGTAGAGGTAGAGGTGTCTGTCTTGAGGTCGAAGTTACGGGAGAGGTAGAGGTCAGACACAGTCCCCACAGCCCCCCCCGCCCCCCCGCGGCCGTGTATGAAACCACCCTGGAATGACACAGATGGACTTTGAAGGCTTTGTTTGAGATCAGTTTCAAATCAAATAAAAAATGTTATTGGTGGTCACTGGTCACGTATAATCGGCGCATACAGTCGTAAGTGATATAGTGAAATGCTTTATGAATCTAGCTCCTCCTCGTACAACAACAGTCGGGGGGGGGGGGGTAGAGGTAGTATCTGAGGTATAAGTTGGGAGGGGGTGGGGGGTAGAGGTAGTGTCTGTTGAGGTAGCAGTTCCAGTGAGGTAGAGGTAGAGGTAGAGGTGGAGGTGGAGGTGGAGGTAGAGGTAGAGGTGGAGGTGGAGGGGGAGGGGGAGGGGGAGGGGGAGGTGGTGTCTGTGTTGAGGTAGCAGTTCCAGTGAGGTAGAGCTGGTGGTGGAGGTGGAGGTAGAGGTAGAGGTAGAGGTAGAGGTAAAGGTGGAGGTGGAGGTGTAGGTGGAGGTAGAGGTAGAGGAGGAGGTGGAGGTCGAGGTGGTGTCTGTGTTGAGGTAGCAGTTTCAGGGGGGTAGATGTAGATGTAGATGTAGAGGTGGAGGTGGAGGTGGAGGTGGAGGTAGAGGTAGAGGTAGTGTCTGACTTGAGGTAGCAGATCCAGTGGGGTGGGGGGGTAGAGGTAGTGACAGTTGAGCAGTCATGCTACAGCTTGATCAATTAGAGGAGGCGGACACGTGAACAATATCTAGACAGTTTCACACACACACACACACACACACACACACACACACACACACACACACACACACACAAGCGAAGAGTTGAAAGCATTTTTCATGCTTTTAATTTTTCAATTACATCTTTCGTTTTTGTATGTCTTCGTCACGTTCGCTGCGGCTGTGGGCGGAGCCACGGTGGTGCGTGTAGCTGGTGTTTACGACGTTTAGCCGGTGGCTACGACGCAGCCAAGTGTTTTATTATGGAGTGTTTTATGAATCTGTTGTGTTGTAACGCAGCTGTAGACGATCCCTGCTACGAATTCTGCGATTCCCAAAACAACAACAGTCCCATCAATTACTGGTGGAACAATGCTCTCCTTGTTTTAATGGGAGCCTTGGGCCATGGTCGGGCACAGCCCACTGTACAGCTCTGCCTTGCCTCTGCTGGATAATCACCACTTTAGATTTTTCGCGTTGGGACATTGTGGTGTTGTTGCTGCGCCTATGACTGCATTTTTTTCTTCTTCTTCTTCTTCTTCTTCTTTTTCTTCTTCTTCTTCTTCTTCTTCATCTTCTTCTTCTTCTTCTTCTTCTTCTTCTTCTTCTTCTTCTATTGAGTCGTCTTCTCTACAGCAATCAGTACAATTACAGGCAACAAAAACAATTAACTAGATTTGGAACAACCACTAACCCTCTTACCTCTCCTTCTGTGTCCCTTCTTCTTGTTCTTCTTCTTCTTGTTCTTCTCCAGATTACATAGAACAACATATCCCATCTCTTCTGTGTAGGAGGGACACAGAAGGAGAGGAGGTAAGTGTGGGAGGCTGGGTGGTTGGGTGGTGGTTGTTCCAAATCTAGTTAATTGTTTTCGTTGCCTGTAATTGTACTGATTTCTGTCAGAGAAGACAACTCAATAGAAGAAAAAGAAGAAGAAGAAGAAGAAGAAGAAGAAGAATCTACAGCAATCAGTACAATTACAGGCAACAAAAACAATTAACTCGATTCAGAACAACCACCCACCCACGCTCCCACACTTTCTATGTTGCACAATCTGGAGAAGAAGAAGAAAGTAAAAAAAAGAGTTGAAGTAAAACAGGAGACACATTGCCACATTTTAGTCAGCTGACCCGCCCACCCACCCACCCACCACCTGATAACCTCATAACAAGCATGCATATTGAATGAATGCATATTCAGCAGCCGGTCAACAGGCCAAGGCCGCCTCCTGCAGAAACCATTAAAGCTGCTTTAAGAGTTGCAGCGTCAGGGACAGGGGCCACTGGAGTCAAGTTTGGGGTCGCTGAGGGGGATGCTAATAGGATCTCAGAGGACCTCAAAGGCTGGCTGGGGTACAAATGCCCCCCCCTCCAAAGCAGCACCCCTGCCCCCCCCCCCCCCCCTCCACCTCCAAAGCAGTACCCCTGCCCCCACCACCTCCAAAGCAGCACCCCTGCCCCCAACCCCCCCTTCAAGGCAATACCGCTGCGCCCACCACCTCCAAAGCAGTACAACCCCCCCCCCCACTCCCATGACCAGGTTTTAAAAGTATAATGGAGCTGGCTCAGCTCTGACAAGAAGGTGTTTTAAAGGTCTATAGACCAGACATACGAGGTATAGGCCCCCTCTACCCCCCCCCCCCCCCACACACACACACACACACATCAATTACTGCTTCTTAAACACTGGAAACTCGTGTGCATTCCACGCTTGGTTAACTTTCCACTGCCAAAACGGATCAGCTATTCAAAATATGTAATTGCCCATGTTAAACCTGCACAGTTCCCTGGCCTGAGTTAACGCCAGTAATAAACAACATGGATATTTTAGGCAATTAATTATTTGTATTGGTGGGGATTTTTTTTTATGGGCTTCTTGTTAACTGCATGTCATTGAGCGCAGATTAACAGTAGCGATTTATTAATATATTTAATAAAGAAAAGAAGGAATGATGCCAAATGCCAAAATCGCGTACTCGCCAAATGTCATTAATCATTCTGACCAGCCTTGGCCTTGTCCCATCCAACGACAGGGAAGGTTGGAGGAGCTGAGTGCTGCCCATTGTTCCTCTTTAAGCTGGTGTGGTTTAATCTTCCTACACTTCACTATTTTGTTTTTGTTGTTTACATCGTCTCTTAGGGAGACGACAGGAGGACACACTGTAGTAGAACTGCTCTAATTGGTTCGCTACATCATCCACGCTTCGTTTTGGATGAAAGTTTAGCATTCTTCCGATAACACACACAGTACAGAAAAAGCACATGTTTGAAATTAAGATCGGGATAAATGACAAGCATTACGTTTTTTCCCTGGCGTGTTCGTCGGTTGGTTGTTGGTTGCCTTCGTGTGTGTGTGTGTGTGTTGCGTAGACCGAGTTCAATGTAGCTGATTGCTGTTAGAAACCAGCTCACTGCTGACTAATGGAAACCTAAGACAAACTAAAGCCCTAGAGATTGATGTCGATTGATGACAAGCTTTGTGTGTGTGTGTGTGTGTGTGTGTGTGTGTGTGTGTGTGTGTGTGTGTGTGTGTGTGTTATCTTCTGCCAGGATGGGTGAGTTTGACAGGCGTACTGTTGTAGTAGAAATATTCTGGAGGGAAATGTTCTTCCTGACTGAAAGCCACATCAAACCTGAGGGTGAACAGCTGTGAAGAAGAGGCAGGCTACAACTTCTAGACAGACTCAATTGAATAGACATTAATGGGGGTTAGAGGTATGTGGAGGTTCATGTTTTGAAGGACTGAGTGCGTCCTGATGAGAGATTTGTGTTCCTCAGCAGTGTTTCCCACAGGATCGTGTGAGACTCTGGTGGGTGGACCCGACCTCGGACGATCTTACGTTTTTTTTGGGGTCAACGGGGGAGTGAGGTTGTGCTACTGGAGAATGTTCTCGTCGACGGGGGTGGTGGTGGGGGGTGGGGGGGATAACCCATAGCGATAAATAGACCTACAGTAGATGCAGTCTGAAAAAGTGCAAGATTCTCAGTTCGTTATGAGACTATGGCAGGATTAATTAGACTATGGCAGGATGAATTAGACTATGGCAGGATGAATTAGACTATGGCAGGATGAATTAGACTATGGCAGGATGAATTAGACTATGGCAGGATGAATTAGACTATGACAGGATGAATTAGTCTATGGCAGGATGAATTAGACTATGGCAGGATGAATTAGACTATGGCAGGATGAATTAGACTATGGCAGGATGAATTAGACTATGGCAGGATGAATTAGACTATGGCAGGATGAATTAGACTATGGCAGGATGAATTAGACTATGGCAGGATGAATTAGACTATGGCAGGATGAATTAGACTATGGCAGGATGAATTAGACTATGGCAGGATGAATTAGACTATGACAGGATGAATTAGACTATGACAGGATGAATTAGACTATGGCAGGATGAATTAGACTATGGCAGGATGAATTAGACTATGACAGGATGAATTAGACTATGGCAGGATGAATTAGACTATGGCAGGATGAATTAGACTACACCACAGTCTTAAGTATTTCAAAGGAAACACTGCTCAGAAGACCATCAGGTGTGCAGTGTAAGAAAGCGATCGGTTTGCAGTAGAGAACACCTAGCCTTCCTTTTGCCCTGATTCAGCATTCAGCCCAACCTCCAACCGTCCTGTGCTCTCTAGTCAAGACTAGCCAGGACAGCTGAGTCACTGCCTATCTAGATCTATCTCTTCAGGCTATATCTCAACTGTCTCTCCTTAGAGACCTCCTCATCCCCCTCTACCACCCTGTACAGTTTCTCTACTATACATTAAACAAAAAGTAATTCTTCCTTCTTCTTCTTCTAGCCTTGTAACTGCCGATGGCCCTAAATTGTCAAATTTGCTAAAAGGCCCCAAAAAATGTAAATGTAGTCATGAGTTGAGTGGTTCAGAGATGGAGAACCCTGGCTTGTGTTACTCAGGTCCACAGCTAGCTGCTTCATTCAGTATTCAGTTCCTGGTCACTCCCTCAGATGAGGAGGCTCTTAATATTCATTCCAACGCTCTAATGATCCCAGGGGCCTTTCCCCCTGTCGCAGCGTTCCTCTGCTCCCCCAGAGACACTTCTCTGTTCCCCCTCTCCCCAAGGAGAATCTGTCCCTCTGCTGTCTCTGCTGGTTTTCACAGGGTTACAGGGTTAGTGTGTGTGGGTGGACCTCCCCGGCATATCTGGTTTAAACATGGTAAATATACGTGTCTCTCATGTTTTAATTGGTGTGTCATGGGTGTGTGTGTTTGACTCGGGGGTGGTGGGTGTGTGCGGGTGTGTGCGGGTGTGTGCGTGTGTGTGTGTGTGTGTGTGTGTGTGTGTGTGTGTGTGTGTGTGTGTGTGTGTGTGTGTGCGTGTGTGCGTGCGTGTGTGTGTGTTGTGTTGGTGTGAATAACATCTTATGTGTAGGCATAACTGGTTGTTGGCTCAGCACTACTGTAACTGACTGTTTCTATAATGTCAAAATGTAGATATTGTACAATTTATGTAATAAATGCATAAATAAGGGCATTTAAAATGTGTGTGTGTGTGCGTGGCCGTGTGTGTGTGTTTGTCTCTCTGTGTGTGTGTGTGTGTGTGTGTGTGTGTGTGTGTGTGTGTGTGTGTGTGTGTCAGGGTGTCTTAGGCCTTAGAAGGTAATTAGTCTCATGATTGCCATACAGTAATGGAGTCAGCAGATCCAGTGAACTCGATCTCAACCGGTCTCAACAGCTGTTTTAATTACATAATTGAGAGCGCAGCAGCAACCTACGGCAAACAAACATTACGACAGGTCCATAAACCACTGATGGTTCTGGTACACACCCAACGACACTGGGTAGCAGACACACAACACACACATAAGACACACAACACACACATAACACACATAACACACACAACACACAACACACACATAACACACACACAACACACATAACACACACAACACACATGCAGCCTATACCATCACTGCTCCTCCACTCATCTGGGTCCAGTTGTTCAGAACCTTTAATCTGGATCAGAATGATCGGGAGGAGGACAGGAGGAGGAGGACAGGACAGAGGGAGGAGGACAGGAGGACAGAAGGAGGACAGAGGGAGGAGGACAGGAGGACAGAGGGAGGAGGACATAGGGAGGAGGACAGGAGGAGGAGGACAGAAGGAGGACAGAGGGTGGAGGACAGGGAGGAGGACAGAGGGAGGAGGACAGGAGGAGGACAGAGGAAGGAGGACAGGAGGAGGAGGACAGGAGGAGGACAGAGGAAGGAGGACAGAGGGAGGAGGACAGGAGGAGGAGGACAGAGGGAGGAGGACAGGAGGACAGAGGGAGGAGGACAGGAGGAGGACAGAGGAAGGAGGACAGAGGGAGGAGGACAGGAGGAGGAGGACAGAGGGAGGAGGACAGGAGGACAGAGGGAGGAGGACAGGAGGAGGACAGAGGAAGGAGGACAGGAGGAGGACAGAGGAAGGAGGACAGAGGGAGGAGGACAGGAGGAGGAGGACAGAGGGAGGAGGACAGAGGGAGGAGGACAGGAGGACAGAGGGAGGAGGACAGGAGGACAGAGGGAGGAGGACAGAGGGAGGAGGACAGGAGGACGGAGGGAGGAGGACAGGAGGACGGAGGGAGGAGGACAGAGGGAGGAGGACAGAGGGAGGAGGACAGGAGGACAGAGGGAGGAGGACAGGAGGACGGAGGGAGGAGGACAGAGGGAGGAGGACAGAGGGAGGAGGACAGGAGGACAGAGGGAGGAGGAGGACAGAGGGAGGAGGACAGAGGGAGGAGGACAGGAGGACAGAGGGAGGAGGACAGGAGGACAGAGGGAGGAGGAGAGAATCAGATCGATCTGGCTGATTTTGAGTCGTATTTGTTGGGGAATCAGCCAGCTTGATCTGATCCTGCATAGCACAAAAAAAAAGAATCCGGATCATTCTGATCCAGATTAAAGGTTTTGAACAAGTGAGCCCAGATGCCTCAACCACATCTGCTGTGTGTGGGCTGTTGTGTGTGGGCTGTGCTCTGGAGAGAAAGGCCTTCTGAACTGTCAGAGCTATGTGAGGAATGGTAGACACTTGAGGGCGTTTTGTCAAGCGTATTTCTTTGGTGAGTTTCGTTAGGCCCAAGGTGTAACACTGTTATTCAAGGTTCTGCGTAATGGTGGTGGCCTAGTGGAGAGTGAGTGAGTGAGTTGGGCTGGTGATCAGAAGGTCATGAGTTCAAGTCCCACTTGTCTGGGAAAACCACCAGTTTTAGGCACTTAGCCCAAAGTTACTCCAGGGAAACTGTCCTTGTAGCCTCTAATTTTAAGTTGCGTTTGGATGAAAGCGTCTGCTAAATGGTTAAAAATGTAGAAAATGTAACATAGCGTGTGTTCAAACTTGCCCTGGTTTTCTCTGGGACCTCTGCGATCACGTAAGGCACATTTCCTAGTCAATGATGTTGATACAAGCCCCGGGCCCCGCGATGTGGTGCCTCAACGTCAGCTGAGACCAGCGTGCGTAGGTTCTCTCACCAGGCCCGCTCAGGGCACACCCACGGGGCGGCTGTGGCGCAGGAGGTAGAGCTGCCGTCTAATGATCGCATGGTTGGCAGATCGGCGGTTCGAGCCCCGGTTGGCCACATGTCGAAGTGTCCTTGGGCAAGACACTGAACCCCAAATTGCTCCAAGTGAGCAGGGCTGGCGCCTTGCATGGTAGCTTGCCGCCATTGGTGTGTGAATGTGTGTGTGAGTGGGTGAATGAGAGGCCACTGTAAAGCACTTTGGATAAAGGCGCTAGGCTATATAAGTGCAGTCCATTACCCACCTCTCAACAGGCCCGCCCACGGCACACACACTCTCAGGGCACCTGGGCCTGGAGGGTTTCCTCTCTCGGACCCTCAGCGCTCGTTGTCGAGGTTTAACAGTGTAATAATAGCGCTGTTAGCCTGGAGGTTACACACTCTGCACTCTGGGAAAGGAAATGTAAACAAACACCCAAGTGTCCAGTTTGTCTGCGCAAACACACCACCGGGGAGAGGGAGAGAGAGAGCGTGTGTGTGTGTGTGTGTGTGTGTGTGTGTGGTTATGTGTGTGAGAGAGACTGTGCGTGTGTGAGAGACTACGTGTGTATGTGTGTGTGTGAGAGAGACACTACGTGTGTGTATGGTTATGTGTGTGTGAGTGAGAGACTACGTGTGTGTGTGTGTGTGTGTGTGTGTGTGTGTGTGTGTGTTTGTGTGTGTGCGTGTGTGTGTGTGTGTGTGTGTGACTGTGTGTGGGCAGGCAGCGACACACACACACGCAGACCTTACCGTGCCCTCGGCTCTGCAGGACACATCCTAAAGACCGTCTACAGACGTGATAAAGGCCTGACCAGCTGCAGACGTCGTCCACGCCAAACGTAGTTAAAGTTGAACGAAGTGACATCTTTTATTGTTTATTCTAAAAATAAAAATAAAAGCTTTTTTATTAGTTTTCTTATGAGATCATTGTATGCTAATGTTTGAGGCCCAGACAGACCAGTGTAACCACACTTGTAACCACACTGCACTCACACTAGGTGAAACACACGGCAACTTGTTGACAAACAGTCGCCTCACAATTCCAGTTGCTCTAACCGAGTCTTGAACTTGTGACCTCTGACCTACCAACACACCTGATCTGTGTCTCCTCAGATACTCAACAGCGCGGGTGGGTGGGGGGTATTTGAACTTGAGGAGTGACTTTTACCATCTCAACTGGGCTACATGGGCTAATTTCACCTCAGGAAAATGCTTATAGAAAAGGAAAGGGATTCAAGCTTTGTCATTCCACAGAGTACAACAAAATATGTATGCTCTAGACAAGGGGTCAAAGCCATTGAAGGCGACCCCCTGGACCAATTATGGGTTCAGTGCCTTGCTCAAGGACACTTCGACACGTGGCCAGCCGGCATTCGAACCGCTGCCGACCTTGCGATCGTTAGACGGCCGGCTCTACCGGCTGAGCCACAGCCGCCCCCTAAACCCTCGGGTATCTGTCTGGACTAAATGATGCATTATCACACCACATTACCACTGCCCAGGGTGCGGATCTCTGAAGGGTTAGCTCTAGCGTGTAGGGCGTTAGTCTGCTCTCTGTGAAGGGTTTCTGCCTCCTAATGACAGGTTAGTGATGCCCAGTAACGCCCCTAGTTCATTGTGCCACGGCCTGTGGTGCCCAGGTGAACACACCTCTCTCACCTGGCTTTCACAAGGCCATTGTGTTTGATGTGGGTGTTAAGATGAACACTCCGCTGGGGTGGGTCAACCTGTTCTGCTGGCGTGCTGGAACCATGAACCAGGGCCTTGGCCAAGCATCTGAGGATCATTGGATGATCGTTCAACGTGTTCAGTCGTACTGTTTTTATTGTTGTTTTGTTTTTAACACTAGAACAGCCATGGGTGGGGTCATTTCCCCCCTGTGATTAAAAAGAATGTTATATCTTTGCACTCGATCAAATTTCAGGATCCTCCTTTCATGACTCTTTCTAGATATGTGCGTTCTTCCACCCAGTATCCAGCTATTTTGCAGTTTGTCTGTTTAGGAGGCAGGCTAATTTACAAGGCGGCTAACTAGTGATCGCTCTATGTAAATAGCAGCTTCCCATTCTAAAGATGTAGCGCCTCTTATAGTAGGTAAAAAAAGGCACAGCTGTTCTAGTGTTAACAATATGTTTATTGAGTTGTTAATAAATACTTGGTTTACCAGTGCTTTTCCACGTTAGTGCTATTGATCTCTTGGCCTGTAAAAGGCATATATCCATAAAGATCTGTTCACATCCTGTCTCCCTCTGGGTAGATGCCAAGAATACAAATCTTAGTAACAGTTCAGCACTTTAATTGACGAAATGTCCTGTATTATTATTCCAAGTTCTTCCCAGAATTCCTGAATTCTTGGACATTCCCATATACAATAAAAACATACACCTCTGTCCTCCCTACACCTGTTACACAAGTCTGGAATGTTGGGAGTCGTACTGTTGTTTACTCCGTAGCTACAGTAGCTATGTGCTCAGGTGAGCACTGGACAGGTAGACAGATGTATGTGTCATTTCAACCGTAACCGTAAACGGTTATATGCACGCAACAGCTGTAAACTCTTGGGTTTGTGTCCTGACAGTTTCTGTGTGTTTTAATTCTGATTGACATCCTCTTGGGATCAGTGAACATAGGAACAGGTGGGACAGGAGGGACAGGTGTTCCACTGTTCCGCTGATGTCCCAGAGCCGTCTGAAGACACTGCCGTCACCTGACCATACCGGTGGTTGTACTGTAGTTCTTTGTTTGCTTTGAACACAATGCTGTATAAATGGGCTGACTTACTGTATATGACACCTTAATCCAAAGCGCTTTACAATGGCCTCTCATTCACCCGTTCACACACACATTCACACACCAATGGCGGCAAGCTACCATGCAAGGCGCCGGCCCGCTCTTTGGGAGCAATTTAGGGTTCAGTGTCTTGCCCAAGGACGCTTCGACATGTGGCCAGCCGGGGTTCGAACCGCTGATCTGCCAACCTTGTGATCATTAGATGCCGGCTCTACCTCCTGTATGTCACTGCTCTGTCCCTCTCGGGCCATGGTGAACATGAAGAACCACCGGCCTATACTGGCTTGTTTTTACAACTAGCCTATGGCCGTACTGATGAATTAATTACACGTGGTCCTCTGTGGCTCAGTTGGTAGAGCATGGCACTAACAACGCTTAGGTTGTGGGTTCGATTCCCGCCGGGACCATATATACTGTCAAATGTATGCTGCACTCACTGCAATGTACGTAAGTCGCCTTAAAAAGCTGTGACAAAAAAGTGTCAGCTGAAAGACATATCATTCTAAACACTGGTTTGTTTTAACTGTTCTAGTCTGTATAAATGATTAATTACTTAATAACTTAATAAGGTTGTCAACCAGAATCTTCCATTTTACGATCCTGGCATGTTGAGATGGCAGCATGATGGAGCACAGTGGAGGAGGACTGGGAACAGACTTCCTTATTCATCTTATTCACTTTTTTATTTCCTTTTCCCCCACATATTTTATTGGCATTTTAGGAATCATCACAAAATAGTACAAAATGTTCCAATAGTGATCCCCCTCCACCCCATTCATCATATTCCCACGCAATGATCCATCATATGCCGTCATAGAGCCTGTGAGTGTGTGTGTTTGTGTGTGTGTGTGTGTGTGAGTGATTGAGTGAGTGAGTGAGTGTGTGTGTGTGTGTGTGTGTGAGAGTGTGAGTGTGAGAGACTATTTCTCTGTATGTGTGTGTGTGTGTGTGTGTGTGTGTGTGTGTGTGTGTGTGTGAGTGTGCGTACGTGCGTGTGTGTGTGTGTGTGTGTCAGATACAGCCTGTGTGTGTGTGTGTGTGAGTGTGTGAGCGTGAGAGACTACGTCTGTGTGCGTGCGTGTGTGTGTGTGTGTGTGTGTGTGTGTGTGTGAGAGACTACGTGTGTGTGTGTGTGTGTGTGTGTGTGTGTGTGTGTGTGTGTGTGTGTGTGTGTGTGTGTGCATGAGCGTGTGTGCATGCGTTTTGGACGTCTTGGACAGCCTTTTGGACCTCGCGAGCCGAAACCGCTTCCCTCCCCTCACACACACTCTGGTCTCTGGCAAACACACACACTCACACACACACACACACACACACACACTCACACTCTGGTCTCTGGCACACACACACACACACTCACACTCTGGTCTCTGGCAGCACTCCGGCCCAGCCAGCGGGGGGCCAGCCTGCGTTGTGTCAGAGGCGTGAGAGGTTTTGGTATTAGAGGATTGGATGTCTCTCTGAGACGGACTCTGGGCAGCGCTCTCTCACTCCGCTCTCCACGGCCGTCTGTAGAGAATGTTCCTCTCCTCCTCCCTCTCCTCCTCCTCCTCCTCCCCCTCCTCCTCCTCTTGAGTGCTTCCAAAGACCACACTTACCATCCAGGCCATAATACCACTGTACCGTCAAATGTTCCCTTGGCTGCAATTCTGCTCTCCCTCCTCTCCCTCTGTGTTTTTCCCTTCTCGCTCGAGTGTGGAGAGGAGAGAGGTGGGAGGTGGTGGTGGGGTGTGTGTGTGTGTGTGTGTGTGTGTGTGTGTGAGAGAGTGTGTGAGTGTGTGTGTGTGTGTGTGTGTGTGTGGTTGTGTGTGAGAGAGTGTGTGTTTTTCCCTTCTCGCTCGAGTGTGGAGAGTAGAGGTGGGAGGTGGTGGTGGGGTGTGTGAGTGTGAGAGTGTGGTTGTGTGGTTGTGTGTGTGTGTGGTTGTGTGTCTGTGTGTGTGTGTGTGTGTGTGTGTGTGTGTGCTCTCCAGCTGTCTGCTGCACTCACACAGGATCAGATAGAGCCTCACGTGCTGGAACAGGCAACAGAGGGGCTTGGGTGGGGGGGCATGTACTGTAGGGAGGGAGGGAGGGAGAGAGGGAGGGAGGGAGGTAGAGAGAAAGAGAGGGAGTGAGGGAGGGAGAGAGAAAGAGAGGGAGTGAGGGAGGGAGGTAGAGAGAAAGAGAGGGAGGGAGGGAGGGAGAGACTGAGAGAGAGAGAGGGGGGAGGAGCACGTTTCGGATGAGCCCGCACTGGCTGACATTCTGAGAGAGGAGCTGGTGTGTGAGCATCAACAGCAGCAGCGCAGCACATGCATGCATGTGTGTGTGTGTGTGACATTCATCTTATTCTCTGGAGTGAAGAAGAAGCGGAACCCTCAAGCCCTCGGGGGAAGTTCCAGAACCACCGGGAGTTCCAGAACACAGTCAGACAGAGTTATTAAGAGTGTTCCGGAGAGGCTGAGCTGAGCAGGGGAGTGAAGGTTTGGATTAGCCCTGTGTGTGAAGCCGGTGGACAGACAGTCCCAGCCCCCCAGACCCCAGCCCTAGCCGAGCCCCCAGCCCCAGCCCTAGCCTGAGGTGCAGGAGCAGTGGGAGGCACGTAGGGGTCTGCGTTCCAGCGTGGAGCAGTAGTGGGGGTAAGTACAGTAAAGTGCCTCTCTTCTTCTCTTCTTTCACCTGTTTCTGGAATTC
>NC_137679.1:39465775-39495775 GCF_963989245.1 Nansenia antarctica | reverse complement strand
GTGCTGCATTAGCTGGGTATCCTGCCAGAGAGTCCTCGTCTCATCTTGTGATGTTGACGTCTCCAGTGCCGCCTTGCATTAGGATCACAGGATCCCTCACAAAGCTCCCAGTGATACTGCAGAACATTCTTCTTTTAAATATGATTTTTGGACATTTCTGCTTCATGGGGATGACATGCAGGCTATGTTGATGTCCCCAATCGAACCCCTGGCCTTGCCTTGATGATATGTGACAGCATCTGGTTTAATGTTTTTATTTAGAAAAATGTAGAAACATTTCAGCGTTGTTGAAAATCAATGGCACACACTCGCTACTCAACTAACTCAGCTTGTTTTATGAGCCTGCTAACAATGTAGAGTAGTGTTCTAGTTAACTAGGTAGCTGTGGGGGGGGATCACTCACCGAATCCATTGCATTGCAGTATTTTGGCTTGACTAGCGAGTGTGTCATTGATTTTCAACAACGTTGACATTTATTTAAACTTTTCAAAAATTCAAGTCTGAACATTTCGATGGTTGCCGACTTTTCGCCGCTTTCACCAGCTGCTGTCACATATGGGATGCGACTAAAGCCCCTTTCAGCGCTACAACACTTACGTGCCGCAAACCGACTGTTCCGTCTGTGAAGTTGCCACAGCGCTAGCTGTGCTGTTAGCTTCAGGGGTACAGCTGGCTGTCAGTGGTCATCATGACTAGGCCTCAATGTTGTCTTTTGGTGCAGATACAGTGCGAAGCATAGCATTAGTTTTGCCTCAAGTTGAAAGTGTTATTCTTGGCCTAAATTACATAATGAATCCACTGAGATCTTGTTTAGAAATGTTATTATGCGCTTTTTGAATGTCTCTGGGGTCCAATGGTACTGTTCTGGCCAAGCAGCGTGTTGACTAGCATTGCCATGGCGATGGTAGTGTTATCTTAGGTCCTGTCTCTCCTCTGAGGCTGGGTGGACCTGTTTGTGCAGGGGGGCTGCACGCTCTGTCACACACACGCACGCACACACGCACGCACACACACACTCACGCACTCAGTCACACACACACGTACCCCCCCCCACTCACTCACATACACACACACACACACACACACACTCACACACTCACACACACACACACACACACACACACCTCCAAGGGTGATGATGTCACCATGTTTTACACCATGGTCAGCCTGCACTGCACCCTCTGTCACACACACACACACATACGCCCCCGTCCCCGTCCCCCCTCCCCTACACACACACACACACACACACACACACACACACACACCTCTTGAACAGCACAGTCAAATGAATAGACAATTTTCAATTGTCCTTAATCATGAGGCAAAACAAGTTTTATGACTGAAGTGTTGTTATGAAGTCATGGGCGTGTGCTCTCTCCTGGCCTGTTCTTCCTCATTCCTAAACACACACACATGGTCATGTCGTGGGAGTCAAGAGGGCAGCATTGATGTGTTCTCCTGTCCTCTCGTACATCATCCAGTTTAATAGGCTGAGAGACCCACAGCAAGACAGTTATTTGCCTGAAGGGAGGATGCAGTAACCGATGCTCTCTGTGAGCGTGATCCGATCAAACAGGCTCATGAAAGCCGTGCCAAAAAAAGACCAACAAAGTCATGTTTGACTTCTAGGATTATTATGCCAACATTAGAAAAGGAGCAGTTGGCTCCCCATTCAGTATGTGCAGAATATTTCCCTCCATAACGCACACACAGACATAGGAACGACGCGGGGCCCTGTAATAACGTCAATATTGCACACTTAGCACTCTATTAACTCCTTAAACCCACAGTGATTGGCA
Organism: Nansenia antarctica; assembly: GCF_963989245.1. NCBI lineage: Eukaryota > Metazoa > Chordata > Actinopteri > Argentiniformes > Microstomatidae > Nansenia > Nansenia antarctica. Next base: position 39,493,973 of record NC_137679.1, on the reverse strand, counting down.
GCCCCCATTGTTGCCGTTGACAAGCGCGGCCAGGCCCGACCCGCGCTAACAATGCACCAGCCAGCGCTGTCTCCCCGCGGAGAGATCGTCCCGGCGCGATAGCGACGTCAGCACAAAGAGCTACGGATATGCGAGGCCTTATCAAATGACAGTGATGCATCGGCCTGGAGATCCACATGCCACCAGTCTGGCTGCCTCAGCATCTGAAACATATGGGGGACAGACAATAAATAGATATATATAGAGGTATCTCTGCTTTTTACATTATTACAGTATTTTACAGACCTAGAAACCTTTGTGTGTAACTGACAGTTGTGTGTAACTGACAGTCACGGAACACTGGGAAGTGCTGATGCAAGCAGAATTAATTTGAATTTCAAAATAACTGCCATTGTCCAAATTAACTGCCATCATCCAAAACAGACATTCAACCCAGTAAACAAAGACACAGGATGCGTCTCTCTTTCTTATTTATTTGTCTGTGTTCATTCAGAATCAGTATCAGAAACAGGTTTATTGCCACGTAGGTTCTCACATACAAAGAATTTGCTTTGGTCTGTTGGTTCATAACAAAGGTCTGGTGATTCATTCCTTCTTCTCCGACCGTAGCCTTGCAGAGAGGAGCAGACCTTCTAGGGATAAGGCTAAGCCTTTCCCACTGGCCTGTATCCTTGGTTGATAAGGACATTTAATCATAAAAGCATGATAATTCATAAAACATTTTTTAAGAATAATTAATAATGGATAGATGATTCACCGACTTAGACAAATGTATTTGTTGTACGTCACTTTGGATAAAGGCGTCTGCTAAATGCCAAAAATGTAAATGTAATGTAAAAATGATAAGCATTTTATGATAAAGTGCATGAGAACATAGAGAGACATTTCGGCTGGATTTGCTTATCACGGCTGTTCTTTGAACGACCCCCATCGTCCCAGAGTGCGTAGTCTCTGTATCCACGGTCATTTGTCAGACATGACACGTTAATACCCTGTGGTGATGGAGAGGCCTTCATCAGATATTCATGGACCAGCCTGGTCTTGTGTGATGTGACCATCATTCCTCCTCACCTCTCATCTGTGGTGTGAGAGGAGAGGTCAAAGGTTAATAGTCTTATTGGAGTAGACTTCACTAGACTGTATTAACGACCGGCCTAATGATCCATACGGAGTCTTGTTAAGAATATTTAAACCCTGCCGTCGCCCCGAGCCGTGTACCGCATACAGACAGTTTGGCAGTTGACGTTTTTTAACCAGAAGCGTTGCGATGCATTTGAATGATAATAATTCCGGTTCGGTGTTCTTCTGAATGTCACCACGTGATTCCACGGTAGCCACGGGGTGAGGCGGCTGTATGGAACAGATGAGAATGCGTCAGACCAACGCCCTTCACTGTGGGGGAGGCTGCAGGCCAGGGATTCTGCTGTACATGCAGCAAAGATTATCTTGACGCTCACCAGCCCCATAGCCCACAGATCCACCAGCCCCCCCAGCCCACAGATCCACAGATCAACCAGCCCACAGACCCACCAGCCCCCCAGCCCACAGACCCACCACCCCCACAGAACCACAGATCCACCAGCCCCCCAGACCCACCTGCCCCCCAACCCACAGACCCCACAGATCCACCAGCCCCCCAGCCCACAGACCCCCAGCCCACAGACACACCAGCCCCACAGACCCACCACCCCCACAGAACCACAGATCCACCAGCCCACAGACCCACCAGCCCACAGACCCACCAGCCCCCCAGCCCACAGACCCCCAGCCCCCCAGCCCACAGACCCACCAGCCCCCCAGCCCACAGACCCACCAGCCCCCCAGCCCACAGACACACCAGCCCCCCAGCCCACAGACACACCACCCCCACAGAACCACAGATCCACCAGCCCACAGACCCTCCAGATGACCAGTTCACTACTGGTGTACGGTATAGTACCAACCTCTCACCTGTCAACCTGTAACCTACCAACCTCTCACCTGCCAGGTTATTCAAGTTGACTAGGCCAGCGGTTCCACCCTGTCACCTTCATGAATGGGAGTACCACCACCTAACCGTGTGGGTTTGATATGGATGTTGTTTAATGTTTACCCACTGTGTCTTACTGTATGTCTGCCAGTGCTGCGTAGCCCTGTTTCTATCCAGGTCAGTGGGTGAATTACTGTTGGCTTATCTGAAGGAAGGTAAACATTGCTACTGTACCAACTGGCATGGGTGTTCAACGTTAATGACCGCAGGTGATTCCTGGTGCGTTTGCGTTTCCTGGTAGTTTGTGTTGAAACCTGCTGGATCCACACAGTGTCACACGCTGGGGTAACAGGTGGGCTATGACCCCTAGAGCTGATACGGCTCTGTTTGATCGTGTGTGGGTGTGTGGGTGTGTGGGGGGGGGGGTGGATGTGGATGTGCGTGTGCGTGTGGGTGTGGGTGTGGGTGTGTGTGTGTGTGTGTGTGTGCCCCTGCGTGTGTCTGCGTGTGTGTGTGTGCCTGTGTGTGTGTGTGTGTGTGTGTGTGTGTGTGTGTGTGTGCTCAGCTTGGTGTGTGACTACAGCACATGCCCTCTAGTGTTTACTGATAAAACAGAAAACAGTTTCTCCTCCTTAGGTTGTTTCTGTACGAGCCGCCGCCTCTGTAAACAGGAACAACCGTAACGCCTGTTGGAACATTCTACTGTCTGTTGGCAACTGACGTCGCGCGTAACGGTTATCTCAACCGATCGAACTGAGGACAGTGACAGTGCCGCTCGTTATCTGATCACATCACAGATATGAAGGGTATAAACTGTGTGAAGCGTGAGTGATACTGTGAAGCGTTCCAGTGTCAATATTCACGGCAGTGCAGCGAGCTGACTTTGTCCATATTGTGTACGTTCGTTGAGAGTTAGGCTATGACCTGAACACGGTACAGAAAGGGGTCTAACAGATTGGGTGGAACTAAATTTAAGTCAGAAGAAAGTGGGTATGTCACAGACAGGTGTTCAATTTCATGTTTGATTAAAGTTTATTATTGTTGTAAGTCGCTTTGGACTAAGAGGCGTCTGCTAAATGCTCTAAATGTAAATGTAATGATGAGGTGAGGTTATGATCTTAACTTGGTAGAGAAAGAGGGGCCTCAATGTAAGACAACCCTGGTGGTGGGGGGCTGTGACAGACTGGTGTTATGACTGTATCCTGAATAGGCCCAGTCTCTCAGCCACGGAGTCAGGCGGGGGCAGGGAGCTGGGGGCCAGGGGCAGGGGGGGGGGGGGGGGGACAGGGAGCTGGGGGGGCCGGGGGTGGGTGGGGGGTTTTCTGGGAGACCGTGTCACTGGGTTCGTAATGCAGTCCCATCCCTAAACCAGAGGGGGGATAAGCCCCAGCCATGAGAGAAGATCAGATATTTGATTTGTGTTAAGCCACTTATAGAGGAGCAAGTGAGCTCATCCTGTGGCGGTGGTCGTCGAAGTGTGTGAGTGTGAGTGTGAGTGTGAGTGTGAGTGTGTGTGTGAGTGTGTGTTTGTGTGCGTGTCTGTTTGTCTGTGTCTGTGTCTGTCTGTGTGTGTGTGTGTGTGTGTGTGTGTGTGTGTGTGTGTGTGTGTGTGTGTGTGTGTGCGTGCGTGCGTGCTGAGGACTAGGGGTCTCTGGGAATGAAAAAGCCCCTCTGTAGCAGGAAGATAAGGAGGATAGTATCAGACACTACAGAGAGGCTGTTCCTTTGAATTTACTTACTTTCAAACACTGTAACCCTATTCTGAAGCAGCTACCCTCACGAAGGAAGCACAAAAAAACAACTGTCCGCTGCAGTAGATGTTTGGATAGTACGTCCTTTCTCTCACTGTCTCCCTTGTTTAGACTGCTTAATATGATTAGTAGCCAAAATCTTGTCGGGCCCTTGTAATTTACTGCATAAACAACTGTGACCCAACGCCCTCGAACCTCAGTTGAAGCTTGTCCCGGCCCAGATTGAACAGCAGGTGAACTCAGCTAATTAACATGGATTATGGTCAGGGCCCAGGGTGGGGTTATAATCTCTGTGTTGTTGGCTCGCCTTTCCTTCACGGTGGTCCATATGCTGTCTGCTGTCTGCTCTGGCCTAATGCTACATGCTAACGTCTGCTGTCTCCTCTGGTCTAATGCTACATGCTAACGTCTGCTGTCTACACTGGCCTATTGCTACATGCTAACGTCTGCTGTCTACACTGGCCTAATGTTACATGCTAATGTCTGCTGTCTGCACTGGCCTAATGCTACATCCTAACGTCTGCTGTCTGCTCTGGCCTAATGCTACATGCTCTGATGTCACCCCATTGAAGTTGATATTTAGAATGGTTAAGGTTAGGGTTAGGATATGGGTTAATAATAATAATAATAATAATGGATTTTATTTATAAAGCACTTGCTACAGTCAATAAAAGAAACAAAAACAGCACAACACAATAAAGATCACTAAAAACATCAAAAGCAGAAAGGTTAAAAAGACACTGTGGCATAAAACGAAAAAAGAAAAAAAAATACAAATCTGGCTACTGGGTTAGGGTTAAGCTTACGGTAAGTTCAGATTCAATTTAATTGTCAATGACAGTTTGTGCACAGTTTGCGCGTTTTAGTGTCAGGGTTAAGGTAAGTCTTAGGGTTAGGGTTACGGTAAGTATCAGGGTTAGGGTTAAGATAAGCGTTCGGGTTAAGGTTAGGGTTAAGGTAAAGGTTAGGGTTAAGGTAAGTATCAGGGTTATGGTTAGGGTTAAGGTTAGGCCTAAACCAGGACTGATCAGAGCTGTTTTGGCAGGAAGTTAGGATTGAGCCATGGAGGTGATGGACCTTGTTCACGGGACCATGTGGCTCGCGTGATGTGACGTTTGCTTTCCAATGTGTACCTATGTGTGTACCTGTGTGTACCTATGTGTGTTCCTATGTGTGTACCTACCTATGTGTGGATGGGCGTGAAGTGTTTGTTTAACTGCTAAGATAACCGCCACCCTCTGATGTTCCCTCTGATGTTCCAACACCCCAGGTGTGTGTGGAAAGGCCCAGGGCAGATAGCAGAATATTTACAGTTACATTTTTGACATTTTTGACATTTAGCAGACGCTTTTATCCAAAGCGACTTACAAACAAACAAGTACATTTGTCTCAAGTAAGTGCGTAAGATGCAGTCATCGTCATAGCACATGATGCTGCATGTTTGGTACGCAACCAGTTTAGTTACCTTGTGTGTCAAGTGCGACACTTTTTCACCTGAATGTCTCATTTACATTTTACTCTTACATTTTTGACATTTAGCAGACGCTTTTATCCCAAAGCAAGTACATTTGTCTAAAGTAAGTGAATCATCTATGCATTAGTCATCATGAGAAGAAGTCTATGCAAAGACCAGGGGCCGTTGGCACTCACAATGCTAGAAGAAGGAATCATTGACTTATTATATTTGGCTGAATATCATCATGATTTGATTTGATTTGATTTATTAGGATCCCCATTAGCTGATGCATGACATTGATATTGAGCCGATTGTTTGAACAATGAGTCATCACTTTGGAGGAACAATCACAGAATGGGAAAAGGGAAAATGAGACAGACAGACATGGAAGTTAATACCGCTAAACTACGTCTGCCAGTGAAGCGTGGCGAGACTCAGTCTGACAATCATTTGGGAAAGACATCATAATAGCGTCTCTACTCTGCAGGCATTATGGGTATCGTATGAGTGGAAAACTCTCTGTTCAGGCCACACTGGCCTTTTTACCTGAGGACGAAGCTCTCTCATTTCCATACCACAGACCCTTCTAGAGGCATCTCTCCCCCCCCAGCGGAAGAGTTCAACTGAACCTCTGTTATTGTTGGGGGGGTTGGAGGGTGGAGGAGGGGGGGGGGGGCGACTGGCTGTGTGTGTTTTCAGTCTAAATGCCTGGAATGCTTAGTGCTTAGATGAAGAGCACTGCAGTAAGAGTGAGAGAGAGAGAGAGAGAGAGGTGTGTCTGTGTGGGTGTGGCCGTGTGCGTGCGTGTGTGCATGTGCACATGTGTGTATGTGTCACACAGTTGGTAAAGCTGTCCTTTCGCAGCCTGTCCCTGATCTGGACCAATGGGAGAGAAGTATAGAGACCAGATACTGTACTGTATCTGCACTGCGCTGTGCTGTCCTGTACTGTGCTGTGCTGTATCTGCCTCCAGTGGGAGGGAGAGGACATGACAGCTCCATAGCAGATAAAGCAGAACTCAGTCTGGCGCTGTCCTAACCCCTGGCCTGGCCTCACAGTCTGTCAGCTCTGTCTGCATTGGTTAACTCCTACAGACCTCTTCATCCCCACTACCCCGCCCCCCTCCTGTACAGTTTATCTACTGTCAATAAATTATTTAAAATATATATATATAATTCTAGCATTGTGCCAATGGCCCCTGGTCCTAGCATAGATTACTTCTTCTTATGATGACTGATGGATAGATGATTCACTTACTTAGACACATGTATTTGTTAAGTGCTTTGGATAAAGGCGTCTGCTAAATGCCAAAAATTGTAAAATGTAAATGTAACTCATTTAGTTCCCAAATAATTAAATAAATAATAATTCAAGCCGTCTGTTCACACGGTTTTATGCATCAGCCTAAAGCTGGAAGGACCCAAACTTGGGCCCAAATTCTGCTTTAATTTAGTTATTCTGAGTATTAATTTCATTATTGTTTACTTGATCTACTTGTCATGTGTAGTATGTTATTCTGAACCTTTGCATCTGATCATCATATTTGTAATGTTCTAAGCAGTTTAAGAGGTTAACTGATTGTAGTTACGGTCAGGGTCGTCAGTGTTAGGGTTAGAAGTAGCTGTGGTGGGTGCTTAGGTGGCGTAGCGGGTTAAGCGTTGACCATGTAACCACAGGGTCCCCGGTTTGATTCCGGCCGGGGACATATCCTGCATGTCATCCCTCCTCTCTCTCACCCATCCTTCCTGTCTAAACCTCTACTGTATCACTCAGTGGCACTCAGATTTTATTTTTTTACTTTAAAGAAGTAGCTGTGTGGTGTCGTGGCCTGCGGTGGTCCTGTGGTCTAGCACCGCGGTCTACAGTGCACACATATGCCCATGTCGGCATGGGTTCGAATCCGGCCCATGCCCTGCTGACATGCCCTCTCTCCCTTCTTCTCCTTACTTTCCTGTCTGTCTTCACCACATCTGTCCAATAAAATGAAAAATATGAGTGGGACTGCCCCACTCAAACAAACCCCCAAAAAACATCAGTAGCTGTGATGTTAGTGTCCTGCTCCCTTCTCTGCTGCTATCAGCCAATGGCTGCTCCTTTGGACTGTCAGGCCTTCTCTGCTCCTATCAGCCAATAGCTGCTCCTTTGGACTGTCAGGCCTTCTCTGCTCCTATCAGCCACGGCTGCTCCTTTGGACTGTCAGGCCTTCTCTGCTGCTATCAGCCAATGGCTGCTCCTTTGGACTGTCAGGCCTTCTCTGCTGCTATCAGCCAATGGCTGCTCCTTTGGACTGTCAGGCCTTCTCTGCTGCTATCAGCCAATGGCTGCTCCTTTGGACTGTCAGGCCTTCTCTGCTGCTGTCAGCCAATGGCTGCTCCTTTGGACTGTCAGGCCTTCTCTGCTGCTGTCAGCCAATGGCTGCTCCTTTGGACTGTCAGGCCTTCTCTGCTCCTATCAGCCAATGGCTGCTCCTTTGGACTGTCAGGCCTTCTCTGCTGCTATCAGCCAATGGCTGCTCCTTTGGACTGTCAGGCCTTCTCTGCTGCTATCAGCCAATGGCTGCTCCTTTGGACTGTCAGGCCTTCTCTGCTGCTATCAGCCAATGGCTGCTCCTTTGGACTGTTAGGCCTTCTCTGCTCCTATCAGCCAATGGCTGCTCCTTTGGACTGTCAGGCCTTCTCTGCTCCTATCAGCCAATGGCTGCTCCTTTGGACTGTCAGGCCTTCTCTGCTCCTATCAGCCAATGGCTGCTCCTTTGGACTGTCAGGCCTTCTCTGCTGCTATCAGCCAATGGCTGCTCCTTTGGACTGTCAGGCCTTCTCTGCTGCTGTCAGCCAATGGCTGCTCCTTTGGACTGTCAGGCCTTCTCTGCTGCTATCAGCCAATGGCTGCTCCTTTGGACTGTCAGGCCTTCTCTGCTCCTATTAGCCAATGGCTGCTCCTTTGGACTGTCAGGCCTTCTCTGCTGCTATCAGCCAATGGCTGCTCCTTTGGACTGTTAGGCCTTCTCTGCTGCTGTCAGCCAATGGCTGCTCCTTTGGACTGTCAGGCCTTCTCTGCTGCTATCAGCCAATGGCTGCTCCTTTGGACTGTCAGGCCTTCTCTGCTCCCATCAGCCAATGGCTGCTCTTCTGGGCTGTCAGGCCTTCTCTGCTGCTATCAGCCAATGGCTGCTCTTCTGGGCTGTCCTGCTGTCTCCTCTGCTGCTATCAGCCAATGGCTGCTCCCCTGTGCTGCCAGGCCCAGGGCCAGATCAGTGTAATGGCAGGAGGAGGCAGCATATGGCCGTGTTTATCCAGCCCCAGTCAGGGCACGGGGCCGCGGACACACCAGCACAGAGCCTTTTGTGTTCCGGCGTGTTATGAAAGGAGGTCATCCGTGTTTACACAGAGGCCTGTCTCTGTGGGCCTGTGTTAGGCTGTGTTAGTGCAGACAGGCAGACATGTTGTCCTCCTGCTCTACATCAGCTGTAGCCATCTTTTGATAATGCTGCAGCAGCCAGCCAGGCCCCCCCCTCCAAATCTAATTTCCCATCAGGCCCTGCTGCTCTCCTCTCCTCTGTGAGAGCGCATGACAGCGTGTCGGCGGCGCTGACAATATCAGGAGTCCATTAGTCTGCTAACGAGAAACACACTGTCTGCTCCTTTCATCTCCTAATGGCTTTACTTTGTCCCAAATTGGGTTTCTGAGAAACAAAAACATGCTGTAGTCGCCTTTGTTCACGCTTTGATGTACAGGCACTAGTGTTGAGAGGCCCTTTCTGCGCCTTGCCTTTTTACTCCCTTGAACAAGCTGGCCTGAATGAGAATGGGTTGAAGGAGGGTGGGAGGGTTAAGGTTGGGTGGGGTGGGGTGGTTTGGTTTAGGGGGGAAATGGGGGGGGTTAGAGTTGTGGGGAGGGGGGGTCGGGAGTGGAGACGAGAGCAGTTCTATGTCCTGTTATTAAACGCATCATGCAGTGTGAGAAAGAACAGATTTCGTAACGTTTTTTTTTTTTTTTTCACTTTGGCCAGTTGTGTATGTGAAGGTACTTACTTCATCCGGTTGCCATGGCGACATCCGTGTTTCCCCTCCCCTGACCCCTCCAGGCCTACAGGGCCCACTAGTCCATTCCATCTGACTCTATCAGGCGTTTAAAGCTGGAGAGATGCCCGCTCGCTCTGGCTTTCTGCCTTGCGTGTCTCTCTCTCTCTCTCTCTCACACAGATTCAAAAACAAACTGTCACTTTGTCAACTGTCTGCTTTGTCATCGTTGCTGTCCCCCCCCTCATACCCTTGTTGTTGTTGCTGCTGTGTTGGCACAGCCTGGCAGTCTGCTGACCTGATCTGTTGCAACACCGTCTAGTCTACCACCTTCTGGACCTTCGATAGGCAGGATAAAGGCAGGTAGGGGATCCATGGATCCAGTGATTCACATTAACACTAGAACAGCCATGAGTAAAGAAAAATGTTATATCTTTACACTCTATCAAATTTCAGGACCCTCCTTTCATGACTTTTCCTAGATATGTGCGTTCTACCACCCAGTATTCTTACATTTTCAAAATCACATCAGGTTAAGCTAATATAAAGCTTTTTCTGTGTAGGAAGTAGGCTAATTTACAAGCGGCCAACTAGTGGTCGTTGTGTGTAAATAGCAGCTTGAGCATTGTGAAGAGGCAGCTCTTTTAGTAGGTAAAAAAGGCACGGCTGTTCTAGTGTTAATTACAGAGACTGTGGCCGGCGGCCTGCGACCTCCCTCCCCGCTGCTGTAAACTCGCCCACTCACACACTGCTTCTGTATTTCAGTGCTGCCCCTGCTTTACTTACATGGTGCTTCACCCACCACAGTCTCACAAAATCCCTTGGGAAACACTGATTGATCATCGGGTGTCTCTCAGGCCCAGGCCCGGCCTGATGCACGGAACAGGGAACAGGGAACAGGGAACAGGGAACAGGGAACAGGGAACAGGGAACAGGGAACAGGGAGCAGGGAACAGGGAGCAGGGAACAGGGAACAGGGAACAGGGAACACGGAGCAGGGAACAGGGAGCAGGGAACAGGGAACAGGGAACACGGAACAGGGAACAGGGAACAGGGAACAGGGAGCAGGGAACAGGGAACAGGGAACAGGGAACAGGGAACACGGAGCAGGGAACAGGGAACAGGGAGCAGGGAACAGGGAACACGGAACAGGGAACAGGGAACAGGGAACAGGGAACAGGGAACAGGTATCAGGGAACAGGGAACAGGGAACAGGGAACAGGGAACAGGGAACAGGGAACAGGTATCAGGGAGCGGGGAACGGGGAACGGGGAACGGGGAGCGGGGAACAGGGAACAGGGAGCAGGGGACAGGGAACAGGGAACAGGGAACAGGGAGCAGGGAACAGGGAACAGGGAACAGGTATCAGGGAGCGGGGAACAGGGAACAGGGAGCAGGGAACAGGGAACAGGGAACAGGGAGCAGGGAACAGGGAACAGGGAGCAGGGGACAGGGAACAGGGAGCAGGGAGCAGGGAACAGGAACAGGGAACAGGGAGCAGGGAACAGGGAACAGGGAGCAGGGGACAGGGGACAGGGAACAGGGAACAGGGGACAGGGGACAGGGAACAGGGAACAGGGAGCAGGGAACAGGGAACAGGGAACAGGGAGCAGGGAACAGGGAACAGGGAGCAGGGAGCAGGGAACAGGGAGCAGGGAACAGGGAACAGGGAGCAGGGAACAGGGAACAGGGAACAGGGAACAGGGAACAGGGAGGGGGTATCAGACCAAACCGGTCCTGAGTCCGTTCCGTGCATTACAACGAGCCCCCGACCGTCCTCCAGCAGCCTCCCCTGGACCAGAGATAACGTCCTGGGTCCTAGGATGAGGGAGAGAGAGCGAGAAAGAGAAAGAGGGAGGGGAAGAGGGGGAGGGAGGGAGGAAGAGAGAGAGAGAGAGGGGAAGGGAGAGAGAGACTGTGACTGAGAGAGAGAGGGAGGGAGAGAGTGAGAGACAGAGAGAGAGAGAGACTGAGAGAAAGAGAGGGAGGGAGGGAGAGAGGGAGAGAGGGAGAGAGACAGAGACCGAGAGACTGCTTAGGGGCAGCATTAGCCTAACTAGCCTCTCTGTGTTCAGGTTGGAAAGGTTGTGTTGGCCGGTAGTTACTGTAGGTGGGGCGCTGGCTGCTTGTACAGGACGACCATCCATCCTCCTGATTAGGAGAAGCAGGGAGCCTGCAGCAGATATACACACATGGTGTTTAGACTGGGACCAGCTGTATATCAAGTGGGATAGTTAGCCTAAATATTCAGTTTGACCTCCTCTCTGGAAGAAACAGGCTACAGGCTCTCCTCCCCCCCCTCCCCCCTCCACCCTCCCCCCTCAGTTACCCAGTGTAAAGTCTTAAGTGTTGAGTAATATTCTTATGTCAGAACGTGTTGGTCCATAAAAGCAGCTACTAATGGGTTTCCAGTCCAGATTAACAAGCTTGTGGAAGGGGAGGGGGGGGGGGGGGGGGGGGGGGTAAGAAGGAGAGGAGGGGGGGGGGGGGGGGTAAGAAGGAGAGGAGGGGGGGGGTAAGAAGGAGGGGGAGGGGGGTAAGAAGGAGAGGAGCGGGGGGGAAAGAAGATTGAGGAGGGGTGGGGTGTGTGTATGTGTGGGGGGGGGGGGGGCTGCCTGGAGCTGGGCGTAAGATGTATCGTACTGATGGAACTGTAATGCACCATTAACCCTCCTGCTCCAGGGTTTACACAAACACACACACACACACACACACACAGTCTCACACTCAGACACACACATGCACACACACAAACAGTAACACACACACACACACACACACACACACACACACACACACACACACACACACACCTCACCCACGCTGCTGCTGCTGCAGGGCAGGGCCGCAAGCCTGGAGATGTCGCTAAGATGTTTCGGAATCTCAACACACACACACAGACACACACACACACATCCGCCCCCAGAGCGTGTAGAGATAGTCATCTCTGGCAGGTCTGGAGCTGCTGGCCTGGTGGGGCTGACATAAGCAGGCCGCCCCTCTCTCTCTCAGGAGCAGCAGACTGCTCTACCCAGGCTGCTCTGCTCTACCCAGACTGCTCTGCCCGAGGATCTTTTCCGTCTCTTTTCCGTCTCTCTTTGATTTGATGTGATTTATTGGGATCCCCATTAGCCGATGCAAAGTCACTGTCACGTCTTCCTTCTCTCTTTCATCTCTGTTCCTCCGTTCCTCTCTGATCTGAAGAGCTCCACTTAGTGCGGCAGCTTAGCAAAATAATGGGGACGCGCCGGACAAAAGCACCAAACTTTTTCCATGTGCTCTACATCACCATAGCTTTCAATTTTTGGTGGGAGCCACTTCATCAAGATGGCCGATGGCGGCCATCTTGGATTTCCAAGGTGGCCGCCATGTAAAATCTATAAGTGCAAATATCTCGGCTTCCAAGCCACATACAAGGTCAATCTTGGTGTCAAAATATACATTTTCTGGGTCAAGGAATGCATTAAAGCTATTGAGAATATCACTAGATGATTATTTGTGCCGAGATCAAATAAATATGTTCATTCTGGCAATGTATCCATAAGTTTCAACTCGGTTCCTAAGCAGCTGGACATATATTAATATGTATGTTTTCAATGGCATGTATATTGAAAAATGGACAACATGCATTAATTGAATTGAACTTTATGTGCTTCACTTTTTAACATAACAAAGCATTTTATATCATCAAATTATCGGTCACATTTACAACTGCAAAGCTCTGTGCATTTCCAGTGTGCTTTCTTGCATGAGCACTTTGCACCACAGCCACTTGCGCTTTTACAGCCACATTTGACCAGTTCAGTGCAGCTTTCAAAAGCCATTGGTAGAATGCTCCACACAGGAAGCCAGACCTGGCTGTCTCTATCCAATGTCCATCCACATCCTTCTGGACTGGGTGTCGGCTGCTGAGCCAGTTCAGATGTTGCCCAGATCCCAGACTGGTAGGCAACTCGCTTCAAGTGCTGCAGAAGGGAATCTTGTGTTGGTGGAATGTGTTCCATGGTTCTGTTCTTCTGGCAGAACAACTCTCTCCGTGCTTCATTAATAGATTCCACATCACTCATCTTGTCGTAAAGGACGATTGTGTAGCGCTCCAGAAGTTGAAATTGCTGGGCATCTATGGTCACGGGAGTGTGCGGATTCGCTGCCATGTAGTTGAAGGCCTGGGTGACCTCGGGGTAGGACTTCCCAAGCCTCCAATGCTGACTTCTTCCCCTTCCCACAGAATGCTGAGGTTGTGTCACAGCCTGTGAAACAGTGGAAGACTGGAAGTGCTGTGGACTTACCTTTGCCCAGCGTATGGCAGATGTTATTGATATGAAGATATCTGTAGTTCTTGCCAGTGCCAAAAGCGACCCAGATGTCTGCAGCTGGATACTTGGAGGGCAGGGCATGGAACTTGCCGATGAGGATAACGACAACATCTGTATCCACAGTGCGTACCAAGCAGGTAGAAGAGCGATGCTCCAGGGCATCAAGCAGATGAATCAGTATCCTGGTGTCGGCCTCTTCATGGTTACATGGCAGTATGAAGTGGCTGGTGTCTGTGCCGACCACTCTGGTGCCAGATGTAATGAAGACCTGCTTACCATCTGGCCAGGCAATGGATGCAATCTTCCTGGAGAGGAAGGTGAAGAGTTCCTGCTTGTTCATAGGGTCACGCAGGAAATCTGGCCAATTCCCTGGCAGCTTGTTCTGACCAGCCACCTTCCGTCGTATCCCTTTGCCTTGCTTCTCCCTTGTTGACTCTTTTATGCTGCTGGTGATGTAAGTATCCCAGACCACATCAACTCTTGCAGAGGTCTCCAAGTGCTTCATGATGTGGGTGGGAACAAAGACACAACTGGCATATTCGTCGAATGTGGTAATGTTGGTGGTGGACAGGAAGTGCACAACAGCAGCACCGTCGAGTACTTTGACATCAAAAGTCCCTGGAGGTAAAAAAGAAAGTTAGTTAAAAAACGAAAAACAAACTTTAAATAAGGACTCTCTACAGACCTTGAAGAGAATGATATGCACTTTTTTCTGATTATTACTGATACTACTTAATGCCACTGACTGATTACAACTTGTTTGTAAAAAAAAAAAGTACCTGGAGGTTCCTGTTGTGTCTTCTCTGTCAGAACAATTAGCAGATCTGACTTCTTTCCCAAGCGTAGTTTCCCTCTGTCAGATAGGGAGGGAGGGTATGGATGGTTTTCGTGCTTAAAAAAGGTGCTCATGTCACCCTCTCTGTGTTGCATGGATATATATAATTGGGAGAAGAGTGCAACATCATCCTTCAACATTGAGATCTGCCCTGCCTGCTTGGTCTTGGTCTTGGGTGTTGGGCATCTGAAGAGAGGCAGTGAGTTATTTTTGATGGGCTCGTGAATGGAGTGTGTGCGGTTCCTGATCACTCTCTCATGGTACTTGTTGTACTGATCTCTGCCCACTGATTCCACATTGCGGACTGTGTTAACCACAGACTCGTCAGTTATATTTCGTGTGTCCAGCATTAGAAGCTCGGGGGTATCATCTAGGAATGGATTGCTCATCCCAGTGATGGTGTGCACCAGAGCTAGTGCTTGTTCTTTGAATGTCTTCTGTGTAGTAGGGATGGACGGTTTCCAATTATTGAAACCGAAAAACCGTCAGAGAGTAAAACCGCGGTTTTCCGGTTAACCGAAAAATACAGTAAAAAAAAAAAAAAAAAAAGTTAAATTTTTTTTTTTTTAAAAGAGCGCCAATTTCAAATAATTGAGCCCTACTGCTACAATACACTCATGTCGAACACCATTAAAACACCGTAAGCACAGTCGCAACACATTTAGGCTACTTAGTTTCACAAATATAAGTGGAAAGGCAGACTTTTGTAAGCTACACCATACATGAAAACACATGAACACTTAACACACCAGCTCCGCTGATCCAGGGTGCACGCCTGCACGGAAGATCATCTCTTGGAACAGCGTCTTCATTGAATGAACTGCTTTCTCAATATCTTGGTTCTTAGACAAAGTTTCAGCTGCTGCTCAATGTATTTAAATATTTGAATACTGCTCAATAATCACTGAAATATTAGACTTAGAATTATGCAGTGAACATACTTAAAGCTTTTCATAAAAACCACATGCCGCGAGACTGACTCGTCCTGAACTGTCGTAAGTCAATCAACAAAGAATGCCCCATCAAAATAAAAGTGCCCATGGTAGAGCTGTCAAAATAGAGCTTTCAAAATAAATGTACTAATACAGATAGAGATAAATACAGAACTACCTTTGCGTCACTAAGTGACCGCGTATCTTCTGAGACATGCGTTCTGTCATCACTTTCAGTAGCGCCTTCACACACAGTGGCTCTGTGCACAAACACTCTTGATCCGTATAGCTCTTGTTTTATTATATTGTGGTTTAGTAAATACTGCACTTGGAGTTACATTCAATGCATGATTTGTGCTATAGAACATAAATAAAGTTTGATTGATTGATTGATATCAAATCAAATCACATTTTATTTCTATAGCGCATTTCTCACAAAAGTGACCCAATGCGCTTTACAGAGAGCAGCGAAAATTATCTTATTAAATGTAAGCGAGTAATTGTAAAAACCTTTCCTATCTACCAATAACTGAAGGCAACTATCTTTCCCATAGAGTGATTCGTTACCCTTAAATATAATCCCAATTAGATATTAATCCTCAATTATTCTTCACAACTGACCAAACCTCTCACTCATTGCGCGGCAGATTCAGACTGTATCATTGTTATTTTCACACACGATAAACATGTGACATGTTCCAGTTTTATTCTTATTCTATTTTATTCTTCAAAAAAAAAAAAAAAAAAAAAAAAAAAAACGGTTTCTGACGGTTTTGATAAAAAACCGTTTCTATTTTTATAAACCCCGGTTTTCGGTTTAACCGAAAAACCGTCCATCCCTACTGTGTAGACATTCCTTCTTCATGGTGTTGTTGTGTATTGCCTTCTTCTGAACTCCTGCTCAAACTCTTTTAGGAGTCATGCTTGTTCAGGCCCTGCGATCATCCACTTCTTGAATGCTGAGGGATTCTCGGTGAGTCCCACTGCACCCCCAGAACCCTTCACCAGATCATTATTCTGCTCATGAGCCTGGTCTATCGGTATGCTTGAGAATCTGTTTGTGGTCTTGGGAATAACCCAGTGACCATGTTCTTCAAATTCATTGTGAATGGACATGGGCAAGCTTTCCATGTCGCGGATGTGGACAGGAATCCATCTGGCATAGTTCTGGTGATCAAGGGCGAAGAACCATGGGACGAGAGCCTTCAGTGACTCCACATAGAGGGGGAAATCCTGTTCTCTGTGGGCACGTACAAATATCAGACCCATTATTTCCAAGTTGAGGATGGTATCCCAGTACTGGAATGTTGGACTCTTGGTGATCATATCTTGTCTCCAAGCTTCTTTGATCTTCTCATCACGTGGTCCCTCAGTCACCATGTCCAAGAAGGCATCCTGCTGCAGCTTCCCCAGTGCCAGAGCGCTCACTTGGTGGGCATGTCTTGTCCTAGTGAGGTGGGATGCTTTGAGGAAAGAGTCTGCTGTGCCAGAGGATGCGATACCAGCCTCAGTCAGTGCAGTGGTCCAAAAAAAGAAAATCACATCGGCCATCTTGATGAAGTGGCTCCCACCCAAAATTGAAAGCTATGGTGATGTAGAGCACATGGAAAAAATTTGGTGCTTTTGTCCGGCGCGTCCCCATTATGTTCAAATATGGTCTTAAGCCACCGCACTAACTCCCCTGAGCTTATCTTATCAGCTGTGTGTAGTCATCTCCCTGTCGCTATCTAAACAAAGCTGCAGTCACACTCCATCTGACCAGAGAGTGTGTGTGTGTGTGTGTGTGTGTGAGAGTGTGTGTATGAGAGTGTGTGTCTGTGTGTGTGTGTGTGTGTGTGTGTGTGTGTGTGTGTGTGTGTGTGTGTGTGTGTGCGTGTGCGTGCGTGTGTGTGTGCGTGTGTGTGTGTGTGTGTGTCTGTGTGTGCGTGCGTGTGTGTGCGTTAGTGTGTGTGTGTGTGTGTGTCTGTGTGTCTGTGTCTGTGTGTCTGTGTGTGTGTGTGCGTGTGCGTGTGTGTGTGTGGCCTGCTCGAACAGTTTCCCACAACAGTGTTAGCAGCGCTGACATTTAGAAGTAGTCTAAAGTGTGTGAGCGTGCGAGCTTACAGCAGTGGGGGGGTGGGGGGGAGGGGGGGGAGTGAGAGACTCTGCTGAACCAACAGCGCCAAAATATTTTCGTTTAGTTATGAAACTCTGGCGGGCCGCCACAGCCTTGGTGATTAGTGGGAAACACTGTGAGTACACAAGTAGGCACACACACAAGGCAAACAACACACACAGAAGAGAGAAAACACACACACACACACACACACTCATCCATGTTCACACTCATACATGTTCACACACACTCATACATGTTCACACACACACTCATACATGTTTACACACACACTCATACATGTTCACACACTCTCATACATGTTCACACACACACACACACACACACTCATACATGTTCACACACACACACACACACACACACACACACATACACACTCATACATGTTCACACTCGTACGTGTTCATGCACTCTTACGTGTTCACACACTCATACATGTTCACACTCGTATGTGTTCATGCACTCATACATGTTCACACACACACACACACACACACACACACTCATACATGTTCACACACAAACACACACATACACACACACACACACACACACACTCTCATACATGTTCACACACACACTCATACATGTTCACACACACACTCATACATGTTCACACACAAACACACACACACACACACTCTCATACGTGTTCACACACTCATACGTACATGTTCAGTGTGGCTGCTATAAACCATGTCTCATTAGCACTTTGAGCTGCAACGGTTGCAGGAAAAGTGATATACAAATAAAAAGTTATTATTATTATTTATGACTCCATTAGGTATTGTAAATCTTTATGAGCTATTAAACTGATTACACTGTATATATTTCTCCTCAGCGTCACATTATCTTGTGAATTACACACAATTATTAATAATCTCATCAGATTAGAGTGATTTTGTCACGCTTGTAACCTGTCAGGATTTAAGACTGTAGAATCTTATCTTAAGATGCATTCATTGTATAAATAAAATAGATCTTTATTTCATTCTGTTTCATACTACAACAAGTGCATCTATCGTGCCAGTGTACACATACAGTATCAGCTCTCCTGAACACCGTACTGAAGCTGGATGTGTTTGTTGGTAAACCCCGACCCAGACCTACCCCAAACACGACTGTGTTCATCTGTGTCAGCGCTCAGATCCTCTTACACAGAGCACACACACCTCCCCATGTGACTCACTGTGCTTTGTGTACTCTGACATGTCCCAACAGTCTCCAGGAGCAGAGAGATAATAATAATAATAACTTTTATTTGTATAGCGCTTTTCCTTCAAATGTTGCAGCTCAAAGATAACTGCCTATCTATCTACACTACCTATCTACACTACCTAGTATACTACCTATCTACACTCCCTATCTACACTCCCTATCTACACTACCTAGTACACTCCCTATCTACACTCCCTATATACGCTACCTATCTACACTACCTATCTACACTACCTATCTACACTACCTATATACGCTACCTATCTGCACTACCTATCTACACTACCTATCTACACTCCCTATGTACACTACCTATCTACACTACCTATTTACACTACCTATTAGGGATGGACGGTTTTTCGGTTAAACCGAAAACCGGGGTTTATAAAAATAGAAACGGTTTTTGATCAAAACCGTCTGAAACCGTCTTTTTTTTTTTTTTTTTTTTTGAAGAATAAAATAGAATAAGAATAAAACTGGAACATGTCACATGTTTGTCGTGTGTGAAAATAACAATGATACAGTCTGAATCTGCCGCGCAATGAGTGAGAGGTTTGGTCAGTTGTGAAGAATAACTGAGGATTAATATCTAATTGGGATTATATTTAAGGGTAACGAATCACTCTATGGGAAAGATAGTTGCCTTCAGTTATTGGTAGATAGGAAAGTTTTTTTACAATTACTCGCTTACATTTAATAAGATCATTTTCGCTGCTCTCTGTAAAGCGCATTGGGTCACTTTTGTGAGAAATGCGCTATAGAAATAAAATGTGATTTGATTTGATATCAATCAATCAATCAAACTTTATTTATGTTCTATAGCACAAATCATGCATTGAATGTAACTCCAAGTGCAGTATTTACTAAACCACAATATAATAAAACAAGAGCTATACGGATCAAGAGTGTTTGTGCACAGCGCCACTGTGTGTGAAGGCGCTACTGAAAGTGATGACAGAACGCATGTCTCAGAAGATACGCGGTCACTTAGTGACGCAAAGGTAGTTCTGTATTTATCTCTATCTGTATTAGTACGTTTATTTTGAAAGCTCTATTTTGACAGCTCTACCATGGGCACTTTTATTTTGATGGGGCATTCTTTGTTGATTGACTTACGACAGTTCAGGACGAGTCAGTCTCGCGGCATGTGGTTTTTATGAAAAGCTTTAAGTATGTTCACTGCATAATTCTAAGTCTAATATTTCTGTGATTATTGAGCAGTATTCAAATATTTAAATACATTGAGCAGCAGCTGAAACTTTGTCTAAGAACCAAGATATTGAGAAAGCAGTTCATTCAATGAAGACGCTGTTCCAAGAGATGATCTTCCGTGCAGGCGTGCACCCTGGATCAGCGGAGTTGGTGTGTTAAGTGTTCATGTGCTTTCATGTATGGTGTAGCTTACAAAAGTCTGCCTTTCCACTTATATTTGTGAAACTAAGTAGCCTAAATGTGTTGCGACTGTGCTTACGGTGTTTTAATGGTGTTCGACATGAGTGTATTGTAGCAGTAGGGCTCAATTATTTGAAATTGGCGCTCTTTTTTTTCATTTTTTTTTTTTTTTTTACTGTATTTTTAGGTTAACCGGAAAACCGCGGTTTTACTCTCTGACGGTTTTTCGGTTTCAATAATTGGAAACCGTCCATCCCTACTACCTATCTACACTACCTATCTGCACTACCTATCTACACTACCTAGTATACTCCCTATCTACACTACCTATCTACACCACCTATCTACACTACCTAGTATACTCCCTATCTACACTACCTATCTTCACTACTTATCTGCTCTGATGAGTCAGGTAGACTTGCTGTCTGCACAGGTTGATAGAGACTCATCATGGGTGACTGAGAGAAAAGGCATCCAGCACCCTCCCCATCCCTCCTCCCCCCCCCATCCCTCCTCCTCCCTCCTCCTCCCCATCCTTCAGCACACTCCCCATCCCTCCTCCTCCCCATCCCTCCTCCTCCCCATCCCTCCTCCTCCCTATCCCTCCTCCTGCCCATCCCTCCTTCCCTCCCCATCCCTCCAGCACCCTCCCCATCCCTCCAGCACCCTCCCCATCCCTCCTTCCCTCCCCATCCCTCCTCCTCTCCCCATCCCTCCTCCTCCCCATCCCTCCTCCTCCCCCCATCCCTCCTCCTCCCTATCCCTCCTCCTCCCTATCCCTCCTCCTCCCCCTCCCTCCTCTGAGTCAGCCACCCCATTCCCTTTAGGCTGTGGTAGATCACTGTTAGGTGTTGGATGTTAGACGATGCGAACAGATGTGAACATCGTCAGTTATTAACGTTTTCTTATGATGGATCGATGATTCACACTTAGTCGCTCCGATTAAAGGTGTCTGCTAAACGCCACGAAAAATGTAACCTGAGGTTATATATCGGAACGCGTCGAAGAAGCAGGTCGTAAAAAAGTGTAAAAGTCACTTCAAAAATGATTTCAATTCACTCCAGTAACGTTACGTATTTTAAAAAATTCCACACGCTCATTTTTTTTTTGTAAAATTCCACACATTCATTTTGAGGTGTAACAGTAGTGGATGATCTATGGACTTCACACGCAACACCTAGCCTACACAAAGACCTAACGCTGGCACGGTCCCTGTCAATAGGATGTCCTTTAGGCAAACGTAAACAATTTCACACGCTACTCCTACACAAAAGACGAACACTGTCTGGCACGGTCCCTCTCACGAGATAAAACGTCCTTTAGGCAACGTAAACAACTTCACACGCTACACCTACACAAGAGACGACACTGGCGCGGTCCCTTGTCACGGGATAAAACGTCCTTTAGGCAACGTAAACAACTTCACACATACTTTGTGTGACAATCGACAACAGAAGTATGAGAATCGTTGAGGGCGTCGACACAGTGGCGTCCTCTCCACCGCCCCCCCTCCCCCCCCCCGCCATTGTGACCCGGGCCTTTGATGTCACTCGAGGAGACAGTGGTGTCACGTTCGGCCATGTTGGGTACCGTGACACTGCGTGGTGTTTACCACAGGAAGTGACTCCGCTGGCCGCCCTCGGCCTCAGCGGATAGCCCCGTATAGTGTGACACGCCACCTATTCAGCTATTCAGCCATTCAACGCCACAACCATTCACTGGCTGCCAGTTAGCCTCGCGGCTACAACTTCCCTCCTTCTCCTCGCTCCACAAAGAAGAAGAGAGGAGGTATGAAACCGGACTCGCTCAGTCAGCCTCCTTCCTACCTACCTTCCCCCGGACCGGGGTGGTGTCCCCTCTCACCCCCCCCAAACCTCCACCCCACACCTCCACCCCCCACCCCCCTCACACTTTCCCCTATAAACTATAAACTCTGGTAGATCTGGTAACCGTTTTATTGTCTCTCTATTGGACGGGTGAACCGCTCAGTCAGTGAGATAGATGGATGAGGTCTCTGAGACAGGCCGAGGTGTCACGCAGACCCAACCAAGACTTAAAAAAGACAAAAGGGAAAAAGGGGATCGACTGCACGGCAGCGCTGTAGGTGGTGTTGAAACAGCGCCAGACTTGGCCCGGCTCGGCCAGAACACCTCCTCCACGTCCTCAGTAAAAGTCGGGGGGGAACGGAGCTCTCTCTCTCTCTCTCTCTCTCTCTCTCTCTCTCTCTCTCTCACGGCAGGCGTCCAGACAACTGTAATTGTGTATAGCGTGCGTGTAAACGCTAAGTGGCCCTCAAGGCCTCCAGGCCACACGATAACATTCCCTCAGACTCCTCCCGTCGACTCATAACTCCCACGGTGGCAGCTGTTTGAAAACCGGAGACAAATAGGAACTGAAATATGGGAGTCATTTTTCTTCTCCTCCTTCTCCTCCTCCTCCTCCTCCTCCTCCTCCTCCTCGTTCAGCTGTAAACCTAAACACATTAGTCAACAATGTATTTGTGCCGCCCCGGCGTCATCATAAGTCATATGGAGAACATAACACACACACAGGGGCTATGGGACGTATGTTATGTGCGTGTGGAGGGGAGGAGGGTTTATTCTTGCCTGTGTGTGTGACCCCGGTGGTATGGGACCCTGAGAAGCGTGTGTTTGTACAGGCCTTGTTCTGATGAAATGGGGGTCTAATTGGGGGCGCAGTCACATGCTTAACCTACGGATACAGAGTGGGGGAGGGGGTGGTGGGGGGGTTATCAGGGGCAGGGCAGGGCAGGGGGGTTGGATGTGGGGGGGGATCAGGGACGGGGAGGGAGGGGGGCCATCACGGGCAGGGCAGGAGGGGCTAGGGGGGCAGGGGGGGCGGGCGGACGGGCATCAGGGACTGGGCAGGGGGCTAGTAGCCTACCTCATAGCTTTGGCACACGCTATTTATATTGTGTACAGCCCAACCCTAACGAACTGTATAAATAGAGACCTTGTTGCTGTCTGATTTAGTGTGACCCCCATATCAGCCCTTTAAGTCCTGTGGGTTCCAGAGAGATGGTCAGGTATTATAATTAGGGATGCAAAATTCCCGTAAGTTTGGAAAACTTTCAGATAATTTCCAACGTTTCCATATGGGTTTCAATATGGAAACTTTGGGAATTATCGGAAAGTTTCCCAAACTTACGAGAATTTTGCATCCCTAATTATAACAGTACACAGCCTTCAGAGAGAGGGTCAGTCAGACAGGTATTATAACAGTACACAGCCTTCAGAGAGAGGGTCAGTCAGACAGGTATTATAACAGTACACAGCCTTCAGAGAGAGGGTCAGACAGACAGGTATTATAACAGTACACAGCCTTCAGAGAGAGGGTCAGTCAGACAGGTATTATAACAGTACACAGCCTTCAGAGAGAGGGTCAGACAGGTATTAGAACAGTACAGGCCTTCAGAGAGAGGGTCAGACAGGTATTATAACTAGGGCTGTTACGATTAGTCGACGTCATCGACGTCATCGACTACGTCAATACGTCGGTTTGCGTAATATGCGTCGGTTAGTCGTAAATAAACAAAATGGCGACTTTTTTTTTTTATTATTATTTTTTTTAAACCTTTATTTTACCAGGCGAGACAATTAAGTGTATGAGTGAAAAATGGATAGCTACTAGCTAATGTTACACAAGCAATGTAGCTCACCACAGTTCGTATGTCTTGTCTTCTGGTGTTAGTAACGTTAGCTATGTAGCTGGCTAGCTACGGTAGCCTATTGTCATTGTGGTGCGAGCACCTACTGTACGTTATCTAGCTCGTAGCTCGCATGCTACGTTAGCATCAATTTAGCTAATCATAACATAGCAGCGAGAGTAACGTTAGCTATAGCAGTGAGGTGGAGACAAATACGTTTTTTTTTTAGTTTTTTTTTTCCGAACAGTACAAAAATTATCGTTAGACTTACCGGCAAATTAGTCGTTAGACCAATCGACTAATCGATAAAATAATCGCTAGATTAATCGTTAGAAAAATAGTCGTTTGGGACAGCACTAATTATAACAGTACACAGCCTTCAGAGAGAGGGTCAGACAGGTATTATAACAGTACACAGCCTTCAGAGAGATGGTCAGACAGGTATTATAACAGTACACAGCCTTCAGAGAGAGGGTCAGACAGGTATTATAACAGTACACAGCCTTCAGAGAGAGGGTCAGACAGGTATTATAACAGTACACAGCCTTCAGAGAGAGGGTCAGTCAGACAGGTATTATAACAGTACACAGCCTTCAGAGAGAGGGTCAGACAGGTATTATAACAGTACACAGCCTTCAGAGAGAGGGTCAGACAGGTATTATAACAGTACACAGCCTTCAGAGAGAGGGTCAGACAGGTATTATAACAGTACACAGCCTTCAGAGAGAGGGTCAGACAGGTATTATAACAGTACACAGCCTTCAGAGAGAGGGTCAGACAGGTATTATAACAGTACACAGCCTTCAGAGAGAGGGTCAGACAGGTATTATAACAGTACACAGCCTTCAGAGAGATGGTCAGACAGGTATTATAACAGTACACAGCCTTCAGAGAGAGGGTCAGACAGGTATTATAACAGTACACAGCCTTCAGAGAGAGGGTCAGTCAGACAGGTATTATAACAGTACACAGCCTTCAGAGAGGGTCAGACAGGTATTATAACAGTACACGGCCTTCAGTGGATCACATACCCGCATGAAAACATAATGGTTTTCACATGTTTTGCATTTTACATTTGCATGCAAACGGAGAGCCAACAGTTTGTTTCCACTTCCTCAATTAGCCTCCAGGTCAGGTCATGAACCAGGTCAGATGTGGCCGAGCTGATAACGTGACGATATCTACCTAGTTGTTTAGATACGGTAATATATCTCCCCTTTGTTATTCTACCAACAATTCTGTCCCGAGGATCCATCAGCCAGCTCTTTCTTGGCAGGTTGGACCCTCCAGAAACATAGAGCCATTGTTAGATGTTTAAAAAAAAAATATGTATAGTAGAGAAACTGTTGTCACTCATTCCATTTAATTTATACCTTACACCTCAGCTAACTCCTCCATACCCATATCTGATGTCCTGTCCCTGCTTGTCATTCAGCTCCTAGTGGAGAGAGCTTATTAGATAGAGATAGATTTACATTTCTTTTTACATTTACATTTTTGGCATTTAGCCTTTTAGCCTTTACGCAAAGTGACTTACAAACAGATACAGTTGTCTATGTAAGTGGATCATCTATCATTCATCAGTCATCGCATGAAAAAGTAATCTATGCTCGGGCCAGGGGCCATTGGCAGTTCAAAATGCAAGAGGAAGGAAGAATTAAGTAGGGAGTGACTCTGCAGTCCTGACAGCAG
Source organism: Nansenia antarctica (assembly GCF_963989245.1). Lineage (NCBI taxonomy): Eukaryota > Metazoa > Chordata > Actinopteri > Argentiniformes > Microstomatidae > Nansenia > Nansenia antarctica. Next base: position 39,468,610 of record NC_137679.1, on the reverse strand, counting down.
TGGGAAGCTCGTTCCACCAGCGGGGCGGTAAGTCGTGACCGGGTAGCACGACTGCTGCGCCCCCGTAGAGGTGGTGGTGCCGGTCGGAGAGAGGAGTGAACGGGCAGGTGTTTGGGGGGGCTGACCATTGCTCTGACCATGTCTGAGGGGGCAGTTCCCTTTGCTGCCCGGTAGGCGAGCGCCAGGGTCTTGAATCTGATGATAGCCAAGCGAGTTGCTACTTGGAGCCAGTGTAGGGTGCGAAGGAGAGCGTGACATGGGAGAATTTGGGGAGGTTGAACACCAAACGGGCGGCAGCGTTCTGGATGAGCTGCAGAGGCCAGGCGCTGTGATGGCTGAGGCTCTGAGAGCTCGTTAAGTCACACTGTCATTCAGTTGTTAATTAGTCCACAAGCTGATTATCTGAGGCCCAGTCTAGAACCTAAATCAACAGCTGCTCTCTCTCTCTGTGTCTCTCTTTCCGTGTCTCTCTCTCCGTGTCTCTCTCTGTGCCTCTCTCTCTCTCTTTCTCTCTGTCTCTCTCTGTCTCTTTCTCTCTGTCTCTCTCTCTCTTTCTCTCTCTGTCTCCTGGGCAGGTTAAACTACATGGAGGGATGGAGTGGGGGCCACTCCATCCCTCCATCCCTCCATGTAGTTTAACCTGCCCAGGGTTTGGGTGAGCAGTGAGCACCCTGCAGCTCTAATCAGTTATTTGAATAATAAAGTTCTCTAGTTTTGGCAGTTAACGAGTCTGTGAGTCAGTAATGGCTGTGTTCCAAACTGCGTCCTTGCGCCCTACACCGTATTTGGTATACACTCTAGATAGAGCGCAAGAACGCAGTTTGGAACACAGCCACCACCGAGTCGTGTTTCATTGAGGAAAATGCCGGTCAGACGTACGTCACTGCCTTCGCAATTAACGCCTCGCTTGTTTGTGAGTTTAAAGGCTCCTGCTAATTTCGGGATTTGTTGTTTATAGTTTTTCTTTCTCTGTAATCAGTCTGTGGAGAAGCAGACAGTGCAGGTGCGTTGGGTCCTTACGAAGCGTTGCATCACACTGTAAATAACATACAGGGCTCCCATATGTCCTTGAAATCCTTGAAAGTTTGTGAATTTGAGAAAAAGAAATCAAGGTCTTAAAAATAGACATGGGTCATTGAAAGTGCTTGAATTCCCCTCTCTCTCTCTCTCTCAGTTTTTTTAATTGTTGTCTGTGAGCGGATTGAATTTGAGGGAATTGAGTCTTGAAAGTCCTTGAAAGATGCTTGAATTTGATGTTTCAGAAAGTGTCGGAACCCTTAACATATCACAACTGTACATATTATTGATATTCATCTCATGTATATTCATTTATTTATACTCACTGTAATACCTCATACCTCTCACTAATCATCTAACCATCTAACCATCTAATCTCATCTAGTCTAATTCAACTCTAAAATCACTTCCAAGCAAGTTCCTTCCAAACTATCACGTAAGCAGTCCATCTAAGCCGCTACTACTCGCTGAATAAAATCAAACTCGGAAGTTGCGAAGACAAAAGAGTGTGCCAAATATCTATTATGAACCCCAAATAGAATCTGGAACGCGACCCAAAGCTGTCGGTCTCATAAAAGCACCCCGCTTTTCCGCTCTGAGCCGCCTTGTCGATCCACAGCTGTCAGATCTTTGTGTCCGCCAGCATTTCTGTCAGAGAGAGAGAGAGAGAGAGAGAGAGAGACAGAGACAGAGACAGAGACAGAGAGAGAGACAGCGCTCCAAGCCGCACGCATCCATCTGCATCGCATTTGCATGCGAGACAGCGTGGACCGTTCCCAAAACCAGGAAACCCAATAAGTTCCTGACCACACTTTGTTTTCAGGGCCTCTGTGTGGGCCCCGCTACAGCAGGACACAGCCGGGGTGGTGGTGGTGGTGTGTGTGTGTGTGTGTGTGTGTGTGTGTGTGTGTGGAAGCGGGGTAACAAGTGTTGCTTTGTTTGGGTGATGTTGTGCTGGTGGTCAGTCAGCCCCGGCCCTGCAGACAGACAGACAGTCAACGGAGGGGTAGATGGGTCTCGAGGGGGGTTGGGGCTTGGGGGGGGGGGGCTCTGGCTCGGGGGGGGGTTGGGGGGTAGATGGGGATGGGTAAATGGGGTTCGAAGGGCGGTAGCGCTGGACGCTCTGAGACAGAATGAAGTAATTCCCAGGTCATTCCCAGGTCAACCCCAGGACAAAGTCACACACAAACAATAACACACGTACACACACTCTCACTCTCACACACAAAGTCACACACAAACAGTAACACACGTACACACACTCTCACTCTCACAAACAAAGTCACACACAAACAGTAACACACACACACACACACACACACACACTCAGACTAGTATCTGAACCCCCCACGGAGCCTCCAGAATGGGCTTAAGGAAAGATCTGCCAGGGTGCCAATCAATCACCGCCTGGCAGCTCCCACAGCTCCCCCTCAGAGGCCTGCCAGGGCACACACACACACACACACACACGCACACACACACACACACACACTCACACACACACACATTCATGTCTGGGTCCAGCCAGCCTGGCTCTGACTCACTGTTCTGGTACCGTCTGTGTGTTTGCCTGGGTGAGAGCGAGTGCTTGTTTGTTGTGTGTGTGAGTGTGGCTGTGTGTGTGTGTGTGTGTGTGTGTGTGTGTGTGTGTGTGTGTGTGTGTGTGTGTGTGTGTGTGTGTGTGTGTGTGTGTGTGTGTGTGTGCAGGTGGCAGGGTGTTATCTGAGAGCTCTATCCTCCTGTGTTCACTGGTTTCCAGATCAAAGTCAGCTGGCTCATCCTCTGAGTGCCATTAGCTTTGGTATGTTGTGTTGAACT
>NC_137679.1:39448275-39458275 GCF_963989245.1 Nansenia antarctica | reverse complement strand
TTTTTATCTTTTCATATAATATATTTTAAAAACGTTTTTAGGGCATTTCTGCTTCATTGGGATAGAGACAGTAGAGATTGACAGAGGATGGGTGTGAGAGAGAGAGAGAGAGAGAGAGAGAGATGAGAGAGAGAGAGGGAGAGAGAGAGAGAGAGAGAGAAGAGAGAGAGAGAGAGAAAGAAGAGGGATGACATGCAGGACAGGTCGATGGCATTGGAATTGAACCAGGGCCCCTGCGATTACATGGCATATGCCTTACTGAGCTTTACTGTACAGTAACAGACTTTCCACTTCAGACTTTCAATCATTGGCAAGTACTTTCTCCCTCGTCACCAATCCTAAGTCAGATTTATGACCTCCTCCACCACCCTTGGCCTCCTCCGCCCCTCCCTCGGCCTCTGACAAGAGTTATTGATGCCACATGCTTTGTGGCGCTTGTGTGCGAGCTTCATCTGGACGACGTTTCTTAAACAAACGTCGGTGGTTATATGGTAATAACAAAATAAAGGTGGGGGACTGTAATGGCAGAAACACTCCGGTATGTCTATGTTGAAGTACCTTATTCACCTGTTAATCCTTATCGACTGCACTTATATAGCGCCATTATACAAAGCGCTTTACAATGGCCTCTCATTCACCCATTCACACACACACTCACACACCAATGGCGGCAAGCTACCATGCAAGGCGCCGGCCCACTCACTGGGAGCAATTTGGGGTTCAGTGTCTTGCCCAAGGACACTTCGACATGTGGCCAGCCGGGGCTCGAACCGCCGATCTGCCAACCTTGCGATCATTAGACACCGGCTCTACCTCCTGCGCCACAGCCGCCCTTTATACCTGTCCAACTGAAGTGTCGGTTATACAATGCGGGGCCCCCTCCGGTAGGGACAGGACAACAAGGTCCTTCGGCGGTAGAGAACACAAGTTCTGTCCGTGAAAGTAGAAAGGTCTGGATCTTCAAAGGTGCATGTAAGCCTGACGTGACAGCACAGTAGATCTGTTACAGAATAATCACATAGATTCCCCATAGGCTGTAGCCTGGGGTGGTCCAGTGGTCTAGCACCACCGCGGTCGACAGTGCATATGTTACGGTACATGTGGGAAAACTAGGATTAGGGTTAGGTCAGGTGCTACGTCGATTTGGTACATGCTGGCATGTCTAACCCTAACACTAATCCTATCCCTACCCCTAACCCTAACCGTAGCACCCTAGCACCTAACCCTAACCCTAGTTTTCCCACATGTACCGTGTTCCCACATGTACCGTAACATACATATATGCCCATGTCGGCATGGGTTCGAATCCGATCCGATCCCATGCCCTGCTGACATGCCCTCTCTCCCTTCCTCTCCTTACTTCTTTCCTGTCTGTCTTCACTGTCATCTGTCCTATAGAATATGAGTGGGACCACTGCCCCACTCAGAATAAATAAAAATAGATTCCCATAGGCTGTTAGGCTGTTATACAGCAGCTCTCACCGCTTATGCTGTAACCGTCCAGTCATGTTGTGGCGTTGGCCCTCATGCTGTAATCTGACGACCTCAGCAGGAAAGCCGACCCCCTCCCCCTCCCCTCCCCTCCTCAATGCTCACAGTCCATTTTGGAAAAACCCCAGGACCCGAAATGGAGAGCCAGCGGCACACCCACCCAGCCCCCTCAGCTTCACCCTCTCCATTACCGTCAATTCCCCGCAGGCTCGTTAAAATCTCTAAAAACCTATTTTAGAGAGGAGGTGGAAAAGCCATATCTGCACCGAGAGATAACGGTGTTCAGAGAGACGTCCGTTGGGAACGCTCGGAGAGGAAGGAGGGAGGGAACGTGTTTCAGGACTCCGAACGGTTATTTATTCTCTCCTTTCCATGTCGTATCTTCCATGAGCAACGTTAGAGTTTGAATAATCGTTGGTGGAAAGTAATTGACCTACATATTGATCGTTCCCCCCCTAGGTAGTAGGTACAGACTAATATCTGTCCTTATCAATTACCGGAGGTTGACATACGGTAGATATAGTACATACATACTGTACTGTATCTCTCTCTCTCTCTCTCTTGATCCTTGGTCTTCTGTGGCTCAGTTAGGTAGAGCATAGCGCTCACAACGCAGGTTGTGGGTTCGGGATTCCTGCTGGGACCATATATACTGAAACGTACGGTATGCACTCACTGCAATGCAAGTCGTTTTCGATAAAAGCGTCAGCTAAGTGGCATATATATCTTGAACTTTCCACCCCTCTGAAGGGACAACAAGCCCATGAAAGTCAGTCAGAACCGTTTGTTGACAAGCACAGTCACCCGGCCACGCAATCCGACACCGGACCCCCCAGATGCCAGCTCCTCCTACGCGACCTTATGTTGTCACATCCTGCTGAGAGCGACCCCAACAACCCCCAGAGACACAGTGGGGCTTTCAAATGGTCGGAGACGCGCCTTTCAATAGGGCGCAGGAGACTTTAGCCCCAATCCATCACTGGCCGGACGCCAGGAGACCGTGTATTGTACTAGAGCGGTGCCTGGCAGCTTATGGGGAAGCCCTTTGATGTGGATGATGCTGGCGATGACTTTATGCACACCGCCCTTCTCTGTTTAATACAGGGGAAGGGGAGGGTGGGGGGGGGCTGTGGTGGAGACTGGCAGTTCCATTATCTAACTGCCTTATTAGACATTCAACCACGGGAGGGGGGGGGTTTCTGAAGAGCGGTCGGGATTAGTTTGAAGTTTTCGGTGGGTTGTGATTTTAAGTAGGTACCTAGTTTTTAAGACACAGCTTCACCTCCGAGCTGCGAGACTTTGTGCGTCCTAATCGTGCTGATTAGGATTCAATTCAACTGCCTCCTCCTTTTTGGTTGAGATTCAAAAAGGGTTCCGATGCTCTTGACTGAAACGGGCCTTTTCCATACTTGGCAATGCAGCAAAGGTAAACGCGGTGTTTATGCGTTTGGTTATTAGTTTTTTTCCTTTTCAGGAAAGGGTTTTAGGATCTGTGGACTTTTTTTTCTTCTCTCCAGCAAGCTTGAATTCCACATTGGAGGTACGAGGCTTTTGTTTCAGCCCTTTTGAACCGTTCATAGTTGTACAGATTAGCAAACCTTTCAAATCAAACCCAAAGTCAAACACACCAAGTCTCACCGGGCTATAACAAGTATTATCCTATTTCTTTCAGACAATGGAACACGTTTTTAGTTAAGCCTTGTGAGAGAGTATCGTTTAGCCTTGAGGTCGCGGCGTTTGTGACTGCCTGGTATGCACAGCTGGGTTCCCCCTGTTGAGTCTCATTACAAGTCACTCTTTTATGACGCAATCAACGTCCTCTGTTTATCAAATCAGTCTCTCTGACAAACCCCCGTCAACCTAGTCCCCCCCGAGAAAAAACATGATAGGCCTAATCTAGTCACTCGAACAACGTCGATCTGAAGGTCGTACGTACGTAGCTCTCCTGGCTCACCGTTTTGGCACCTAAGACCTAAAACGCCGGACGCTCTATTTCCGATTACGGTCGGTCCCCCTCCGTGTGAAACGGACGAAGCCCTTTGTGTTCCCTTGTCGGACGTGGGTGTTTACAGAGCAGTGTGTGTGTGTGTGTGTGTGCGTGGGAAGGGGGGAGACCACCCTCGTCCCCCCACCGGTAGCACCACTCTTGACACCTCTCAGTCAGCAGGGGGGTGGACACCCCCCCCCCCTCCCTTAATGGACGCCTTTGCTTTAAGTGCCCCTGCCAAGGTGTGAACTGCTTCTGTGGAAACGCCACCACCGGGACCAGTAGTTAAGGATGAGAACAAAGAGGGTGAGGGAGGGAGGGAGGGAGAGAAAGAGAGGGTGAACTGGGGGGCCGCCTGAAGGACAAGCGTAGAGAATGGGACACAGCCATGTTTTTTTAAAGCACCCCCCCACACCTCCCCCCAAGCCCTCTGAGAATCCACTACCCCCGGAGTTCACTCTTTAAGTCAACAGATGCATGATGCACGCCTGCGGTCTGTGTTTTTTTTACGGACAGCACTCACTCACTCTCCCAGGATCCTCTCTGAGCTCCAGCTCTCAGCTGCTGGAGTCTCAGCTTTCTCAGACTTTTCTCTCTCTCTCTCTCTCTCTCTCTTTTGCAGCCGTAGTTGCTGGGGTTGGGCATGTTGTGATTTGCGAGTATTGCCTTTGATTCCCCCTATGGAATGTCTGACCTTATTTTTCATGGCTGACTGTCAAATTGCTCAACGAGTGTTCGGAGGAGCAGTGTTCCTTCACGCCTAAATTATCTTCCCACCTGATTCACTTGAGGAATTTGACGGCGCCTGACTGCGTGTTGCAACTTTGATCTGTTCCAAGCAACGACTACGTTTTTTTTTTTTTAATAGTTCCTATTTCGTGTTATTTCCTCCTTAAACGTTATCTCTGAAAACCATCTCAGGATTGCTGCAATCATGGCATATTTGCTCTGAAGCTGATATGCCTAGGTGCTAGTATTTGCCCTGAGGACATTGGTCTTCATTACCTTTCAAAAAAGAAGAAAATTCACACCATAGCTTGCTGTGCTGTGCAGGCTGGCTGGCTGGTGAACCTTAAACAATAGAAAGACTTAACTGTAACTTCCTACACAGAAAAACTGCAAAATAGCTTTATACTAGCTTATCCTGATGTGATTTTGGAAATGTAAGGATACTGGGTGGTAGAACACACATATCTAGGAAAAGTCATGAAAGGAGGGTCCTGTAATTTGATCAAAGATATAACATTATTTTTTACTCACAGGGGTCAAATGACCCCTCACGCCTGGTGAACCTTAAACAATAGACAGACTCACTCTCTCCACATTTACCTTTCACCTAATATTTTTATGATCGTGGGTTTCTTGGAAAACTGTACTTTATTTGCCACATGGGCATGTTCTATCTTAGTTGCCGCTTTCGTCCCAATTTAGCTCTCCAACTCTCCAACTCCTCTGTTGACAGATGGAAGTATCAGTCACGCCTGCAGCTCAATCCTCCTTGAATCTTCTTTTAATCATAGTCCAAATGGGCCCAGATAAACATGCGGGCACTTCCTTTCGGGGGGATGATATCTCGGAAAAAAATGTCTAAAAACATACCCAAACACTTTTGTCAAGGTTCCCTCTCCCTCAATAAAACGTTTCCTGAATGTGTTGTTTTTCGACGTTACGCGCTATATATAAAGAGAGGCCTAATTCTCCAGGTGGGATTTAGCCTGTCAGTCAGGAAGAGCAGAACGGCGAAAAAACGGAAACATCCTGGCGTGTTTGATTTAAGGCAAAGCCCCCCCCTCCGAAGGTGTTAAGAGGTCAGCATCTGGTTCACCCCCACAGGAAGAATGTCAGAAACAAGATGGTGGCCCCTCAGGCCCTCTGCCTCTTATCAGTCAACATCAGACCGCTGCGCCTGCCGTTTGATTTTTAAAGCCTCTGATTGGACACACGTATGTTGTTTGGCCCTGGCTTCTCTCTCTCTCTCTCTCTCTCTCTCTCTCTCTCTCTCTCTCTCTCTCTCTCTGCGTTTAGCTGCAGAAGCAGTTTCCATCCCGCTGGCTTGGCCGCCCTGCCACCCTTTGACACAGTTCGCAGCTGCCGTTGTTGGGACAGATGCTCGTTGTAGATCCCTCTCTTCTTCTTCCTCGCTGGTTCAATCACTCCCTTTCTGATTATCACCCTTCCCTGTACCTCTCTCTCTCTCTCTCTCACTCCCTTTCTGATAATCACCCCTCTCTCTCCCTCTCTTTCTCTCTCTCTCACTCCCTTTCTGATTACCACCCCTCTCTCTCCCTCTCTTTCTCTCTCTCTCACTCCCTTTCTGATTATCACCCCTCTCTCTCCCTCTCTTTCTCTCTCCCTTTCTCTCCCTCTTTCTTTATCTCTCTTGTTCTCTCCCTCTCTCTATCTCTCTTTCTCTATCTCTCTCTCTTTCTATCTCTATCTCTATCTCTCTCTTTCTATCTCTCTCTCCCTCTATCTCTCTCTTTCTCTCTCTCCCTCTCTCTCTCTCTCTCTCTCTGATGGACAGCTGGCCTGTTCTGTCACTCGTGCGGGGTCAGAGGTCATGTCTCATGTGGCCATGGTTACGCTGGCTGTCGGGGTCGGTGAACACAGGACTCTCATTACCTGACAACTGTTAAACGGTGACATTTAAACATTTACTCAGACTACATCGGTTTTCTACACATCTTTTGTAAACATGTTAAAAGATGTTTACGATACGAAGCCATCCAAAATGGTGTCCTCTATATTTGGAAAAAGATTGTGTCCCACACAGTCCAGTTAGAATAGTTAGTAAGAAAAGGTAGTAAGATTTCAACGTGAAACCAACCAACACATCATATTTGAGAATGATGAGAACAGGGAACTCATATCGCCACGCTAACTAATCGCCACGCCAACTCGCATCGTTGACCTCATGATCCAAAGCCTCTTCATCCTCCCCCCAAAGCTGGGGTGACAGTCCACGTCAGAACTGATACCCCCATCTCCGCCCGGACTCGTCCCCCATATCTCCCCCATATCTCCCCCCTAAGTTCCTCCATATCTCCCCCTATCTCCCCCCTAAGTCCCCTCTATCTCCCCCATATCTCCCCCCTAAGTCCCCTCTATCTCCCCCCTAAGTCCCCTCTATCTCCCCCATATATCCCCCCTAAGCCCCCTCTATCTCCCCCATATCTCCCCCCTGAGTCCCCTCTATCTCCCTCATATCTCCCCCCTAAGTCCCCCATATCTCCCCCCTAAGTCCCTCCATATCTCCCCCCTATCTCTCGTCAGGTGGTTATCTCTCCGTGATCCGGCACGCGCGTCGGTTGAGGTCGCAAAACGCACCCTAGCTAGCGTCACCCCCCCCCCCCTCGTCCAATCACAGGTCTCACAGACACGGGGGCTGTTTGCTGTTTAAGAGGTAAAACACTCCGTTTTGCTGAGTGACTCATAGCCCCCCCCTCCCCCGGGGGACAAGGGGGGGCTGCGATTGATTATTCATTGAACTAAGCGTAACCTGGGGAGACAGGATTAGTAGGGTAATCTAATAGGCTCAGTGCTCAGTGCGGTAGCAGAGGTCCTGTATGCGGCCATTATGCTTGATTAAGCAACCTCTCTCCCCAGGCCCCTCCATGCAGGCCCTCTCCCCAGCCTCTCTCCCCTGCCTCTCCCCCCAGCCTCTCTCCCCAACCTCTCTCCCCTGCCTCTTTCCCCCCAGCCTCTCTCCCCAGCCTCTCTCCCCAGCCTCTCTCCCCAGCCTCTCTCCCCAGCCTCTCTCCCCTGCCTCTCCCCCCAGCCTCTCTCCCCAGCCTCTCCCCCCAGCCTCTCTCCCCAACCTCTCTCCCCTGCCTCTCTCCCCAGCCTCTCTCCCCAGCCTCTCTCCCCAGCCTCTCACCCCCCAGCCTCTCTCCCCTGCCTCTCTCCCCAGCCTCTCTCCCCAGCCTCTCTCCCCAGCCTCTCTCCCCAGCCTCTCTCCCCAGCCTCTCCCCCCAGCCTCTCTCCCCTGCCTCTCTCCCCAGCCTCTCTCCCCAGCCTCTCTCCCCTGCCTCTCTCCCCCCAGCCTCTCCCCCCAGCCTCTCTCCCCAGCCTCTCTCCCCTGCCTCTCTCCCCTGCCTCTCCCCCCAGCCTCTCTCCCCAGCCTCTCTCCCCTGCCTCTCTCCCCAGCCTCTCTCCCCAGCCTCTCTCCCCAGCCTCTCTCCCCAGCCTCTCTCCCCAGCCTCTCTCCCCTGCCTCTCTCCCCTGCCTCTCTCCCCAGCCTTTCTCCCCAGCCTCTCTCCCCAGCCTCTCTCCCCAGCCTCTCCCCCCAGCCTCTCCCCCCAGCCTCTCTCCCCAGCCTCTCTCCCCAGCCTCTCTCCCCTGCCTCTCTCCCCCCAGCCTCTCCCCCCAGCCTCTCCCCCCAGCCTCTCTCCCCTGCCTCTCCCCCCAGCCTCTCTCCCCAGCCTCTCTCCCCTGCCTCTCTCCCCAGCCTCTCTCCCCAGCCTCTCTCCCCTGCCTCTCTCCCCAACCTCTCTCCCCTGCCTCTCCCCCCAGCCTCTCTCCCCCCAGCCTCTCTCCCCTGCCTCTCTCCCCAGCCTCTCTCCCCCCAGCCTCTCTCCCCTGCCTCTCTCCCCAGCCTCTCTCCCCAGCCTCTCTCCCCAGCCTCTCTCCCCAGCCTCTCTCCCCTACATGGAGATGAATGGGGGAGATTAGCTGGACAGGTCTCCAACATAAGTGTGTGTGTGTGAGTGAGTGTGGGGGTGTGTGTGTGTGTGTGTGTGTGTTAGCTAGACAGGTCCAACACGTGTGTGTGTGTGTCTGTGTGTGTGCGTGCTAGACAGGTCCAACGTGTGTGTGTGTGTGTGGGGGGGGGGAGGGGGGGGGCGGGGTGCGTGTGTGGGTGGGTGGGTGGGTGTGTTAGCTAGACAGGTCCAACACGTGTGTGTGTGTGTGTGTGTGTGTGTGTGGTTAATACCAGGCACTGAGGTAACCGAGGTAGGGGGTCTGCACGTGTGGTCCAGACCAGGGGGACAAAATGGAGGTGTATGAGACCCACTGGTCCTCTCTCTCTTTCTCCTCAACTACCCCAGGCCCACTGTTTACCCCGTCGTCATGGTGACAGAGCCCCGCAGAATGATGCCATTGTAGAGCCTGCCCAGAGTCTTATTAACTAACTCTCTCTCTCTCTCTTTTTCTTTCTCTCTCTCTCTCTCTCTCTCTCCTCTCTCTTTCTTCTCCCTCTCTTTTCTCTTCTCTCTCTTCATGCTTCATCAAAAATAATGCTGGCAAGCTTCCATTTCTGTCCTCCGCTTCTTGCAGGGAGAATATTGAGCAGTCCGATGGAAATTTCTAAGATTAAATTGTTTCCCTTTTTTCCCCTCCCTCCCTCGCTCGCTGATATGTGGTCAGATTATATGAATATCTCATAGCTGGTCTGTGGGAGTCAATTAATGGCAGGCAGGCTACTGTGGTTCATATTCATGTTGAAAGATGGATGGTCACGCTCATGGAAAAGAGAGAGAGAAAGACAGAGAGAGATAGAGAAAAAGACAAAGAGAGAGAGAGAAAGAAAGAAGAAAGAGAGAGAGAGAGAGAAAGAAAGAGAGAGAGAGAGAAAGAAAGACACACAGAGAGAGAGAGAGAGACAGAGAGAGAGAAAGAAAGAGAGAGAGAGAGAGAGAGAAAGAAAGACACAGAGTGAGAGAGAAAGACAGAGAGAGAGAAAGAAAGAGAGAGAGAGAGAAAGAAAGACACAGAGAGAAAGAAAGACACAGAGAGAGAAAGACACAGAGAGAGAGAGAGAGAGAGAGAGAGAGAAAGAAAGACACAGAGAGAGAGAGAAAGAGAGAGAGAGAGAGAGAGAGAAAGAAAGACACAGAGAGAGAGATAAAGACAGAGAGAGAGAAAAGAAGAAGAGAGAGAGAGAGAGAGAACCAGAACCCCAGGAAAAGTGAGAGGAACACAATATTTTCATTCCTCTGTTTCTCTGAACATTGGCTTTCTGACAGTTCTGGAGAGGAAGCTCATATCGATTGCTTTTTCCTTCCTGTGCAATTAGGCTAAAACGCCTAGCCTCAGCCACTCAAACTTTATAGCTTTCTGAACCCAAAGCAGGGGGTTGGGGTTGGGGTGGGTGGAGGGCGAGGGTAGTGCTCATATTAAACCTACACCTAAACAGTTCAAGAAATTAAATTCTCGCTCCCTCATGGCTGGGTTTGGAGCTGTCACGTCTTGTACTAATGAGCCAGACTAGAAGGGAACCAGAAGCTGTGGATTTAACTTGTTCCCTCTCTCTCTCCTCTCTCTCTTCTCTCTCTCTCTCTCTCTCTCTCTCTCTCTCCTCTCTCTCTCTCTCTCTCTCTCCTCTCTCTCTCCCTCTCTCTCTCTCTCTCTCTCCCCCTCTCTCTCTCTCTCTCTCTCTCCCTCTCTCTCTCCCTCTCTCTCTCCCTCTCTCTCTCTCTCCCTCTCTCTTTTCTCTTCCTCTCTCTCCCTCTCTCTCTCCCTCTCTCCCTCTCTGTCTCTCTCTCTCTCCTCTCTCTCTCTCTCTCTCTCTCTCTCTCTCTC
>NC_137679.1:39435775-39440775 GCF_963989245.1 Nansenia antarctica | reverse complement strand
TACTGTGAGAGAGATTTCCCAAGGTTCCAGACCTTCATAGTTGTACCTGAAGGTTCCAGGCCTTCATAGTTCTACCTGAAGGTTCCAGACCTTCATAATTCTACCTGAAGGTTCCAGACTTTCATAGTTCTACCTGAAGGTTCCTTTCTTCATAGTTCTACCTGAAGGTTTCAGACCTTCATAGTTCTCCCTGAAGGTTCCAAGTCTTCATAATTCTACCTGAAGGTTCCAGACCTTCATAGTTCTACCTGAAGGTTCCAGACCTTCATAGTTCTACCTGAAGGTTCCAGACCTTCATAGTTCTACCTAAGGTTCCTTTCTTCATAGTTCTCCCTGAAGGTTCCAAGTCTTCATAATTCTACCTGAAGGTTCCATGTCTTCATTCATCAGAGCAATTGCGCGTCATCTCCCTGTCATCAGAATGTCCACGCCCCTTTTTGGGTGATAGAAGCGGAGAAGTTTGACTGGTGGTCAATGGGAATTTCTGGTCTTCGCTACTTTAATCCGATAAAATAAGAAAACCGTAGTGCTTTTTAGATATTAGGCGCACAAATCCGATGGCCAGTTAGGCAAACTATTATATAGTGTCGTTGCCGATCAATGATCGACGTCGTTATATAGAGAAAATTAATGAAATAGGGGTTGATTAATCAGAGCAGTCATACGTCATCTGGGATTTGTAGTTCTTCATTTGATCTAGCCTACTAAGGTACTACTTAGTACCTACTAACCCTTCACCCATAACGGCTATCGACTAGTGCTACTGTGCATGATATTTCTATTGTAATCATGGGAGATAAATGTTCAAAGAAGAAACGAAAGCAAACGCTGTTGGGGGGACTGGAGGTGAAGACATTAGGACCACGGCAAATCAACTGAAGAACTACAAATCCCTGATGACAGGGAGATGACGTATGACTGATCTGATGAATCAACCCCTATTTCATTAATTTTCTCTATATAACGACGTCGATCATTGATCGGCAATGACACTATATAATAGTTTGCCTAACTGGCCATCGGATTTGGCTCCTAATATCTAAAAAGCACTACGGTTTTCTTATTTTATCGGATTAAAGGAGCAAAGACCAGAAATTCCCATTGACCACCAGTCAAACTTCTCCGCTTCTATCACCCAAAAAGGGGCGTGGACATTACGGGAGGGGAAAGTACCCGGATGCGTTGCTCTGATTAATAGTTCTACCTGAAGGTTCCATGTCTTCATAGTTCTACCTGAAGGTTCCATGTCTTCATAGTTCTACCTGAAGGTTCCATGTCTTCATAGTTCTACTTGAAGGTTCCATACCGCCATAGTTCTACCTGAATGGTAAATGTACTGCATTTATATAGCCCCTTATTCCAAAAGCGCTTTACAATGGCCTCTCATTCACCCATTCACACATACATTCACACACGCATTCACACACCAATGGCGGCAAGTTACCATGCAAGGCACCGGCCCGCTCATTGGGAGCCATTTGGGGCTCAATCCCCGGCTTTGATCCCCTTATAAAGAGGGTTTCCATGGCCTTGGATGTAACAGCCTCCTGCCGTTGGACGGCATCTTAATGACGGCTCAGGACCACGATGAATACTCTACCAGAGATTGACCCCGGGGTCGGCTGGGAAGGAGCCTAGCCAGGGATCGAACCGAACCGCCGACCTTGCGATCATTAGACGCCGGCTCTACCTCCTGAGCCACAGCCGCTCCGAGTTCCAAGCCTTCGTAGTTCTATCCAACCCGCCGTTCCAGGCCTTCCTCCCCTTCCTCTCCCTTCCCTTCCAGCCTGTCTCTATCAGCCTCCTTCCCAGCCGACCCCGGGAGTCAATCTGGTAGAATATTCATGGTGGGTCCCGGGGAGCAGCCATTAACATGCTGTCCAACAGCAGGACACTGTTACATCCAAGGCCATGGAACCCCCCCCCCCCCCCTCTCTCTCTCTCTCTCTCTCTCTCTCTCTCTCTCTCTCTCTCTCTCTCTCTGTCTCTCTCTCTCTCTCTTTCTCTCTCTCTCTCTCTCTCTCTCTTTATAATCAGGATCAAGGCCGGGGGATTGTTGGCTCGGCCACTCTGTCTTTTGATTGTTTACCGCCGAGGCTTAAAGAGAAGCAGGCCTTTCTCTCTGGGCCGTGTTCCCCCGCGGGACAGCTCCTCGACGGGGGGGGATGGAGGGGTCAGGGCTGCAGTGGCACCCTGGGAGAAAAACCTCCATTCACTTTGATGAAAACACACACAGCCCCTGTTGGATAGCCTCGGAGGGAACATAGTCTCTGTTAAAAGGCGGCCATTGTCCCGCTCAGACAGCCCTGTGTGCTCCCTGAGACACTCCAAATCAACCTGGAATGTTCCGCAGCACGCTCTCTCTCGCGCTCTCTCTCCCTCTCTCTCTCTCACTCTTTCTCTTTATGTCTTTCTCTCTCCCACTCTCTCTCTCTCTCCCTCTGTCTCTCTCTTTCTCTCTCCGTGTGTGTCTCTCTCTGTCTCTCTCCCCTCTTCCTCTCTCTCTCTTTCCCTCTCTGTGTGTGTCGCTCTCTCTGCCACTCTCTCTCACTCCTTTCTCTCTCTCTGTCTCTGTCCCCTCCATAGGAGGCTCCCAGGGCTGTGTGTGTGTGTGTCTCTGTGTGTGTGTGTGTGTGTGTGTGTGTGTGTGTGTGTGTGTCTCTGTGTGTGTGTGTGTGTGTGTGTGTGTCTGTCTCTCTCTCCCTCTGTCTCTGTCCCATCCATAAGAACCTCCCAGGGCTGTGTGTGTCTCTGTCCCCCCCCCCCCATAGGAGGCTCGCAGGGCTATGTGTGTGATATCTTAATCTGGTTATCCTCTGTAAGGTCTGATCTGGAGAGCGTCCCAGAAACGTGTTAAGCTATGGCTCTGTCTCTCTGTTTGATTAAGATCCTCTTACATTAGTCCTCTGATGGTGCGGTGTCACCCCAGCCACATGATAGCTGCCTGACACACACACACACACACACACACACACACAGTCTACACACACATGCCTTCACGCACACATGCACACACGCACGTAGATACTCTACACACTCACACACACACACACACACACACACACACACACACATACACACTCACTCACTCACTCACTCACTCACTCACTCACTCACTCACACACTACACACTCACTCACTCACTCTATACACACACCCCCACACACACACACACACACACCTTGTGCTTCTGTGTAGACCAGGCCAGGGGCATCAACTGTTGTCCCAACACGTACCCTTATTTCAATGTGGAAGAGGTTAACATCATGTCCTCCCCATAACAAATACAGGCTGTTCAACCAGTCACACTAACGCAGCCAGCTCTGTAGCTGTGACGTTGTAGAAGTGGACTGATTCACTTACTCTCCTCTCTCTTTATCTCTATCTCTTTATCTCTATCTGTCTCTCTATCTCTATCTCTCTCCCAACTAACACCAAACTAGTTGGAGTGATATTTTTTCAGAGCATCAGAATAACTCTCCTCCTCCTCTCTTCCCTCCCTCCTCCAGTTCCCCTACTACGGCCTGATCTTCCGCCATGAAGGCTGGCCCCTGTGCGTCCACGAGAAGGTGATCATCCAGCTGTCGCCCCTGGACCACCGCGTGCTGCGGCCCGGAGACTTCTACCTGCAGGTGGCGCCACCATCCCACACCCACACCTCTACCTCCAGCGGCCCCAGGACCACCCCGCCCCCGCGCATCACCCTCCGCTGCCTGTCCGGGAGCGGCCAGCATGTTGAGGAGGTGGAGGTCCCGGAGCTAGCCTACCACTCCCTCTTCACCATGGCCTGGCTGGAGTCAGTCAACCGGGAGAGGATCGCCGGCGGGGGGGGCACCACGGGGACCGGGGGGGGAGGAGGCACGGGAGGGGGGAAGACCGGCGGGGGGGGGAGGCGGGCAGCGCTGCAGCACTGTCTCCTCTCCGCCGACAACGACATCTTCCGCGTGCCCTGGGAGGACGTGGTCCACCCGCAGTTCATCAACAGGCCGCCCAAGCTGCCGGAGTCAAGACCGGTCGCCGTGCCCTCCACGACCACCAGGGGGGAGGGCGACGGAGACGGGGGGAGGAGGGGGGGGGAGGGGAGGGATGTCAAATCATCGGACAGAGACATTTTGATTGACACGTCCAAGGCCGGAGGAGATAAGGGCCCGGGTAATAAGGAGGCGAAGAAGCTCCTCCTCCTCCCAGCCTCGGGACACAACGCCCCCCACAGGGCCAACCACAACAACAACGGCAAGATGGCGGCCGAAAACAGCACCGGGGACGACTCGGACACGGAGGGGGAGTACGTGGAGCTGTCCCAGATCACCCTGCCGCGGTTCTCTCCCCAGAAGGGCTCCCTGACCCAGTCCATCAGCCTCAACTACAGGAACCTGCACAAGCCAAGGACTGCTACCCCCACCACGCTACCGCACACGGCTCCCACGCTACCGCACACGGCTCCCACGCTACCGCACACGGCTAATACCCCCCCGCGGAACCGCACACCCGCGCGGAAACACCACGCCCCCGCCGCCACGCAGTACCACACGCCCACCGCCACACACGTGTTGCAGCCCCTCCAGCCCCAGCCCCCCCCGGTGGTGAAAAGCAGCACTTCTTGCTCCCAGACCATGGTGTGTTCTATGCTCATAGAGGAGAACCTCAACGAGGACGCGCCGTTCCGCCCCGTCGTCCTCACCCCCGCGACCCCTATGACCCCCTCCACAACCCCAACGACCCCCGTGACCCCTACGACCCCCTCCACAACCCCAACGACCCCCGTGACCCCTACGACCCCCTCCACAACCCCAACGACCCCCGTGACCCCTACGATCCCCTCCACAACCCCAACGACCCCCGTGAAGCCCGCAGCCAAAGAAGAAGAAGAGGATGCCGCTGAGAGGACAGTGACGACGGCGGCCTTTTTGGAAGGTACTGATCGCGACAGCCCCGCCCCGCCCCCCCAGAGTGTGTGTGACGCCGCAGCCGCCGTGCCCGACTCATCCCTCACACACACC
>NC_137679.1:39423275-39425775 GCF_963989245.1 Nansenia antarctica | reverse complement strand
ATAGTGACAACCCTTCCAGCATGGCCAGATAGTGATGTCCTCTCTAGCATGGCCCGATAGTGACGACCCTTCTCTAGCATGGCCAGATAATGACGACCCTTCCAGCATGGCCAGATAGTGACGACCCTTCTAGCATGGCCAGATAGTGACGACCCTTCCAGCATGGCCAGATAGTGACGAGCCTTCCAGCATGGCCAGATAGTGACGACCCTTCTAGCATGGCCAGATAGTGACGACCCTTCCAGCATGGCCAGATAGTGACGACCCTTCCAGCATGGCCAGATAGTGACGACCCTTCCAGCATGGCCAGATAGTGACGACCCTTCCAGCATGGCCAGATAGTGACGACCCTTCCAGCATGGCCAGATAGTGACGACCATGTCTGGTCAGCCACCCTAAAGCCCTAGACCCTGCTCTTCCCCTGGGAGCTACTGCACCCCCCCCCCCACACACACACACACACACACACACACACACACACACACAATTAATACAGAGATTAGAGAGAGAGAGGGGGGAGAAGAAAACTGACTGGGATATCTCTTTGTAGGATGGAGGGAGAGAGAGAGCGCGGGGGGGGGGGGGGGGCAGGTGAAGGGAGAGAGAAGAAAACTGACTGGGATATCTCTTTGTAGGATGGAGGGAGAGAGAGAGCGGGGGGGGGGGGGGCAGGTGAAGGGAGAGAGAAGAAAACTGACTGGGACAGCTCTTTGGCCACGGAGAGAGGGAAGGAGGGAGGGAAGGAGGGAGCGAAACAAACAAGAGCCTGTTTGTAATCAGGACATCAGGTCCAAACCTTCCATGTCCTGTTTAATTGTCGTCTACACAGCAACACGGGAGGACTGACGGCTATTCCTGAACACATGACTCTGTCTGTGCTCTGCTGCAGTGGGAACTCAGGCGTTTCAGATTGTCCTGGAGTATATATAGTCCTGTATTATAGTAGGCCTGCTGCAGTGGCAACCACTGTGAGTATTTCAGGCTCCACAGCTATGAATCCATATCGTCACCTTCTTAAAACAGGGTTCCCACGGGTCCTTGAAATCCTTGAAAGTTTGTGAATTTGAGAAAAAGAAATCAAGGTCTTAAAAGTTTTTGAAAATAGACATGGGTCATTGAAAGTGCTTGAATTCCCCTCTCTCTCTCTTTTTTTAATTGTTGTCTGTGAGCGGATAGTTCCTATTATATAAATTCTCATCGAGATCGGTCTCAAACTATGCCGTGTTGGGTCCTTGAATTTGAGGGAATTGAGTCGTGAAAGTCCTTGAAAGGTGCTTGAATGGTGCTTGAATTTGATGTTTCAGAAGGTGGGGGAACCCTGTAAAATAATGGCTTAGGTCACTTTTGAGGGAAATTATGTTTGTTGACTATAATATTGTGTATTCTAGATATGGTTCAGTTTATTCTGTTTTTCGCAAAACTTACGATATACAATCATACACACACAGTACAGGATACAAGATTTATTTTTACACAACAAAAGAGTCAGTGGTGATTCAACCAGCCATGGAATTACATTTGCCCTAGTTGTAGCTGTTGCTGCTAGGCTCATATTGTCAACACAGGCTTGTTAGGACACACACACACACACACACACACACACACACACACACACGTGTGCCCTTCACTCAATTCCGGGTCAGCGCTAACAATGACAGAGGAGGTTGCTTAGCCTCCGAGGCCCCCACTTTAATGAACCCCCCCCACCCCAGCCCCCCCTTTCTGTGTCCCACAGGGAAATGACCCCCCCAGCTCCCCTCACCTCCACACAATGGTTCCAGATAGCATCATCTTATTACTGGATCCATGAGATGGACACCCCCCCCCCCCCCACCTCCTCTGATGGGCTTACACAGGGGGCGCACACACACACACACACAGGGGGTCGCTGCAACACACACACACTCAGACACACACACAGGGGGTCGCTGCAACACACACACACACACACAGGGGGCCGCAGTAACACACACACACACACACAGGGGGCCGCAGCAACACACACACACACACACACACACACACACACACAGGGGCCCCCCTTTGTTCACTAATTGATTTGGCCACAGAGGCCTCAGCTTTGATGATCAGTACGGACAATCTGATTCCTGCTCTCGCTTTTCTGTCTGACGGAGGAGATGATTGGATATCCTGTCAAGTTAAGTTGGGAGAGGGAGGAGGAGTAGAGGAAAGAGGACTGTTGAGTAGACAGACGAGTAATATTTGATAAACAGGACAAAGGGTTTCACGCACCCTTTCACAGAGAAGTACCTTGGACTGACACGTGTGCCACTTCACTGAGGCCTTTCAACACAGAGTGAGAGGACACACAGAGGACACACACACACACACACACACACACAGAGAGAGGACACACACACACACACAGTGGGGACTCACAGACTGAGGATACACACACATACACACAGATTGAGGACACACACACACCTGGGTTTCCGTTAACCGGCAATTCCCGGTCTTTGTCCGGTAACATTTGGTG
>NC_137679.1:39413275-39415775 GCF_963989245.1 Nansenia antarctica | reverse complement strand
AATCACCCACCAAAGCCCTTGTAATGACAGACCACCAACAACCATGTTAGTAACACGAATAATAATAATACATTAGACTTATATAGAGCTTTTCTTGAAGACGCTTGAAGACGCTTTACAAACTATAAAGAAGACGCTTTACAAACTGTAAAGATCGAGTAGTAATAATAAAAAGAAACAAAACAAAAAAAAGGTCAGTCTATTATTGTATAATAATAATAATAATAATAATAATAATAATAATATAAATTATTATATAACCTCAACATGAACTACGGAAGCCCGGAGGCTCAGTTGTAACACCATATCCCTCCTCCCATGTCGAGACTCACTTCTTGTGTTCTCATGGTAGTTTACGCCCTTCCGATACACTACACTAGTCCTGCCATCTCCCTTACCCTCCTCTGTATTTCCTTTAATACCAAACGGGGTCAAAGGGCGTACGGCGTGTGTCTCTCCCAGACTGAAATGTAGCTTCGCTGGCCGCCTCTCAACTTGGCATCTGATTGGGCGTCTCTGGGAGCAGCCGGCGGCGCTATATTTACCCAGACCCCACTGCAGCGCTTTTATTACCCCCGTCTGGATGTGGCTCTTACCTCCTCTAACCAAATCAAGGACACGCTGGAATGTTCTATGTGGAGTCCAGAGAGTCGTGAAACAGAACAGAGAGTGCTGTCTCTCTCTCTGTCTCTCTCTCTCTCTCTGTCTCTCTCTCTCTGTCTCTGTCTCTCTGTCTCTGTCTCTGTCTCTGTCTCTGTCTCTCTCTCTCTCTCTGTCTCTGTCTCTCTGTCTCTTTCTATCTCTCTCTGTCTCTCTGTCTCTCTCTATCTCTCTCTCTCTCTGTCTCTCTCTCTCTCTGTCTCTGTCTCTCTCTCTCTTTCTTTCTCTCTCTCTCTCTCTCTGTCTCTCTCTCTCTCTCACTCATTTGTGTCTGTCTGGTTTGTGTGTGTCTCTTTCTGTCTGTCTGTCTCTCTCTCTCTTTCTCTCTCTCTCTCTCTCTCTCTCTCTCTCTCTCTCTCTCTCTCTCTCTGTGTGTCTCTCTCTCTCTGTCTCTCTCTGTGTGTGTGTGTTTCTCTCTGTCTCATTTGTGTCTGGTATGTGTGTCTCTTTCTGTCTCACTGTATCTCTCTCTGTCTCTTTGTCTGTCTCGTTTGTGTGTGTCTCTCCCTCCCTCCGTCCTTCCCTCTCTCCCCTGGAGATTTAATGACAGAAGGGCAGCCATGTTTATTAAGTTAGTGAGTAGAGGGAAGGCAGAGTGTTCCAGAACCTTCACTGGCTCTTTGTGTCTGCTGAAGCAGAGACTCTTGCGTGGGTCACTGTAGGACACAGCACTCATGGAGAGTTCAGGGTGTGTGTGTGTGTGTGTGTGTGTGTGTGTGTGTGTGTGTGTCTGTGTGTGTGTCTCAGGGTAGCCATCTTTGTGGTCAGGGTTAGTGTTGTCAAAGAATTTCGCTGCCTGCTGTATGTGTTTAACACACACACACACACACACAACCTTGTCCTCACGCACATACACACACACACACACACACACACACACACACACAGACACACAGCCTTGTCCGCCCCCACCTCACACACACATTCCAGCAAGAGGTGACAATCCATATAATTATAACGACACCCACTCTGTCTTTCAACCACACTGCTATTCCACTGTGCTGACAAGCTGACACCATCTTACCAACATCTCACCACCATCTCACCACTGCTCATGGGAACCCTCTGACCTCTACTCATCATGCCTGGGAACTCTCTGACCTCTGGGCTGGAGATGCTGCCTTGCTTATAGATAGAGATGGATAGATAGATATAGAGATGGATAGATAGATATAGAGATAGATAGATAGATATAGAGATGGATGGATAGATATAGAGATGGATGGATAGATATCGAGATGGATAGATAGATATAGAGATGGATAGATAGATATAGAGATGGATGGATAGATAGATAGATAGATAGATATCGAGATGGATAGATAGATATAGAGATAGATAGATAGATATAGAGATGGATGGATGGATAGATATAGAGATGGATAGATAGATATACAGATAGAAGACAGTTTAAAACACTTAGCCCTAAGTTACTCCAGGGAAACTGTCCCTGTAATGTCTAAATGTAAGTCTCTTTGGACAAAAGCGTCAGGTTAATGGCGTATATTATTATTATATAATGTGCAGGTGTGGCTACGACTGCACACCTCTGCCTGCAGGGAAGCTTACCTGTTTCCAGCTGGGCTGATCTGGGGCCTCGTTCGTAGTTCACCAAGTTCATTTAGTTAATGTACGATACCAGTCAAAGGTTTGGACACACTTCCCCCTTCAATTGAATTGGAAAGTGGGTCCAAACCTTTGACTGGGTGTTGTAGTCGATGCAGTTGGCTGACGGCTGTTTCTCGTTCGGTTTCAGTCAACTCAAAGTTGCTTTATTGGCCTGGGGAAGCGTTCACACTGCCAAAGCCAAGTGACTTTCCAAACAAACAGAAATGAAACA
>NC_137679.1:39393508-39410575 GCF_963989245.1 Nansenia antarctica | reverse complement strand
GAGAGAGAGGGACAGAGAGAGAGGGGGACAGAGAGAGAGAGAGAGGGACAGAGAGAGAGAGGGACAGGGAGAGAGGGGGGGGGGGAGAGGGACAGAGGGGGGGGAGGGAGGGAGGGAGAGGGATAGAGGGAGGGAGAGAGATAGAGAGAGAGAGCGCGAGCCGATGACTCATTATCTACCATCGATCCTCCCTTATCAGTCCGCCAGTCATTAGGCCGAAGGGAGGGTGTGTGTGTGTGTGGGGGGGGGGGGGGGGCGTGTGTGTGCGAGCCATGCGTGTGTGTGGGTGTGTGGGTGTGTGTGAGGCATGCACGTGTGGGTGTGTGCACAGGCATGCGTGAGTGTGTGTGTGTGTGTGTACGCAGGTGTGTGTATTTCTGTCTCCAACCCCATCACTTTCCCTGTACCCCCAGCACAAACATACACACCCCCCTGACTACATCCAACCTTAACCCCCCCCCCCTGACTGTACATCCCCCCCATCCCCAGAGTGACAGGAGGGGACTGGAGGATGGCTTCCTAACACCCCCCCCTAACCCCTCTCCCTGTCCCAGGACAAAGGCTGTGATTGACAGGACAGTGCAGTTAGCACACAGCTAGTCCATTAGCATGACAACAGAGCGGAGAGCCCCCCTGCTGTGTGTCAATGCCAGCGCCTGTCCTCTCTCTGTCCTCTCTGGACTCCCCTGTTGCCCTGGACAGCAGAAACAGTAATAGCAGCACAATGGCTCTCTCTCTCCCTCGCTCTCCCTTTCTCTCTCTCCCTCTCTCTCCCTTCCTCTTCCTCTCTCTCTCTCTCTCTCCCTCTCTCCCTCCATCTCTCTCTCTCTCCCTTCCCCTCTCCCTCCCCCTCTCTCCCTCTCCTTCTCACTCTCCCTCCCCCTCTCCCTCCCTCCCTCGTCTCTGATGTGAATGACACCATGGATCAGGTCTTTGTTTCTGCCTCTCAGAGTCACTGTAGGCCCATTCAGCGCTGGTGGACCACTGACATGGAATTAACTTGATTTGATTGTACATTGTGTGTGTGTGTGTGTGTGTGTGTGTGTGTGTGTTGATGAGAGAGAGATTGTGTGTGTGGTATCTCTGTCAGCAGGGGGCAGTGGTCTTCACAGTGCTTGGTGCATGAGAACATCACTTATCTGACATTGTTGGCTTAAAAAAAGATTTTAAAAAAACGTCAGTTGCTCTCTCTGTCTCTCTCCCCTGCATGCGTCCCTAGTACTTTGAGACTTTGAGACTTTGAGTGAGTGATTAAAAAAGGCCACAACAATCGGTCTGTGTGGGTTGGGTGAACTCTCGGGGAAGCAGGATGAATGTGTAACTGGAAGACAATGAAGTGCAGTGTAGAACTGGGCCACCGAAGCAATGAAGTCATCTGTTACGTTACCCAGTCATCTAGCCCTGGCCCGGGCCCGCACAATGTGTCCAGTCATTGTCTGGTTCTGGTTCCCTGGGCTAATGTTTCTCCAGCTAGAGACACACACACACACACACACACACACACACAAAACCACAACCATGCACACATCACACACACAGAGACAGACATATTCAGGCAAACACACACACACACAAAACCACAACCATGCACGCGCACACACACACACACACGCACACACAAACACAGATGTGACACATAGTGGTGCTCTCAATATTATGTAACTATGTACAAAGACACTTGGAGACGGAGATAAGATCATATCAGATAAGATGTGTACACACACACACACACACACACACACACACACACACACACACACACACACACACAGTCTATACTTCTTTCAATGGTATGTGTGAAAGTGGAAGCAGAGGTGTGGATATCCCCCCACACGCCAACTAGGCACACCTGACTCCCACTGGCACACTGCCCTGTCACTCAAACCTCTGCGTCCAATCAAATCGCTCCCTCCTCCTCCCGGGTCAATCGACACACCCGAGCTAAGTGTCCCATCCAATGGGATGCCAGCCAGCTCCAACACCCCATGTCACTGATTACCTCACACCAGCCTGGCGCAGGGGGGGGGTCAGCCAGGGGTCAACACTCAGTCCTCTGTCACTCCTCTATCAAGACTCACTCCTCTATCACTCCTCTGGAACCAGGCTAAACCCTCAGGAATCACTCCTAGACCTTCCTAGTCACACCAGAATCCCACAGAAATCACTTATCGCCACTCAAGATGGTCGTCTTAAACTCTTAAAGTCTGATGCTACCGTGTCCGAGAACCGTTGGACTTCGGACCTGGTCGCGTTCCAGAGGAGGACGTGTGCAGCAGCTGTGTTGTTGTGTGAGGAGATCCTGAGCAGTGTTCTAGTACGTCTCTACGCTGAAGAAGGAGCCTCTGTGTGTTGTGTCAGGGGGGGGGGGGTCCTGCTGCGTGTACCAGTAACGTCTTTGCGCTGAAGGAAGCAGCCGCTAGTTGCTAGCATCCTGGCGCGTCTCTGAAGGGGTCCCTCTGTGTGTTGCTGTCTTCTGAAGGGGTCCCTCTGTGTGTGTGTGTGTGTGTGTGTGTGTGTGTGTGTGTGAGGGGATCCTGTGTGTGTGTGTGTGTGTCTGCACTGAAGCAGGAAGCAGCTTCACCCTGAAGGGTCACATTGTAGTGTGGCAGTCTTCTGAAGGTGTGTGTGTCCAAGTGGTGTTCTGAAGGAGCCTGGGTATCTGTGTGTTGCCGTGGTGATCTGACGGAGGGCGTGTGTGTGTGTGTGTGTGTGGTCTCCAGGGATGCGGTGGAGGCGGTGGGGGGGCTGTACGAGCAGGTGGATGAGCTGGTGCACCGGCTGGTGATGCTGTCCAACAGGTGCACCCAGGAGCTGGAGTTCATCATGGAGTTCAAGAGCCTGGAGCAGGGCTTCAAGGAGGTGAGTACCCACACGCTCAGGGGGAGGGTTAAGGTTAGGGTGATGTCCTAAAAACATGTTCTATGTTAGGGTTAGGGTGATGTCCTAACAGCATCATTTAGCATTTTAGCATTTTGTTAGCCTCATAGCATAATTGCCTATAAAGTCATGCACTCATTCACTTGTGGTCAGCCGAGCCATCTTTGTATGTAGTGTCAAAAATGCCTGTCATGTCAAAGAGATGACTTGGGTAGATAGTGATTTTTGGAATGTAACAAGCAGACAGGCTGAGGCAATAGGCAATAATGCACAGTAAATCAGCAGTGTTAGGAGAGTAGAGTTTTAGGCAGATATCTAAATATGACTTTTTTGGCAGTTATGCTACGAGGCTAACAATTTATAGAAAGCAACTGTTCTCCCTAGTTAGTTATCCACTGGGCTGCTCGTTCGCTCTCTCAGAGGAGTTGTGTTCTGTTCCACCCTGGCCTGGCTGATCACAACGCCTCACACTTACTCTGCTGCCTAATATGGTGATTTATGTACCGCAGCGGTGCTGAGCTGTGTGGTGAGAGAGACACACAGGCACACACACACACACACACAGACTCTAGTGTAGCGCTGGGTTTAAGACATGGTGTAAATCTGCTTTGCTGTCGAGCAGAGTGTCTGTTAACAAGACTCTGGGACATGTTGGATGATTGATGAATGCTGTCAGTCATTGGTACCGTGTGCTAATGGATGGCTGGACTACCTGAGCTCATGAGGTGTGTGTGTCTGTGTGTGTGTGTGTGTGTGTGTGTGTGTGTGTGTGTGTGTGTGTGTGTGTGTGTGTGCAGGTGAGTGACTGGATCGAGGAGGTGGGGGAGAGCCGCCTGAGGACCCTGGGGGAGCTGGAGGACTCTCTGGAGCAGCTGCACACCAAGCAGACCCTGTTCAGAGACTTCTACTCTGCTGCCTACGTACGTACCTCTGAGACCTGACCTCTGTCATATGGCCTCTCTCTCTCTCTGTCTCTCTCTCTCTGTCTCTGTCTCTCTCTCTCTCTGTCTCTCTCTGTCTCTGTCTCTCTCTCTCTCTGTCTCTCTCTCTGTCTCTGTCTCTCTCCCTCTCTGTCTCTCTCTCTCTCTGTCTCTGTCTCTCTGTCTCTCTCTGTCTCTCTCCCTCTCTGTCTCTCTCTCTCTCTGTCTCTCTCCCTCTCTGTCTCTCTCTCTCTCTGTCTCTCTCTCTCTCTCTGTCTCTGTCTGTCTCTCTCCCTCTCTGTCTCTCCCTCTCTCTGTCTCTCCCTCCCTCTCTCTGTCTCTCTCTACCTCTCTCTCTCTCCCTCTCTCTCTCTCTCTGTCTCTCCCTCTCTCTCTCTCTCTGTCTCTCCCTCTCTCTCTCTGTGTCTCTCCCTCTCTCTCTGTCTCTCCCTCTCTGTCTCTGTCTCTCTCTGTCTCTCTCCCTCTCTGTCTCTCTCTCTCCCTCTGTCTCTCCCCCTCTCTCTCTCACTCACTCTCTCCCTCCCTCCCTCTCCCTCTCTCTCCTTCTCTCTCTCTCTCCCTCTCTGTCTCTCTCTCTCTCTGTCTCTGTCTCTCTGTCTCTCTCTGTCTCTCTCCCTCTCTGTCTCTCTCTCTCTCTGTCTCTCTCCCTCTCTGTCTCTCTCTCTCTCTGTCTCTCTCTCTCTCTCTGTCTCTGTCTGTCTCTCTCCCTCTCTGTCTCTCCCTCTCTCTGTCTCTCCCTCCCTCTCTCTGTCTCTCTCTACCTCTCTCTCTCTCCCTCTCTCTCTCTCTCTGTCTCTCCCTCTCTCTCTCTCTCTGTCTCTCCCTCTCTCTCTCTGTGTCTCTCCCTCTCTCTCTGTCTCTCCCTCTCTGTCTCTGTCTCTCTCTGTCTCTCTCCCTCTCTGTCTCTCTCTCTCCCTCTGTCTCTCCCCCTCTCTCTCTCACTCACTCTCTCCCTCCCTCCCTCTCCCTCTCTCTCCTTCTCTCTCTCTCTCCCTCTGTCTCTCCGTCTCTCTCTCTCTCTGAGACCTGCCCCTCTGTCACTGTCAAGGCCTGGCCAAAACCTGGGATCTGTTTAGTAGACATCTACTAAAATGTACATTTTAAGGCATTTAGCAGACGCCTTTATCCAAAAGTGACTGACAGCAAATACATTTGACTGAGTAAGTGAATCATCTATCCATCAGTCATAGTGAGACACACTAATCTGTGCCATGACCAGGGGCCACTGCCAGTCACAATGCTAGAAGAAGGAATAATGTGTTTAGTAGGGTACAGCAGGCTTCAATGTTGGAGACTCACCGCTCACTACTCAGACTAGGGTTCAGATTCCTTATCAGTCGTGATTAAAGCATAACATAGGGTTTATTTGAGATATTTTAGCAGTTTGTAGGGCATTTTTGCTTCATTGGGATAGAGACATTAGAGATTGACAGGAAGGATGGGTGAGAGAGAGTGAGGGGGATAGAGACAGTAGAGATTGACAGGAAGGATGGGTGAGAGAGAGGAGGATAGAGACAGTAGAGATTGACAGGAAGGATGGGTGAGAGAGAGAGAGAGAGGAGGATAGAGACAGTAGAGATTGACAGGAAGGATGGGTGAGAGAGAGAGAGGGGGATAGAGACAGTAGAGATTGACAGGAAGGATGGGTGAGAGAGAGGAGGATAGAGACAGTAGAGATTGACAGGAAGGATGAATGAGAGAGAGAGAGGGGGATAGAGACAGTAGAGATTGACAGGAAGGATGGGTGAGAGAGAGAAGGGAGGATAGAGACAGTAGAGATTGACAGGAAGGATGGGTGAGAGAGAGAGAGGGGGATAGAGACAGTAGAGATTGACAGGAAGGATGGGTGAGAGAGAGAGAGGGGGATAGAGACAGTAGAGATTGACAGGAAGGATGGGTGAGAGAGAGGAGGATAGAGACAGTAGAGATTGACAGGAAGGATGAATGAGAGAGAGAGAGGGGGATAGAGACAGTAGAGATTGACAGGAAGGATGGGTGAGAGAGAGAAGGGAGGATAGAGACAGTAGAGATTGACAGGAAGGATGGGTGAGAGAGAGAGAGGGGGATAGAGACAGTAGAGATTGACAGGAAGGATGGGTGAGAGAGAGAGAGGAGGATAGAGACAGTAGAGATTGACAGGAAGGATGGGTGAGAGAGAGAGAGGGGGATAGAGACAGTAGAGATTGACAGGAAGGATGGGTGAGAGAGAGGAGGATAGAGACAGTAGAGATTGACAGGAAGGATGAATGAGAGAGAGAGAGGGGGATAGAGACAGTAGAGATTGACAGGAAGGATGGGTGAGAGAGAGAAGGGAGGATAGAGACAGTAGAGATTGACAGGAAGGATGGGTGAGAGAGAGAGAGGGGGATAGAGACAGTAGAGATTGACAGGAAGGATGGGTGAGAGAGAGAGAGGGGGATAGAGACAGTAGAGATTGACAGGAAGGATGGGTGAGAGAGAGGAGGATAGAGACAGTAGAGATTGACAGGAAGGATGAATGAGAGAGAGAGAGGGGGATAGAGACAGTAGAGATTGACAGGAAGGATGGGTGAGAGAGAGAAGGGAGGATAGAGACAGTAGAGATTGACAGGAAGGATGGGTGAGAGAGAGAGAGGGGGATAGAGACAGTAGAGATTGACAGGAAGGATGGGTGAGAGAGAGAGAGGAGGATAGAGACAGTAGAGATTGACAGGAAGGATGGGTGAGAGAGAGAGAGGGGGATAGAGACAGTAGAGATTGACAGGAAGGATGGGTGAGAGAGAGGAGGATAGAGACAGTAGAGATTGACAGGAAGGATGGGTGAGAGAGAGGAGGATAGAGACAGTAGAGATTAACAGGAAGGATGGGTGAGAGAGAGGAGGATAGAGACAGTAGAGATTGACAGGAAGGATGGGTGAGAGAGAGGAGGATAGAGACAGTAGAGATTGACAGGAAGGATGGGTGAGAGAGAGGGGGGATAGAGAGAGACAGTAGAGGTTGACAGGAAGGATGGATGAGAGAGAGAGAGAGAGAGAGGAGGGATGACATGCAAGATATATCGAGGGTCAGAATCGAACCAGGAACCTTGTGTGTGATGATATGGTCTGTGCATCAGTCTGCTACCCCACGAAGCTCCACTAAAGCAGAACACATGTGTCCACGGTCGACCCCGTCAGACATACAGTGGCTTCGGAAAACATTTGGATTGAATCTCTGTTTTGAATTGAATCCATAACGCAACAAAATATGGAAAAAGTCTAGAGGTCAGAATACTTTCCGTAGACCACAGCATGTCTTACAAGGTCCATCGGGGACACATATGTTCTGTTTTAATCATGACTGATAATCTGACAATCTGACTGTGAATCTGTGAGTCTGCCAGAAGAAGAAGCAGAAGAATGTTTTATTGCCACGCAATCAACTTGTCAGTCAATATGTTGGAATCTGGCATTTATTTTGCTCTCACAGGGTCACAGGGTCCGCTATAGTCGGCGCCCCTGGAGCGATTAGGAGTTAAGCGCCTTGCTCAATGGCACACGCAGCTCCCGTGGTGGTTAAATGAACCAGCGACCTTCCGATTGCTAGCCGCCGGCCTCTCTAACCTCTAGGGTTACCTCCTCCGCCCCCCCCACTGTATATGCAAAGTCCTACGCTAGACCCCTGTCCTGCGTACGTCCCTCTGAGACCTGCCCTCACTGCCATAGGGCCTCTCTCTCTCTCTCTCTCCCTCTCTTCCTCTCTCTCTCTCTCTCTCTCCCTCCCTCTCTCTCTGTCTCTCTCTCTCTCTCTGTCTCTCTCTCTGAGACCTGCCCTCGCTGGCATAGGGCCTCTCTCTCTCCCTCTCTCTCTCTCTCTCTCCCTCTCTCTCTCTCTCCCTCCCTCTCTCTCTCTCTCTATATATACCGTATTTTCCGGACTATAAGTCGCACCCGAGTATAAGTCGCAGCAGGCCAAAAATGGGCCATGAAGAGGAAAAAACCACATATAAGTCGCACTGGACTATAAGTCGCATGGTTCAAGGGAACGGGCTTGGCGGAATCAGCGGGGAAAGAAGAACCTGTTGAGCTTGACTCTAGTCTGGCACTGTGAAGAGACATGAGAGGATTTGTAAGCCCAGGAAGGACATAATTCACGATGAAACTTCTTCTGAAAGGTTAAGGAATACTTGTATTATCGAGTGTAAAGTCCGCTAGCTAGCGCGGGGCTAACAACATGGCGTCGCGGAGGAAAAATGAAACTTTGAACAGCCTCTAAAAGGTAATAAATGACTTTAATATCGTTTCTAACGTCCATAACATTGTGTATAAGGTCCATAACATCGTGTTTAATGTCCACATTGTCGTGTTTAATGTCCACATTGTCGAGTATAATGGCTA
The DNA here is from genome assembly GCF_963989245.1 of Nansenia antarctica. Taxonomy (NCBI): domain Eukaryota; kingdom Metazoa; phylum Chordata; class Actinopteri; order Argentiniformes; family Microstomatidae; genus Nansenia; species Nansenia antarctica. The sequence continues at coordinate 39,402,402 of NC_137679.1, read as the reverse complement.
TTCTATCGCGTATGAAGCGCTACCGGAAGTAGCAAAATGCTACTCGCGGGTACAACATTGCAACGTTAAACAGCCTCTGGAAGGAATAAATGACTTTAATATCGTTTCTAACGTCCATAACATTGTGTATAAGGTCCATAACATCATGTTTAATGTCCACATTGTCGTGTTTAATGTCCACATTGTCGAGTATAATGGCTATTCTATCGCGTATGAAGCGCTACCGGAAGTAGCAAAATGCTACTCGCGGGTACAACATTGCAACGTTAAACAGCCTCTGGAAGGAATAAATGACTTTAATATCGTTTCTAACGTCCATAACATTGTGTATAAGGTCCATAACATCATGTTTAATGTCCACATTGTCGTGTTTAATGTCCACATTGTCAAGTATAATGGCTATTCTATCGTGTATGAGGCGCTAGCGGAAGTTACTCCTTGGTTCATGTCAGTCAGAGATTACAGTATGTCAGTTCATGTCAGTCAGAGATTATGAATTATTGATATATAAGTCGCACCTGACTATAAGTCGCAGGACCAGCCAAAGTATGAAAAAAACCGCGACTTATAGTCCGGAAAATACGGTATATGCAAAGTCCTGCGATAGCCCCTCCCCCCTGACCGTGTCTCTCCACTGATTGGCCCCCCAGGAGCACTGTAAGGGCGGCGAGGCCCTGCTGAAGCGTCTGGAGCGCTGGGAGGACGTGTCGTCGGCGGAGCTGCAGGTGTACGAGGTGAAGGTGCGCTCCTTCTGGGTCCACCTGCAGGACTTCTCCCAGCGCGTGGAGGACACCAAGGACACCATCGACAAGACTGTACGCCTCTACGAGTTCTTCGACAAGGTACGAAGAAAGCCTCATGTTTGACCTCTGACCTCTTATCTACAGAGCTGTACATCTGCTGTTTCTGAAGGCTCGGCGGTCATTGATTTAGGACCGGGGGTGAATTAAGTCGTTCCAATTGAGTGCAGAAGGAGCCTTTTATTCACCAGAAATTGCTGAAATAACGAGGCTTCTCGTTATTGGCTTTTGTCAGCCAATCAGAGTGTTGTTGCTAGGGTAAACAGCCACATAAAAGCACTTGGCACTCTTAGGCGGGTGAGTGTTCCGGAATGCTTTGGCAGTTGGTCAGTTGACGAAGAAAACAAATCGTTTTGCAAGAGAGTTATTTTGGCACGGATGAATGAACGTCGTGAATGAAGCGTGTGTGTGTGTGTGTGTGTGTGTGTGTGTGTGTGTGTGTGTGTGTGTGTGTGTGTGTGTGTGTGTGTGTGCGTGCGCGTGTGTGCGCGCACGGTCTCAGTTTGATTAATGTAGGAAGGTAGCAGGAAGGAAGCTGGCCATGACTCATCCCAGAGCTAGCCTCCTGTACATCAATCACCAGCCAGAGAAGGAGACAGCTTAACTTAACTTCTTATTCTCATTTATATCCACCTTAGGATGTGTTCACAGGGTGTGAACAAAGGACAAAGGACCGTGGGGTTCACCCAGGAGGCAGCCCCGCGGCGTAGAGGCCGGGGGAGGTAGACATCGGAGGACGGGCTCGTTGTGATGCATGGGATGGATTGAGGAACGGTATCAAACATGGACTGAGGAAATGAGGAATGGTATCTCAAACCTCAAACACACGTTTGATAGCGTTCCTCATTCCATTCTGTGTATTACGATGAATGCATCCTCTGATTTCTACCTCCGCCAGCCTCCCCAGAGAGGCTGTTCTACCCAGTACCAGGCTAGCTAAGCTGTCAGACCAGACCAACCTGACTGGCTGTCTCTCTAAACACTGTCTCTCTCTCTCTCTCTCTCTCTCTCTCTCTCTCTCTCTCTCTCTCTCTCTCTCTCTCTCTCTCTCTCTCTCTCTCTCTCTCTCTCTCTCTCTCTCTCTCTAAACACAGTCATTAGCATCTGAGGAGAACGTTAAAACAGGCCTCATGTAAGCTAATGGTTTAGCGTAGGTGATGACGACTCAGATCTGAGGTGTTTTAGCGAAGGTGATGATGGCTGAGATCTGGTGATAGGTAGGAAGGTGAGGACTGACTGAGACGTGTTGACTGAATGAGAGGTTGAATCGAGCGTGGGACTGAAGACGATTTATTCCTCTCTTGTGTCTCTTTTGTGAAATACCGTTCAAGCGTTTATGATACCAGCAAAACTGTCCTCCTTTATACCTAGGAACACTACAGCTGATGGGTTTAACTGCTGGGCTTCTGGGCTGATTGATAGATCCTTGCTGTAATGGCTTTGTTTGAATGGAGGGTGGATGGGTGGGTGTGCGTGTGCGTGGGTGTGCGTGTCCCTCTGTAGTACAGTGTGTGTCAGAGAGAGCTCTCTCAGTGTGGTGTGACAATGAATGGTCTCTCACGACAGCCTACACACTGTGTGTGTGTGTGTGTGTATGCCTAAATCTGTATGTGTGTATGTGTGTGTGTGTGTGTTTGAGTGAGATCACACTGCTGGTCAGTCACTTCCTTGTCTTCCTCTGGGCCGGTGTGTGATGTAGCTGAGCTGCTGTCAGGGCCTGGTGGTAACAGTCCTGTCACGCTACTCACATCTACATTACATTACACTTTAGACATTTACCAGACGCCTTCATCCAAAGCGCCTTACAACAGATACGTACATCAGTCTAAGTAAGTGAATCATCTATCCATCAGTCATCGTAAGAAAAAGTAATCTATGCTCAAACCAGGGCCAGACAAACATTAACCTGTAGGGTCGTCAGTTAGTTCAAAACATGAACTCATTAACCCCTCGGCCGGCTTAGACTTTCCTAACCCTCACCCCAGAGATTTAGGTCAAAGGTTAATACTTTGGCCTCAGAATGCCTCAACAACAACCCTCACTGAACCCCTGAACCCTGAACACCTCAACAACCCTGATTAAACCCAGTCTACCTCAACAGCCACCTGACTAAACCCTGAACACCTCAACAACCACCTGACTAAACCCCTGAACACCTCAACAACCACCTGACTAAACCCTGAACACCTCAACAACCACCTGACTGAACCCACTGAACACCTCAACAACCACCTGACTAAACCCTGAACACCTCAACAACCACCTGACTAAACCACTGAACACCTCAACAACCACCTGACTAAACCCTGAACACCTCAACAACCACCTGACTAAACCCTGAACACCTCAACAACCACCTGACTAAACCCTGAACACCTCAACAACCACCTGACTAAACCACTGAACACCTCAACAACCACCTGACTAAACCCTGAACACCTCAACAACCACCTGACTAAACCCACTGAACACCTCAACAACCACCTGACTAAACCCACTGAACACCTCAACAACCACCTGACTGAACCCACTGAACACCTCAACAACCACCTGACTAAACCCTGAACACCTCAACAACCACCTGACTAAACCCCTGATATCACGAAGCCCTGTTGAGCGATGTGATAGTGATTTGAGTGCAACGATACTTGCGGGAGGACAGTATGTTTGTGTCAGACAGGATCCTACAGTCTTCTATCCTCCCTCTCAGCCATGTCTGCATCACTCCTTTCTCCTCCCTCTCTTCATCACTCCTCCTTTCTCTCCCTCTCTCTCTCTCTCCCTGCCTTCTGCTCTCCTCTCTACAGTATTTGAAGTCTTAGAAAGGGGCTCTTGGATCATGGGTGGTCCGGATATTGACCTCCCCTCCTACACGGCTCCTATGTATAGCGCTCTCTCTGTACTCAGCCTGTTCTGACTGAACTTTCCCCTATAGTGTCTGTGTCCCCCCTCTTCCCCCCCCCCCCACAGACACAGCTGTGCAGACTACTGTCTCTCTGCAGACAGACCCCCCCACGCCCAGGCCTCAGCCCCCCCCCCCACACACACCCACACCCAGGCCAGAGACCACACCCACACCCAGGCCACAGACCCCCCCACACCCACCCCCAGCCCACGAGACAGCTGTCCCCCCCCTACAGATCGACCAGTATCAGATTTGGAAAATTAGCATAATCATAGCACTCCCCCCCCCTCCGCTGCCCCCGAGCCTGGCGTGTGTGTGTGTGTGCGCGTGCACGTGTGCGTGTGTGTGTGTGCGTGCATAATATGTGTATGTGTGAGACATCTCCTGCCATCTGTTGGCGTGTTGAGCAGACAGACTGTGTGTTAATGTTAATCCAGGGCCAGAGATGGGATGATATGACCCCCCCAAAAGAGCAGGGAACACCACCCATCCTATTCTCCTTCATGTCCACAGGGACGCTGTAGGGGAAGACCCTTGTTAACATGACGGGGGTTGGCGGGGTGGGGGTGAGGGGGGGGGCACGAGATTCCACAGGTTGCAATAGTTTTTTTACATTGCTTACATTTACATCCCATTATGCGAGTAGAAGACAGTAAAAGTCAGACAGAGAGACAGACAGTGGGACAGAGACAGAGAGACAGACAGAGGGTCAGACAGACAGACAGACAGAGGCACAGACAGTGGGACAGAGAGACAGACAGACAGACAGACAGACAGACAGACATTGGGACAGAGAGACAGACAGAGGGACAGACAGTGAGACAGAGAGACAGAGTGGGACAGACAGATACTGTAGAAGACAGTAAAAGTCTTAGGTTTCAGGTTAGGGTTAATAGGAAGATTGGAGTGACAGACCAGGGCCTGTGCTTGCTGATTCAGCGGAGAGGAGTGTTTTGGCATGACAACAATGCGTGGTTTGTGTGTGTGTGGCCGCTAATAGGGATTAAGAACACTAAGGCTAATGCTAATCAGGATTTGCTCTCTAGTTGATTGACTGACAGCTCTCAGGCGCCGGGCAAGTGTTTTTTGGACGCCTGACAGTCTTCTGTGGATTAGGTTCATCAGGTTCATTAGGGTGTGTCTGTAGAACGACAGACCACCTTCAACTGCCTGTTATTCTACACACATAGCTAGCGACGTGCTATGTGACGTGCTATGCTACTTTACAATTGCATGTTCCGCATGCTCGTACTGAGCTGGGCAAAAAAGTGTTTAAGTACGCTGCCCCCTCTGCCTGGAGTACTCTCCAGAAAGACCTAAGAAATGTCACCTGGTTAAATAAAGGTTATATATAAATAACGTGCTATGCTATGCGCTATGCTACGTGCTATGCAGTGGAAGGCAGTAGATCACAGCCTTTCCTAGCGAGTCTGCTGGAGGAGTGACATCTAGCGTGAGCTCCATCTGTCTGCTGTGTGATGAGGCTGTCTGGGCACGTCAGGCCTCTGGTATTACCCTGGTATGGGGCCTCTGATTTACACAGCCTGGAGGGGCTGGAGGACCAGGGGGGGGGGCACGTGTTTGACTGGAGGCTGGAGGACGTGGAAGACGTGTTTGACTGAGGTAGAGAGAGAGGGGCGGACAATGGCTGTCAAGTTTTGTCTAGTTTTCCTGTATGTGTCTCTCTCTTTGGTCAGCGTGTTTGAGTCTGTCTATATTGCGACTCTGTGTGTGTGTCTACATGTCTGCATGCCTGTGTGTGTGTGTGTCTGTGTGCTTTCTTTTGTCAGTGTGTGTGTGTGTGTGTGTTGTGTGTGTTGTGTGTGTTGTGTGTGTGTGTGTGTGTGTGTGTGTGTGTGTGTGTGTGGGGACTGGGAAAGGGACTGGCTTCTGTCTTCATATAGAAGTGTTGACTCCAGCCTCTGGCCTTAGACTGGAATAGACTGAGCCTAGCAACCAGGCCTGGCCTGAGAGAACACAGGATAGAGGAGAGGGGAGGATGATACGAGAGGGGAGGATGAGAGGAGAGGAGAGGGGAAGGAAGGAGAGGAGAAGAGAGGAGAGAGTGGTACAGAGAGACAGACAGAGAGTCAGAGAGAGAGAGAGACAGACAGAGGGACAGAGAGTGGTGGTTATTGAGTGTTTGAGAAACACTATCCTGCTGGCTTTTATAGTCAGAAGAACGTGCCGGAGCAGAAATCTGTTCCAGTGACCCATAAACTCTCTGTGTTCATCTACGTATCGATCTGACTGACCCATATCCAGGGTGGTCACAGCTCCGTCTCAGGGACAGATGGTTGACAGGGTCGTTGTCCACTTGGGAAAACGGGAGAACCTGTAAGACCTGTAAGACACTCTTAACCAATTTAATCTTTAATCAAACAACCACAACTGCGGTGTGTGTGTGTGTGTGTGTGTCCTTTGTGTGTACCCTGTGTTGAGTAACATACAATAGACACATCTGACACACATTCGGTGACAAAACGCTTGTATTGACGTGTGTCCTCCCCACAGCCGGGCCCCCCCCAGCCCACAGCCAGCCCCCCCCCACCGCCATGGCCCCCCATCAACAATCAATGGAGGGAAAGTGACAGTTTGCTGTGAGGCGCGGCGGGGGTCTTTGTGGCTAAAGTGCAGCGCGCTGTACTGATCTGCTATTGACTGTGGTGTGATACGGCCCGCGGGTAGGGGTGGGGGGAGGGGGGACAGGGGTAGAGGGCCAGGGGGCATGGTGGTCCATGGTCTGCCCCCCCCCCCCCATCCACTACCCTCGACCCCGTCCTGTCGCGTGTATGGTCAGTGACCTCCTTAGTGCAGAGCTCCAGATGGTGCTGTCATGGAGGAGGAGAGGTGGAGAAGGAGGAGAGGAGGGGGGGGGTTCTGTCATGCTGTAGAGAGGTGGTGGAGGAAGAGGAGGAGGAGGAGGAGGAGGGAGGGGGGGGTCACCACTTCATGCAGTTGTGGGGTACATACATACGGGAGGGGAAGTCTCACACATCCCATTGGACTACACACAGCCAAGACCATTGTACAGTGTAGACACACACACACACACACACACACACACACAAACACACACACACACACACACAGACAGCCAAGACAGACAGGCAGACACTGTTTGGGAGATGTGTGTAACCACAGGGCTGTTATTCTTTAAACGTCTGTTACAGTTGAACTTTACCATGAAGAGAGAGAGAGAGAGAGAGAGAGAGAGAGAGAGAGAGAGAGAGAGAGAGAGAGAGAGGGAAGGTGGGTGAGAGAGAAAGAGAGAGAGGAGGGATGGGTGGGTGAGAGAGAGAGAGCTTTACCATGACGTCAGGTAACAGGCAGCAGTAATCTACACCGTCTTGGCTGTCATCTAATCGCTGTTGTCAAACAGCAACAGGTTTTTTTTGTTTTTTGTTTTTTGTTTTTTTACCGGTGTCAATTTCATTTATCGCTCTGTGTTCGTTTTCCTTCCAGCACATTCTTCCCTCATGTCTCTATGAGACCACGCCGCACCACCAGACCCGCTTTACATATCAAAAGAACCAGCGTTTCCTTTAAATTGCCATAATCCGCCTGTGAATGAAGTGTAAAGACAAGTGTTGGCAGAGGCAGTGAGGTGTGTGTGTGTGTGTCTCTGTGTGTTTGTGTGTGTGTGTGTGTGTGTGTGTGTCTCTCTGTGTGTGTGTCTCTGTGTCTGTGTGTGTTTGTGTCTCTGTGTGTGTGTCTGTGTGTGTGTCTGTGTGTGTGTGTGTGTGTGTCTCTGTCTGTGTGTGTCTGTCTGTGTGTGTGTGTCTGTGTGTGTGTGTGTGTGTGTGTGTGTGTGTGTGTGTGTGTCCGTCCGGGTATTGTCCCCTCCGGGCCGTACGTTGATAAACAGCGGCCCTCACACACACACACACACACACACACACACACACACAGACAGACAGAGACACACACACACACCTCCACACGGCCTTGTCCACCGAGCTCCTGATTAACGATCTCCCAGCAGCCCTGAGCTGCAGCCAGCGGCGAGCAGCCAAGGCCCGTCCCCCCCGAGACGGCTTCATACGTCTCACACACACTCTCACACACGCTCTCACACACGCTCTCACACACACACTCTCACACACGCTCTCACACACACTCTCACACACGCTCTCACACACGCTCTCACACACACTCTCACACACACTCTCACACACGCTCTCACACACGCTCTCACACACACTCTCACACACGCTCTCACACACGCTCTCACACACACTCTCACACACACTCTCACACACGCTCTCACACACACTCTCGCACACACTCTCACACACGCTCTCACACACGCTCTCACACACACACTCTCACACACGCTCTCACACACACTCTCACACACGCTCTCACACACGCTCTCACACACACTCTCACACACGCTCTCACACACACTCTCACACACACTCTCACACACGCTCTCACACACACTCTCACACACACTCTCACACACGCTCTCACACACGCTCTCACACACGCTCTCACACACACACTCTCACACACGCTCTCACACACACTCTCACACACACTCTCACACACACGCACACACACTCACACACACTCTCACACACACACACTCTCACACACTCTCCAAGTGAGGTAAGCCCCACCCGCCGTGGATCCGGAGACATCTCTCGTAGGCCTTTAGTCTGATGCTGTGTGTGTTCAGGGTGGTGTGTGTCTAGCCTCCGCTCCAAATCCGCAGAGACCAGGAAGAATAAAGCAACGTGTTGGCGAAGCGTTTACATTTACATTTTTGGCCTTTTAGCAGATGGCAAAACAGCAGACGCCTTTATTATCCAAAGCGACTTACAACAAATACATTTGTCTAGATCAAACATCGCAGATGAAAAAGGGATCAATGCTCGGGCCAGGGGTCGTTGGCAGTCAACAATGCTAGAAGAAGGAAGAATTGAAGATTAGGCTAGTCCGCCCGCCCGCGCTCCAGATCCAAATTAGTCAGGAAGACTAAAGCGACGTGTTGCCGAGCGTTGAGAGAAAGTATGCTGGTGTGGACGTCAGTCTAAGCTCAGTGTGTCTCATCTATATGATCCTCTGTGGCTCAGTTGGTAGAGCGTGGAGCTAACAACGCTAAGGTTGTGGGTTCGATTTCCGTTGGAACCGGGCCACGGCCTCTTCACCCTGCTTCCTTCCGGGAGGAGGCTGGGAGAGTC
>NC_137679.1:39383508-39386008 GCF_963989245.1 Nansenia antarctica | reverse complement strand
CCTCCCCTCCACGGCCCAGTTAGGGGTGATATTTAATCCCAGAGGCTGAGGGAGGGAGGGCGCGGGGGGGTAGTGGTGAGGGGGGGGTGAGGTAATAAGCAGTCTTGCTGTCTGCGACGGTTGAGTGGTCGTCATAGTGATGAGCGTGGTGATTCCTCCTGATTGCTGCCACAGTCACACAGGCCTGGGCATCTGTCTGGGTGAAGCCTCTCTCTTTACATTTATATTTTTTACACCTTTATCCAAAGCGACTTACAAATAGTGAAAATACCACCGCTCATCCGTTATCAAACTTTGCTGAGGTGCTGGAACTGAAGAGTATCAGTAGAGATTAAAATAACAGCATCCGTACACTCAAACACTGTGCAAAAAAACGTCGTTTATTGCAAGCTTTCGGTCATAGACCTTCTTCAGGCATAAAGCAGACAAGTGAATGCAATGGTTTTAAGGGTTCAAACAACATCACTTGATCGAAAGCGACTTACAACAAATAAGTTTGTCTAAGTAAGTGAATCATCTATCCAACATAATCCGTCATCGTAAGAAAAAGTAGGACCAGGGGCCATTGGCAGTCACAATACTAGAAGAAGGAAGAATTAAACCTATTTCATTTTTTAATATTATTCATTTAATTACAGTAGAGAAACTAACAAAATTGATATTTAGGGCCATTGGCAGTTCCAATGCTAGAAGAAGGAAGAATGTATCATTTACAGTAGAGAAACTGTACATGGGGGTAGTGGGGATGAGGAGGTCTTTAGGAGGGACTGTACAGGGGGGTAGTGGGGATGAGGAGGTCTTTAGGAGGGACAGTTGAGACGTAGCCTTGGAAGATGGGTGAGGGTTGGGGGGGAGATGGGTTAGGGTTAGGGGGGAGATGGGTGAGGGTTAGGGGTAGGTAGTGGAGCCTCTCTCCTCCACCCTGCAGACCTCCCTTTCCCAGCCCCTGCAGCGACCCTGCCCACTGACCTACTATGTCAACACACTACACACACACACGCATGAGAACACACACACACACACACGCGCGCGCGCATAAACATCACACACACACACGCACACGCACACACGCACTCTTACCTACTGCCCTTTTGGGTGTATTTACACACACTTACACTGTGCACACATACACACACACACACTTATACTGCATCCACACAGTTACACTGTGCACACACAAACACACACACACACACACACTGCCCCGAGGGTCAGCACAGCAGCTCATTAGTGACACACATTGAACAGTAATGAAAGACACACACTGGCACAAAGACCTCAGCCTGCCCTCTATTCTACCCTCCTGGCCTCTGTTCTACCCTCCTGGCCTCTCTTCTACCCTCCTGGCCTCTGTTCTACCCTCCTGGCCTCTGTTCTACCCTCCTGGCCTCTCTTCTACCCTCCTGGCCTCTGTTCTACCCTCCTGGCCTCTGTTCTACCCTCCTGGCCTCTGTTCTACCCTCCTGGCCTCTCTTCTACCCTCCTGGCCTCTGTTCTACCCTCCTGGCCTCTGTTCTACCCTCCTGGCCTCTCTTCTACCCTCCTGGCCTCTGTTCTACCCTCCTGGCCTCTGTTCTACCCTCCTGGCCTCTGTTCTACCCTCCTGGCCTCTCTTCTACCCTCCTGGCCTCTCTTCTACCCTCCTGGCCTCTCTTCCACCTTGGACCCAGAGTAAAGGGCTCCTCTTCAGACCAATCAGCTCAGATAAGAGGATGACAAGGCATGAAAACAGAAGTGTACTGTATTATTAATGGCCCTGGCCCAGGACCCCCCCCCCTCACTGCACAGTAGCTTCATAGAGAACAGTAGCAGCGTATCTCCAAGGGACAGACGGACGGACGGACGGACGGAGGTCAGCTTTGTTGTTGCACCTCCACCTCGGCATGCTGGGAAGTCAGTTCAGTTGGAAGCTTGAGCCAATGGAAAAGCTGGATCCAGGGTTTTTAAGGACCTCGGTGTGTGTGTGTGTGTGTGTGTGTGTGTCCTCATAAAGGAGGATGGATGGAAGGAAGATGTAGAAGAGATCTTGGCAGGCATTCTTCTCTCCTTCTCTCCCTCTCAGCAGTTTTTCAGGCCATCATCATCATCATCATTAGTCTGGATGAAGGCAGTGAACCCACCACGTCAATGAGAAACAGACTCAATATTTTTTTCTTTCTTAACCGCTACAATTTGTCCGACATCTGCTCTGTGTTTGCTGCGCTCCCTCCCTCCTGCCCCCCCCCCCCCCTTATTCTACAGGATGTAGTGATGACAGGGCTGGAGAGACAGGAAGTCAGTCTCCTCCTGGTCTCTGTCCTGGTGGCGAGCGGCGGCCAACTTTCTCACTACCAAATACGGGACTAAAGATGCCAGGGAGGGGGGGGGGGCAGGGGTTGCGGGAATTGGCGCATTTCCGCTGTACGTCTGTACGCATGAGGGGGGGGGGGGGGCTGTGATTGGATGAATATACAACGGGACAAGGGAGGTTGTGGATGTTCATCCATTCAGCCCAAAATGA
>NC_137679.1:39336008-39378508 GCF_963989245.1 Nansenia antarctica | reverse complement strand
TCCACCCTGCCTCTCTCTCTCTCTCCTCCACCCTGCCTCTCTCTCTCTCCTCCACCCTGCTCTCTCTCTCTCTCTCTCTCTCTCCTCCACCCTGCCACCCATTAGCAGCCCTCATTGTCACTGGTGCATGACCTCTGACCTCCAGCGGCTCCGTGCCCTGGCCTCTCAGCCACTGGTATGTGTCCCCTCGCCCTCCTCCTATGGTCACGTACTGGTGTTAGGAGGGGACTGTGTGTGTGTGTGTGTGTGTGTGTGTGTGTGTGTCTCTCTCTGTGTCTCTGTGTGTGTCTCTCTGTGTCTCTGTGTGTCTGTGTGTGCGCGTGTGTGTGTGTGTCTCTGTGTGTCTGTGTGTGCGCGTGTGCGTGTGAGCGTGTGTGCGCGTGTGTGTGTGTGTGTCTGTGACAGTTTCGGGGGAGGTGGAGAGGGACCTGTGTGTGGAATGGATCCTGAGAAAATGGCACCAGTAAAAGACCCAGTAAAGACCCTCTCTGTGTCAACAGACCTCTCTTCTCTCTCTCTCTCTTCACGGAGGAGGAGGAGGGGAGGAGGAGGGAGGAATGTCTCTGGGACGCCACATCCCGCCAGGCCAGGCTAAGCGAACCTCGCCCCCCCTCCCCCCCCCGGGGTCTCGGCCGCGAGCGTTTGATCTCCCCTTAATCTCTCCTGTGTGAGACGCCCGCCTCTCCTGGGCCCGGCAGGGTCCGGTCGTCCTGAGGTGATTCCTCCTTCGCTAGAGAGAGAGGGAGGGAGAGAGGGAGGGAGGGAGAGAGAGGGAAAGAGGGAGGGAGAGAGAGAGAGAGAGTAGTTTGTGATTCCGCGGACGGAGACGCTGACTGGCTGAATGGAGGCGATTAAAAAAAGAAAAAAAAGTCTCTCGATTTACAATTGTAAAGACCCCCCACCCCCACCCCCTTCGACGTCATGTTCATAAGAAATCCCCCTGTGGAAAAAAAGGAGCTTTGATCCCATTATGAAATTAGCCCTCAGTTTTGTCACACTCTGCGTTGATCAGTTCAATCGGGTCTGACTTGGCGTTCGTGCGGCAGTTTGTTCTGTGCAGACTGGCAGTTGGTGGTCGTTAGGGACGGTCGTCAAGGTGATGCCGTGTGTTGTCGAGGTGGACAGACACGGACAGGTCAAGCGTGTGTGTGTGTGTGTGTTCTTGGCATGATGTGTGTGTTTGTCATTAGTGTGTGGTTCTGGCAGGAAGAAGATAGAGTGGTCAGAGGGACTGGGAGAGTTCATAAAAGAGCGTGCGTACGTGTGTGTGTGTGTGTGTGTGTGTGTGTGTGTGTGCGTGTGTGTGTGTGAGGGTTAGACCTCCCAGCACCTCTATAAATTCCTTTGTTGTTTACATGAAAGAAGAACTGAGAGTGGAGAGGGCTTTCCTCCCTCCCTCCCTCCACCCCCCCTCTCTCTCTCTCTCTCTCTCTCTCTCTCCTTCCCTCTCTCCCTCTCTCCTTCCCTCTCTCTCTCTCTCCCTCCCTCCCCCTCTCTCTCTGTCCACCCATCTTCACCCTCTCTGAGTATCATTGCCTCTCAGTCCCTGAGTGCGTCCAGCCCCCCCCCTCCCTATAAAGACTCTCTTGTCTCCTCTCTCTTAACACGCGTGAAAGACAGAGGCATTGTGGGCCGCCCCGGTCCGCCTCATCAGTAGTGCCACACCGTGTCTCCTCCACGGCCCTCCCCACCCTCTCCACCCTCCTCCACCCCCTACCACCCTCCCCACCCACTCCACCCACTCCACCCTCCCCACCCACTCCACCCCCTCCACCCTCCCCACCCTCTCCACCCTCCTCCACCCCCTCCACCCTCCCCACCCACTCCACCCTCCCCACCCACTCCACCCTCCCCACCCACTCCACCCCCTCCACCCTCTCCACACTGCTCCACCCTCCCCACCCTCTCCACTCTGTTGTAAAGCACTTTGAGCTGCATTTCTTGTATGAAAGGTGCTATATAGATAAAGCTTTACTTACTACTCTCTCCACCCTCAGCCAGGCCTGGGGTTCAATGTCCTCTTTATCTGTGTACGCTTGAAGACCACTGACTCATCCATGTTCTCCCTCTCTCCCTCCCTCTCAGGCGTACGAGTGGGCGTTGGAGGGCATGCGCCACCTGGCGTGCGTCAGCATGGAGGACTGCACGGCGGCGGGCCGGTGCCAGGGCGTGATTGGCTGCCTGGAGGCGTACCGGCGGCAGCACCCCCCCATCCCGGACCCCCGCTTCCAGGAGATGAAGACGCTGGCGGGGGAGCTGAAGAGCGAGCAGGGCCTCAAGCAGTGGAAGTTCGCCTGGTCCAAGTGCCAGGAGACCAGGCAGATGTTCGAGAAGAAGCTGGAGGCCGCGCTGAGGACCCGCCGGACCACCCTGGGGGGGTCGGACGGTGGGAGGGGTGGCGGGGGGGGGGACGCCACGCCCAGCAGACGGAGGTCGGACGGCGGGGGAGCAACGAGGGACAGCCGCGGGGGGGGGGAGAGGAGCTCCAGCGTGTCCTTCTCCTGCAGGAAGGCGTTCTCGGGGGTGTGGGGGGGGGCGGGACCGGCTGTCCTCTACCTCCAGCAGCGCCTCCTCCCCCTGCAGCCCCCGGACGGACGTGGGAGGCGGGGGGGACGGAAGCGTCCTGTCCTCCCCCTCCCCCTCCCTCTCCGGGTCCCTCTACGGCCTGGAGCACAGGCTCACCCCCCAGCACACCCCCCACACCCCCCAGCGCCACCTCCTCACCCGCAGCGCCTCCTCCGAGGTGGCCCACACCTCCTCCCCCACCTCCTCCTGCTCCTTCAGCCCCACCCTGCCCCCCCTGGACTCCTCCTCCTCACCCCCCTCCCCCACCTCCACCTCCTCCCCCTCCCCCCTGGGCCTCCCCTCCTCCTCCTCCTCCTCCGCCCGTAGGCACCAGCTCCGCAAGACCCAGAGCTTCGACTGCCCCCCCACCCCCGAGGGGTCCCGCTACGCCTCCTGCCAGCGGACCCTGAGCGAGCCCGCCCGCCGGGGGAACACGGGGGTCTTCATCAAGGGCCTGGAGGTCAGCAGCACAGAGGTGGCGGACCGGCCCTACAGCCCCCGCCTGGCCGCCCACGGCTGGGGGGCCGCGGCGGGGTCGGGGGGAGACGGGGGGCCATGCACCCCCGGAGGAGGAACCAGCACCACGGGAAGCCCCGCACCGGAGCCCCGCGCCAAGAGCAGGTGGGTACCAGGATAGGGGTGGGGGGGGGGGTGTTGTCAGTCCTCTGTGGTCTCTGTTTTCTGTTTTTCTAAAGTTTAGCAGACATTAGACAACCTTTATCCAAAGAGACTTACAACAACAAATACATTTGTCTAAGTAAGTGAATCATCTATCGGTCAGTCATCATAAGAAAAAGTGATCTATGCTAGGACCAGGGTCTATTAGCAGTTAAAATGCTAGAATATTATTTATTATCTTTTTATTATTACTACTCGATCTTTTGTAAAGCGTCTTTGAGTGTCTAGAAAAGCGCTATATAAATCTAATGTATTATTATTATTATTTATTGATTTATAGATTTATAGTAGAGAATCTGTACAGGGGGGGTAGTGGGATTTAGGAGGGACACTTAAGATAGTAGCCTGAAGAGATGGAGGTCTTCAATCTATCATACATTAGTAAGTGAATCATCTATCCATCAGTCCTCGTAAGGAAAAGTAATCTATGCTAGGACCAGGGGCTATTAGCAGTCACAATGCTAGAAGACGGACAATTTAAAAAAACATATTTACAGTAGAGAAACTCTTCAGAGGCGGGGGGGGGGGGGTTAGAGGGGACGGAGAGGTTTCAGGGGGGGACAGTTAAGGTGTTAGCCTGAGGAGACGGAGGTGTTCTGTCTACGGCGGGAGATTCTCAGAGCGGGTTGGGGTTAGGGAGAGAGATTCCTCTGTCATGGGGTCACTGGTTATTCTGCATCCATCATGGAGGGATGGCCGACTGCTCTCTGACAGTATTATGGTTATCCTGATCCTGAGCTATGGAGGTAATCCTACTCCCTAACCATAACACTGGAAAACTACCTGGAACATCCAGCATTCATGTGATGAATCTCTCTATCTGTCTCTCTCTCTGTCTCTCTCTCTATCTGCCTCTCTCTCTCTCTCTGTCTCTGTCTCTCTCCCTCTCTCTCTCTTTCTGTCTCTGTCTCTGTCTCCCTCTCTCTCTGTCTCGCTCTCTCCCTTTCTCTGTCTCTCTCTCTCCCCCTCTCTTTCTCTCTCTCTCCCCCCTCTCTCTCTCTCTGTCTCTCTCTCGCTCTCTCTGTCTCTCTCTGTCTCTGTCTCTCTCTCTCTCTCTGTCTCTCTCTCTCCCTGTCTCTCTCTCTGTCTCTCTGATGGCTCCCTGATGACTCTTTATCTCTCTCTCTGGTGATGGATGTATGGAAGATTCACTTACTTAGACAAATGTACTTATTGTAAGTCACTTTGGATAAAGGCATCTGCTAAATGTCTAAAATGTAATGGAAATGTCTCTGTGTTTGTGTGTGTGTATGTGTGTGTGTGTGTGTGTGTGTGTGTGTGTGTGTGTGTGTGTCTCTCTCTCTCTGCTAGTGTATGTCTGTGGTGAATGTGTGTGTCTTACTCTCTCTGCTCTCTCTCTCTCTCTGCTAGCCTATGTCTGTGGTGAGTGTGTGTGGCTGGCTGTGTGTGTGTGTGTGTGTGTGTGTGTATGTGTGGTGGTAGTGAGGTGTGTATGATGGTAGTGAGAACAGTCGTGTGTGAAAGCCTTCGTGTGTGTGTGTGTGTGTGTGTGTGTGTGTGTGTGTGTGTGTGTGTAAGAGGCAGATGAGGGCCAGGCGGTGATGCTAGTGTGTGTCCCTCCCTCCCTCCCTGACCCCGTAGTTAAGCCCTGCTGGCTGTGATGGGATGGGATGAAGCTGTAATGGCTTTACCATGGAGAGGGGCCCTGGCCCCCCCAGCCCCCCCTTCACCTGTGACCCCCTGAGAACAGACCCACTAACACTGATGACAAACCCAGCCTGGGAGCCACAGGGCCCCTTTGATGTACACACACACACACAAACACATGCACACACTCTCACAAACATACAGACACATACACACAGACACACACACACACACACACACACTCACAAACACATGCACACACTCTCACAAACATGCACACACACGCACGCACACACATTTTTACAGTGCAAGGCCATTCCACACCAATTAGAGCGTGGCCCATCCATAATAAGTCAGGTCAGCGGGGGTGGGGGGGGGGGTGAGGAGATGTGAGGCTGCTGCCAGATGTTGTCTCTTCTGAGATTCACAGGGAGGAGATAAACTAACGCAGATGACCGAGGAGACAGAGAAGCATCTAGATTCTGAACCAGGTGGAGAGACAGAGAAGCATCTAGATTCTGAACCAGGTGTAGAGACAGAGAAGCATCTAGATTCTGAACCAGGTGTAGAGACAGAGAAGCATCTAGATTCTGAACCAGGTGGAGAGACAGAGAAGCATCTAGATTCTGAACCAGGTGTAGAGACAGAGAAGCATCTAGATTCTGAACCAGGTGGAGAGACAGAGAAGTATCTAGACTCAGAACCAGGTGGAGAGACAGAGAAGCATCTAGATTCACAACCAGGTGGAGAGACAGAGAAGCATCTAGATTCTGAACCAGGTGGAGAGACAGAGAAGCATCTAGATTCTGAACCAGGTGGAGAGACAGAGAAGCATCTAGATTCACAACCAGGTGGAGAGACAGAGAAGCATCTAGATTCTGAACCAGGTGGAGAGACAGAGAAGCATCTAGATTCTGAACCAGGTGGAGAGACAGAGAAGCATCTAGATTCTGAACCAGGTGGAGAGACAGAGAAGCATCTAGACTCAGAACCAGGTGGAGAGGACAGAGAAGCATCTAGATTCTGAACCAGGTGGAGAGACAGAGAAGTATCTAGATTCACAACCAGGTGGAGAGACATGGAGAGACATGTAGAAGAGAGTCATATAGTAGAGTTGTGTACAGAGAAGAGAGTCATGTAGTAGAGTTGTGTACAGAGAAGAGAGTCATGTAGTAGAGTCGTATAGTAGAGAGTCATGTAGAGAGTCATATAGCCTAGTAGAGTCCTATAGTAGAGAGTCGTGTAGAGAGAAGAGAGTCATGTAGAGAGTCTGAAAGGATTCTTGGGGGGACATTAGCAGTGTATAACCTCCCCTAGACTGTAGCTGTGGAGTGTAAGCTAGCAGACACACACGCTAAAGCCCTCCACAGCTCTCTCAGCACTGTACATAGCGGGTGGTGGGCGGGGGTTTAGGGGTGGTAGGGAGGGGTTAGGGGGGTTAGGGGTGGCAGAGGTCTGCTGTGTGAATGCAGAATGTTAAAGGAGCTTGGTCCTCGTAGACCTCCGGGGGAAAAGTGTGTGTGTGTGTGTGTGTGTGTGTGTGTGTGTGTGTGTGTGTGTGTGTGGCTGTACCCAGCGGGTGGGTGGGCAAGGGGAGGTCGGTGGGGATAGACGGGGTTGGAGGGAGGTCTTTGTGTCTGAGGGGCGCTGTGGGTTGGCCGCAGGGAGGCTGGCCGGGGGGGGCAAGGCTGTCACCCCCACTCCTGTCACCCAGGCCACTGGCCATGCCCACCACAGGGCCAGGGGGGAGACCCCCCGCACTGGCACACTGGCCCCGGAAGGGAGGGAGGGAGGGGGAGGAGAGGGAAGGAGGGGGAGGAGGAAGGGGGGAAGGAGGGAGGGGAGGAGAGAGAGGGAAGAGAAAGGAAGAGGAAGGGGAGGAGGAGGGAGGGAGGGCGAGGGAGGGGAGGGAAGAGTTTGCATTTCTTTGTTGCTTGGTCTCTTGGGGTATCTGTGGTTGGACAGTAGCTTGTGTCTGGGCCAATGGGCCGTGGTCTTACACCACAGAGGCAAAGACAAAGCAGAGAAACTGTGTGTGTGTTGGTGATGTCGGTGCCCAGCGGGAAGAGAGCAGGACCCCATAGAGAGGTGTTAGCGTTAGCATTAGCCACGTAGCCCACTGGGCAGGGCTTGACACTTACCTTTTCCCCAGGTAGCACTGTGCTACCATGTTGAAAAATTTGGTAGCACACCAAGAATTTCAGTAGCACAATGAAAATTGCCTATGAAAAAATAACATTTTCGTATGACGACAACAAATTATCATAATCATAACATATCAAAATTATCATAACCGGCTCACACAATGTAAAGGGGGAAGTAAGAATATTAATTTCAGTTGGCCCACGGTTCGGTATGAACCTCGGTTTTTGGGTCACGGTTTACGGTTCGTGTTTTTTTTAAATGCTACTATTTATTTACAAACTTTACTTTATTTTTGCTTATACTTATGGAACTTTAACATGTAGACACATTCCAGAATATGACTGGTATATTGTATAATATAAATATATATAAACCAAAAACACTTTCAAATGTGAATTACATAAACACTTTCAAATGTGACGTGTTGTGGATTGGAACTACGGGTACAGATCATAAGCTTTCAAATGAAGCTTTCATACATTGAAATCCAAAAAAGCTGTCGAAGTTAGAGTAATTTGAATGTTGTTAGACGTCAGGCACATATTCATCAGAGCAATTGCGCGTCATCTCCCTGTCATCAGAATGATCACGCCCCACGGCAAATCAACTGAAGAACTACAAATGCCTGATGACAGGGAGATGACGTATGACTGCTCTGATGAATCAACCCCCTATTTCATACATTTTCGTCGATCATTGATCGGCAATGACACTATATAATAGTTTGCCTAACTGGCCATCGGATTTGTGCTCCTAATATCTAAAAAGCACTACGGTTTTCTTATTTTATCGGATTAAAGTAGCAAAGACCAGAAATTCCCATTGACCGCCAGTCAAACTTCTACTCTTCTATCACCCAAAAAGGGGGCGTGGACATTACGGGAGGGGAAAGTACCCGGATGCGTTGCTCTGATGAATAGGTTTAAACTGTCATGAAACCGGAAGCAAACGCTGCTAACAGCTAGCGGCTAACAAAAAAACAGCGCTACGAACGTCTAAACTGTATTTTAATAACATAACATGCTGATAGAACATCAACATGCTAAAAACACATAACTATACATAATTAGATGATCACACAGTCCCTTGCTTTTGAACACGTCCTAAAATTAAAGTATGTTTACAAGCCATGTATCACTTACCGTTAGCCTCAAACAATAACAATGAACCCATAACACAAAGTTGAAAGTATACATATAGCCGTTTCACGCGAGTGGTTTACAGTTTCATCAGCTGGCGTCACAAAAAAAGTGCCTCTTAGGCTTGAGGACTAGTATATAATAGGAGAGGAAGAAATGAAAGTAAAAATGCACTTTAGCTATGAGAGCTGTATCCAATATACCCATTATGCGCATTTTAAGCGCATATACTGTAGGACACGCGTGAAGCATTTCTGCGACACACGTTTCTGTTCACTGTTTTCATTCCCTCATCGCTTATACACATAAGTTCGACTGCGCATGACAGTAGTTCAGCAGTCTTTTAGTCGCACTGGTGCGATTGAATGTATTTCCACAGTCGCACAGAAATATATTCACTCGCAAATGCGACCAAAACAGTCGCACTGTCGAGCCCTGCCACTGGGACAGGGACAGATTAGCCTCCCCATCAGATCCCAGAGGCCTGGCCTGGCTGGGTGGTTGGTTGTCTAGTTGACTGGCTGGCTGGCTGGCTGTCTGGTTGTCTGGCTGACTGGCTGGCTGGTTGTCTGGCTGGTTGTCTGGCTGGCTGACTGGCTGTCTGGAGGGAGACTTGGGCCTGAGAGCTTGTCAACACACCAGCCAAAACACACAAACAGACTGGCAGATAAGGTGGGGGTGGGGCCTAACAAGTGTGTTGGATTGAATACACTGAATTATTGATGTTATTAATTATTGAAAACATTTCATTATTACGGTCCAGTTCCTCCTGGTTTTGCTTTGTGTCTCTGTCATCCTGTCAGCCTGAGAGGAATGCTGTGTCTGTCCCTGTCCTGTCCTGCTTCCTATTATGACTGAACAGAGCTTTGGTGAGGGCTGTGTGAAGTGTCTGACTGTCTATCTAGACTTGGAAGGACCTCTCTCTCTCTCTCAACCCTCTCCCTCTCCTTCTCCCTCCTTCCCTCCCTCTCTCTCTCCCTCCCTCTCTCTCAACCCTCTCCTTCTCCCTCCTCCCCTCCCTCTCTCTCTCTTTCTCCCCTCCCTCCCTCTGTTTACCGTGAGGGACGTGGTGATAGTGTGATGTCAGAGTTTAAAGATGGAGCTGGGGGGGGGGGGGGGGGGGGTAAGATGGGCTGGGGGGGGGGGGGGGGGGGGTTAAGGAGGTAGACTGGGAAGGACCCTGGACATCTGTGTTGTATCTCCTCTCTTCTCCTAGCAGCAGCAGCAGCTAGCAGTGTTGTCTCAATAATAACATGATTCATCCTCCACTTGGCTTAGGGGATGTTGTCATTTACAATACATACATTTTTTTGGCATTTAGCAGACCCCCTTTATCCAAAGCAACTTACTAACAAACTAACAAATACATTTGTCTAAGTAAGTGAATTCACCACTTTAGGCTACCACTACGTTCCCTTAGCTGGGCCTGAGATCCACACTGACTAGAGAGAGTATAGCAAAACAATACAATACAATCATTTTTGCCCATCTTTGCTGTGCAGTGTCTTGTAAGACTTGTAGGGTTGCCAACTGTCCTGTATTAGCCGGTGATGTCCTGTATTTTGGGCTGGATGAATATACAGATCCTCCCATGTTCCGTATATTCATCCAATCACAGACGACCCCCCTCATCTCACCTAGTCTCACCTGGCCCACCCTGACCTAGTCTCACCTGGCCCAGCTTAACCAGATCTCTCTTCTCCCCCCCCCCCCTCCCACAGTAAGCTGCGCCACATCGTGGACGAGATGGTGACCACGGAGCGCGAGTACGTGCGCTCGCTGCGCTACATCATCGAGCACTACTTCCCAGAGATGGAGCGGGGACCTGCCCCAGGACCTGAGGGGGAAGAGGTCCGTTATCTTCGGGAACCTGGAGAAGCTGGTGGACTTCCACAGCCAGTACTTCCTCAGGGAGCTGGAGAGCTGCTGCAACCACCCGCTACGGGTCAGCCACTGCTTCCTGAGACACGTAAGACCCCATAACACCACCACCACCTCTCTCTCCCTCTCTCTCTCCCTCTCCCTCTCTCTCTCTCTCTCCCTCCCTCTCCCTCTCTCTCTCCCTCTCCCTTTCTCCATCTCTCTCCCTCCCTCCCTCTCTCTCTCTCTCTCTCTCTCTCTCTCTCTCCCTCCCTCCATCTCCCTCCCTCCATCTCCCTCCCTCTCCCTCTCTCTCTCCCTCCCTCCCTCCTTGTCTGTGAAACTGGCTCCCAATGATTTATAAAAGTTCCAGGAACACACACCTCAAGTTGGGCAATACGGACACGAACACACACACACACACACACACACACACACACACACACACACACACACACATGCTGGTTCAGGTCCTACAGTAGGTGAGGGATGTGATGGACCCAGCTGTGACAACACCCCCAAGCCTGGTACTGACCCGCTTTCTCACCTCACATCTCACTAGGTGGTTCCCACGCTGGCACAGCCCCGCTCTTCTCATATTCCTGCTATTCTTCAGGACACACACACACATTAAGACACACACACACGCTCTCTCTCTCTCCCTCTCTCTCTCTCCCTCCCTCTCTCTCTCCCTCCCCCTCTCTCTCTCTCTCTCTCTCTCCCTCTCTCTCTCTCTCTCTCTCTCTCTCTCTCTCTCTCTCTCCTACTGTACACACCAGAGACATAGAGCGGATATCAAAGCAGCGGGACATGTAGCCAGCGTGTCAGCCTCAGCTCAGGTGTCCTCCAGGGTCTCCTCTCCTGGTCCAGACCTCCATACCTGTGGTCCCTCTCTCACCCCCAGGCCCGACTTCCAGATTTACACTTGAAGGGTTTAATAGCAGTTTTCCACTGTTAAAAAACGGTTAAAACAGCAAATGAAGAATAAGTCTTCTGTGTCGTAGCGAAGCCCTACAGCAGAGAGAGTTAGACTGGACACATTCCTGGCTGTAAATGTCTGTGAAAGATATTGCTCCTTTTAGTAGGAATATAAAACAAAGTTATAAAGCAATTTGCCGTGACACCTATTATGATTGCCATATAAAACAAACAAAAAAGATATGGAAAAAAAAATCACAGTACATGTTTAATAGAACAAGGGGTGTATTATGTGTGTGTGTGTGTGTGTGTGTGTGTGTGTGTGTGTGTGTGTGTGTGTGCGTGTTGTATTATGTGTGGTAAAATGCTCGTGTCAGTAGAATGGCTTTGAAAACATCGCTTTTTTCTTGTGTTTCCACAGCAAGACCAGTTCGGCCTGTACGCTCTGTACAGCAAGAACAAGCCCAAGTCTGACACTCTGCTGGCCAGCCATGGAAACAGCTTCTTCAGGGTGAGCTGGAGCGCACACACGCACACACGCACGCGCGCACACACACACACACACACACACACACACACACACACACACACACACTCACTCACTCACTCACACTCTGTCACCCCCATACTCCCCATTCTCTCTCACACACACACACATGCAATCAATCTCTCTCCCTTAGTGGTGTGTGTGTATCTATTTTATATGTATGTTCGAATATCTTTCAATCTGTCTTCCAGTCAACTCTAACACCCCCACCCTCCTCCCCTGTCCTCTCCCAGAACAAGCAGCTGGAGCTGGGAGACAAGATGGACCTGGCGTCCTACCTGCTGAAGCCCATCCAGAGGATGAGTAAGTACGCCCTGCTGCTGAAGGACCTGATCAAGGAGGTGACGGAGGCCCAGGAGACGGAGCTGGCCTACCTGCGCGCCGCCGCAGAGATGGTCAAGTTCCAGCTGCGCCACGGCAACGACCTGCTGGCCATGGACGCCATCAGAGACTGTGACGTGAGTAGTAGAATATAATAATAATAATGATTGAGTTGGATTTATTGAAATTCCTAGTTTAACAGAGGCAGTTAGAGAATCCCAGGACTGGGGTGAGGTCGGCTTTCTTCCTGTCAGGCATCATCCCGACCTTTGGTCTAATGTGAGGTAGCTAACATCCTGAGGTAGCTAACATGGCGTCTCCTCCCAGGTGAAGGAGCAGGGTGTAGTGTGAGGTAGCTAGGTAGCAGGGTCTAGTGTGAGGTAGCTAGGTAGCAGGGTGTAGTGTGAGGTAGCTAGGTAGCAGGGTCTAGTGCAGTGGTTCTCAACCCTCTCCTCGGGGACCCCCAGCCGCTCCACATGTTTGATCTGTTCCACCACCAGCTCACCTGATTCAACTGATCAAGTACAAACCATAGTCCCTATGCTGGTGGTGGAACAGATCAAATATGTGGAGCGGCTGGGGGTCCCAGAGGAGAGGGTTGAGAACCTCTGGTCTAGTGTGAGGTAGCTAGGTAGCAGGCTCTAGTGTGAGGTAGCTAGGTAGCAGGCTCTAGTGTGAGGTAGCTAGGTAGCAGGCTCTAGTGTGAGGTAGCTAGGTAGCAGGCTCTAGTGTGAGGTAGCTAGGTAGCAGGGTGTAGTGTGAGGTAGCTAGGTAGCAGGGTCTAGTGTGAGGTAGCTAGGTAGCAGGCTCTAGTGTGAGGTAGCTAGGTAGCAGGGTCTAGTGTGAGGTAGCTAGGTAGCAGGCTCTAGTGTGAGGTAGCTAGGTAGCAGGGTCTAGTGTGAGGTAGCTAGGTAGCAGGGTCTAGTGTGAGGTAGCTAGGTAGCAGGCTCTAGTGTGAGGTAGCTAACATGGCGTCCCCTCCCAGGTGAACCTGAAGGAGCAGGGTCAGCTGGTGCGGCAGGATGAGTTCACCATCTGGTACGGCAGGAAGAAGTGCCAGCGCCACGTGTTCCTGTTCGAGGACCTGGTGCTGTTCAGCAAGCCCAAACGCATAGAGGGAGGCCTGGACGTCTACATCTACAAACACTCCTTCAAGGTACCGTTGAATGACGTTTACATTTACGTTTGTTGGCATTTAGCAAACGCCCTTTGTCCAAAACGACTTACAACAAATACATTTGACTAAGTAAGTAAGTGAATCATCTATCCACCAGTCATAGCAGGAAGAGGTAACCTATGATCAGGGCTATAATCATAGATGTACTATACATCATTGGTTACAACAGCACACTCGGTTTCTGGATGTTCTGGGAATGAATCGGGGGGGTAGTCGCAACAGGTGATTGACTGTTATTGCGTGAAATTCCTAGTTTAACAGAGGCAGTTAGATTAGATTAGATTCAACTTTATTGTCATTGCAGAGTACAAGTACCAGATGTGCAAATAGTGATATAGTGCAAAACATGATAGTGATAGGTACAGTATGGCAAGTACGGTATATACAAGAGATGGATAGCAGTGCACTGTACAGTATGAATCCCAGATGTAGAAACCCCAGGACTGGGGTCAGCGTTCTTCCCGTCAAGCCAGGAGATGCATGGAGCTCATAGTCAGTCCCTCACCCCTCCTCTGTCCCTCACCCCTCCTCTGTCCCTCACCCCTCCTCATCCCTCACCCCTCCTCTGTCCCTCACCCCTCCTCTGTCCCTCACCCCTCCTCATCCCTCACCCCTCCTCTGTCCCTCACCCCTCCTCATCCCTCACCCCTCCTCTGTCCCTCACCCCTCCTCTGTCCCTCACCCCTCCTCTGTCCCTCACCCCTCCTCTGTCCCTCACCCCTCCTCCTCTCGCCCCCTCAGACGGCTGACGTGGGGATGACGGAGACGTCGGGGGACAACGTCCTGCGGTTCGAGGTGTGGTTCAGACGGAGGACGTCCAAGAACCAGACCTACGTCCTGCAGTGCGCCAACGTCGACATCAAACACGCCTGGACCTCCGACATCGCACGCATCCTGTGGCAGCAGGCCACCAGGAACAAAGGTAGAGAGAGTGTGTGTGTGTGTGTGTGTGAGAGAGTTGACTTCATGTGTGTACTCAGAGAGAGAGGTGTGTGTGTGTGTGTGTGTGTGATGATCAGGCTCTCAGAGATGTGTGTGTGTGTGTGTGTCAGTGTTGTCTTCATGTGTGTACTCAAACAGAGGTGTGTGTGTGTGTGTGTGTGTGTGTGTGTGTGTGTATAAATAAAAAGAGACACACACATCACCCGCCACTGATCACGATCCAGCATCTCCTCTTACACACCACATCACACCACAGCAGCACCATCATCATCTCTTATTCATGGCCTGATCCAGCCAGTATAATCACGTTTGTGTTTCTGTGTGTGTGTGTGTGTGTGTGTGTGTGTGTGTGTGTGTGTGTGTGTGAGTTCGGTCTCTAAGGTATCATTTGACTGCCTCCACTGGCGCAGCATCACACACTTAGGATGCAAATGAGACGGTATCTCGTTTCTGCTGAGCAACCAGTTTTCTGTGAAGATTATATCATAGTTGTTGACTTGTTGGCGTCTCTTTGGGGTTGGCGCCGTTGTTGACTTTTAGCTGTGTGTGTGTGTGTGTGTGTGTGTGTGTGTGTGTGTGTGTGTGTGTGGTCAGAAATCCGGATGCAGGAGATGGTGTCGATGGGTGTGGGGAACAAGCCGTTCCTGGACATCAAACCCAGTGACGCCGCCATCAACGACAGGGCCATCGACTACATCATGAAGGGCAGAGGTAAGGCGCCCCGCTCACGTCTGCAGCCTGGGAGTGCAGCTGGTCGTTGGTGTAAAGCTCTGTGTGTTAGTGGGAAAACCCCTCAGCTGCTGAAAGGCTCCTCCGTTTCAATATGTTTGACTGCTATCATGATGAAGCTACAGTATTTGACCACAGGCTAACCTGTGTCTCTGTTATGTGTCCGTGTGTGTCCATGCGTGTGTCTGTCTGTCTGTCTCCGTGTGTGTGCTATGTGTCGTGTGTGTGTGTGTGTGTGTGTCCTAGGAGCCAGGACGCGAGCCTCCATCGCCGTGTCTCTGTTCGACCACTCCAACCCTTTCAAGCGCCCGGTGTCTAACAGCTCCAGCGGGGGGGCCCCCACGGCCTCGGGCTCCTGCACCCTGCTGGGACCCCTCAACCTGCACATGTACAGCAGCCAGAGCCTGGGGGGTCTGCCAGGGGAGAGACCCTTCATCAGCCCCTGCATAGAGGAGGACGAGCTGGAGCACGAGACCAGCAGCCAGCCCTCCATGAGTATGTTACATAACACAGCACCTAACACACCTCCATGAGTACGTAGAGATATGACAACATAGAACAGCACAGGGGGGGTATTCCAGCAACGTCGCTAAAGGAAAATCTAGGCTTATTTTGATACGGATATGGATTTTCCTTTAGCGACATTGATGGAATACTCCCCAGGTCACTAGATCTGCACAGAACAATAACCTCTCTCTCCCTCCCTCCCTATTCCCCCCCATCCCTCTCTTTTCCCCCCCATCCCTCCCTCTCCCCCCCCCCATCCCTCCCTCTCCCCCCCATCCCTCCCTCTCCCCCCCATCCCTCCCTCTCCCCCCCATCCCTCCCTCTCCCCCCCATCCCTCCCTCTCCCCCCCCATATCCCTCCCCCCCATCGCTCCCATCCCTCTATCCCTCCCCCCCATCCCTCCCTCCCCCCATCCCTCCCTCTCCCCATCCCTCCCTCTCCCCATCCCTCCCTATTCCCCCTATCCCTCTCCCATCCCTCCCTCTCTTCCCCCCCTCCAGCCACAGAGAGTTCAGGGTCGTCCTCCCACTGTCTGTCAGGCAGTCACTCCAGTGGTTCAGACAGCGGCTGTGTGTCCAGCCACCTCCAGGAGGGCCTGTCTGAGGAGCCCAGCTCCCCCTGCGAGCCCTCCTCCTCCTGCTACTCCCCATCCCCCTCGGCGGCCCCCCCGGCCGAGGAGAAGCCCCGCTTCAACAGCCAGTACATTTCAGCGGTGAGTGGAGGAGGGAGAAGGCCGTTAGACACACACACACACACACACACACACACCAGGTGACTGGAGCAGAGTTACCATACCTGCTGGAGCCTCCCAGGTGGGCTGAGGTGGTGTTGTGCTGGGGGGTATTCCATCTACGTCGCTAAAGGAAAATCTAGGCTTATTTTTGTTAATAAGTCTCAAGTAACCTGGATTTTCCGGCTTTAGCGACATTGATGGAATACCCCCCAGGGCCCGGGAGGAGGTCAAAACGTTTCATTTAGTTCAGAATGATCCTGATTGTTTTTCTCTGATCCAGGATCAGATCTATCTGGTAGATTTGGAGTAGTGTTGGGGGGAAATCAGCCAGTTCGATCTGATCCAGATTAAGCGTTTTTGATATCCTAGGCCACTGGAGAGCTCCAGTACTACACTGAAGGAGCCGTTTCTATGATAAATCACTCATCATAACACCTTGCCTTGCTCTTATGATTTGTAACATAACAATGAATGCTGTTTTTTTTCTTTTTTTAATTGCCTTTTGGTTTGATCTAACACAGTGGTCCTCAAACCTCTCCTCGGGGACCCCCAGTCTCTCCACATATTTGATCTGTTCCACCCCAGATGGAGGTGGAACAGATCAAATATTTGGAGTGGCTGGGGGTGCCCGAGGAGAAGTTTGAGAACCGCTGATCTAACATGACAATGTGATATTTAATCAATATTAACATTGTGGAGCACCGGTCGGATCATCTCCATAAGCTTTGCTCTGTGCCCAACTGGCTGAACCCTGCTGGCCTGAACGAGGCCTTAACGACCCCCTTCTAACGCCTCAATAACCGCTGCCTCTCTCCCTCCTCCGTCTACAGAACGCAGCTCAAATCATAGGCCCATCCACTATAGTGTGATTCCTGTAACCCTGCTTTGAGTAAGTGAAGCGATGCTTTTTTCATACGTCAACCTAAACTCAAATGACCCTCTAAAACACACACACTCACACTACACACACATACTCACACTACACACACATACACACACACACACACACACACACACACACACCCATGAGCCAGAACATCACGACCGCCGCTGCCAGATGAGGTGAATATAACACGTAGGACCGACAGCAGATCAGGCAGGCGGTTGTAATGTTTTGGCTCATCAGTGTGACACCGTCTGGGCTGCTAGCCTGTCTCTCTCAGCCTGAGTGTGGAAGAGTTTTCTCCATGGTTCTGCGGCTTGGCTTTTTTTTCATTAGGAAAGGCTTGAGAGCGCCCTTGTAACTGTGCCTCGTCTCTCTCTCCCCTCTTACAGGTCTAATATACGACTGCTTCAAGACAACGTAGCCACACAAGAGGAAGCGGGGGTTGGGGGGGTTGAGTATTTATTGGCCCTCAATGGCGCCAGCAAATCTTACCATCATCTCACATGGACACTGAAGAGCTGGGATATAGCACTGTTTAAAAAAGAAATGTAAAAGCCACTTTTGAGCATAGCATTTATATCGTTTTGAGAAAAGAAAGTCGATTTAAATATTCTTAGATATTTATCTTCTTTTTTTGGTTGTTTTCTCTCCAAAAGTACCGGTGCAGTAGTTTTCTGTATGATATTGTTAACTGTAAATAGTTATTGTAATAGTTTACAATGCAGTTATAAACTGTTTCTTTATTTTCTTTCTTTCTTGTTGTTGACCACTTTTATTTTTGCTGCAGACTGCAATTTCTGAAATGGCAGATAATACTGTATACCTCGGTATGAAAAAGATATTTCTGAAATGCGAGAGTATGAATGTACTCAGCACAGTTCAAAGCAACATGCTTTGGTTGATTTTTTTTTTTTTAAAGGCAGCGTTCTAGAATGACTCTTTTACTTTGTCTTCACATAATGTCTGTTGTTGGTTTTTTAATTGACCTGTGGTCAGATTCCTACCAGTCGTTTTCCTTTGACATTGTTGTTGTTGTTGTTGTTGTTTATTCTGTCTCTCAGTCAGTCCATGTTTGATGCCACCTCCGTAGTCTGTCTTCAGCCAGCAGGTCAGGTGCACAGTAGTGGATCCAGGGTCAGTTTCCTGGCAGGTCACAGCCAGGTAGTCTGAGGGGCTGACTTCTCTAAGTGCTGATCCCTGGTCAGTCAGAACGGTACGCCCTGTGTCAGGAGAGAGGAGGCTAAGAGCTCAAAACGAAACTTTTTTTCTCTTGTTCATATTTTCTGAAAAAATAAAAAAAACAGTTGGCATTAGGAAAAAAAAAACTAAAACACCAAAATGTACATTGTCTGTAAATATTTGCACCAGTGGTGCTCTGTGGTTCTAGAGCGTTCAGCAACAGGAGATTGTGATAACTTTGTACATGTATGTGTATTAACCAGCAAAAGCAGGGAATCACTCAAGTGCCATTCTCAACTCAACCAACAAGAAGAAAAAAGAAAGAAAAAAAAAAGACTCAAATTTCCATTTGTAGCTGGAGCCTGAATGCGTACTCGAGTGTCGTATTTCTTAATCCTAACAAGTTCACACATATTTAATAAACATGGATGGCTTTGTATCCAGAATGAGAGCGTGTGTGTTGGTTTTCATTGGGATTCCTGAGGGAGGGGGGGGTGTATGAGTGTGTATTACCGTGGTGAAGTGCGGAGCTGGAGACTTGTCCTCAGGAAACACAGGTACGGTGTGACAGTGTTCTGTCCCCAGCTGCTCCAGACACTCAGAGTAGCGCTTGGCATACGGCAGGGTGAACTGGCACAGTGGAAATACAACACAATAGTCTCAGAAATATTCCAGGTAGATATGGACATCTTCAATGTTGTATAGTATGGGGCAGGTTTCACAGACAAGGCCTAATCCTAGACTAAAACAAGCATCTTCAATGGAGATTTTACATATAAAGTGTGATTTAGTCCAGGACTAGACTTCAGCCTTGTCTGTGAAACCAGCCCTATGTCTGTGTTTGAATGGCTTCATAGCACAGGAAGTGGCTAACCGCCTCACCTCCACCCACGGTAGTAACTGTTCCTCCTTCTGCTTCTCTCTCCCAGAGCAGATGATCCTCATCAGCTCAGATACAAACACATCCACCGTAGCCTGTCCTGTCTGAGGGAGGAGGGGGGGGGGGGGGGGGCGGAGGGGAAGAGATCCAAGTTAATTCTGACTGCACTTATGGTGTGTACTTGGTCTGGTGCAGTCGTTCTCAAACCTCTCCTCGGGGACCCCCAGCCGCTCCACATATTTGATCTGTTCCACCCCCAGCACACCTGATTCAACTAATCTTTGTACTTGACTAGTTGAATCAGGTGTGCTGGGGGTGGAACAGATCAAATATGTGGAGCGGCTGGGGGTCCCCGAGGAGAGGTTTGAGTGTGAGCCACTCTCACGCACCACTGGTCATGTGACATAATGGGACATAGGATGGACCTACCTAGTGACGACATATTGATAACAGAGTATTCTGAGTGATTAATCAAGGGCCGGTTTCACAGACAAAGCTTAAGCCTCATTCTAGACTAAAAAGCATCTTCAATGGAGATTTCACATTGAAAGTGTGATTTTAGTACAGGACTAGACTTAAGCCTGGTCAATGAAACCGGCCCCAAATGTATTTGTAGAAAACCTTTTAAATAGACAGAATGTCACAAAGTACTTAAAACTAATACTAAACAATAAATACATACAAACAATAGTAACATACACAAACACATATGCTGTATATTATGTAATGTCCTTACTAGACTGTGCATCACAGGTGCACAGTGTTGCCAGATGGGCGATTTTTAATCAATTTGGGCAGATTTTGAGCACTTGTTGGGCTGGTAAACATCAGACCAATCTGGCAACACTGCAGGTGCGTCTCAGGTGTCTCACCCAGAGGAAGTAGACCAGGTTGGCTATCTTCAGCGTGAGGTCCTTGTTGTCCTCCAGCCTGATGGAGTCCAGGATCACGCCAGACAGGAAGTGATGACACTGGCGACCGTACGCCATCTCCTCATTGGTCAGGCTGAAGCAGGCGTACGCCACATCTGGAACGGCAGATATGCGAATAACAGTTGTTTACCTCACGACTACAGGAAATACCACAGAATTAAAAACAACTCTGTTCCTAATCTACTTTAAATAGAACGAGGAAACCGTGAACCATTGGACGCAGCTGTTGATTAATTGAATACATTCATTATTTAACGTGTTTGTGTGACAGTTGCTCGCCTGCCTTGTAAACACACAACACAATGTTACCTCCTCAGCCCCACACTTTGTTTTAGTTTATCACCAAGGAATGTCCGGAAAATCCATCATTGCTGAATTATCGTTCACAACAAACGGATGCTTGCTACACATGGCACTGCTTGGGGCTGACCTGAGAGAACGACTACAGGCTCCCCCTAGTGGATAAGGAAGAGTACTGCACATACTCTAGTCAAAACAAAGCTGGCAATGTTAACCATCCCTCAGGGTGTTCTGTATGAGCTTGTGATAATGGACTTACTCTTCTGATCCACCTGTGCCTCTGGAGCCGTGTGTGTGTTATAACCTGAGGGGGAAAGCTCACGGTTAGTTCACCTTTGACCGTTACTTCATACAGAAACAGTTGACCCATTTGGTTAAATGTGTTATGTCAGCTAACAGACAGTCACATAATAGCTGTGTTATATGGCTTAGCCATATCTATCTTCATTTAAACCCAACGTATTGAGGTGTTCACTATAAAATCCTACATACACTCACTGAACACTTTATTAGGAACACTACTGATACTGGGTAGGGCCTCCCATTGCTCTCAAATGAATGAATGAATCAGAAGGTGTTCCTAATAAAGTGTTCAGTGAGTGTACAGTACCTGAGAGAGAGAGTGGTGTTCTGTAGACCAGTACCTGTGTGCAGAGGGCTGCCGGTGTAGACGAGGCTGTGAGTGAAGGCTCCTCCAGGCTCCCCTGCGCCCAGGACGGGGGGGTGGGCCACCCAGAGCACCCGGCCCCTCACAGGCAGCACGCAGCCTCGCACCGGGAACACACCGCCTCTCAGGGCCGGCCTGCTCCAACACACCTCACCTGCACCTGGACGGACGGACACACGGACGGACACATGGAGGTACGCACAGACAGAGAGACAGACGGACAGAGGCACACAGACAGACACAGACACACAGACACACACACACACACACACACACAGAGAGAGAGACAGACAGACAGACAGATACATATACACACACACACACAGAGAGAGAGACAGACAGACAGACAGATACATATATATACACACACACACACACAGAGAGAGACAGACAGACAGATACATATACACACACACACACACACAGTGAGTCATACAGTACGGCTCTGGCAACTAAGAACTGCCAACACTAATAATAATAAACTAATTATTATTATTATTACTAATTACATTATATTATTATACAGCTCTGGAAGTAAAATATTTTTTTGGGTTTTATTCTATAAACTACTGACAACATTTCTCAGTAGTTTGCAGTGTTTTCAGACCTCGGATAATGCAAAGAAAACAAGTTCATAGTAATTTTTAAACAACACAATACTAATGTTTTTAACTTAGAGTTCAGAAATCAATATTTGGTGGAATAAATCTGATTTCCAATCACAGCTTTCATGTATCTTGGCATGCTCTCCACCAGTCTTTCACATCGCTAGAGTGACTTTGTGACTCCTGGCACCAACATTCAAGCAGCTCGGCTTTGTTTGATGGCTTGTGACCATCCATCTTCCTCTTGATCACATTCCAGAGGTGTTCAGTGGGGTTCAGGTCTGGAGTTTGGGCTGGCCATGACAGGGTCTTGATCTGGTGGTCCTCCATCCACACCTTGGTTGACCTGGCAGTGTGGCACGGAGCATTGTCTTGCTGGTCTCTGTCTAACCATTAGATGATCAGGTGCTGGGCAAAGCTGAAAATTGGACTCCTCAGAGAAGATGACCTTACTCCAGTCCTCTACGGTCCAATCCTTATGGTCTCTGCAAACCTCAGCACGGCTCTTCTTTGCTTCTCATTGATGAAGGGCTTTTTTCTATCTTTGCACGACCTCCGCCCTGCCCCAAGCAGCCTGTTTAGAACCGTCCTCGCCGTGCACTTCACCCCAGCTGCCGTTCGCCATTCTTTTGGTAGGTCAGTTGATGTGATCCTACGGTTGTTGAGAGACATTAGAATGAGTTGGCGGTCCTCCCGGTCAGTGGAGTCGTTTTCGCCCTCTGCCAGTCTGTAGCTTTGTGGTCCCCAATGTCTGCTGCTTGACCGCGTTCTTATGAACCGCCGTCTTTGACATTTTAAGGAAGGAAGAAACCTGACGCTCACTGTATCCCTCTGCCAGTAAAGCCAGAATTGAACCCTTCTTTTCCTCACTCAAAACTTTTATTTTCAACTCTTTTGGCATGGTCAAGTAGTTTTTTAAATTTTTATTCCAATTACTTTTGAGGTCCTACTAGCACTGTTTCTGCCATCCAGCTGGATAAGAGGAGAGTGATGACCACAGCAGTGTTTTTTTTTATTCTTTTCCTTGTTAAATACGATTCGGTTGAGGTGATCACCTAATCATCACCTCATCACTCAGTAGAATGAGGTGTGCCTGTGTTGGAATTCAACAGACACTGGAATGGCTGCTATACATGTAGAGATGCTGATTTAAGAAGAATATGGGAGTGATCTCTATTTTTTCCAGAGCTGTGTGTAAATAATTATTACTAATAACTAAGCACCATGGCCTACAGTGCACATACATATGCCCATGTCGGCTTGGGATAGAATCCGGCCTCTACATACCCTCTCCTCCTTACTTTCCTGTCTCCCTTCACTGTCTCTACCCAATCAAAATGAAACATATAAAATGTTCTCCTCTTCCATATGTCTTAGACATGCAGTTATCCAATTTAAAGTTGTACACCGTTTGCACTGGTCTAAAGACAGAATATCTAAGATTAATGCTGACATAGATCCCTTTTATGGGCGTCTGGCTATGTATAGTGTTTGTATATATGTATATGTTTGGTATTTGGGGGATGGGGGGTTTATTTAAGTTTGTTCTCTGTTGGTCCTGTTTGGACTTGTGATATATTGTGAAAAACAAAATAAAAAAACCTTGATCAAAAAAAAAACAAAAAAAACATATAAGAGTGGAACTGCCGCACAAAAAACAACAACCTTAAAAACAAAAGAAAACAAAGTGCTACTCCATGTAGCTTCTAAGGTCTATGTGGTTTCCTCACCTCTCTGGGTAGAGCCGTCTGGCTCGGCTGTGCTTCCCTCCGCTGCAGTCAGAGCTGAGGTAGCGACCCCAGAACGGCTCTGTCTGGCCAGCAGGGAGGTGAGGGCCGACAGCCTGGCTGAGGCCTGGACACGGAGGACGTCACACCTGGAGGTCCCTCCTCCGCCGGGCCGCGGTCCTGAGGGGGTCCCCTGGGGCTCCGACTGAGACATCGTCTCCACCAGCTGAATCAGCCCCTGCAGAGGACCAGAGACGTCGCCTACGCTGCCCTCTGGTGGCCTCTCTGGCACACTGCCACATGAGACATAACCCACACACTCAACTGGTGGTTTCTGCTCTTCGAGTCTCTGCAGGAGGGCTGGGAAACGTTCAGCAGCACCGCCTGGCCTCAGAGACACACGGCCAGGGTCTAGAGAGGCTGGTGGTTCTCTGGTCATCCTGGTTTTACTTTGGACCAGTGAGGCTGAGCGGTCAGCGGAGGTGGTTACGGTGGTGGTCAGGGTCAGTTGGACAGAGGGACCCGTGAGGTGACCAGTCTGACCCAGAGGCCCAGGAGCTGAGGGCAGTTGAGCTGATGAGAGTTGAGCTGATGGCAGTTGGGATGATGACAGTTGGGATGATGACAGTTGAGCTGATGGCAGTTGGGATGATGGCAGTTGGGATGATGACAGTTGGGATGATGACAGTTGGGCTGATGGCAGCTCTGTATGTCTGAGGAGAGGCTGAGCGTCTCCAGGTGTCCCCTCCGGTCCCACAGAGGGACAGGCGTCGTCCTCGTCGTCCACTGAGATGAGGCCGTCCTCGGGGTCGTCTGGACTCAGGTCCATGCTCTCCTGAGGAGGTTCAGTTCTGGATGAGTACAGCGGCCATGACAGTGCGTTCACACTAACAACCCTCCAAACTCAAACCAAATTAGGAGCTAAATGTCCTAACAGTGGACAGGTGCCATATCCATGTACACACACGCACACACACACACACACACACACACACACACACACACACACACACACCATCACTAGGCATCCCGGGGCTAACGAACATGATCTCCTGTATCAAAATTTCCCACCACTCCCTGTAGGGACCTATCCAAACACAGCTCTTCAAATTAAATTCCTGCCTTGTGCTACGGCTCACAGCACAAGTCAGGAGCTGACTTTGACACCTCTCCAGACGGGAGATCAGGTGATGAACTGACAACAAACGCGCCGGGCCGTGCCAGCGATTCTTCTTGTAATGGTATAAATGATGGAGAAGGCATAACAACCCCCAGGTGGTGTTGGTCTGTCTGACAAAGCCAACACACAAAAGGCAAGCATGGACTTACTTCGTCGTAATTGAACCCCACAAACTGATCCTCGACTTGAGCATACAGGAACAGGGAGTCCTCTGAGGAGGAGGAGTGGTCGCTGTTGTCATTGGCTGTTTGCCCTTTCCTCCTACACCAGGCCCTGAGTGGAGACACGCACAGGTTAACTTAAGACACAGGTTAACTAAAGACACAGGTTAACTTAAGACACACAGGTTAACTTACGACACAGGTTAACTTAAGACACATAGGTTAACTTAAGACACACAGGTTAACTTACGACACAGGTTAACTTAAGACACACAGGTTAACTTAAGGCACACAGGTTAACTTAAGACACACAGGTTAACTTAAGACACACAGGTTAACTTACGACACAGGTTAACTTAAGGCACAGGTTAACTTAAGACACAGGTTAACTTAAGACACACAGGTTAACTTAAGACACACAGGTTAACTTACGACACAGGTTAACTTAAGACACAGGTTAACTTAAGGCACAGGTTAACTTAAGACAGAGGTTAACTTAAGACACACAGGTTGAACAACTAAAACATAATCGATCAATACAATAGAAGCAGCAAAAAAGCAGCATCTCAATCCAGTTGCCTAGAGATAATTGATCTATACAATAAAATCAAAGAATGCAATATAGATAAGAAGCTCATTAAAGCTACATTGAAGAGGTAGAGGGGTGTTGAGGCTCCATCTCTCACCTGTAGTCAGAGCAGTCCTCCAGGGCCCCGGTCAGAGCCGGGACCTGAAACTCCTCTATCTCCTGGCAGAGCAGGGGCCACTCCCTACACAGCACAGAACCACAGTCAGGGTCCACTGCCCCGCCATCTTGGCTCACTGCACCGCCATCTTGGCTCAAACTGCACTCAGTTTCACAGCTTCCCTACTGTACCTGAACTCGGAGGGCAGCAACAGGCGTCCGCATCTCAGGAAGTTGAGGACGTGACGGAACATCTGCCCGTCGCCCCTGACCAGCAGGCTCTCTCCGTACACCATCCAGACACTCTTCCTGGGGTTGGAGAGCAGCTCGGGGTACTGGGACACAGCACAACACCACCAGGGTCAAAGGTTACATCCCTCTACCTCACAACATCAGCATATATTGATTGTATATATACACATTCACAGCTTTTAAAAAGACAGATTTTTTGTCTTAGTTTTTATTATGTTTTCAATACTATTTTATTCATTTACTGTTATGCCTCGTATGTTTTTCAATTTTAATCTTTTACTTTTTCTTTCTTTTGCACTGATCAGCACTTTGCTGATGTCTTAATTGTTTTCATTTATAATCTGTTCTTTTGCGCTTTATTGTACAGCACTTTGAGCTGCATTCTTATGTATGAAAGGTGCTATATAAATAAAGTTTATTATTATTATTATTATTTTCTTATTTTTTTATTGATTGAAGAGGCAATAAAGAGCGTGGGCCAGGGGAGGACGCGTGCTACGCTTCACCTACCTTTAAGAGGGTTTCCAAGTAAGTGGCGTACCAGTGTGTTCCGACATAAACTTTAACTACTTTATTAAGGGTGAACGTTGCCACTGAGGCAGACCAGGGCCGCGCTGTAAAAGAGCCTGTAAAACACAGAGGGGAAAAACAGCAGCACCCAGTTACAGCCAGGCCAAATGAGAGCGGGTCAGAGTGTGTGTGTGTGTGTGTGTATGTGGGAGAAGTGTGTGTGGTTGTGTGTGTGTGTGTGTGTGTGTGTGTGTGTGGTTGTGTGTGTGTGTGTGACGTGTGTGTGTGGTTGTGTGTGTGTGGGGGACGTGTGGGTGGTTGTGTGTGTGTGTGTGGGATGTGTGATGTGTGTGTGTGTGTGTGTGTGTGTGAGTGAGACGTGTGTGTGAGTGAGACGTGTGTGTGTGTGGGGGGGGGTTGTGTGTGTGTGAGTGAGACGTGCGGTGTGTGTATGAGTGAGACATGTGATGTGTGTATGTGTGTGTGAGTGAGACGTGTGTGTGTGTGTGTGTGTGTGTGTGTGTGTGTGTGAGTGAGACGTGTGTGTGTGTGTGTGAGTGAGACGTGTGTGTGTGTGTGTGTGTGTGTGTGTGTGTGTGTGTGTGTCTGGACGTTGGACACTTACTGCCTGCGGTCCTCCTCCTGAGCAGGAAGTCCCCCACGGCCTCTCTGAAGGCCTGGTAGGCCTCGTCCTGCTGGTCCAGGTAGTCACACAGCCCCTGCAGCTCCCCCCCCCGCTCCGTCAGGGGGAGGCGACACGTCCCCAGCCACTTCCTGAAACATTAAAACCCCACCAGAGGGACCAATGACCACTTTGACTCATAATGAGTCACGCTGTTTATACGCTGGATCTCCTGTTGCTACAGCAAGTCAGTGAATGACATTTATGATCAGTTGAAGTTGACCTATGTAAGACCTATTTCCGCCGTAGATTGAAGACCTCCATCTCTTCAGGATACATCGTAACTGTCCCTCCTAAAGACCTCCTCATCCCCATTACCCCCCCTGTACAGTTTATCTATTATAAATACATTTTAAAAAAAAAATCTTCTTTCTTCTAGCATTGTAACTGCCAGTGGCCCCTGGTCCTAGCATAGATTACTTTTTCTTATGATGACTGATGGATAGATGATTCACTTAATTAGACATGTATTTGTTGCGAGTTGCTTTGGATGAAGGCGTCTGTCTGCTAAATGCCAAACACGTAAATGTAAAATGTCTATAACACCCTCCCAGCTTTGTAGGTTGAAAGGTCCCCTTTAGTGACCTAAAACCACACAGATTATAGTCCATACGTGCAAAAAAGATGCAAACACAAACTCACTGTACGTGTTGGAAGACGGCCCCGTTGCCGGTGATGTGCAGCCTGCTGCCCTCCAGGGTGCTGTCCACACACAGCTGTCCCAGAGCCGAGTCCTGGTACCTCACCAGGACGTCAAAGGTCATCACGTACAGAGGCTGAGGGGACGACTGCTGGTTCATCTCAGGGCCGTCCCCACCACGACCACCTCCATCTGGGGTCAAACCAATACAACAAATCACCAGGAAGTGACATCATAGTTCACTCGAGACGACCACACACAGAACTCTTGGCAGGAAGAAACGCTGGATGTTTACACGTTGCTGAAAACTGAAAAATCACATGACATCATCATCATCATCACGCGATAGTTTTAGAAGCGGAAGAACACAAAGTTTGTTGTCTTTAATCTATATCTGTGTGATCACTGCGTGTTTTCTGGCCACGGCATAATCACAGTTTGGCCGTGCACCAAGTCAAAGTCATCATAACGCCATCATACTTTTCAGCGTCAGTGTTGTGATTCCTAATTGGATGAGCTCTGTTACCATGTAGTTGCTTCAGCGCGTCCACGCAGGCAGTCACACCAGCCGCCCGGGCCTCCTGGATCAGCCTATCGTGATCGGCGAACTGCTCGGGCAGGAAGATCTTCCCCGTCTGAAGATAATTAGCTTTAATGAAGATAAAACAAACTGGGATTACTCTGCAGTCGCCATCGACTGCTGCCAGCTGTGTCTTCTCATCACACACATCCTTCAAACACAAACACATCTCGCTTTATTTTGACAGTTCAGGATTTTCATTCCCCTTTGGCGGTTCGACAATCCATATGTGGAATGAATCATTCCCTCCCTCCCTCCCCCAGAACATGAGATGATAGGGATCATTTAATAGGCGGAGTCAGTGAGGGAGAACGTTTACGATGAACAAAAGCCTTGTTATGCGCACCATATAATAGTATATAAAATTACGTTTTCACGCATGGGGTGTTTTCATCGCTTACGTCATCTTTGGTCTCTCTTCGTTCCTTTTTTGCAGTATTAACACTAGCTTGGCTGGTGGGGTTGGAGTACAGAGTACAGTAGTTAACATGGGGTTTCCTTCTCTATTGTTCACTCCAGGTTTGGCTGAGAGGGCTTCTCGTGTGCCTCAACCCAACCCTGGTTTTCCACCACCGTCAACACAACGTCGTTCCAGCCAGACTGTGAAAACAGGCTTATGGCAGGAGAGGTGGAAGACAGCGCCAGAGGGTAGGGACTGTGATCCTCACTGTAGCAACTTGTACAGATGTCGAGGCACGGCGCCACACACGTGAATACTCAGACCTGGAGCTTTGAGACCGGCAGGTTTTGTGAGGACTTGAGCTGTTGAGTTGACGAGTGTTCCAGTAGGTTGTAATGGGGGTGAGCTCAGAGGTGAGATATCATAGAGTAGAGTGAAGTTTGGTGTTTTTTTTTTAGGATTTATTACCATTTCCTTGTTTAACATGTACAGTACTGTGGCCTGGGGTGGTCCAGTGGTCTGGGGTGGTCCAGTGGAACTGAAAATGCCCATATCTACAATTAGGGCAATACCTAAAAAAGTTCAAAGCAACTGGAACTGTTACAAACTTGCCTGGAAGAGGACCCACGTTTATGTTGCCCCCACGCACAGTGAGGAGGATGGTAAGAGAGGCAAAAAATAATAATCCCCAAGGATCACTGTTGGAGAATTACAGAGGAGAGTAGCATCTTGGGGTCACCAAGTCTCCAAAACTACCATTAGACGCCACCTCTATGCCAACAAATTATTTACAAGGCATGCCAGAAAAAAAACGTTCCTGTCATTTCACCACAAACGTAAGAACCTGGAGTATGCTAAAAGCTACTGGAACGTAGACTGGAACAGTGTTCTTTGGTCAGATTAAACAAAAATGTAGCTTTTTGGCAGCAAACACTCAAGGTGGGTTTGGCTATACCGAAAATAACCTGATCCCCACTGTTAAGTATGGTGGAGGTTCTGTGATTGGGAGGAAAAACAGCTCCACAGGCCCTGGGAACATGTCATCATGAACTCCATGAAATACCAAGAAATCTAAACAGATAAATCTGAATCTGGCTGCCTCAGCCAGGAAACTAAAACTGGGTCGTCATTGGATCTTCCAGCAGGACAATGATCCAAAACATACTAAATCATCTAAATCAACACAAAAATGGTTCACAGAACACACAATCAAGATTCTGCCCTGGCCATCTCAGTCCCCTGACCTGAACCCCATTGAGAACCTGAGCTGAAGAGGAGAGAGCAGGAGAGAGGACCGA
The DNA here is from genome assembly GCF_963989245.1 of Nansenia antarctica. Taxonomy (NCBI): domain Eukaryota; kingdom Metazoa; phylum Chordata; class Actinopteri; order Argentiniformes; family Microstomatidae; genus Nansenia; species Nansenia antarctica. The sequence continues at coordinate 39,349,074 of NC_137679.1, read as the reverse complement.
GGACCCTGGATGATCTGGAGAGATTCTGTAAAGAGGAATGGTCTCAGATTCCTTGCTCTGTATTCTCCAAACTTATTAGATGTTACAGGAGAATCAGTGTTATTTTATTGGCAAAGGGAGGTTGTACAAAGTATTAAATGCAGGGGTGGAAATAATTGTGGCACACATGGTTTTGTTAGAAATAATTCTTTCTTGATGACCGATTTTGTTTTCTCTGAATAAATGTACTTAAATTAAAGGTTGGATGTTTTTGTTCACTGTGACATTAAGCTGATTCACCCAAAAGACAGATTTTTTACAATGCTTTTTACTCTTTACCAGGGTGAGCACACACACACACACACACACACACACACACACACACACACACACACACACACACCACGAGTGGTACTGCACAACAAAAACAAAAAACTATGTACAGTACAATTAATTAGGGGGAGCTTGCCTATGAACCTGAAGAGAGGGCTGTCACATTCGATGACGACCACACTGTCACTCAGCCACAGCAGGTTGTGGGGTGTCACCAGGTTGGGGTACAGCCGGACCAGGTCCATGGAGACGAAGCAGTACAGCACCTCCTCATCCCCGTCCACCAGAGGGGCCCCCAGCAGACCCAGGGGCACCGCCTCATGAACTAGCCACACGGGAACACAAACACACAGTCAGTCCAAATGACACGTTATGCTGCCTCCATGACCCATGTAGACCTCCAACATGCATATTGGAGGCCTATATTTACATGTTTTACATTTAGCAGACACTTTATCCAAGCTATATCAAATCTTATTTGTCACATACAGCTGTAATTGATAGTGAAATGTTTTGGAATCTTGCTCCTCGTTCGTTCAACAACAGTTACCATTTTATTTACATTGACATTTTAGCCATTTAGCAGACACCTTTATCCAAAGTGACTTACAACAAATACAATATAGCCTAGTAATAATAAAACAGTTACAGTAGTAGTGCAGTACATCAGGGTGTAGTGTAAGTAGCAGCATTAATGACTAATAATAATAACAATAGTAATACAATGTCAAGTGTATTATTATACAGCAGCAATAATTTACAGTAATATCACTATATTTAATAATCAAGTGTATTTCTGCTATTATGAGGAAGGTTACAGATAGTCAAGGACTAATACTGATGATTATAATAATAATAATAATAATAATAATAATAATAATAATAATAATAATGAAGCACTATAATATATGGATAGAAAACCTCTTGATTCAAATGTAGTATTGAGTCCTAGATGACCATAGAGGTTGTATTACAGTACTGTGGTGGTGCCTACCTGAGGACACTGGGCTGGCTATGGGTTCTGGTTGTCTCGGGTGGCAAATGTGGGTTTTCCAGTAATTTAAAGAGGCCTTCTCAGTGACTTGGAGGTCCACTGACCTGGCACGCAAGTTATGCTTGCCTGATTGGAGATGTTCTAAGGCCTGGTTGAAGATGAATTTATTAAGCATGGTTAAGCAACCTAGTATTATAGTACTATACTATTATGATAGCTGGACTTATACATATATTCAATATTATAACATATTCAAAATATCCAATACATTGGATAGGTTTATCATCAACATTAATACACTTTAAGCCCTATAGTGAGTTCATTTGTGCATGCACATTGGATTCGGCCCACTTTGCACATCAGCAGTACGTTGGTAACTTAAGCCGGTGTGTTTCATGTAGTTTATTGATCCATTGATGCAGCAGGCCTTACCTGTAACAGGGACGACAGGCGTAGTCCTGCAGTTAGCTCATGCAAAATATTTAATTCTGATATACATGATGTAGCCAGTTTTCCAGTTTGCAGATAATAATGGACATGTTTGAACGTGCATCCGTCTCTGTCGATGAACCAGGTGTGGTTGTGGTTGTGATCAGAGGAGCCGGTCTGGAACAGCAGGGAGTCCTGCAGGTGGGAGAGTCTCAGTCTGTCCAGCGGGATGGAGAAGAGACATCCGCCGACGTTGAAGGAACATAATGATGTCCCAGTAGCCATTAATCTATCGATCGATCTTCACTATCCTGAAACCCTGTTTAATAATGTCACTACGATTGTCCTTCCGCAGTTGATCAGACACACACACCTGCCGGTTGCTTGGTCACCACCAGCTGGCTAGCTAGCAGCACAATCACCGCAATCAAAGTTATCGATCAGTTATTAGATTAATCACACCTGCTGGTTTTCTCTTTCAAGCCGGCATTCACGCAAATGTTTAAAAACATGCACTATTTTAAAAACAGTTTAAAAAGATAAGTTAATATGAATGGATCGCTACATTCAAGGGTTACATTAAAAAGATGACGCCGTTTTAACGTGTTGTAGAACGCGCCGGCCGTTCAAGTGAAGCTCGTGCAGACTGAGGTCACCGCTGGAGCAGATTGAACAATGTCTCATCTTACCCACGTGTCTCCAGCACTCCCTTAATTAGACCCCTATACTTTCTTATATTTATTTGTTGTTTCTTTTTATTATTACTACTCGATCTGTTCAGTTTGTAAAGTGTCTTTGAGTGTCTAGGAAAGCGCTATATAAGGCTAATGTATTATTATTATTATTATTATTATCATTATCATAATAGGTGGGAGGCGGCTGTGGTGCAGGAGGTGTCCTTGGGCAAGACAATGAACCCCAAATTGCTCCCAATGAGCGGGTTCATTCATGCATGGTAGTTTACCGCCCTTGGTGTGTGAATGTGTGAAAGAGAGGTCATTGTAAAGCACTTTGGAATAAGGAGCTATATAAGTGGTCCATTTACCATTAATCGATTACTTAAACAAATTCATTTGTTGTAAGACACTTTGGGTAAAGGCATCTGCTAGTTTATTCTCCTTGAGTATGGAAGCTCTGAATTGCGTGAAAGGTTCTGTTTTCTGCAGTTGGCTCAGTACTACTGTTTTCTATGGTGGTGGGGTCCCTCTCTGTCAATGAAACCGTGAGTGGGGAAATGATTGTATGCCCGTTGAGTCAAAGGCAAGTTCAATGAGCCGAGCTCTACCGGCCCCACGTCCCCTAGGGGTTCAAAACGATGCTGCAGCCAGAGAAAGACTGCCTGGATATAGGCTGTCTTAATGTAGGTTATATCCAACTGCATTCATGACTGGTGTTTTGTTTGACAGTGGCCCCATGAGAATGTTGAGGTCAAAAACGCCACTGACTACCATCACTACCCCTTTTCCACCAACGAGAACATAGTTCTGGGCTGGTGCACAGTTACATTGTACCCATTAGCAGACGCTTTTATCCAAAGCAATTTACAATTAAGAGATTACAGGGACAGTTTACAGGGACAACATTTACAGCAATTACACTTACATTTTTGGCATTTAGCAGACGCCTTTATCCAAAGCGACTTACAACAAATACATTAATTAATATATGATATCAATCAACATCAATTAGTGTAGCACTACACCTCTAGGACCCTGAGGAGCAGGGGAGGGCATAAATAGGGGAGCACAAGGCTTCGGCCTGGCTTTGCACCGAGCCTGATTTGGGTGTTTGTTGAACAGATGAACAGCCTGAGCAGATACTACAACAAAAGGTATAATACCTGGAATTGTGATTTGAACATTTGCTATAACGCTGTATTTTAATCCATTGCTATTTTCTTCATTGAATGATGTTGTATTTAAATATAATGTATTTGTATACTCCACTACAGGAAGCTTGGGGTTTTCGTCAAGTCCTGTTTGAGTGTTGGACAGAGATCCTGGGCAGCTGTAAAACAAAAGGTATATATACAGCAGGAAGAAGCAACTAATTAATTTGCCAGTTTTCCCCACTTTTTTATTTTTGCACCCCAATTATTATCTAAAGTTATCTTGGTTGTTATTAAGGACCTGGCAAGCATCATTATTTGGTCAGGACAGGACAGGGTGAGGCAGGCTTATTGGTCTCTGTAGGTTTTGGGGCCTTTGTGTGCTGTTTTGTGTACGTTAAGTGTTATTGTGGTTTTGATGTGATGCATCCTAAGTTTGATTAGTTTTCCTCTTATTATTTAAATTTGTATTATTTGTTTGTGGTGTTGGTTGCATGGTTGCATGCCCTAGTCGGTCTTGGATCCCTTCACCTGTTTTACCCCTGGCTTGTCCTAGTTTTCCTCCATGCCCCCCATTAAGCCCTATTTAATATTTTCTTTGATTTATTTAACATTACTGTGCCCTTCCTGTGTTAACATTAGGTACTGTGCCAAATAAAGTATGATTATCTTTTTCTACATCCGCCTGTGGTCCTATTTACTATTATGTAATACCTATTTACCTGTTTGGGGATCCCACACTCCTACATGTGAGGGTGGTGTTCAGGCATAATAACTTATTACACACACATTACATGGTAATAACAAGGAAATAAGCTACCATCGGTAATTGTACATGGTAACAACAATGGAGTAAGCTACCATCAGTAATTCCCATTTAGGCCACATTAATCATATATATTAGGCTACACCACGGTGTATGTTCATGTCCCACAAGGCTACACCACCGTGTTACACCGTGAATTGTAACCTTTAGTTGAAGTGATGCAGTATTTAAAATGTTATGATGGACTTATGGACTGAGAATTTATATAATATAATTAGATATATAAGATTTTATAATATATATTAAGAGTTCACTGTATGAAACATTGCTGTTTTACCCAGAGAGAAAAACATTTTAGCTAAAGTATAATGGACCAAGAGACTAAGACAAATTGTGATTGTGTTGCTCAGTGTGTCGGTGTGGCTGGGTCCTCTGGTCCGGTTCTGCTTGGTGCCTCTGTGGTTCTCCTGACTCTCCTGTTGAGCCTGCGGTCAGGTCCAGCCGGCCCAGGAGTGACTTATTATTGGACACCAACGACCTGTGAAACAACAACTGTTGTTATACATACATTATCCATTCTTATCAATTGAACACAATTAAAAATCAGAATCAGAATTGCTTTTATTACATCTATGTACTGATACAAGGAGTAAAATTTACTTGGGTACAGGTTCAATTAGGCATTGGCGTTGCAGTAGAAATACAAAAAATCCATAATATAATAAGCAAGATATAAACAATAATCAAAGAATAGGCAGGATAAACAATAATCAATAATATAATAAGCACGATATAAACAATCATCAATAATAGAATAAGCAGGATATAAACAATAATCCAAGAATAAGCAGGATATAATCAATAAAGAATAAGCAGGATATAGGCAACAATCAACAATAGCTGTGTATACAATAGAGTCAGAGCGTCAATAGCAGAATAGGTGATGGCAGCAGAATGCGAGTCAGCACTTCACTTGATCACTTTGTTAACCTGAGTGTATTCAGTTTGACAGCAGCTGTAAGCCTGACTGGCGGCCTTTGAGAGTAACAGTGAGTGGTCGGTTGTCGAACTATGAGGTTTTGTAAACCTGTTCACCTGTTGTTGTCCCGCAGAAGCTCTAAGGTCAGCTCCAGGTGTCTGAGGTGTGTCTCCTGCTCCTGCAGAGCCTTCACCTGTCTCTGTACACACCCCCTGCCCCGCTGCCTGTCACCTGCATCACACACACACACACACACACACACACACACACACACACACACACACACACACACACACACATTTACTAGTCAAAGCAGGAAAATGTGATCTATGCTTAGGCCAAGGGCCATTGGCAGTTGTTGTGCTAGAAGAAGGTTCTAGCGTAAAAAAAAAAAAAAGATGACAGGAGAAACAGTGCGGGGGGTAGTAGATGTCTCAGGAGAAACAGTACACACACACACACACACACACACACAGACACACACACACACACACACACACACACAATTACAAATCCATGTACCACTTTCAGGCCAACTCACAATTGGCCCCAGCTGCAGCAGAGGGCTGCTGTTTGAGGCTGCTCAGTCTCAGACTGTAGTTTTCCTTCAGCACCGTGACAAGCCTCTTCTTGAGCGATTCCTGCAGAACACATTTAAGTATGCATGAATGAAGACCATCCATGAATGATTCAACCCTGTTATATAATATATATATATATATATATATATGTCCAATAAGAACTAATTCTTTTTTGCATTGGCGGCCTGGCAAAAGACAAAAGCCTCTTGGGGGGAGGGGCTGAAAAGAAATCAGGTTAAAAACAAAGAACACACGACAGACAGCGGCACACGGCATTTCCAGCACAGTTAAAAGATAGAAACATACAGACATCTCCAACACCTCATCCACTTACAGTCACAGAATCAGTTACAAGTTAAAAGGACAGCGGCACAACATTTAGCACAACAAAAGCAACTAACAAAATAAAAAATGTGCATACATATAGTATGCAAATTTGTTTATTGAAGATTTTCCTTTTTATACAGAAGTACATCAAGATACAATTTAAACGTGCGATTCACCCCCAAACCCCCCTACTCATCCTGGTCTGATGTTTAAGTATTCACCAGTTGGGGGCGCTTGGTGGCGTAGCACACTAAGGCGTCAGCCAATTTCATCGCAAGGTCCCCAGTTCAATTCCGTCCGTCGACCTATACTGCATGTCGTCCCTCCTCTCTCTCTCACCCTTCCTGCCAATCTCTACTGTCTCTACCCCAAAAACAGCAGAAATGCCCTAACATATTTTTACCACTAGGACAGCCATGCCTATTTCACCTACTCTTAGCGCCACCTCGGGGTTCAAAAAACCATAGTCTTAAGAATGAAAAGCTCCTACTTACACACAAAGACCACTAGTTGGCGCATCTTGTAAATTAGTCTGCCTCCTACACAGAAAAACTGCAAAATAGCTTTATACTAGCTTATCCTGATTTTGAAAATGTATGGATACTGGGTGGTAGAATGCACATATCTAGGAAAAGTCATGAAAGGAGGGTCCTGAAATTTGATCAAGTGCAAAGGTATCATTATTTTATTTTTTTACTCACTTGGTCAAGTGACCCCACCCATGGCTGTTCTAGTGTTAAAGTATTCACCCACGGCTGTTCTAGTGTTAAAGTATTCACCCATGGCTGTTCTAGTGTTAAAGTATTCACCCATGGCTGTTCTAGTGTTAAAGTATTCACCCAGGGCTGTTCTAGTGTTAAAGTATTCACCCAGGGCTGTTCTAGTGTTAAAGTATTCACCCACGGCTGTTCTAGTGTTAAAGTATTCACCTAGGGCTGTTCTAGTGTTAAAGTATTCACCCACGGCTGTTCTAGTGTTAAAGTATTCAGCCACGGCTGTTCTAGTGTTAAAGTATTCACCCTCGGCTGTTCTAGTGTTAAAGGATTCACCCAGGGCTGTTCTAGTGTTAAAGGATTCACCAGTTGCTGTTGCGTCAGGGCCAACTTCCTCCTGAGGTGGCCCAGGTCGCTGCAGCGTAGAGTGACATCAGCGTCGCTCTCAATCTCGTCTTCTCCTCCACTCTGTCCCCCCCTCCATCCCTCCCCCCCTCTAGGGCAGCAGACAGGGGGGGGTGGTACCAGAGCAGACAGGAGGTCATAGGCCCGGCCTGCAGATGACAGTTAGCTAGGATGAGTTAGTTACACACTAACTCCCTGGAGAAAGAAGTTGTCCCATTATTTTTATGTTTTACAGCAACAGGCCGTTTTGCTTAGCAGTGATGATAAGGGTATGGTGATGCCGGGGAGGGGGGGGGGAGGATTTCTCAGTAGTCTAAATTGGCTTCCATCTCCTGCTCTTGACATTAAGGAACTTGGCAGAAAAAACGATACAGTAGGGATCCAACCACAATATTGTTTTCACTTAGTCTGTCAGAACAGCAGAGATCAAGGAGGGGACACCACTTTAGAAAATTGAGATTGAGCACTCTACTTTGTAATAAAACGTCTCTCTCAGGAGAGAAGTAGCACCGCTCCTCTGTCCTGATGGTGATCCAGTTACCCAGGAAGCTGGTGTTGGTGTGCAGGGAGCGCGTGCCGCTCCAGTGCTGGTCCACCAGGTCCAGCAGGCCTCCCAGGGTGGAGGACAGCTCAGACACCCCAGGCTGGGGTGATGAGGGGGTCCTGGCCACGGAGCGGACGTCACCACCACCACCCCCGTGTCTGGAGCTCTGATGAGACCAAACACAGAGATGACGAATAGTCGAATTAGTCAGTTTAATAAATCAGTTTGTCAAACTCGGTGCTGATTTATAAGAGTTCTGTCTGTAAACCAATAAGAAGACATCGTCCGAGACACAGGAAAGTGGTTCTCTCTTTGTCAGTGTTAAATTTATCATAAAGTAGGCCACCCTGTCTCTTTTGTCTCCAAAACCCTAAATGTTGTGTGTTTTCAACGCCAGCACTTCAGGGTAATGAAACTGTCATGTGCACGTCGGCTGTCCTCAGATAAGACGGTGTTCCCACTCCTCTCATGTTACTCACACTCCCTCAACCAACAACCCCTCAAGAGCTGCTCAAGGCTCAGATACTCCCCCCCCCCCCCCAAAAAAAACGGCACATGGAATTTCCCCTGCCAATCAAAACGGTAACCCGATATTTTCACAGCTAATTTCTCCTCTTTGTTAATAAGCAGCTAGATAAGAGAGGCCACCTCAGACGACTGGGGTGTCATTTTACCTAATGTTCTCTTCTCTTGATTGAAATGAGCCTCTGAAAATGTCAACAGACCGCAGGCCAATGTCGATGATGACTTTATTACATTTTTGCCTCGACGGTTGCCACGGGGGATGCGATAACACTTCTAAAATACACAGAGACCAGTTTGTCCTGTAACACGAGGATACATAACCAAATGTGCATTATTAGACCGATAAACAAGGATACTAGGAAACTAGGATAGAATAATAATCATTACTGAATACAGGCACTAGATGGGCAGACGTTGACCATGAATAACCCACAACGTACAATGATGACCATATCTATAGGGATATGGGGCGGCTGTGGCGCAGGAGGTAGAGTCGCCGTCTAATAATCACAAGGTTGGCAGATCAGCGGTTCGAGCCCCGGCTGGCCACATGTCTAAGTGTTCTTGGGCAAGACACTGAACCTCAAGATTGCTCCCAGTGAGCGGGCCGGCGCCTTGCATGGCAGCTTGCCGCCATTGGTGTGTGTGAATGGGTGAATGAGAGGCTGTTGTAAAGCGCTTTGGAGCAGCAAAAAACGCGCTATATAAGTGCAGTCCATTTACCATTTACAGGGGAAGATAGGATGGACAGCCTGTATTATTGTATGAGAAGATTGTGCATTATGTTCAATGTAAACATGTACATGTTGACATGTGTGGTGTTAATAGAGTGGTACGTGGTCCTCTGTGGCTCAGTTGGTAGAACGTGGTGCTAACAACGCTTAGGTTGTGGGTTCAATTCCCGCTGGGACCACATGTACTGTCAAATGTATAATGTTACGGTACATAATAATAAATAATAATAATACATTTTATTTATAATACGTGGTAATACGGTACATGTGGGAAAACTAGGATTAGGGTTAGGTGCTACGTCCACTTGGTACATGCTGGCATGTCTAACCCTACCCCTAACCCTAATCCTACCCCTAATCCTAACCCTAACCTTAACCGTAGCACCCTAGCACCTAACCCTAGTTTTCCCACATGTACCGTTTTCCCACATGTACCGTAACATATACACTCACTACAATGTAAGTCGCTTTGGATAAAAGCGTCAGCTAAACGATAAATGGACGGCACTTATATAGCGCCTTTATCCAAAGCGCTATATAACGGCCTCTCATTCACCCATTCACACACACATTCACACACACATTCACACACCAATGTCGGCAAGCTACCATGCAAGGCGCCGGCCTGCTCACTGGGAGCAATTTGGCATAAATGGCATGTGTTGTTATTATATATTATATTATGTGGTTCTGGTTTGCAGGTCAGACCCAGGGGGAGTGGAGGAGAGGCGGGGGGACCGACCTGCCCCAACCCTGTGGTGTTGCCTGGGCTGGGGGCAAAAGGAGCAGCCAGACTGGCCTGGTCCATGGTCTGTCTCTGTGGAGATCCTCCACGTCCGGGCCTGGAGGCCGGCTGCAGCCTGGGGCTCCAGTGATCCAGGAGCCCGTCCATGGAGACACTCCGGCGGGTAGAGGACAGACGCCGGAGGGGGGCGACCTCGTCTGACAGGTGAGTGGCAACATACAGATCTAGACGGGAGGGGGAAATGGATGAGTCATACACCTATATCTGACAGAGGGAATGCTGTTTTGTTTAAAGATTAAATATACTGTTGATTTGGGTGTGGAATGATAGAACTTTCTCACGTGATGTTCCGTTTCCTTGTGCAATTCCGCCCTCTAGTGGTTAAAACGAAACATGACAAGAATTGCTGAAAGAGACCGGAGCTGTTCCAAGTAATATGCTGCATTCATTGACTCACCTGAAGTCAGCTCCAGCAGTCTGTTAGTCCTTGCCACCAGGTCTGTCTCTCTGTGTGGATCTGAAGCCAGGAGTAGTGGAGGAGTCAAGCTGGCCGCGGTGGAGGGCCAGCGGGCAGGGCTGGACTCAGAGTCCCAGGCTTTTGGGGCCTGTAGCTGGGCCTGGGGGAGCGGGTCTGCACCTGGATGGGGGGTCGGTCCCTGTGCAGCAGGTCTGTCTGGGTCATTTGAGTCCATAACAGAGGTGTAGTCGCTGGAGTAGTCTGAGGCGAAGGTGACCCTCCCCTTGTCTCTGGTTGGGGGGCACCCAGAGCGCAGGGAAGAGCGTGAGGGTGAGGGTAGGGGTGAGGGTAGGGGTGAGGGTGAGGGTGAGGGTGAGGGTGAGAGGAGGGGCCTGGACTCTGTAACACAGCAGGAACAGCTCTCTGAGACCTGAAGATGGCTTGCTCAAAATGATTAGTAAAATATTTGCAAACCGAATAGGAACAATTGTGATACGATTGCTGTGTGTGTTCTCATTGTTTGTTTGGAACTAGACTTTCCAGTTCTGACATAAAAGTGTTGATTTAGTTGTGTCCGTCATGCCCTTACCCTCCCCCAAGCTGCCACTCTTCATCTTGGCTGGATGTCTGACTTCCTGTATAGCAATAATAATAATAATAATAATAATAATAATAATAATAATAATAATAATACATGTTATTTATATAGCACATTTTTAAAACAATGTTCCAAATGCTTTACAAATAGATAAAACAAAGTTATGCACATTAAAAACAAGAGCATCATTAGAAACAATAAAACGCAGACACATTAAAAAGTACAAGTGCAGCATAAAGAACTAAACTAAAAGTATAAAACACAGTAAAACACAACACATAAAAAAATGAATAAGAGCAGACTCACTTTAAGGCATAAAACCCCACCCATAAAAAAGAGTTTTAAGAAGAAGAGATTTAAAACGATACAGAAATGGAAGTGAAGATAAGAGTATGCTTACACACTACACTGGTCAGCACAAGTACCAGAGCCATGCCTCATGTAGACATTACGATCGCCATGCTGCATAAAACCATAGGATTCATTCATTGGATTGGATTGTAAGTTATTGAGTCTGGACGCTTGACTCAGTGATCCATAAACCAGTGAATTAATAATAAGCATATGAATTAATGTGCTTGATACGATCAGCAGCACACTGCATCATAACCCAAGTCGACGGCCAAGTCAAGCATCTTGTATTTCTGAAGCTGTAATACGTGGATATAAAATGCCATAGGATTACTTGCCCGTGAAATTGAATGCCTGCCTGCCTTGACTCTGCGTGTACGTCATCAACCAGATCAGACTACATTCATAGTGATGCTTTATGAAGATGTATCTCTCTGTGTTAACCCTTTAACGGTCAGTTAATTTGTGTGTGTTTGTGTGCCATGCACGTGTCTGACCCTGTCTCTGCATGAACGTGTGGTGGAAGAGAGGAGAGCAGAGGACGGCAGAGGGAGAGAGAGTAAGGAGAGAGAGAGACAGAGAGAGAGAGAGAGAGAGAGAGAGAGAGAGAGAGAGAGAGAGAGAGGGAGAGAGAGAGACAGAGACAGAGAGAGAGAGACAGAGAGAGAGAGAGAGAGAGAGATGGAGAGAGTAAGGAGAGAGAGAGACACAGAGAGAGAGAGAGAGAGAGACAGAGAGAGAGAGACAGAGACAGAGAGAGAGAGAGAGAGAGAGAGGGACGGACGGACGGACGGACGGACGGAAAGACAGATGGAAAGACAGACGGAAAGACAGACAGACAGACAGACGGAAAGACTTGAGGGAGGTAGAGAGACATGTAAAGAGAGACACAGAGAGATGGACAGAGTTGAGGGAGGTAGAGAGACATGTAAAGAGAGACAGAGAGAGGGAGGTAGAGAGACATGTAAAGAGAGACAGAGAGATAGACAGAGTTGAGGGAGGTAGACATGTAAAGAGAGACAGAGAGAGGGAGGTAGAGATAAAGAGAGGTAAAGAGAGACACAGAGAGAGATGGACAGAGTTGAGGGAGGTAGAGAGACATGTAAAGAGAGAGACACAGATTATGTTCCAGTATGTGTGTGGTCATCACTGCCTACCTGGAGGCCTGCCAAACTGTAAATTGATACATTCCAACATCACGATGAATCACTTTATTGTTTTGCTACGACTTGACACTTCTATTCATCCCGTTGGTATTTGACACTTCAGATACACAGTCCCTCACCTGCTGAAACACAAGTCTGATGTCTCCTGATGTCTCCCTTTCTCTCCGGGTCGCCTACAGCTCTCCTCCCACTCAGACGCCACACTAATTCTCATACCGGGCCGCCCCCCAGAACCTGTCAAGTTGAGGAGAGAGAACCGGGCCACCCCCAGAACCTGTCAAGTTGAGGAGAGAGAGAACACTTGCGGTATAGCCACAGGGGAAAGTTAGAGATCTTTACAACATAGCCTACAGGTGGCTGGATCTCCCTTCTTCGCAATGCAAAGTGCATTCCTGGTAGTCATGGACACGGCTTGTCTCCAAGTCAAACACTCACACACAGGTGAGGAGGGTGGTAAGAGCTTGGGAAAGGAGCTGAGCCCGATTCAGTTGTGGTAACAATGGTAAAAAACAAACTTTGGGGAAGTCTTCGATGGACAGAAGGACGGCGATACGTCTGAGGACGTCTGTCAGGGGTTGTATTGAAACACCATCTTGCGTATGTAGTAGGAGA
>NC_137679.1:39321008-39333508 GCF_963989245.1 Nansenia antarctica | reverse complement strand
TCTTCCTTTAGTGTTTTTCATTGTACTTATCAGTGCAATTACTGTGAGTTTTTCCAAAAGTGCAGAGTGTGAATTATACAATGACAATCTTTTTCTCCAGGCGTAAAGGGAACACAGTACAGTGCAGACGTGTGCTTCAGTCAGCTGACTTTTTGAAAAGTCCTGGCATAATTAGTTGAGAACAGTAGGGTGTGATTGTTGTGCATCCCGTCAGTTTTTGAAAGTAGATATTTGCCTAAATATCTGATGTGACGGCAGAGGCCCTACATCTTTAAGTGCAGACTCCTTTCTAACTCACCTCTTTTATTGATGATAATAATATTAATAATAATAATAATAATAATAATAATACATGACATTTAGCTGTCACTTTTATCCAAAGCGTCTTAAATGAATACAACAGCAAATACAAGTAAAACTCACCATCCCCCTGACGATCCTCCTCAGTATGAAGCTGCATGAACACAGAACATACAGGCTGCTGCATTATCACTAATTCTTAAGTTTCAACTTACTTTTTTCCCACAAGACTAGTATCAAAAATGCAAGACTGGTTATAGCCAGCTCACCAAAGGCGACATTATAAAGTAATAAGAAGTTGGACTCAGCCAAAATAACCAAGTTATGAATATGAATTAGCTTGTTGCTAGCTAGCTGGCTACATGCAGCTAACAGGTTGCTATGACTACTTTGCTAGCTCGCTAACTGGCTAGCCATCTACAAGCTAGCTAGCTTCAGTTCTTGACTCTAGACATCCAATATATATCAGACAGAGAATATTACACACAGTGTTACACTGCCATAGAGTCAACATGTATGTGTATCGCCAACCTTATATTGAAGGAATTCATATGTTCGGTCACCGTGTCTAGTTAGCCTGGGAACCAGGGTTGCCAGATGGGATTGACAATTTACAGCCTAACCACAGTCTAAAAACCGCTAAATCCACCAAAAACCACAAGCCCAAAACATATATTATAATTGTCAGAAAACCGCTAATTACTATTGGGCAGGTCCTCCCCCTAAACTGTATGTCTGACGTTGCCAATGATGTTTTCTGGCCCAGTGTGATCAAAAGTAGCCCATTCGGCGGGAACAAGCCCCATCTGGCCACCCTGCAGATAGATGAGACGTTCAACTAACTTCAAGGTGAAGAATGGTATGGTCCACTTTAGGGGTGTCTGAAATCCTATTACAAGATGTATCCTATTCTGATATGATTGTGTCAATGCAATATTTATATGATATATTCACAGTATTCTATTGCAATGTGGCAACAGTCTTTATACGGTATGTACCATAACATTACAACCTGTTTTGGGACAAAAAACACCCCTACATTTTAAAAAAGGAGAAAAAAGAAACAATTTCTACACAACTGTATACATTTGAATATGTAATAACATGAGGCCAAACAGATATAAACACTATTTTGATGGTAGTGTTTTAAAATGTAGCACACCAGTGTTTGATTGACGCTCTGGGAGAGATAGTCAAATGATAGCTGTGTGTATCGTTTTGGTGGAAAGAATCAGTTTTGAGAAGAGGTTTTGAGGTTAACACTTTTCAGTTTTGTAAGAGTTTGGAGAAATTGAGCTATAGTTTTAGGGAACGTGTTTAAACAATTTTGGAAAAACTGGAATCAAACAATTCTGTCTGATGTCTTTCATTCAATGCCCACTGCATACAGCTCTGTTTATTCGTCACTGACAGTAGTCCCGTCTGCACTGAAATAAAACAGACTAAACCAGCACAAGCTGTGCTAACAAATCCCTAGAACACACACACACACACACACACACACACACACACACACACACACACACTCACTCACACACACACACCTACACACACACACACACACACACACACACACACACACACACCTAGACACACACACACCTACACACCTACACACATACACACACACACACACACACACACACTCACACTCACACACACACACACACACACACACACACACACACACACACACACACACACTAGCTAGCAGTGATCTAATTTGCGGCTTTGGCGAGGACACCGAGAGCGAGCAGGCCCAGTTGTGACACACACAAGCAATGTTTCTTCTGTCTTGACTTGAGTCTTTTTTTGATGATTGATTCTTTTTTTTCTTTTTTTTGTTAGTCATTTAGTAAGTTATTTTTTCTGAGTGGGGCAGTCCCACTCAAATTTGTCTTTTTTTATTGCGATAAAGACAGTAGAGAATTGACAGGAAGGATGGGTGAGAGAGAGAGAGAAGGTATGACATGCAGGATATGTCCGCGACATGGTCGACGCTTAGTGCGTTGACTTTCTAACTAATAGGACACAAAGAGGGTAGGAGGGAAAATGGGATTCTATCTGACCATGTTTGTTCATCAACTGAACTTTGAAGCCGTGTGCAAAAAGAGGCAGCAGCATTTGTGGTACTGTATATTTTTACACACACACATAGACCTGTGTATATGTGGTATATTTTTACACACACATAGACCTGTATAATTCTATAAGGATTCTACTAACAAGAGGGGGTTATGAATTAGCATTTCATTGTCCTAAACCACATGGTCACAGTTGGCCAATTTCATTGTCCTCACATGGTCAAGATGGCCTCCCTCCCTCTGACCTGAATGATACTGTCTGTAACCTAACCCCCTTTCACACCTTGACCATCTAATGTGATGGGACTGTCTAGGTGCCCTGTCATAGACTTATATTAGCATTGGGGGTATACATTTGTGAGCTAAAGAAAGCTCTCTCTCTTTCCCAGCGGCTCTTTCCCACGGCCGACCTTCTATGACTAATGCTATAAGATGTATGTAACCTTTGTTTAAATAAATAGTCTGTAACTCAGAAGTTTTACTTCTATTCCTACCGAATTCTTAAAGTAAATATCCTACACGTTTGCTTTGTTTGAGGAAACTGTCCTATTTCCACATTGATAAAACCATGATGAGCTTATTCTACCGTGCTTTTATTGAATAGATTTGATCTTCTTTTTTTATGTCATGGTTAGAATGGAAACTCTCGGACTCAAATTTTACAAAATGGTCTAGTAGGCTGATTGGTGAGTCTCAGGTTAACGCAGCTTGCCTGTACACCAGACAGTTACAACGGATAACTGGCCTGATTTTAAATACAGATACAGATACAGAATACTTTATCTATCCCCGAAGGGCAATGCAGTTTCCACAGTTCATGGCCACAAACACAATGCACGATCACACAACAAAACACTCATCACTGGAGCTCAGCACCCAGTCCACGGTTCACAAGTGCAAGTCCAACAGTTCAAGTTTAAGAACAGTTCAAGAGATACATAAAAAGTGCATACGTTTACAGTTCAGGTTTAAGAACAGATTCAAATGACGACTCCCAACCCTTTGCACGGTGAATTTCAGCTTTTTCCTTCTTGGCGAAGGTTTATAGTTCCGAAGTGCAGAACAAAGTGGTATAAAAAAACAACTTTGTTCCAGCAGCCATCACTCAGATAAACAAGTCATAGCAACATTGCACAGATTATTTAATTATTATATAAATATATAAACTAATCTCTTTTAATCTTCTTTTTAGTCTTGTTTTTAGTTAGAATTGGAACATCGGGTACTTTTTATTTATGTTTGTCTATGGCCTATGTTGTTTCAAAAACATTTGTGTCAACATGGATGACTCATTTACTGCAAAACAAATCGAACAAATCTATCAACGGCTACGAATAAAGTAACCTGGACTTCATCTATCGGCTTGTAGAGGCTGAGGTTTGTAGAGGCTGGGGTTGTAGAGGCTAGGGTTTATAGAGGCTGGGGTATGTAGAGGCTGGGGTTGTAGAGACTGGTGTTGTAGAGGCTGGGCTTGTAGAGGCTGGGCTTGTAGAGGCTGGGGTTGTAGAGGCTGGAGCTGTAGAGGCTGGGGTTTGTAGAGGCTGGGCTTGTAGAGGCTGGGCTTGTAGAGGCTGGGGTTGTAGAGGCTGGTGTTGTAGAGGCTGGGGCTTGTAGAGGCTGGGCTTGTAGAGGCTGGGCTTGTAGAGGCTGGGGTTGTAGAGGCTGGTGTTGTAGAGGCTGGGGCTTGTAGAGGCTGGGCTTGTAGAGGCTGGGGTTGTAGAGGCTGGTGTTGTAGAGGCTGGGGCTTGTAGAGGCTAGGCTTGTAGAGGCTGGGGTTTGTAGAGGCTGGGGTTTGTAGAGGCTGGAGTTATAGAGGCTAGGCTTGTAGAGGCTGGGGTTTGTAGAGGCTAGGCTTGTAGAGGCTGGGGTTGCAGAGGCTGGGCTTGTAGAAGCTGGGGTTTATAGAGGCTGGAGTTTATAGAGGCTAGGCTTGTAGAGGCTGGGGTTGCAGAGGCTAGGCTTGTAGAGGCTGGGGTTGCAGAGGCTGGGCTTGTAGAGCCTAGGGTTTATAGAGACTGGGGTTTGTAGAGGCTGGAGTTGTAGAGGCTGGAGTTTATAGGGGCTTGGGTTTATAGAGGCTAGGCTTGTAGAGGCTAGGGTTGCAGAGGCTAGGCTTGTAGAGGCTGGGGTTGCAGAGGCTGGGCTTGTAGAAGCTGGTGTTGTAGAGGCTGGGCTTGTAGAGGCTGGGATTGCAGAGGCTGGGCTTGTAGAAGCTGGTGTTGTAGAGGCTGGGCTTGTAGAGGCTGGGATTGCAGAGGCTGGGCTTGTAGAAGCTGGTGTTGTAGAGGCTGGGGCTTGTAGAGGCTGGGGTTGTAGCAGCTGGGTTCTGTAGAGGCTGGGATTTATAGAGGCTAGGCTTGTAGAGGCTGGGCTTGTAGAGGCTGGGGCTTGTAGACACTGGGGTTTATTTCGGGACACGTTTTCTCAGCCCTGACCTAAACGGCTAGATCAAAACAACAACAATAGCCGTTGTGAAGAGACAGATGTTAGATAGCTAATTCACACCAGACGCCACCATCTTCATTCTGTGTGGTATGCTAGTAGTGTGTCCCCCTATTGGGACACGACCCCTATATGTCATAATCAGGAGAATCCTCCCATAGTCTCAGATCAGCCATCAGATCTCCCATAGAGATCCATTCATGCACTACTGACTATACTGCGGGCTACCTGGCTTACAGAACGAAACACCTTGTCTTCCCGCAACCCCTGTTGTCAACACAGGGACGCATAAACAGCCAGGAACCCCCTCCCTCCGTGTCGGCTGCATCCTGCATGACTGCGCTGCTGCAGAGGGAGGGAGGGAGGGAGGGAGGGGGGAGCATTTGAAGCGTGGAGCTGCTGCCGTGGTGGCGCTGCCGTGGGAGGGTGAGATGTGGGAGAAGACTCTTATGTCATCAGAACCAGTCGGGGCTGGGCTCCTTGCGGCCTGTAGGCAGGTGATTAATCCGTCTGATTTATTACTAGGAGGAACCGCAGCAACCAACCAGCCCTCCAGCCCTCCTATGCCTTATGCCTCAGCCCTGGTTCCCAGCCACAGCTGCTGCCCTAGCTTCAATCCTCCAGCCCCAGCCCTAGTCCCAGCCCTAGTCCCAGCCCTAGCTTCAAGCCTCCAGCCCCAGCCCCAGCCCCAGCCCCAGCCCTAGTCCCAGCCCTAGCTTCAAGCCTCCAGCCCCAGCCCCAGCCCCAGCCCTAGTCCCAGCCCTAGCTTCAATCCTCCAGCCCCTGCCCTAATCCTAGACCCAGCCCCAGCCCTAGTCCCAGCCCCAGCCCCAGCCTCAGCCCCTGCCCCTTTCTCAGTCTCAACCCCCCAGTCCCAGCCCCAGGCCCAGGCCCAGCCCCTGCCCCTGCCCCCCTGCCCTAGCCCTAGTCCCAGCCCCAGTCCCAGCCCCAGCCCTAGTCCCAGCCCCAGTCCCAGCCCCAGCCCTAGTCCCAGCCCCAGTCCCAGCCCCTGCCCCTGCCCTATTCTCAACCCCCATCCCCAGCCCTAATCCTAGTCCAAGCCCCAGCCCCAGCCCCAGCCCCAGTCCCAGTCACAGCCCCAGCCTCAACCCCCCAGCCCCAGCCCCAGCCCCTGCCCCAGCTCACAGCCCCCAGTCTCAACCCTCTCTGACCCCCAACCCCAGCCCCTGCCCCAGTCTCACCCCCCCAGCTCACAGCTCACAGACCCCTGCCCCAGCCTCAGCCTCAACCCCAGCAGCCCCAACACAAGCCCCAGCCTCAGCCCCTGATCCAGCCCCAACCCCCCCAACCCCCCAACCCTAACCCTCCAGCCCCTGCCCTTGCCTGAGAAGGCTTCACTGAGTTCACAGGAGCACATGTGAATTCCCTGCCTGTCGTGCCATTCATCACCCTGTGACGATGCGAGCGCCACGGCAACAAAGGTTGGGCTGAGAGAGGCAGAGAGAGAGAGAGAGAGAGAGAGAGAGAGAGAGAGAGAGAGAGAGAGTGGACTGCCTGGTTGGGGCGAGATATGTTTTTGATTAGAGCTTCCAAGGAGATGTCCCAAACAAGCGTTGCCATGAACGTGTGTGTTTGGTTACAAACACAGAAGGCAGCTAGAGGGAGGGAGGGAGAGGGGGGAGGGACGGAGAGAGGGGGGTGGAAAAGAGAGTATGTGTGTGAGAGAGGGAGAGAACAGAGAGAGAGAGAGAGAGAGAGAGAGTGTGTGTGTGTGTGTGACAGAAGAGGGGGAGGGAGAAAAAGAGAGAGAGAGAGAGAAAGAGGGAGCGAGAGAGAGAGAGAGAGAGAGAGAGAGAGAGAGAGAGAGAGAGAGAGAGAGAGGACTGCCGGAGCCAGGTGCTGAAGTGTTATTTTGTGTACGCTTTGGCTGCCATGACAACAAGGGACCCGCGTCTGCTTCCTGTTCCCGGCGGTGGTGGGGAGGGAGGATGTGTGGCTGCACACACACACACACACACACACACACACACACACACACACACACACACACACACATTGATACACACACACACACACACACAGGCAGGCACACACACACACAGGCAGGCAGGCAGGCACACACACACACACACATGCCCAACACTGGCTGCCCTCAGATCCTCATTCCTCTAGTGATTGAGAGCTTGGTCAACTCCTCTCATGAGTAATCCTCCCTCTTTAAAAAGAGTATGGTGGTAATGGCACAGCCCTCCTTCCCTGTGTACAGTTGCCCTCAGGCAAGGACAGGGAGGGGGGGCGGGAGGCGGGGGGGAGGGGGGGGGGGGAGGGGGGTAGCCAGCTCCAGATGTGCCAGACCTGTGTGAAAATGTCACTTTGACGAGGAGGCAATGAGGCAAGGCAGTGTGAATGGGACGCATAAATATTACTACCAGATTCCACTGCAGTAACCCAAGCCCCCCCCCCCCCCCCACCACCAACCCAGGGCTCTCTCTGCTCTCTGCTCCCCCCCCCCCCCCCACCACCAACCCAGGGCTCTCTCTGCTCTCTGCTCCCCCCCCCCCCACCACCAACCCAGGGCTCTCTCTGCCCTCTGCTCCCCCCCCCCCCCCACCAACCCAGGGCTCTCTCTCTGCTCTCTGCTCTCCCCCCCCCCACCACCAACCCAGGACTCTCTCTGCTCTCTGCCCTCCCTCCCCCCACCACCACCGACCGAACCACCCATCTCACGCAGCCTATAAACTGGCCCTGGACTCGAGGACTATAACACACATCCAAGAAGCTTTATAGGCCTCTAAATGTCACGCTGACCGGGAGGGGAGCACGGAGCTGGAAACAGCAGGGCAGGCAGGCTGGACAGGGAGGGCCTGGAGGAGAGCGTGCCCGCCCGCCCGCCCTTGGCCTGCAGTGAAGTGGAGTTCCAGCGGGACGTTGGGTAGTTTGGATGTCTGGGTGGGCGTCCTCCGCCCCAGGGGGAGGGGAATTGAATGTGTCTGTTTTGCAGGTTTATAGCGACCTGTTTATTGGTGGGAAGTAGCTTGATAACTAAACTGAACTAACTGGCCGATGTTTACAATACTACCTCTGCACATGCTGTATATTGCATAGTTAGTTACCTATCACTACTATAACCATTCTTGTTCTATTCATATCATGCCCTTCAATATCACTATTTGCACTTTTGGTTGGATGCTAAACTGCATTTCATTGTATAGTAGCTACTTGTACTCTGCGATGACAATAAAGTTGAATCCAATCTACTCTAAGCTAATCAGGACACTGTTCTCCATGAGAATTATAGCCTATATTATTATAATTATGATAATGATTAGCTTATAGGTGCTTTAATGAGGTGTCAAATGGAAGCAGGGATCACACGACATAAAGAGACACATTTTAATTATTTATCATTCAAATATAACAGTCACTTTCAATGCAGTCATTTTCCAGTTTCTGCACCACCGAAAACACGATTACAATGTAACAAACAACCAAATAATAGAAACAGATAGATACAGGTGTTTCGAAACAGCGGGCGAGCATTAGGAAACGTTTTGGAATGGCACTAGGACGATCTCGAAAACAAAAAAGCTAGTCCTTAAATGCAGACAAAACAATACGTTGTTTTTGTGGAAATTTGATGATGAGAGATGAATTATACTGTAAGAAACTGAACTCAAAAGCAGAGGGCATTTTTGTGGTAGATGTCTATGAAACTCATAGTCTAAAAAAACTCACTCACTATAATTTCAGGTCATATTCATTTCGGTGGTTTTTTTAATACGTTTACCTTACAGAGGATTTTGCAATTCAGGAGAAACTCTTGCATAATAATGTCACAGTGCAACTTAATATGTAAGACAAAGAAAGATTATGCGATTTTATAGTCATATGTACATTGAACAGGGTCAGCAAGGATGTAAACACGTCCTTTTACCAGGGATGATGCTTAAGGAGATTACAGTAACCTCTCTCGCGCTCATAAGCAAGGGCCAAAGCAAGATCTCCTGGTCACGTCAATCCATCTAAATTACAATGCATGCACACACACACACACACACACACACATACACGCATGCACGCATGCACATACACACACACACACACACACACACACACACACACCCGCACACACACGCAGACACGCAGACACGCATACACTCATGCACGCATGCACATACACCTACACGCATGCACGCATGCACATACACACCCACGCACACACACGCACACACACACACACACTGCTGACGGACATCTCCAAGATCAAACCATTTTGTCGTGCCTCTGCCAGAAGGGCAGAAGGGGGGGGGTGGAGGGGGGGGGGGGGGGGGAGGGGGTCGGCGGCAGCAGCCTGGGGTTAAGGGTCAAAGTTCATGGGTTTGGTCCAGACCTAAGTGCTGTAGAGCCAAGCTCCGTCTTTCTTTCTGTGAGCTCACAGGATGGGGGAGGATTGGGGGGGGTGGGATTGGGGGGGGTGGGCTAGGATGATCGGCGCTCGACTACTTGGCCTTGGTCTTCTCCTCGTAGGTGCCGGCGTTCTTGTAGCTCCCCACGTAGCCGCTGTTGTCCACCAGCTCCTCGCGGCCGCCCTTGCCTTTGCCCTTGCCTGTCTGGTCGAAGCGCTCCTTGTGGGAGCCCGTGTACTTGGTGGTGTCCGTCAGTCTGTCCACGGCCGCTGTCTTTGCCACTTTCTGAGAGGGAAATAGAACAGTCAAAAATGGTCATGATCAGCCCGATACCTTCATGTTGTCCTTTTTTAACTGAGGTTTCTCTTCATCTGCTTCATCTAATACTTGGATTAACTCTAGAACAGCCATGGGTGGAGTCATTTGACCATTGTGAGTACATTTGTTTTTCTTCATATATCTTTGCCCTCGATCAAATTTCAGGACCCTCCTTTCATGACTTTTCCTAGTTATGTGCGTTCTACCACCCAGTATCCTTTACATTTTCAAAATCACATCAGGATAAGCTAGTATAAAGCTATTTTGCAGTTTTTCTGTGTAGGAGGCAGGTGAATTTACAAGGCGAGGCTAACTAGTGGTCAGTGTGTGTAAATAGCAGCTTCCCATTGTAAAGACTATGGTCATTTGACCCCAGAGGCGGCTCTTATAGTAGGTAAAAAAGGCACGGCTGTTCTAGTGTTAACTCCCCACTGCCCTCATGCATCTGGATCTTTAAATGGATGCTCCTATTACAATTTGAATAATAACTGACACAGGAAAAAACAACACCTGCAGTCAGACAAATAAGGAGCGTCAACAGTCAAGTTCTGCGATTGAATGCAGACAACTCGAGTTGACCAATGATTGGTTATGTATATAAACCGCAGATAACAGCTGTAGTATGACCTCATTGTATTTCTGTCTTTATAGTCACCCTGTGGTTTATATACGTCAAAAGAGTTTAATTTGTGGCGAACAGCGGTTTGTGGGAACAATGTGTCGATCAAAAAGCGGGTTAATTGCGACCCACTATGCACTGTGTCTGTGAACATTCGAATGTGAACTGGGCAGATTTATCAAGAGGATAATTGTTCGACTCTGCCTCGCCAGATGACACCAGACTCTTATAATGGTCGATGATGTCACCGAAGTGATTTGGCCCTGGCTGAACCAAGCGTCTGGGCGGTTTGGATAACGGAATAAAGCCGCTCCCCGCAATTATCCGCTCTCTGGTCCGCGTTCCCTCATGTTGTTATACAATCTCGAGTGTTTGATAAGCACTTAACCGACCATCTGTAAGCAACTAGCAAAGAGTGCTCTGACACGGCTTACACGGCGTAAACGTGCCTTCAGTTTGTTTCTGTCTAGTTTATCTATTTCCGAATTCTTGTTTGTTTTGTTTTTGTTAAATAAGTCTATTGTTTATTGCTGTGAATTTACAGTACATCAGTTCACACAACAGTCCCGAGTTGTTGTTGTGTGTGAGACCTTGACTAGTCTTTGTTATGAGTGTGTGTGTGTGTGTGTGTGGGGGGGGGGGGGGGGTTGGAGGGGGGGGGGGCTGTGTAGCTCAGGAGGTAGACCCGGAGTCTAATGATGATCACAATGTCGGTGGTTCGGCGGTTCAATCGCCGGCTGGCCACGCGTTGAGGTGTCCTCAGGCAAGACACTGACTGAACCCCAAAGTGCTCCCAATGAGCGGGCCGGCGCCTTGCATTGGTAGCTTGCAGCCATTGGTGTGTGTGTGTTAATGGGTGAATGAGAGGCCATTGTAAACCACTTTGGAATAAGGTGCAGTCCATCTGTGTGTGTGTTTGTGTGTGTTTGTGTGTGTGTGTGTGTGTGTGTGTGTGTGTGTGTGGAAGCGCTCTATAAGTGCAGTCCATCTTTGTTTTGAGTGTGGTTCTCCTACCGTGACGCCGACGTTAGTGGGCTCCTTGCCCTCGATCAGCTTGTACACCGCCTGCAGAGCTTCCTCCTTGCTTTGACCTTTGAACCTCTTGGGGGCCAACTCCTCCAGAGCCTTCTGGAACTCTTCATAGGTGATGACTCGAGATGTCTTCGCCCTGGAGCGTCAAAGACCACAGGAAAGAAGATGGATGACTTAGTGTTAGTCACAGCGAAGCCCACACACACACACACACACACACACACACACACACACACACACACATGCGAACACGCACACGCACACAGACACAAGACACAGACACACAGACACACGCACACGCACACGCACACACACACACTCACATTTATCTATGGAATACAGTATGACAGGCAAGAGTTTATCAATCCAACTCTATTGATGTTAGTAAGTTAAATAAGTAGTACGTTAAAATAACTTAACTATAACCATACCACTATAAACATAACTAAATTAACAACTACAAAAAAAATATCTATATACTGTATATATGTTTGTGTTTATAAATGTATCCTTAACATTGTCATAACAGAGAGTCCTCTAGATGCCTGTGTGGTGAACTCACTTGACTTTAGTGAAGACTATGTCCACGTCGGTGCCGGTGACGTTCTTGCCGTCGATGATCTTGCAGTCCTTACACAGCTTGGCCCAGTTCTTGCCGTTCATCTCTTTGCCAGTGGCCTTGGTGTCTCCGTGGATGGCGAACTTCTTAAAGGACGACATCAGCTGCTCCAGGTCTGTGCTCTCCGCCATCGTGGGAAAGTGTCTGCAGCAGGACACAACAACAACAACAATGAAGTTACCATGACGACAGAAAATCTACGGGACAGAAATACAGTATGACAACAAGGCACTGACAGTACATTCAGTACACATACTGTAGGGTGGTCAAGTAATTCATCGCTATTAGCAAAAGTATAGTGTGTGACTTTTGAAAATGAGGTACGATAGCTTGTGAATTACTTTATAACTTTACTTCAAAAGTTAAGATGACTGATTAAAAAAATATATATATATATTCGATTTTCTGTAATTTTCTGTAGAATCTAGGAAATCATAGGAAACCACCCAGGATGCAGTAGCACACCACATGTATTCTACAGTATTCTTCAGATTCCACTCCTCTCTCTCTCTCTCTCTCTCTCTCTCTCTCTCTCTCTCTCTCTCTCTCTCTCTCTCTCTCTCTCTCTCTCTCTCTCTCTCTCTCTCTCATATCTATTCCCCTGATCGTGTGTGGGACTGGACTGACGCAAAGTCCCTGAGAGATTTTGTGGATTTTTTTTTTTTTGGGGGGGGGAAGAGAACAGGGAGAGAGGGAGGAGAGGAGAGGAGAAGAGGAGA
>NC_137679.1:39317475-39320808 GCF_963989245.1 Nansenia antarctica | reverse complement strand
AGGGCTATTTATCCTCCCGCCCCCCACTCTCCCTGGCCCAGAATGCACCTCTGCAGGCCAGGAGTGAGGAGAGGCCACAAATTGTGTGGTCCCCTGTGGCTCAGTTTTGGTTAGAGCGTGGCGCTAACAACGCTTAGGGTTGTGGGTTCGATTCCCGCCGGGGACGTATGTGTACTGGAACGTGTATGCGCCCCTGCTGCGGTGTTAGTGGGTTTGGATGAAGGTGTCAGCTAAATGGAGTGTGTTACAATGATTACAGAGTCTAGAGAGCTTCTCTATTGTGAACGAACAGCAGTGTAAACTCCCTCTCAACGGAGCACTTAAGATAGCATCGCACGCTGATGTGACATCACCTCAGGCTGTGTTTTAACCAGGGGCCATTGTTGTGCTAATGTGCTATTTTTAAATGTACCACCTATTAATACCACAGGCAAGAGTTTATCAATCCAACTCTATTGATAGTTAGTAAAAGTTAAAATAACTTAACCATAACTAAATTAACAACTACTAAATAAATAATAATAATACAAAATATATATATATGTGTGTTTATAAATCTATCCTTAACATTGTCATAACAGAGAGTCCTCTAGCCTGTGTCGTGAACTCACTTGACTTTAGTGAAGACTATATCCACGTAACTTCACAGAGATTGGATACATTCATCACACATCAGAAATAATTATACTAGATTAGAGAGAAGGAGATTAGAGGTTAGGAGAGTGATGAGTGTCAAGGTACTATGATCAAATGTTACATTTACTACATTCTTTTTAAAAAAGTATTATTCTTTTTTTTTTGGCATTTAGCAGACGTCTTTATCCGAAGAGTAAGTGAATCGTTTATCCATAAGAAAAAATTATCTATGCCAAAACCAGGGGCCAGACATTGGGAGTAGCCAGACAATGCTAGCAGAAGGAAAAATTACTTATAATTATTTTTTTAAAGAATTATTTACAGTAGAGAAACTGTACTGGGAGGGTAGTGGGGATGAGGAGGTCTTTAGGAGGGACATCTTCAGAGTTGTCCTGCTGCCTGGCCTCTGCCCTGTTGTTAAGGTCATGGATGTACGGTATGAGGCTCTGGGTTTCTGCTCTCTACCCTGCAGGTTTCTGGTTTCGAGGTTTTGGGCCGAGGAGCTCCAGACATGAACTATGCCCGGCCCCTGTGTGTGTGTGTGCGTGTGCGTGTGTGTGTGTGTGTGTGTGTGTGTGTGTGTGTGTGCGCATTTGCATGTTTGTGCGTTAGCATGTTTGTGTGTGTACAGTATGTATGTGTGTGTGTATGTATGCGTGTGCTTGTGTGTGTGTGTGTGAGCCACAGTGCTGGGCCGGGGCCCGGCTACACACTCTGCAGGCCTGTGTGTGTGTGTGTGTGTGTGTGTGTGTGTGTGTGTGTGTGTGTGTGTGTGCGTGTGTGTGTGTGTGTGTGTGAGCCACAGTGCTGGGCCGGGGCCCGGCTACACACTCTGCAGGCCTGGGGGGCTCAGCCCCGAGGTGTCAGACAGAGAACATGTGTGTTAAAGATGGGCCGACGTCAGGACCATGACATTATGGGCCGATTAGTTCTGAAGGCAATCCATGTTTCTGCTGAGAGGTCGGTCTGGTTCTGGTCTGGTTCTGGACTTCATCACCGATGCAGAAAGCAAAAAATATAATATATCCCTTGCAATGTTTTGAAGGCTGTTTCAAACATGCATATTTCTGCAGTAGCATCATATTATTTAGAAGTGGAGCATTCCTAAATGCGCCTGAATGTTATTATCTCGGAATTGTGTGCTGGAGAAATGCATCAATCCGTTGTCCAATCTGTCTTTGCTGATTAGTTATGGCTGAAATATGATAGTGCAGTATACACTCAGTCATTATCTCTGACCTGGACGAGCTCAAAGGTTTCATTCCTCCCAATTAAAAGTCTCTGCTGCTGATAAAGTAATGGTTTTTCCTTATAGACACTATTAGTTATATTGTTGTCATATGCTGAAGTGAGATTGTATGCACAGTTTCTGTTTTTACCATTATGAATAATTATTATTAGCTTCATATATACAGTATATACAGTATATATACAGTATATATATTATTTTTTTATTTTATATATATATTTGTATTACATCTATGGAAACAAAAGCTGACAAATCTAGTCATATCTAGAGGAAAATGTTTTTCGATTTTTAGTTTTTTCGATGTTTTAAAAAAAATGTCTTTTAAGTGTGAACTCTCGAGCAGTTGTATAAAGTTAGGCGACTGAAAGATGTCGAAGTATTTGATGTTAAGGAAAATCTGTGTATTCTTAGCCTAGTGTATATTTTGCTAGCAGACAAAGTATGAGTAATATGCACACATGGGTGTGTTCGCACTGCCCTGTATACCACCAACCCGTGTTCAGGACTCAATTGCAAAAAAGGATCACGTGCAACATTATCCTTATGCAAGCTAGTTAATTCAATACTTCAATAATTGTTTCTCATCTAACACACAGTAAGTCACACCAAAGGAATGCCATTGCACGAGTAGAACAATCAGATCACAATGAACTCCTGGCCCCGCGAGAACAGTTCAAATACACTACAAATATTAGCATCGTTGCAGCATGCATCTATTGACGGCAAACAGTGATTGATCTCAGCATTGTGACACCTGCATCCATGTGTGTGCAGACAGAATGCTGTGTACAGAGGTCACGCATGCCATGTGAGAGAGTGTAGAGACTGCATGCATGGACAGTGAAACACACACACACACACGCACACACACACACACACAGACAGAGAAATAGACACACACACACACACACACACACACACACACACACACATACACAGAAATAGACCCCCCCCCCCCCCACACACACACACACATACACAGAAATAGACACACACACACACACCAAGACACACACACACTCACACACAGGGACCCCTGCACATGAGCCCAACAGCGGAGAGCCCTACAACAGTACAGTAGCCGGAGCCCTAAAACAGACTGACCCAATCCCCCTCTCAGCAGACTGCAGCCTCTCTTACCTGTGTCTATATCTCCTGTCTGCTGGTCCCACTGCTCTGCCTGCCTGTCTGTCTGTCTGGCTGCTCCTGTCCTGTCCTGTCCTGTCTGGCTGCTCCTCCTGCAATACTACTGCCTCTCCTCTCCTCTCTCTCTCTCTCTCTCTCTCTCTCTCTCTCTCTCCTCCGTCACCAGCCCCGGCTCTCACATGAGCTTTAAAGAGCTGAGGGGTTGTTATCATCTGTTTATCCCTGTATCCATAGAGACATCCTGTTTAACATCAAGGGAGGGCAATAAAAGGGAGGGAGGGAGAGAGAGAGAAGGAGGGAGG
>NC_137679.1:39304975-39314975 GCF_963989245.1 Nansenia antarctica | reverse complement strand
CTGTCTTAAGTCTTAATACACGCCATTTAGCTGCCACTTTTATCCAAAGCATTGCAGGGAGTGCATAATACATTTTTCAATATATATGGTCCCAGCAGGGAATCGAACCCACAACCTAAGCGTTGTTAGCGCCATGCTCAAAGTGAACCACTGATCACTTCATGTTTTCGTATGGAGGCTGGTGGTCTGCTGGATCCACACCGTAAAGAACAGGATTTGTCTCATTGCAACGTACTGTGTTTCTTTACAATCACATTTCTATTCGGGCTACAGTTTGTTTGATCAGTAGAAAGGTCGACGCTTTCTAACTTTCTTATTTACGCCGACAGCCTGCCTCTGTGGCCTTACCTGTGGCCTTGCCTTACCTTATCTGTGGCCTGTTACCTTACCTTTCCTTACCTTACCTTACCTGACCAACACCAACAGAGTCCTCATAGTTTAGACCGACACCTGAACTAATCACTCTGACTCAATACCCACAGCTGTACTGTACACGACTGTGGATGAGTTCATAGTATACAAAGTACATACTACATACACAGGATGCATACTAGTAAATCTATCTGTCTATATACGCCATTTAGCTGACGCTTTAATCCAAAGCGACTTACACTGCAGTGAGTGAATACATGTTCCAGTATATATGGTCCCAGCGGGAATCGAACCCACATAAATAAATAAATAACATGAATAAATAAATAACATAAACAGCCCACTAGTATGGACAAGGAGAGTGGAATCCCCCCTGCCCCCCCCCCCCGTCCACTCCCTCCCCCCTCCCTCCCTGTCCATCACCCCCCCTCCTCCCTCCCCCCTCCCTCCCTGCCTCACAGCCGGTTTCTGTTCGTTCTCCTCCTCCGTCGGCCTGCAGTGTTTATTTAGTTGCCGTTCACAATAATGAGATAATGACATAATCATCCTCTATAATCATCCTCACCCCCCCACGCTCCCTGCACCAGGGTCACATACAGGGCGGAGCGGAACGGGGTGGGCGGGGGGGGGTACGGGGAGGTGAGGTGGAGGGTAAGGGGGTGGAGGGATGGGGGGGTTAGGGGTGTTAGGGGGAAGGCGATGGAGGGATAGGGGTGGAGTGTGGGGGGTAGGGGGGATGTGGGATGTGGGGGTAGGAGGATGGAGGGATGGGGGGGTTAGAAGGATGGGGGGTTAGGGGGGGGACGGAAGGGGGCGGATCGGGGAGACGGATCTGTAGAGACAGGCAGCGCTGTTCTGGAGTTCAGCTCAGCCGCTCCTCAGCGGTGATCCAACGTGACTGGACGTCCTCGAGGAACAAGAAGATAAGTGAAGGATGCGTTTTAAACAGTTCCAGGCACACGTGTGTGTGTGTGTGTGTGTGTGTGTGTGTGTGTGTGTACGGATGGACGTCTGTGCAGGCCTGTTCCCCTGCGGGCCGTAGGAGCAGGCTAGCGTTACGTCGTACAAGGAACTAATGAAGGATGAAGGATGGGGGGGGGGACGCATATCGCTGTTGCACCCATTAAAACCCATTAAAACGGATTAACAGACCGCCGCTATCGGGAGACGGGAACTAAATGGCTCCCCGCTGAGAAGAAGTGTTTATAATACGTTCTAATACATCCTGAATACTGGCTGAATACTTCCACATGAATCTGTCCTAGTAACCAGCCCCCAAACATCCAGGTCAATCTCCTTCCAGAACAATAGGCCATTTGTGAATGTTTGTGTGCTCTATAAGAATATATATATATATATATATATATATATATATATATATATATATACACACACGCGGGCCAACACGGCTGCTAACCCACTAACAATGATGTCATAATGGTAACCATGACCGCGGGGGGGTTCCGTAGGATTTAGGAGCGGCGGTCCGTAGGATGTGTGAGAGGATGAGAGGATCACACCGCAGGGCCGACCAGCCGGCGGGGGTGGAGACGATGACATCTCGTGGTTGCTTAGGAACGTAGCTTTTCATCTGGGTGGAGATGAGTCTTCACGGGTAATAAACACTGGCCCTCCTAGCCCTCTGACACGGCTCTGAACGCCGGCCCAGTGAACCCTGCCCTTTCGGAAACAGCTAGAACGCGTATGCTGTTACATTTGGGCGGTGGGGTGGGCGGTGTGTGTGTGTGTGTGTGGGGGGGGATGAGACATCTTGGCGCGTGGGGAGATGTTCTTTTTTTATGTGAGAAAAGAAGAGTGATGATGCAAAAACCTCTTCTTCACAGACCTCCGGTCCTCTCCAGGGGATACTGATGCAACACTTGGTCCGTAGCCCGATCGTAATCCTATTCGGTTACGGAGGAAGTTTACTTTTTTTTCTTCTTTTTTGTGTGGAACTGTTGGATATCGACCGCTACTGTCTGCTCAGTGAGTTGACGAAATGCTGGGAGCTGGGAGACTCACATCAGTCTCTGTTATACTGATACACTGAAGGCTGCAGAGGTCGGTCCAGGGGTCCAGAGGCCCAGAGGCCCGGTCTAGAGGCCCGTAGAGGCCCACTTAGAGAGCGGCCCGGCGGGTCAGTCAGGTCGGAGGCCTGGAGATCTGCTCTCATAACAAACCCTGCTGTGTCTGTGGCTAGGGGCCGCGGTGGGACGCGGTGGGCCTTAATGGTCAGGACGCTGCTGCTAGTGACATTACCATCTGAGGGACCTGCTGCTCTTCTGGGTTTGTTTTTTTACATCCCTCACTTTTCCTTCTCGTTTCTCTCTCTCTCTTTCTCTCTTTTCTCTCTCTCTTGTTTTTTTCGGTCCGGTTAGGAACGCTCATCATCATGGCTTATTATTAGCTCATTTGGCCGAGAGAGATGGAGAGATGGAGGGATGAGAGGAGGAGGAGAAGAAGAGAGGAAAATAAGAGAGGGAAGGAAAGGGGGGGAGGGGGAGGAGAAGTGAGAGGAAACAGATGTCCCACCTCCACACCTCTCTCTCTCTCTCTCTCTCTCTCTCTCTCTCTCTGTTTGACGAACAAAGGGTCTGGACCACTCTGACCACCACCACCCCTCTCCACCACCTCCCCTCTCCACCCACCCTCTCTCCTCCACTCTCCTTCTTCACCACCCCTCATCCTCTCCACCACCCCCTCATCCTCTCTCATCCTCTCCACCACCACCCCTCATCCTCTCCACCCTCCCTCATCCTCTCCACCCCCCCTCATCCTCTCCACCCTCCCTCATCCTCTCCACCCTCCCTCATCCTCATCACCCCTCATCCTCTCCACCCTCCCTCATCCTCATCACCCCTCATCCTCTCCACCCTCCCTCATCCTCTCCACCACCACCCCTCATCCTCTCCACCCTCCCTCCCTCTTTCCTCCCTCATCCTCTCCACCCTCCCTCATCCTCTCCACCCTCCCTCATCCTCTCCACCCTCCCTCATCCTCTCCATCCTCCCTCATCCTCTCCACCCTCCCTCATCCTCTCCACCCTCCCTCATCCTCTCCACCCTCCCTCATCCTCTCCACCCTCCCTCATCCTCTCCACCCTCCCTCATCCTCTCCACCACCTCCCCTCTCCACCCTTCCTCTCCACCCTCCCTCCCTCTCTCCTCCCTCATCCTCTCCACCCTCCCTCATCCTCTCCATCCCCTCTCATCCTCTTCACCACCACTCTGACCACCACCAAAAAGAAAGACGTCACATTTTGATCGGTTGCCGACTTCACCAGCTGTTGTCACAAATGTAAGGCACTCAGTGCAATGTCACAAAGGCACAATGTCAGTTTGGATGGAAGCGTCAGCTTCATGGCATGTGTTGTTATGAGGAGGTCGGTCCAACATTGAGTCAACGTCAGCCTGCTGTCTGGGTACTGCAGGTCCACAGCAGCCTCCAGAACCGACCCAGGAGAACGACTGGAGTGAAGAAAGAAAGAAAGAAAGAAAAAAATACGTAATTCTTCCTTCTTCTAGTATCGTGACTGCCAATGGCCCCTGGTCCTAGCATAGAGTACTTTGTCTTATGATGACTGAAGGATAGATGATTCACAGACTTACTTAGGACTAAATGTATTTGTTTTAAGTCGCTTTGGATAAAGGTCGTCTGGCTAAACGCCCCAAAAATATGTAATAATGTAAATTACTGGACAGGGGTAAGAAAACACTTCTGGGTCTGTAGGGTTCTGCCTGGGGAGGGGAAGAAGAGAGGAGGAGGGGAGGAAGGAAGGAGAGGGGAGAGAGGGGTGGAGGGGAGGAGAGGGGTGGAGGGGAGGAGAGGGGGAGAGGGGAGAAGAGGGGAGGAGAGGGAGAGAGGGGAGGAGAGGAAGAGAGGGGAGGAGAGGAGAGGAGGGGAGGAGAGGGAGAGAGGAGAGGGGAGGAGAGGAAGAGAGTGGAGGAGAGGAGAGGAGGGGAGGAGAGAGAGAGAGGGGAGGAGAGGGAGAGAGGGGAGGAGAGGGAGAGAGGGGGAGGAGAGGTCAGAAAATGCCATCTGAAAAATCAAAGCTTTGTGATTCCAGCCGTTGTTGTTTTTTTTTCCCTCCCCCTCCACCACGGCCGTTGCCGTGACGACCGCACGGGTGTTGTTGTTGTTGCTGCCGAGGCCCGCTGACCGACCGGCCCACATACTGTACTGATAGACAGACAAATGATGGTTTCTATGGGAACCGGAGATAAGCAAACAGAGAGAGAGAGAGAGAAAAAAAATGCTTTGCATTGATAAGCGCAACAATCTGTTCGGGGCGCATTCCTGCCTAAACCCCGCGTGCGTGGCATCTGGGCCGGGTGAGAATGGTTTACTGCTTTCATTAAAGTCGACCTGCAGAGAAGCGCAGCGCGGAGCGGAGCAGGGCCCCATACTGTACTCTCCTCACATAAGAGACCCTGCAGAAAACCATATGGCTGTAGTAGGCTGAACGCTCTGTGTGTGTGTGTGTGTGTGTGTGTGTGTGTGTGTGTGTGTGTGTGTGTGTGTGTGTATGTGTGTGTGTGTGTGTGTGTGAGTGTGTGTGTGTGTGTGTGTGAGAGAGAGAGTGTGTGTGAGTGAGTCAGTGCACTTGTGTGTGTGTCAGTGTACGTGTGTGTGTGTGTGTGTGTGTGAGAGAGTCACTCAGTCAGTCAGTGAGTGTACGTGTGCATGTATGTGTGGGTGTGTTTGTGTGAGTGAGTGAGTGTGTCTGTTTGTACACGTGGGTGTGTGCATGCAATTTCAATTTCAGTTTATTTAAGAAGGGACAATGCATATCAATCGACAACAAGTGTAAATACGTCAGATTTAGCCAGGAGGCTAATTTTCATCTGTGGTTCCTGCGTGAGTGAGTGAGTGTACGTGTGTGTGTTTGTGCGAGCGAGGGAAAGGGGTGTGCGTGTGTGTGTTTGTTTATGTGTTTGTGCAAGCGCGTGTGTGTGTGTGTGTGTGTGTGTATGTGGCATAAACAGTGTTCATCTGCACGTGGTGTCTGGGTGGGAGGACATGGAGGTGGGCTGAGGCTGGCCCCCACCTGGCCTCGATGGTGAGATCATACAACCTCTGACCTCTGATGGTCCTTGTTGTTGTTGTTTTACTGATTTATTGCCATGCAATCAACTTGTCAGTCTATAGTTGGAATTTGGTATTTTTTTTCTCTAGGCACAGGGTCTAGGCACAGGGTCAGCCATTTGGTGCCCCTGGAGCAATTAGGGGGTAAGAAGTGCCTTGCTCAAGGGCACATGCAGCTCCCTCCTGAGACGGGGATTGAACCAGCGACCTTCCGATTGCTAGTAGGCCTCTCTGAGCTCTGACAGAGCCTGATAAAGCATTCATCAAGACCACGAGGAGGTGGATGAGGAGAGGAGAGGTGGAGGAGAGGAGAGGAGAGGTGGAGGAGGAGAGGTGGAGGATGAGGATATAGAGAAAAACAGATCAGGCGTTCTAAGAAACAAGGGGTGGTAGCAACGACCTAGCAACAGCAAAACACAAACTCACAGATTTCATAATCATACTTTACGAAGATGATGCCATGAACCACAAACATCCCCCCCTCCGTCTCTCTCTCTCTCCCTCTCTCTCATTCATCAACCAACCCTGATAGGATAATTACATCCTAAAGCGACTTGTCTCTCCGTGTGGGATTTATGGTCGTTTACCCGTCGAGACGATGTGATTGACTGACACGTCGTCGCCACGGCGATCACGCCCTGGTGGTGTGTGGGGGCCCACATGAGAAACAGAAGTGTTCTGGAACTGGAACACACCGGGAGCTATTCTAAGAATGTGCACTGGTAGAGACGACTTCTTCCAGAAAGAAAGTTCCAGATTGAAGCAAGCCGCCCTTCTCCTCCAGGAGTCGCATAATAAACCAGTAACAGGAGGAGGCGGGGGTTAGTGTCAGCCGAGGGTCGACCCCCCCCCCCCCCCCCCTTCCTCCCTCCCCCCCAACCGCGCCCTCCTCCCCCCCTCCCCCCCCCCCCTCATGTCGACACGCTGCTCTGCCACATGCTTCCCTTCGTCCCCGGCAGCGGCTGCTGTGATTGACACTGTTATGATGTCGTAGTGTTGCGTTGCCGCGGCAACACCCCCCCCTCCCCGCCCTCCCTTGCCCCCCCCACCCCCAGGGCTTCCAGCGGGAGCAGCAGGGTGACAGTGCAGTAGCCAGCTGAGAGCCCGGGGAACACGCTGCTGCCAGAGTCAACCTCTCTATCCCCAACACAACAACACACACACTACTGTAAACACTGCACACAGCAACCGCCAGGAAGGGAGGGGGAGGGGGAGGGAGACACACACACACACACAGACAGTCACACACACCACACACAGACAGACACATTCACCGTGCGCACACACACACATTCACCGCACACACACACACACACACACACTCATACAGACACATACAGACACTCTCTCTCTCTCACACACACACACACACACACACACACACACACACACACACACATGCAGACACTCTCTCTCACACACACACACACACACACACACATACATGCAGACACACACACACACTCACACAGACACTCTCTCTCTCTCACACACACACTCACACAGACACATGCAGACACTCTCTCTCTCTCACACACACACATACATACAGACACACACACACACTCACACAGACACATACAGACACTCTCTCTCTCTCACACACACACACTCACACAGACACATGCAGACACTCTCTCTCTCTCACACACACACACACACACACACACACACACACACACACATACAGACACACACACACACACACACACACAGACACGCACACACACACACACACACACACACACTCAGACATGCACACACACACACACACACACATTCAGACATGCATGCACACACACACACACACACACACTGGACGTGGTTCAAGTACCTCTAATGGGTAGGCTCAGCTTACCAGTCTACTATGAATACCAGACTTGGCATGTGTGAGAAAGGAGGACTTGTGTGGTGTGAGAGTCTCATCGACAGCTCCTCCTTATCAAAGCAGCTTTCTTCAAGCCGTGTCTTTAGGCACCACGCGGTGTCCCGGTCTTAAGCAGCCTCTTTGAGGACCTATCAAGTTTGAGTCTGAGGCCTCTCTCTCTCTCTCTCTCTCTCATTACGCAGTCAAGCTGGTGGAACCGGAGCCCGAGCCCTGCCCAAGGCCACCACTTGGACCGAAAATAGTTCACTTATGAAATTAAATTGGGACGCATTTTCGATGTGAACATGATTAAACAGAGTACCCTGTTTTTCCCCCTCTTCCTCCTCTTTAAAACATTGTTTCTTGAGGGTTCAGTGCAGCGGTTTGGCAGA
This sequence comes from Nansenia antarctica, assembly GCF_963989245.1. Classification (NCBI taxonomy): domain Eukaryota; kingdom Metazoa; phylum Chordata; class Actinopteri; order Argentiniformes; family Microstomatidae; genus Nansenia; species Nansenia antarctica. Next base: position 39,307,259 of record NC_137679.1, on the reverse strand, counting down.
GACAGGACGATTCCTATTCATTGTTCATTAACTAATATCTGCTGACGTTTCTGCAGCACTAGTGCAATAAATGAGACTGCTGCTTGGACAGAGCAGCGATCCTGTCCATGCACCCTCCTAGAACAAGGCCTTAGCTGGGGGGGACGGGGACTACTCGCTGTGTGCATCAGTGACAGAGATCCTAACAACCTGGAATGACTGTGTCTTTTTTTTTTTATGTGTGTGTGTGTCTGTGTGTGTTAACGACCTTTCCCATAAGTATTTGTGTGTATCTCTCCGCGTTACCATGGGGATGATTGTGATGCGAAGGAGGAAAAACAAGTCCTGGTTCTTAACAATGTTGGTGTTGTCTTTGGCACAGGTGTGAGGAAAAGCTTCGTCTCCTTACAGGGTGATTACCTGAGATTACCTGTCTCGTCTGTCTCTCTCTCTCTCTCTCTCTCTCTCTCTCTCTCTCTCTCTCTCTGTTGTCTCGTAAAACCTGCATCTCGTCTGTGTAAACAAACAAGGAGTCTGAGGGTGTGATGGTAGAATGGACGTCCCGTTTATTTGCGGGCCGTGAACGGTGGCAGTAGAAAAAAGGGTGGGGTGCTTTTCAACAAAGAACAACGGAGCGGACTTGTAGAAACAACAAGACGTTTGTCAACAACAAGGCGTCTGATTGGTCCTCCCCACCCCCCCCTGTCCAGGCGCTCCAAGGTTCTGCTGGAGGAGTTGAGCGTGAGGGAGTGCGTAACTAGGCAACCAACTGGCAACCAACTGCCACTGTAGTATTCAGAGGGGTATGCAAAAACCAACTAACTACATTTAAGACTCTTGTAAAAAAAATAAAAAAAATACATACACACACGCACATACACACATACACACACACACACACACACACACACACACACACACACACACACACACACACACACACACCGTAATGGAATCTCCATGAAAAAGTAATATAAAATTAAGGTTTACAGGGTAACATTTGGTAACAAGACCTGGAAAAATAATTAAAGTTTTACGTAGTGTAAAAATTAACACAGGGTCCTTCGTTTTATAAAGATTGTACACGTTAAATTACCTTTGGCATTCAAAGTTAAATATGAATAAATTATAATAACAACAATACAAAAAAAGCTGTGTATTTAAATTAAAATAAGATTGTTGTGCAATGCTACATAGAGTTCAAGTGATATTATTCAGTCAGAATAAACAAACACAGGTGATTACGTATTACGTAAAGTATTATCGTGGTTGTGACAGTTGAGGAGAGGCTTCTGTAGTGAGACGCTGTCGCCATAGCAACGCCTCCGGTCTGTCCGTCCGTCCGTCTGTCCGTTAAGGGCTGGTGTTTGCATAGGTTGTGTCAAGACTTCAAAAGCTACAGCACACCTGTCTCTCTCATCTCTGTCTCTGCAGTCACCTCCTAGTCAAAGAAACACCATCATCAACTCACTACGTCATTGACGTTAATATCCAGTCAGCCCGACCCTCCAGAGCCAGAGAGGGGGCCCTTAGCGGTGGTGTGTCCCGACCCAGGGAGCAGTGCTCCGTCCTGGGGGGGGGGGGGTTGCTGCCGTCCTAGGCCAGCGGGGTGCCTGACTCTCCTCTCCTGCTGCCCTGCTGCTGCCTGCATTTCCCCGAGGAGGAGGAGGAGGCGAACCCCCTGAACCCCCCCTCGTCCCTGCAGGGCTCGCCCTCGTCCCTGCCGCCGCCGGGCTCCCCGCTGCTGCGACTGACGAACACGCTGGGCGCCTGGTCGATGGCCGACAACGCCATCTCGAACCTCTGCTCCGCCGCCCGGCCTGCTGCGCTGCTGCTGCTGTCCCCCCTCCCTCCCCGCCGCCCCCCCCCCTCCGTCTTCTTCCGCTTGCTCCTGGGGTGGGGGGACGGCTGGGGGGCGAGGGGCAGCAGCGAGAGCGAGCTCCGCCCGAAGGAGGAGGAGTTAGAGGAGGTGGAGGCGGCGTTGAAGTTGGCGTTGTCGGCGAGAGCGGCGGCGGGGCCGCCCCTGGACGTGGTGGTCCTCGTCGCCATGGCAGCCGCGGTCCCCAGGCGCGCCAGCACCACGGGGATCTCCTCCAGGGACTCTGCGGAGTCAGAGTGGTATTCAGCGGGGGGGCCGGCTGGCTGCACGGGGGGGCCCTGCTGGGGGGCTGCGGCTGCGGAGGTGGATGGAGGGGCCAGGGGGGGCAGGGAGGCCCGCAGGGGGAAGGCTGGGAAGGGGAGCCTCTGGTGGGACAGGTGGTGGTGGTGGCTCAGGGACACAGCGGTGACACTGGAGGGCTCTACT
>NC_137679.1:39249975-39297475 GCF_963989245.1 Nansenia antarctica | reverse complement strand
CCAATTTCACAATGCGCCTCAACCTCTCAGATTAAAGCCCACTTAAGATGCCACTACTACCACCCCCCTACCCCCCCCCCCCCCCCCCCCCCCTCCCTAACACACTTTCCCCTACTATTAGAAGTGTCATACACTGTTAAAAAACCTTCTGTGGTAACCATAGACAATCATCCAGTGGTTTTGGTGGTGAAACAACACATCAACAATTTTTACTAGGGCCGGTTAAAAAAATACTAAAAAACACTCTTACCCTCACTAAATAGCGATTAAAGTCCACCCTCGTTAACGAGGTGAGAGTAGATTTACTACTAGAGCTACTACTAAACAAACGTCTGGCCTGTCCCGGCCGGCCACTAGAGGGGTTGGGGGGTGTGGATGGAAGCATGGGAGGCTGTAGGGGATGGGGGAGGGAGGGGGAGAGAGAGAGAGAAAGGGATGGAGAGAGAGAGAGGGAGGGAGAGGGATAGAGAGGGAAGGAGAGGGATAGAGAGGGAGGGAGAGGGATAGAGGGAGGGAGGGAGGGGGAAAGAGAGAGAAAGGGATGGAGAGAGAGAGAGGGAGGGAGAGGGATAGAGAGGGAGGGAGAGGGATAGAGAGGGAGGGAGAGGGATAGAGGGAGGGAGGGAGGGGGAAAGAGAGAGAGAGCTAAAGAGAGGGAGAGGGAAAGAGAGAGAGAGAGAGAGCTAAAAAGAGAGGGGGGTGGGGGACCGGGACAGGGTTTGGGGGGGGGGATGGGGGGGGCATGTCTACCTCAGCACCTTCCTCCCTCCACTACACAATAACAACCACAGACCGCAGAAGAAGTTCTTACTCTGCCCCCCCCCGGGCTGCCATGGTAACGGGGTCCTCCACGTCCATCTCAGGGTTGGTGTAGCCCAGCGTCCCGGAGTAGCTCACCTCCTGAAGGGGGGAGGGAGAGAGGGAGTGGGAGAGAGAGAGAGAGAGGGAGAGGGAGAGAGGGAGAGAGAGGGGGGGAGAGGGAGAGAGAGAGAGAGGAAGAGAGTTAAAAGTTAAGTCAACAAAAAACCCCACAACAGATTAAACCATGGCAACAAAACATAGGTTTGATTTCATCAAGACTTTCTCAAGAGAAAATTCACTTAATCAATTTGCTATGGGTGTCAGTGACGGCAAAGAGAGAGACCATACTGCTGAAATACAGTTAGGCTCCAAGAGATTAATGGTCCTTTAATGTACCTCTAATCTGAACAATCTGGGCTCCCACACAACACAACTGTGTCTCATTGAGAAACACGCTGGCAGCATACGAAAAAAACAACTGTCAAAGTTGTTCCATTTTGGCCCCGGGGGCCGAGGGACTGGCGCGTCTTAAAATAGAAATCAAAACAAGCCCATTACGTAACGACGGGTGTTACGGACTGAAGTGGGGCGGACATGTTCTGTTGAAGGCATAATGGCGCTAATGACAGAGGCCAGACTGGACCGAAGGTCCGCCGCTCGTCTGATTGATTCAATCACGGACGACGAAGGCAGCTCCACGTGGCACACGGACAACGGCGTTTAGTCGTGTTTAAGGAGGGGCGGAGTTAACACTGGTACCGGAGTTAACACGGGTATTAGTAGTTGTATGTCAGTAAGGCATTAAAGGAAATAGAAAATAAAACAGAAAATGACGGAAAAGGTGTCGGCTGAAACAAATAGCTTATAGGGCCTACCCTTTTACACAAACCCAATGTGGGGCTAGAGTTAACACTCGTGGTGCTGAAGTTAACACTCTTGGTGTCCTGAGAGGGAGTGAGAACACACCTGCCTAGCCACTAGGTCTGCCTAAATGTTGCGGCTACAGTACATTCAAACTCTGTTAGCTAGGTACTTGGTGCTAATGTGGGCGTGAGCTAGGTTATTGGTTCTAGTGTGGATGTTAGCTAGGTTATTGGTTCTAGTGTGGATGTTAGCTAGGTTATTGGTTCTAGTGTGGATGTTAGCTAGGTTATTGGTTCTAGTGTAGATGTGAGCTAGGTTATTGGTTCTAGTGTAGATGTGAGCTAGGTTATTGGTTCTAGTGTAGATGTTAGCTAGGTTATTGGTTCTAGTGTGGGTGTTAGCTAGGTTATTGGTTCTAGTGTGGGTGTTAGCTAGGTTATTGGTTCTAGTGTAGATGTGAGCTAAGTTATTGGTTCTAGTGTAGATGTGAGCTAAGTTATTGGTTCTAGTGTATATGTTAGCTAAGTTATTGGTTCTAGTGTGGGTGTTAACTAGGTTATTGGTTCTAGTGTAGATGTTAGCTAAGTTATTGGTTCTAGTGTGGGCGTGAGCTAGGTTATTGGTTCTAGTGTAGATGTTAGCTAAGTTATTGGTTCTAGTGTAGATGTCAGCTAAGTTATTGGTTCTAGTATGGGTGTGAGCTAGGTTATTGGTTCCAGTGTGGGCGTGAGCTAGGTTTTTGGTTCTCGTCTGGGTGTTAGAGATGGCAGGGCTCTCGTGTGCCTTTGCCGGGCGCAGGTGGGTCCACAGCGGCTGGGTTCTACGCCGCCCATGCCAAGCCTAACAGGGAGTTACCATGGCTACCCCAGCAGGCAACCAATAACGGGAGAGTGCGGCCAAGGCTCACAGGGCAGTGTGGCTCGTGCGTGTGTGTGTGTGCGAGTGTGTGTGTGTCTACAGCATTACTTTGTGTCTGAACCTGTGTGTGTGTGCACGCGAGTATGTGTGTGTGCGCCTACAGCATTACTTTGTGTCTGAACCTGTGTGTGTGTGTGTCTACAGCATTACTTTGTGTGTGTGTGTGTGTGTGTGTGTGTGTGTGTGTGTGTGTGTGTGTGTGTGAGAGAGAGCTGATGAGTGTTTACACTGTGTGTATCAGTCGGGAGGTCAGTCCAGCCCTGTGCCAACAACACTCCGGCTGAATGTGACTCTGACCTCTGTGTCACCCACACACACACACACACACACACACACACACACACACCACGGCCAGGACAAACACCTCCGCCAACTTCTGCCTCTCAGCAGCTAGACGACAAACACTCCCTCACCTCCCTCTCCTCCCTCACCTCCCTCTCCTCCCTCTCCTCCCTCACCTGCCTCTCCTCCCTCCTTCCTCACCTCCCTCTCCTCCCTCACCTCCCTCTCCTCCCTCACCTCCCTCTCCTCCCTCACCTCCCTCACCTGCCTCTCCTCCCTCACCTCCCTCTCCTCCCTCACCTCCCTCACCTTCCTCACCTCCCTCTCCTCCCTCACCTGCCTCACCTCCCTCACCTCCCTCTCCTCCCTCACCTGGCTCTCCTCCCTCTCTTGCCTCACCTCCCTCACCTCCCTCTCCTGCCTCACCTGCCTCTCCTCCCTCTCCTCCCTCACCTCCCTCTCCTTCCTCTCCTGCCTCACCTCCCTCACCTGCCTCTCCTCCCTCACCTTCCTCTCCTGCCTCACCTCCCTCACCTGCCTCTCCTCCCTCACCTCCCTCTCCTCCCTCACCTCCCTCCTCCCTCTCCTCCCTCACCTCCCTCTCCTCCCTCACCTTCCTCTCCTGCCTCACCTCCCTCACCTCCCTCACCTGCCTCTCCTGCCTCACCTCCCTCACCTCACCTGCCTCTCCTCCCTCACCTCACCTGCCTCTCCTCCCTCACCTCACCTCCCTCACCTGCCTCTCCTCCCTCACCTGCCTCTCCTCCCTCACCTCCCTCACCTGCCTCACCTTCCTCTCCTGCCTCACCTCCCTCACCTCCCTCACCTGCCTCTCCTGCCTCACCTCCCTCACCTCCCTCACCTCACCTGCCTCTCCTCCCTCACCTCACCTGCCTCTCCTCCCTCACCTCACCTCCCTCACCTGCCTCTCCTCCCTCACCTGCCTCTCCTGCCTCACCTCCCTCACCTGCCTCTCCTCCCTCACCTCCCTCACCTGCCTCTCCTCCCTCACCTCCCTCTCCTCCCTCACCTGCCTCTCCTCCCTCACCTCCCTCACCTGCCTCACCTCCCTCACCTCCCTCACCTCCCTCACCTCCCTCACCTGCCTCTCCTCCCTCACCTCCCTCACCTCCCTCACCAACCCCACGGCAGATCACATTTCCACACAGGCCAACCAGGCTTCACATCCACCCCTGATGCAGCTTTATCACGGATAAAGAGATGGAATGAAAGTCTGTTAAAAAAAACATCCCAGTAATGAATCAAACCTAACAGCCGTAATCTAAATATGTCTAAAGCGGTTAAAGGCGTAGAAAAAAACCCTAGCTGGCCTTGTAGGTGTATCAGTGTGTGTGTGTGCGATACTTGAACTGTACTTGAGCTAGTTGAAACGCTGTGATCTTCTTTAGTCTTAAGGGTTAGGAGGCGATGACCTCAGGAGGAGGGACCGAAAGAAACACCTTCATTTTCCATCCCCTCTTCTCTTCTCTTCTCCCCTGTCCTCCCAGTCCCTCCCCTGCCCTGCCCAGTCCTCCCAGTCCCTCCCCTGCCCTGCCCAGTCCTCCCAGTCCCAGGGTAGGGGCTCAGCCTTGTCCAGTAGCCAGGCCTCTGCTGCTGTTGTTGCTGCTCTCACACACATCAGGTCACTGGCACGTTCCTCTTCAGGAAGAGGAAGTGACATCATATCCTTTGGCTTCCTGTCCCTTATTCAGTGAGGGAGCTGAGGAATGTCCCGACTGGCGTTTTCCCCTCTCCTTGTTTGTGTATGTGTGTGTGTGTGTGTGTCTAGGCGTGTCTGTGTGTGTCTCTGTGTCTCTCTGTGTCTCTTTGTGTGTGTCTCTGTGTGTGTGTGTGTGTGTGTGTGTCTCTGAGTGTGTGTGTGTGTGTGTGTGTCCTCTCCTCTGGAGGAATGTTCTAATAGGACTCCTCAGACACACACGGCGGCGCTGACAGATTGACCACCTCATTATTACACACCCACAACAGTCGGGTCGCCGTGGGTTACGGTCACGCCGGATCATCTGTGTTGGGCGCGCGCCCTCTGGGCGTGGGCGACACTTCCCTCTTGTGTGTGTGTGTGTGTGTGTGTGAGAGAGTGTGTGAGAGTATGTGTGTGAGAGTGTGTGTCTGAGAGTGTGTGCGAGTGTGTGTGAGTGAGTGTGCGTGTGACTATGAGTGAGTGTGTGTGTGTGTGGGTGTGCGTGTGACTATGAGTGTGTGTGTGTGTGTGTGTGTGTGTGTATGTCTCCATGTCTGCCTGAGGTAACAGGTGTGGGGTTTCCAGTCTGTCCACCAGCGAGCAGTAAACAAGCAGCAGCAGTGAGGTCCATTAGGAACCGATCAGAGAGCAGCCATTGGACGATTAGTTCGCGTCAAACCCGATCTGGAGGAGAGAGAGCGGAGCTTCCTGGATGTGACAGTGAGCCTCCCCGCTGGCACCTCTGATGGCTGGATCAGTTACACAGGGAGGCCAAGGGAGGCCTGGGGGTGGAGGGAGGCCTTGGGAACTCAATACAACACACACACGTCTTCTCTTTAATAAGCTACAGGTTGTACTCTGAGGAGGTTTGGGTTTTCAGACATCATTACTGAAAACCAGAGGTTTTAGGGAGGAGGAGGAGGAGGAGGAAGGAGGTGGAGGAAGAGGAGGGAGGTGGAGGGAGAGGAGGAGGAGGGGGAGGGGGAGGGGGAGGAGGAGGTGGAGGGGGAAGAGGTTTCAGGGAGGAGGAGGAGGAGGAGGTGGACGTGGAGGAGGAGGACGTGGAGGAGAAGGGGGTGGGGGGGGGGGGACTGGAAAGAGCATGAAGAATGTCCGCAAACAGGGCAAGGAAAGGACAAACAAATGTCATGGCGATTTGTTGCCATGACGATGCAATCTGCCCTGAGAGTACAACATTAGCGTCCAGCGCCTGGGCCCGGGCCAGCGATCAAACACTGATATCTGCTGTGGCCTGGAGACACATACACACACACACACACACACACACAGACACACACAGACAGACACACACAGGCTCGCACACACTCACACAGACAGGCACGCACGCGCACACACACACACACACACACACACACACACACAGACAGACAGACAGACAGACAGACAGGCATGCACACACGCACACACACACACAGAGCTACCTCTGTTCTTCTCATCTTGTACTTTTACAAACACACACACGGACACATACACACACACACGCACGTCCTCTGTGTCTCAGTTGGTAGACCTATGGTGCTAACAACAACACTTGTTGGTTGTGGGTTCAATTCCTGCTAGGACCATATATACTGAAACATGTATGTGCAATGTAAGTCGCTTTGGATAAAAGCATCCGCTAAATGGCGTGTGTGTGTCCTGCTCTCCCAGGGAGGGGGTGAAGGTGGGGGGTGCGTGGGGGTACCCTACCTTGATGATCTTGGGGATCCCAGGGTCGTTCCCCGCGGGGCTCTTGCAGGAGTCTCTGGCGTCCTGGCGGTGGCGCTGTCTGACGATGTACTCATACGTACTCAGCCTGTTCCACACTGGGGGGGGAGGGGGCAGTGAGTAACACACACACACACATGCAGTCACACAGACACAGGTCTGTCCATATATATATACACACACACACACACACACAGGTCTGTACATATATACACACACACACACACAGGTCTGTACACATATATACACACATACATATACACACACATGCACGCACGCACGCACACACACACACACACACACACACACACACACACACACACAGGACGCTCCTGTACGGCGTAGCTGACAACAGCCTCTCTCCTGCCCCCCTGTGGTGCTGGTGGTCACTGCATGCGGCCCTGACACAACTCTCTCTCTCTATGAATGAATGAATGAATGAATGGTCTTTATTGTCATTAATACAGTACAGGTACCAAACAACGAAATTTGAGAGGGGGGGCTCCCCTGGTGCTAGGAAAAAAAAACTAAAAACAAGAAGGGAAAGGAGCTGGTTTACATAAATAAAGGCTATGTACACTATCCACTATACTATACTATACAAATAAAACACTGTGCTGTACTCTATGCTATGCTATACCTATTCTAACATTTCCTATTCTCTGAACCTTATGTACCCGAGGGTTGTCATATTGCACATAGTGTTATTGCACATTCATTTAAAGTGTCGCAGTTTGCAGGTTTGAAATGTACACAGTTGTGTTTCAGTATTACACTTGATTTCAATCTAGTAGCTGCCATCAATTTGTCTAGATTGTCCAGGGCCTAGAACCTTTGCTGTGTTCAGGGCCTGGATGGCCCTGGGGTAGAAGCTGAGCTTCAGTCTGTTTGTCCTTGCGAACATGGTCCTGAACCGCCTGTTCGAGGGCAGCCGAGCAAAGTGTTCGTACCCAGGGTGGGATGGGTCTCTGGAGATCTTGGAGGCCTTCCTGAGGCAGCGTGTGTTGTACAGCTCTTCTAGAGATGGGAGGGGGGCGCCGGTGATCTTCTGGGCCGATCTCACGACTCTCTGTAGCGCATCCCTCTCTGCGGCTGTGCAGCTGGAGAACCAGATGCAGATGCAGTAGGTGAGGATGCTCTCCACTGCGCAGCGGTAGAAGGTCACCAGTATCTCCTGTCTGGTGTGGTCCTTCCTGAGGACTCTCAGGAAGAAGAGCCGCTGTTGTGCCTGTATGTGCACCCCCTGTATGTGCACCCCCAGGAATCGGAGGGTTGAGACTCTCTCCACGCTCCCTCCATCGACGAGCAGGGGCTGGACCTCAGATTTTTTCCTCCTGAAGTCCACGATGATTTCCTGGGTCTTTGACTGGTTCAGCAGCAGGTTGTTAACCTTGCACAGCTTGCTCAGCTGCTCTACCGCATCCCTGTACGCCGCCTCGTCCCCCCCCCCCGAGATGCAGACCACCACTATGACAGAACCCCCATACCTCCCATCTTCCTAACGTTACTGAGTCACAGCTGACCTAGAGTGTCGGTAGTGGAGTGTGTGTGTGTGTGTGTGTGTGTGTGTGTGTGTGTACAGACCTGTGCATGCGTGTGTGTGTGTGTGTGTGTGTATGTGTGACTGTGCGTATGTATGCATGTCTGTGTGTGTTACTCACTCCCCTTCCCTGTGTGTGTGTGTGTGTGTGTGTGTGTGTGTGTGTGTGTGTGCAGTGACGTGTGTCTTCAGGGCATTGTTTACCCTGAGCGCTCTGTGAAAGATGGCACTAATTAGCTCATTGTCCGGTGGGACATGACACAGGCGCTATTTATAACCCGGGTGGATCCGCATGCTCGGTTGGAGCTGGGTAACATGGTCTGGAGCAGGACCTGACATACATGATGGAGGAGGAGGGGGGGGGGGGCTGATGGAGGAGAAGGAGGAGGGAGGGGGGGGGGGGGGGGGCTGGTGGAGGAGGAGGAGAGGACTAAGCCTGTAACAATTGTGAAATAATTGTCTAATGGCAATCTTGACTGTGCTCCAACACGCTAGCTCGCTAGCTGGCTAACAACGAGGAACATCGCCGTAGCTAGATAGCTGCTCTGCATAGTTAAGCACATCACAGCATGCTAGATAGAACATGAACACGCTAAAAACACATAACTAGATGACACACAGTCCATTTTTTATCGATGAGGAGGATACATTTACATTTATGTTCAGAAATGTGTTTTATGGTAATAAATATAGAGGTGTGGTTTACTTCATAGCTCGCTGTGTTATTTATTACATTATCTGGGTCACATAACAGTGAAACAATTATATTGTTAATCGCAATTACTTCTAAGACAATTCATTGTACGGCAACATGTTTAATTGTTACAGACTGAGAGAGGACTTGACAGAGGAGGAGGGGGACGAGGAGGAGGTTTAGGTGTTTCTCAGAAATGCATATTCAGCATTGACACGCACTGAAAAATCCATGTCAAAACACTTAACACTAGAACAGCCGTGCCTTTTTTACCTACTAAAAGAGCCCCTCTTTACAATGCTCAAGCTGCTATTTACACACAATGACCACTACTTGGCTGCTGGTAAATTAGCCTGCTTCCTACACAGAAAAACTGCAAAATAGCTTCATACTAGCTTATCCTGATGTGATTTAGAAAATGTAAGGATACCGGGTGGTAGAACACAGATATCTAGGAAAAGTCATGAAAGGAGGGTCCTGAAATTGCTGAAATGAAATGAGAGTGCAAAGATATAAACATTTTCTTTACTCACAAATGACCCCTCATGGCTGTTCTAGTGTTAAAAGGGCAAGCTAACCGAGAGCCAAGATGGCTTCTCACACGGAGAGGTCAGCAACAACAACAACAGCGTAATGGTTACAGCCTGTGTCGTTGTTGGCTCCCAGACGCCATCTTTGTTGAAACAAGGTGTGTGTGTGCTCGTGGTATCCATGGTAACCGGAGGCAGCAGGCACTTGAGTGGTCGGGTCTGTCTCAGACAAATGGTGTTTGACAGAGTGTACAGTCCAGTCCACACACACACGCACACACACACATGCACACGCACACACACACACACACACACACACACACACGCTTGGTCTCCTCATCTCCACACCAGCTGCTGGCACATTCACAAACTGCCCTGCATATGTCACCCCGTGCGGCATGTGTGAGAGATAATACAAGCCATTGTTTCATAGCCATGCTATTAGCATGATATTAGCATGTATATTAGCACGGTCGGGAGTGTTCTGTAGGCGTGCAGTGGAGCAGCATTGTTTTACAGGCATGATATTAGCATGTATATTAGCATGTACAGTCGGGGGAGAATGCTGTAGGCGTGCAGTGGGGAAGCTTTGTGTTGATGTTAACAGGGTGCCTCTCTGTAGCTGTTATAGAGACAGAAGTAGAGGCAGATATCTCCTCATGGTTATAGAGACAGAAGTAGCAGGACAACCCACACACACACACACACACACACACACACACACACACACACACACACACTGACTCACTCACACAGAGAGGTAGATGTGGAAGCAACACAGATGGCCCAACAGCAAGACAACACACACACACACGCACACACACACACACACACACACACAAAAGCACACACCGACCCATCCCCAGACTCACTGAGGTAGAGGTGGAAGCAGAGCAGGTGTCCCAGCAGCAGGGCGGCCAGCAGGCCCAAGGCGATGGAGACCCCGGCCAGGGCAGGGATGGCGGCGTCCCCCGTGATGACGGGCGCCACGGGCAGGAACACGAACCACACCACCGTCTCATTCTGCACTGGAGGGGCGACACAGGCAGGCTAGCATGTTAGCACGCTAGGCAAGGCTAATGTATTTGTACTCACTCTAGGAGCTGTTAAAAGGCCAGCCTCAGATGATCTGAGGGATCTAGCAGGTTCATAAGGCACTACTAGCCTAGGACATCGATTTTTTAATCTGTATTTATTTACAGTAGAGAAACTATACAGGGGGGTAGAGAGGGGATGAGGAGGTCTTTTAGGTCAGTTAAGATGTAGCCTGAAGAGATGGAGGTCTTCAATGTACGGCAGGAGAGATGGGGAGTGACTCTGCAGGCCTGACAGCAGTGGGAAGCTCGTTCCACTAGCGGGGGCAGATACAAACGACCATCCGGTAGTTCCAGGAGGTCGTAGAGGGAGTTACCTTGGAAGCGTTTGTCTGAGAGGTCGTAGAGGAAGTTACCTTGGAAGTGTTTGTCTGAGAGGTTGTAGAGGGAGTTACCTTGGAAGTGTTTGTCTGAGCGGTTGTAGAGGGAGTTACCTTGGAAGTGTTTGTCTGAGAGGTCGTAGAGGAAGTTACCTTGGAAGTGTTTGTCTGAGAGGTTGTAGAGGAAGTTACCTTGGAAGTGTTTGTCTGAGAGGTCGTAGAGGAAGTTACCTTGGAAGTGTTTGTCTGAGAGGTCGTAGAGGGAGTTACCTTGGAAGTGTTTGTCTGAGTGGTTGTAGAGGAAGTTACCTTGGAAGTGTTTGTCTGAGCGAAGCTTCGAGGGGTCCAGGAAGAACTCTATGAAGACGTAGCTGGCCATGACCACCACCAGGAAGATCCCCAGGAGGGCCGAGATCACACTGTTCAGGAACAGCCTGGGAGGGAGGAAGGGAGGGAGGGGAGGGAGGGGAGGGGAGGGGGGGGGAGGGAGGGGAGGGGAGGGAGGGGAGGGAGGGGAGGGAGGGAGGGAGGGAGGGGGGGGTGCAAAAGAGAATGTGTGTGAGAGAAGGAGAGAGAGAGAGAGAGAGAGAGAGAGAGAGAGAGAGAGAGTGACAGTGTGTGTGTGTGTGTGTGACAGAGAAGAGGGGGAGGGAGAAAAAGAGGGCGAGAGAGTGAGGGAGGGAGGGAGGGATGAATGAGAGGGCAGGTTACTCCCAACAACAACAACCAACGCCAACTCGTTGAACACAAGTTTAAGAAAACTTAAAAGGCTTTTATAATTTATAAAAAAGTAAAAGTTGACAGGAAAGGACACAGAAAAAACATCTGAAACATCTGAAAAGACTAGCGACAGCAGACAGCCTAATGATCCGCCACAACGATCAATCCCAGACCCTGGTGAGAGGCGCTGTCTGCAGCAGTGAGCCACCAGCTGTCCTTGAGTCTGTTGTGGACAGCAACCCAGTCTGGTAACCATGCGTCTGGTCTGGGATCAGGGGGGTATTCCATCAACATTGCTAAAGGAAAATCCAGGCTTATTTCTGATAAAAAATAAACCTGGATTTTTCTTTTTTTTCATAAGTCTCACGAGACTTATATAGATATAGAATAAGCCTGGATTTTCCTTTAGCAATGTTGATGGAATACCCCCCAGGGCAGCGCCACACCTGTCTGTGCCAGCCTGGTTGTGTGTAGCCATGCCCCAACAACACAACAGACTTCAGTCTCGCGAGACTATAAAATAAGCCTGGATTTTCCTTTAGCGACGTTGATGGAATACCCCCCAGGTTGGCAGTCTTACAAGTACACAAGCAGGCTCAATTAACAACATCATCAACAACAACAACAACAACAACATCATTGTTATGCATGTGTTGTTATGCAGTCTGTGTTGTTGCACATGGCGACAGAGCCTTTATGAACTATGACGTGGCAAAGGCGTAAAGCCACTTTGGGTAAAGCACCAGAGTGTGTGTGTGTGTGTGTGTGTGTGTGTGTGTGTGTGTGTGTGTGTGTGTCTGTGTGTCTGTGTGTGTGTGTGTGTGTGTGTGTGTGTACGTGCGTGCGCGTGTGTGCGTGTGCGTGTATGTGTGCGTGTATGTATGTGTGTGTGCGTGGCGACGAGTGTTGCATGTGTTGCATGGCGACACAGCCAGGCTGGCAGACAGATGTGACACGCTGCTGCCCAGCTGCTCCCAGACCAGGCGCATGGTTACCATGGTCACCAGACTGGATTAACTGTCCACTGTAACAGACTCAACAACAGCTGGTGGCACTACACTCCTACTGACCCGTGACACATGGACGCATATCCGGAAATAATCTGCTTTCTAAAGGCCTAATAGCCGGTCGTTGTGTGTAAATAGCAGCTTAGCATTGTAAAGAGGGGCTCTTTTAGTAGGTAAAAAAGGCACGGCTGTTCGAGTGTTAAAGGCCTAATAGCTAATGTGTCTGTTGACCACAGGGGAGGCTGGTGGAGGTAGAAATCGGAGGACGGAGGCTCATTGTAATTATGCATGGGATGGAAATGAATGAGTGTTCGATAACAGGACCGTTCCTCATTTCCCTCTCTCTCTCTTTCTTTTTCTCTCCCTCACACTACACTCCCCCCCTCTCTTTCTCTCTCTCCCTCTCCCTCCCTCTTTCTCTCACACTCTCCTCCCCCCCCCTCTCTCTCTCTTTTTCTTTCACTCTCCTCCACCCCCCCTCTCCCTCCCTCTTTCTCTCACACTCTCCTCTCCCCCCTCTCTCTCTCTCTTTTTCTTTCACTCTCCTCCACCGCCCCCCTCTCTCTCTCTCTCTCTCTCTCTCTCTCTCTCTCTCCCTCCCTCCATCCTTCACTCCGTTGTTCCATGCCTTTACAATGAGCCACGTCCTCGGGTCGACCATCACTTGGTCCTCTGTGTGTTTCAGGTGGTAGAGGCGTAGAGCAAGGAGCTAACAAATTCTTGAGCTTACACAATCTGTAGTTTCAGCACATGTAACTGGAAACTGACCCGGTTGGCCTGACCTGGTCGACCTGACCTGACACACACATATATATATGTATATATATATTACATGGGGCTAGTTCCCCCCCCCCCTGTGGTTCAAGTCATGTGTAAAAGCCACGATGCCCTGAAGCTCCGCTAACGCATGCATGACCCAGTTCTGTATCGTCAACCCTCTGAATATTTATGATCCAGGTCACGACTAAAAGCCTTCAGCGTGTGAGTGTGTGTGTGTGTGTGTGTGTGTGTGTGAGAGAGAGAGTGTGTGTGTGTGTGAGTGTGCGTGTGTGTGTGCATGTGAGTGTGTTTTTTTCAGCTAAAAGCCCTGCTGACTGACCCCTGTGGGTCTTCAAAATGCCACGTCGACAATCAGGCTCACTGTAATCATAAAGGATATAACAGCCACAGCAGAATAGAGGGAAGATGTTCTTCTTAGAAAGAAAGACACACTCTTCTGAGAATAATATCACACCGGAACAAACAGGTTGATTGTAAAACACACAGCACACTGTTTGTGTTCTCTGGCCCAAGGGTAACCTGGGTGTACTGTCATGCAACCTCTCCTCTGGTAAGGAGAGAGAAAGGGGGGGGGGGGGGGAGAAGGAGAGGAGAGGAGAGGGGGAGGGAGAGACAGAGAGAGTGAGAGTGAGAGAGGGAAAGGGAATGGGAGAGGGAAAGGGAGAGAGAGCGAGGAACAGAGAGAGAGAGAGAGAGAGAGAGAGAGAGAGAGAGAGAGAGAGAGAGAGAGAGAGAGCGAGAGAGACAGAGTAAGGAGAGAGAGAGAGAGACAGAGAGAGAGATGCTCACCAGTAGTTGCGGCTGCCCACACAGTTGTTGAGCCAGCGGCAGTGGTGGTCAAAGCTGGCCACACACTTGTTACAGGCACTGCAGTGCTTCGACTTGCCCCCCCTGCAACACACACACACACACACACACACACACACACACACACACACACACACACACACACACACACACAGTTATATGGCTGCTTCTCCTCAATTCCAATTGACCAAAGTGATGATCAAAAATGAATGTGTGAGTGGGACTGGACTGAGAGATGGGGGGAGGTGGGGGGGCTGGGGGGAAAGATGGGGGGGCTGGAGGGAGAGATGGGGGGGCTGGGGGGAAAGATGGGGGGGCTGGGGGGAGTGATGGGGGGTGGTGGGGGAGGGCTGGGGAAAGAGAGAGTAAGTGACGCTGAAACACATTTCGAAGCTCTCGTTAGCAAGTGGAGCATGAGCTCTGCCAGACTCTCTCTCTCTCTCTCTCCATCTATCACCTCATCCCTCTCTCATCCCCAGGCGCGTTACTCCTCTTCTCGCCTTCTGCTCTCCACCCCCCCACATCTACCACTCTCCTCTTTTTCCTCCTCCTCCTCCTCCTCTCCCCACTTTCTCACTCACACACACACCGCAGTCTACCATCCTGTCCTCATCCACGTCCTCCTCCTCTCCTCTCCTCCTCATCAGTCATCCATGTCTCCCCTCCTCTCCCCTCCTGTCCTCTCCATGTCTCCCCTCCTCTACCCCCTCCTCTCCCCTCCTGTCCTCTCCATGTCTCCCCTCCTCTCCATCTCTCCCCACCTCCCCTCCTGTACCTCCTCCTCCTCTCCCCTCCTGTCCTCTCCATGTCTCCCCTCCTCTCCTCTCCATCTCTCCCCACCTCCCCTCATGTCCTCTCCATGTCTTCCCTCCTCTCCCCTACATGTCTCCCCAACTCTCCTCCTGTAAACCCCTCCTCTTCCCTCCTGTCCTCTCCATCTCTCCCCTCCTGTCCTCTCCATCTCTCCCCTCCTGTCCTCTCCATCTCTCCCCTCCTGTCCTCTCCATCTCTCCCCAACTCTCCTCCTCTACCCTCATGTCCTTTCCATCTCTCCCCTCCTTTCCTCTCCCCTCCTGTTCTCTCCTGCTGGCCTCCTTCTCTTTTGCCCAGACACAGCAGCAACAGCAGCACCGGGGGGGCTTTCCACTCCATCAGTCAGTCAGTCAGTCAGTCAGTCAGTCAGTCAGTCAGTGGGGTGTGGTACTTTCTTCTACCCTGGCCCTAGCATAGATTTCTTATGATGACTGATGGATAGATGATTCGTTTACTTAGACAGAATGTACTTGTTGTCACTCACTTTGGATTAAGGCGTCTGCTAAATGCCAAAAATCGTAACGTAATGTAATGTGCCCCCCCCCCCCCCCCCTCTCATCTGACCCCATTAACACGGAGCCAGGAACTCAGGCTCACTGACTTCTTCCGATGACCTCAATCCAGTCTGCCTGCCACAGTACTGCATGTTACCCACATCACCGCCATCAAACCATCGATAGAGAGAAGAGAGAAGAGAGAGAGAGAGAGAGAGAGGGAGAGGGAGAGGGAGAGGGAGGGTTGATTTGACCCAAAACGGAAAAAAAACACGTAGTCCTCTGTGGCTCAGTTGGTAGAGCATTGCGCTAACAACGCTTAGGTTGTGTGTTAGTTTCGGTTCCTGCTGGGACCAGATATACAGAAAGATGTATGCACTCACTGCAATGTAAGAGTCGCTTTGGATGAAAGTGTCAGCTGGCGTAAATGGCGTATCCCTCTTATCTCTCACCCCCTTCTCATCCCCTTCTCTCTTCTCACCCCCTTCTCTCTTCTCACCCCCTTCTCTCTTCTCATCCCCTTCTCTCTTCTCACCCCCTTCTCTCTTCTCACCCCCTTCTCTCTCATCCCCTTCTCTCTCACCCCTTCTCTCTTCTCATCCCCTTCTCTCTTCTCATCCTTCTCTCTCACCCCCTTCTCTCTTCTCATCCCCTTCTCTCTCACCCCCTTCTGACACATATTATTATTATTATAATTATTATTATATTATTATATATATATTAACTTACACGTCCACTTGGCAGAGGTAGCAGTGGCAGTTCTCTATGACGTGGGCGTGCTTGGAGCGGTCGAACACGGGGACGGGCCCCTTGTAGCTCTTGGCGCGGACGTTGTAGTCGGCCGGGTCGATGGAGACCGCCATCAGGTGGACGAACAGGTGGCACACGAACATGATGCCCGTGCACTGGGGGGGTGGGGGGGTTAAGGGCTGGCCACACCGTGCACCGTGGAAATAGTCATATGAATAAATAAGAAATAACATGGAAATAGTACTGTGTAATAATGTGATCTTCTGTGGCTCAGTTTGGTTAGAGCATGGCGCTAAGATAACACGTAGGTTGTGGGTTCGATTCCTGTTGGGATCATATATACTGAAAAATGTATGCAGTCAATGCAGTGTAAGGAAGTCGCTTTGGATAACAGCGTCAGCTACAGTAAATGGCATCCGTTATATTATATATGAATATAAAAGTTATACAATAACAAACACAAAAGGTACGTAGTCGTCGTGCGTGTTCTGTTCTGTTACCTATAGAGCTGGGGCCAGTGTCATCTCACATCCAGAGTTCTGTTCTGTTACCTATAGAGCTGGGGCCAGTGTCATCTCACATCCAGAGTTCTGTTCTGTTACCTATAGAGCTGGGGCCAGTGTCATCTCACATCCAGAGTTCTGTTCTGTTACCTATAGAGCTGGGGCCAGTGTCATCTCACATCCAGAGCGGGATGGAACCCAGCAGTGGCCAATGAACAACCAACAAAAACTAAAGCACAAGTCCTGGGCACTGCTGTGAAAAACACTTTCACTGCCTTTGTGAGTCCAGTCGCTATGCTGTCATTGGGCCATGGGGGAGACCTCTACATCCCCTCTACAGTTTCTCTACTGTAAATAATTACATTAAAAAAAGCATTGTGACTGCCGATGGCCCCAGGCCCGAGCACAGAGTAATTTGTTCTTCTAAATGCCTTCTATAAGCAGCAGCATCCGCACAGTGCACACTCAAATCAATCTGTGCAGCAAAAATCATTAATTTATTCTAAGCTTCCGGTCATAAGACCTTTGTAGTTGTAGTTTTATATCAAATATACGGAGAATTGAAGTCTGTATCTCTACATTCTGGGAAGTCGTAGTTAACAATTCAGTCTGCCTGGGGACAGTGCTTCTTCTAAATGCCAAAAATCTAAATGTAAAGGTGCAGGATACGATGTAGCCCGCTGGGACCCAGTGGGGGGGCAGCAGGGGGACGAACACTCCGAAGCCGGTGACGGCGAAGAAGAGGTAGAGGAGCCAGGCCAGCAGCTGGAAGGGGTGGGGGGGCCAGCTCCAGCCGTTGGTCCGGGAGCACAGGGGCAGGTCGGCCCGGCGCACCCCGCCGCCCTCGCTCACGGGCTCCGTGCGGTTGGGGGTCTTACTGCACACATCCATAAGGGAGGGGTTGCCTTCTGAGAGAGAGAGACAGAGAGAGGAATAGATGGATGGATGGATGGATAGATAAATATAGAGAGGTAGGTAGATGGATTGATGGATAGGGATCTGTTCTTACTGCACACATCCATAAGGGAGGGGTTGCCTTCTGTAGAGAGAGAGAGAGAGGGGGGGGGGAATAGATGGATGGATGGATAGATAAATATAGATCGGTAAGTAGATGGATTGATGGCTAGAGAGATACATGGATGGATAGGTGGATAAGTAGATGGGTGCATAGATAGATAGATACTTTATTGATCCCTGAGGGGAAATTCAGGTGTAACAGCAGTTCAGACCACAAAACAACAACAAAATAAACAATTGAATAATAAGCTTGAGACAGCAGTATTTAAAATAGAAGATAGATGAAAATACAAAATAAAGATAGACCAATAGACATTTGGGACTTTATATACAGTAAGTAAGATTTAACGTAGAGCAAAGGACACTCTCTCTGATCATTACTGCTCGTATGTGTCCATCTACAGTGTCATCCTCAGGAAATGAGGATATTGACCTCTCTGTTGCCTGAACTGTGAGTCACTATTCAATGCCGATGACAGGTGATTAGAGATTAGAACAACTTGTAAAATGTAGCTCACATTTGTAGATGTATTATCAGAATAATACAATCAGTGAGATTGTGTGTTAAACTGTGCATACAGCCTTCATCTGGACAACACGACTTCATAGGGCAGCGCTATGATAGAAACAATGGTTGCATATTTGAATTGAAGTGCTAAACTCACTACTCAATATCACTTGTAATTCTTCTATTTCCAATCGACTGATAAGGCCAGGGAATTGTCGGTTCTCACCTTATCAGCGCGGGTTGAATCGACTAGGGGTGTTGAGTGATCTTATCCGCGGCATTTCAGAGTGATCTGATCACATCCTCCTGACAGGTGTAGGGTTGTCTTTCCGCGGTGTCAATTATCGCCAGCAACACCAGGGCCCCGTCACTCGCTTCATCAGGAAATACAGCCATAGCTACAGCTAGATAGATGGGTAGATAGAGGAGAGGGATAGATAGGGGGATAGATAGATAAATATAGATAGGTAGGTAGGTAGGTAGATAGATAGATACTATAGATAGATAGATAGATAGATAGATACTATAGATAGATAGATAGATAGATAGATAGATAGATAGATAGATAGATAGATAGATAGATACATACATAGATAGATAGATAGACATACAGACAGACAGACAGATAGATATGTAGGTAGATGGATAGATAGATAGATAGATACATAGATAGAGACAGACAGACAGACAGACAGACAGACAGACAGACAGACAGACAGATAGATAGATAGATAGATAGATAGACACATAGATAGAGGGATAGATGGATAGATAGATAAATATAGATAGATAGATAGAGGGCTAGATAGATAGATAGATAGATAGATAGACAGACAGACAGACAGACAGACAGACAGACAGACAGACAGATAGATAGATAGATAGATACATAGATAGATAGATAGATAGACAGACAGACAGATAGATAGATAGATAGATAGATACTATAGATAGATAGATAGATAGATAGACAGACAGATAGATACATAGATAGACAGACAGACAGACAGATAGATAGATAGATAGATAGATAGATAGATAGATACATAGATACATAGATACATAGATATATCGCCACCGTTATCCCTTACCTCGCCCCTGATCCAGCCAGCCCCCCGTCCCGCTTCGAAGGAATAATATCCAGTGCAGCAGCGTAAAAAATAAAATAAATAAATCCCAGTCTCAACTCGTGTCTCTTATCTTATCTCTGCCATATGGACCCAAGTTGCTGCCTAAACTTGTTATATATATCGACTCTAATTTCAGCAGCATAGGATTTAGCTGTTAGCAAAACAGCTAGGTAAGGAAGATAGACAGACAGCACTAAGGTTACTGGTTAGCTGAGACACCGTTAGGAGGTGACTGATGCTGTCCGCCGGGGTGGCGGAGAGTAAAGCTGCTGGAATCCGCTTGGTGCTAAACAGTCCGCTAGCTGGATGGGCTACGTGAGTTAAGTAAGGTTAGCTTAGCTTAGCTGGCTAACGTGTGACACCCACCCACTCGCTGTGCTAAGCTTATGAGTTGAGAAAGCCCCCCCCAAAAATCAACACTGCTAATTAGTGAGCTATGTGTAATGTGCAATTCACGAATTCAATTCACCTCCACGCAGCTTTTTTTGTAATTTCACCTATTCGTTATAATGTTACATGCTAGCTTTTCATGCGCTTGTCAAAATCCCTGCCCCTGCCCCAGCTCCAACGCTGTTTCCCTGGTAACGACGCAGCGCCCATTTCTATTGGTCAGAAAATCGCCACTGAAGTCTGGGTGGACGCTAACTGGGATCCTTGGGAAGGTCTACCCTCTGACCATGGTTGCCAGATGGGATTTGACACTTTCCAGTCTAACCACAGTCTTAAAAACCGCCAAATCCACGAAAAACTACCAGGCCAAAACCTATTTTGTCAGAAAACCGCTGATTACTATTGGGCAGGTTGCCCATCTCCTGCCCCTAAACTGTATGTCTGTTGCCAATAATTTTTGTATATATAAAAACTGTATATATAAAAACATTGTATGTAGCTACTAGGGTGTGTGTTTTAACTTAACGCATTTTGTAACTTTCAGGCACTGACATTTTGATACCACCTAAAATGCTATTTATCCAGCTCAACAGCCCAAATGCTTTTTTTCCAGGTTCAGTGATCAAAAGTAGCCCATTCGGCGGTAACCCGCCCCATCTGGCAACCCTGGCTCTGACGTGTCTCGTGTACGTCCCAGGGATCCTTCTACGCGTCTGCTGTCAAAACTGTGGCGCAAAAAGCCACTTTGGGAAAGTAGCCTTTCCTTTCTTACCTTGTTTTATCGAGTGAAATCGAAATGCATTAAGCATTATAGTTCATGCAAACATTGATTCGTTTGTGTGTAGCTGATTCGGTTTAGTATTGGTGGAAGGAAGTCGAATGAGGACAGAGTAATCACATTACGGCTCTTGTAATGGTCAATACCACACTAATACGCTTCCGTAGGTTTCAGTATTACTTACTTAAGGCCTATAAATTCCCTAGAGGGACATCGGCCATCGATGAAACCACTCAATCCTCTCCAGTCTTGTGCTCTCCGATCCAGTTATTGCCATGACAGCCCTTCCGCCTCCTGTTCTGTGGTTCTTCTCATATAATATATATAAATATAACATAACATATATACATTATTAGAATAATTAATATTAAATAATAATATATGATCATATAATAATAATTAATATTATTATTATTATTATTATTATTGTATTATATTCTAATATAATAATTATAATAATAATTAATATCAAAATATAATATCAGTATTGCTGGTCCATAAATCACCATATTATACCATATATATATATATATATATATATATATATATATATATATATATATATATATATATATATATATATACTATATTTAATGTAAAAACAAACAAACAAATAAAACAAATTAAAAAGCAATGTAAAGCATTTGAGCACTTTGAGCAGCAACATTTGCAGGAAAAGTGCTATACAAATGAAAGTTATTAATATTATTATTATTATTATTATTATTATATACACCATATAAACCCCTCAAAAAAAGTTCGGAAACATTATTTTGGTTGATTATTCCTCCCCTTTAATAATACCAATTGGTATTGTATTTTATATCGTTGGAAAGCCTGATTAGTCACCTTTACAACGAGGTACAACTTGTAGGGATCATGCATTCATGGAATGAACGACACAGCTAAACATGTGGGTAGCGGACCAAAAATATTTGCCAAAATCCCCTATTATATATTATTATATATTCTTCTGTTGGTATTCACTCTCGTTTTGAGTTGCTTGGTGGATTGGATGATTGCACTCTCCCACAGTAATAAGGAAAAAACAACACATATTGGCCATTTTTACACTTTATTAATTTTACATTGTCAGGGACCTCAGTAGCGTGTGGAAGATCCATATACAGTCACAACAGCTTGGCACCTCCTCCTCATGCAGGTCACCAGCCTGGTCACACACTGCTGTGGGACGGCATCCCATTCCTCAACCTGGATTTGCCGCAAGTCAGCCAACATGGTTGCGTTGGTCACTCTGGCACCTACAGCACCCAAGCTGATCCCACAAGTGTTCGATTGGGTTGAGGTCTGGACTCACGGCAGGCCATTCCACCCTCTCCACTCCCAAATTCTGGAGGTGCTCTGTGATGATCCTGGCTCTGTGGGGGCGAGCGTTGTCATCCTGGAGGATGGAGTTAGGTCCCAGAATCTGGAGATATGGGATCGCCACTGGCTCCGGAATATCATTCCTGTCAATTAGGTGCCATTCAGGTGCCAGTCACACACCTGTGACTGGCATACACCTGCCAGCACTTGAAGCTCAAAACGAGAGTGAATACCAACAGAAAAATGTTGCAGGCCCAGGGATTTTGGCAAAAAAAATTGGGCCGCTACCCACACGTTTAGCTGTGTTACTCATTCCACGAATGCATGATCCTTACAAGTTGTACCTCGTTGTAAAGGTGAATAATCAGGCTTTCCAACGCTATAACATACAATACCAATTGGTATTATTAAAGGGGAGGAAGAATCGACTGAAATAACGTTTCCAAACTTTTTTTGAGGGGTTTATATACTTTGCTTTAACAGAAGGGCTTCTGCTTCAACAACGTCGTTGTAATGTACATGAATAACCAGCAGAGGGCAGCACTATGGCGTGTGAAAATCCTTTATCTCAATTTGCACACTGAAACGAAAACAATCTGCAGTTAACAAATAATTATGTACATAATGAATGCCATGGCTTATCTAATCAAAATTAACTCTATGAGTCAATAAAGACGTAATTAACTAATATACTATATTAATTAAAAAGAATATAACCCATCATCTATAATTGGTCCATCTCAGCTGACTCTAAATGACACTGGGATTTGAGTGTGTCTAGACTCTAGTCTAGAGTGTATTTTAGTGTGTGTAAAGTGTGTTTTAGTGTGTAAACAACATCCAGAGTTAAGAGTGAGTGCGAACAAAAGGGGGTGCAAAAATGGAGAGGAAGAGATAAGAATGAGAGAGAGAATGAGAATGGGTTTTCTGTTGTGGCAATGCTAATGCACTGGGATTTTCAAAAACATTGAGTGTGAGAGCATGTGTGCATGCACTGGCTACACACACACACACACACACACACACACACACACACACTCACGCACACTCAATCACTCACTAAATCACACTCAATCACTCACTCACACTCAATCACTCACTCACACTCAATCACTCACTCACACTCACTCATTCAATCACTCACTCATTCTCACTCAATCAATCACTCACTTACTCTCACTCACTCACACACACACACACACACACACACACACACACACACACACACACACTCAGTCACTCACACACAAACAAACACACGCACACACACACACACACACACACACGCACACACACACACACACGCACACATACGCACACACACACACACACACACACACACACACACACACATTCACTCACACTAAATCACTCACTCACTCTCAATCATTCACTCACTCACACTTGCACACGCACACACACACACACACACACACACACACACACACACACACACTCATCACTCACTAACTCACTCAGTCAATCACTCACTCACTCACTCTCTCACTCATTCACCCAGTCACTCACACGCACATGCACACACACACACACGCGCGCACACACACACACACACACACACACACACACTGTATACTGCAGAGATTACCGTACATTGGGAACTCAATACTTCATGTCAGAGGAGATGGTAGTAGACGGCTTGTTAAGGCTCGATTTATCAAGCCTTGTAATTGCTTTTATAAGCCTGGTATAGTGAACATAATGGACACATTGTACCCAAACACTTTAACTATCTTTGTAGTTACACCATCTTATAACTAGGTGTAAAAGGTCTCTGTGGAAAAAAAAAAGAAAAAAAAGAATCAATTCTCATTTTTCCAGTAATTATATTACAACGATCGCAGACCGCAGGAGAACAAGCCAGTGGTTTTGAGGCCTGACTCGCTGCATGTGTTTCTAGTCAGCGCGGGCCAGGCTGTTCCCTGGTCTCTGGTCTCTGCGCTGCGTTCCGTGGGGTGGGTTACTAACGACATGCAGGCGGCCGGACGGCTTCATGTGGCTACCGAGGCCTCGTCCCGTGACTGACAGGAAACCGTGCGTTTACTTACCCTTCATCTACCCGTCGTTCATACCTACGCCGTCCACCACCGTGGTCTCCCGAGTGTCTCCCTCCCCCGCTCCCTCCCTCCCTCCCTCCCCTTTTTACGATCACGTAAAGCACCTTAAAAAATACCTTCTTTCCCGCTGTTCAAAATCATATTTTAGGTGCCAGAAACGCTGAACTGCCTGTGAACGTCAGATGTCCGCACGATGACAGGTGTGACCCCCCCCCCACCACCACCACCCCCAGCGATAGAGCCTCGGAGAAAGGGGCATTCTCAGGAGAAGTGTGTGTGCATGCACGTGTGTGTGTGTGTGTGAGGGGGGGGGGGGGGGGGGGGGTGTTGAGCACACATCTGGAGGTGTTGTGTAAAAGCGCTCCTCCGTCGTCGAGGCTGGCTGGCTCATCTCACGAGCAGGCCTCTGGTACAACCAGTAAAACCAGTCCCACCAGTACAACCAGGACAACCAGTATAACCAATCCCAGTCCTCCCAGTCCTCCCAGTCAGGACACCTGGAGCCACCAGTCTGTCTTCGCCACGGCTCCCTCACGCCCCCCCCCCCGACCAAAGGACAGGACAAGGAGTCTGGATCTGGGCTCGCCAGCGCGCTCTCTGACGGGCGGGTCACCTGAGGTGAACGATGAGGAGGAGGAGGAGGAGGAGGAGGAGGAGGAGGGGAGATCATGCAGAGGGATTATCTCTGGAGCGGAGGACACCACGCAGGATTAAGTGTGATTCTGTGCTGAGTCTGTTATGTTGGGGATGTTTTAACTATCGGCAGTGTTGTGTAATATTTGGATGCGGCAGCCAGCACGTGTGCTGTGTGCGCTGGACTTCAACAGTGTTTAAACTCAGTGACACGGCCCTGCTAATATCCCACAGTGGCTTTGAACGACGTGGGCTATTTCCATCGCCCCTTTGCGAGAGGGGGTTGAGCAACAGTCTGGATGGAGCTGTTACTGGGTTCCAGTGTCCTGGATGGGAAGTAATCAAGCAGCTTTTCCTCTGATGGAAATGGAAAGTGTTGGATCCCTGTCAGACGGCGGGTGGGTGGGGGGGCAGGGGGGTTGTGTTTGCTTTGGCCAGAGGCACACTTGATGCACACTGACAAACACACACACACGCATGCACACGCACACATACATACACACACACACACACACACACACACATGCAGGGATGGACACACACATATATGCAGGGATGCGCGCACACACACACACACACACACATGCAGGGATGCACCCACACACACACACACACATGCATGCAAGGATGCACACACGGTCACACACACATGCAATATACTGTACACACACGCATACCACATTTGTTGTCAGGATGTGAGAGAGGCGCTGCAGGGTTCAGCAGAGGTAACACAGAGGCCCGCGTCCTAGACCACAGAGGTAACACAGAGGCCTGCTTCCTAGACCACAGAGGTAACACAGAGGCCTGCTTCCTAGACCACAGAGGTAACACAGAGGCCTGCTTCCTAGACCACAGAGCCCAGAGCTGGGTTACGGAGAGGTGGGGGGACGGAGAGGTGGAGGAGTGAGAGGTGGGGGGACTGAGAGGTGGGGGGACTGAGAGGTGGGGGACGGAGAGGTGGGGGGACGGAGAGGTGGGGGGAAGGAGAGGTGGAGGAGTGAGAGGTGGAGGAGTGAGAGGTGGGGGGACGGAGAGGTGGGGGGACGGAGAGGTGGAGGAGTGAGAGGTGGGGGGAGTGAGAGGTGGGGGACGGAGAGGTGGGGGGACGGAGAGGTGGGGGGACGGAGAGGTGGGGGGAAGGAGAGGTGGAGGAGTGAGAGGTGGAGGAGTGAGAGGTGGGGGGACGGAGAGGTGGGGGGAAGGAGAGGTGGAGGAGTGAGAGGTGGGGGGAGTGAGAGGTGGGGGACGGAGAGGTGGGGGACGGAGAGGTGGGGGGACGGAGAGGTGGAGGAGTGAGAGGTGGAGGAGTGAGAGGTGGGGGGACGGAGAGGTGGGGGAGTGAGAGGTGGGCGGACGGAGAGGTGGGGGGACGGAGAGGTGGGGGGACGGAGAGGTGGGGGAGTGAGAGGTGGGGGGACGGAGAGGTGGAGGAGTGAGAGGTGGAGGAGTGAGAGGTGGAGGAGTGAGAGGTGGCGGGACGGAGAGGTGGAGGGAGTGAGAGGTGGCGGAACTGAGAGGTGGAGGAGTGAGAGGTGGAGGAGTGAGAGGTGGAGGAGTGAGAGGTGGCGGGACGGAGAGGTGGAGGGAGTGAGAGGTGGTCCTCGGTTGGTCGATGGCCACAGCCTCTTCAGGACTAACAGTTCTGTTTCACTACCTATCTTCTGCCGTAGATTGAAGACCTCCATCTCTTTAGGCTACATCCTAACTGTCCCTCCTAAAGGCCTATTCATCCCCACTACCCCCCCCCCCCCCCCTCCCTCTCCCCCCTGTACAGTTTCTCTACTGTAAATAAATGAATAATGGCCCCTGGCCCTGGTCCTGGAATGGATTTAGTTTTCCCACGATGACTAATGGATCGAAAATCCACTTTGGATTAAAGTCGTCTTCTGCCAAAGGCCAAGAATGTAAATCTAATGTAAATGTTTGGCAGGTGCACATAAGAGACGGTGGTGGGTCTCAGAGGGAGCGTGAGCCAAGAGGACATTGTAAAGGGCTTTATTGGCCTGGGAAACACACGTTCACACTGCCAAACCAAGTGTGAAGATAATAAAACAAAAAAGAATTTAATGTATGTTCTATTAAAGACATACTAGGATAAGGAAATGATTGAGCAGAGCTGTGTATACTGTAGTATAGAGGTCAATAACGATAAAAATAATGCAAACGTGCAATCGTAAAAAAATATAAATACAAAATAAATGAGAACTGTGTAAACATTATGTGCAGAGATCAGCATGGTGCAAATAATGAAATTATCTTTACGGTCTTTACGGGGGGTTGTATTCCAATAAATCTGTCTTCCCCTAGAACAAGAGGCAACTGACGCTTCACTTCACTTTATGACAAAGTCAACCGTGACAAAGATGTTTACAGGCAGTCAGGTTCCCTGGACGACAGGGAGGGGGGGGACACCTCCACAAAGGCTAGATGATTGTTTGAGTTATTTGGCCCAGCTTCCCATCAAACAATAAAGGTGTCTGCAGGTTTGGGTTAGGAAGCCTCCCCATCTCCCCAGGGTGTCCCCCTAACACTCACACTCACACACACACACACACACACACACACACACACACACACACACACACACACACACACAGACACAGACACAGACACAGACACAGACAGGGTAGTGGTGGTCTAGTGGATAGTGAGTTGGACTTGTGATCGGAAGGTTGTGAGTTCAAATCCCGCCTGAAGCCACACCACTACTAGTGTGCCCTTGGGTAAGGCACTTAGCCCTCAGTTACTCCAGTAGGAATGTCCCTGTAATTCGTAATTGTAAGTCGCTTTGGATTAAAAGCGTCTGCTAAATGGCAAAATTATTAATTAATTATTACATGCAGGGTGAGACATGCAGGGGTGGGACATGCAGGGTGGGACATGCAGGGTGGGACATGCAGGGTGGGACATGCAGGGTTGGGACATGCAGGGTTGGGACATGCAGGGTGGGACATGCAGGGGTGAGACATGCAGGGGTGGGACATGCAGGGGTGGGACATGCAGGAGTGGGACATGCAGGTGTGGGACATGCAGGGTTGGGACATGCAGGGTGGGACATGCAGGGGTGAGACATGCAGGGGTGGGACATGCAGGGGTGAGACATGCAGGGGTGGGACATGCAGGAGTGGGACATGCAGGTGTGGGACATGCAGGGTTGGGACATGCAGGGGTGAGACATGCAGGGGTGGGACATGCAGGGTTGGGACATGCAGGGGTGAGACATGCAGGGGTGAGACATGCAGGGTTGGGACATGCAGGGTTGGGACATGCAGGGGTGGGACATGCAGGGGTGAGACATGCAGGGGTGGGACATGCAGGGGTGAGACATGCAGGGTGGGACATGCAGGGGTGAGACATGCAGGGTTGGGACATGCAGGGTTGAGACATGCAGGGTCTGGGCTGCTATTGTGGGTCTGGCAGGGCCACTGACCCAGACGTCCTTGGCAGCGTCCCACCGCCGCTGCTGCTGGCCCTGGTCTATTTAGAGCAGAACAAAACGTGAAGTCCTCTGCTGCACGGGTACGCACGTGTCCTCGCAGCGACTCACACCGTGTCGTATATCGTCACCGTAGTGGTGTCGAGAAATACCGTTGAGTTTTTAAGCAGCCCTCATGACCTCTGACCCCTCTCTGACCCCTCTGGTAAAGACCTACCTCTAAACTACCGTAGGCTACCTGCCATACAGTACCTATCACTAACACTGTCATGTTTTTATTTGATATCATGTTCCTTATATCACTTCCTTATTTGCACTTCTGGCTCGATGCTCAACTGCATTTCGTTTTGGTCTGGTACTTGGTACTCTGCAGTGAAGTAAAATAGTTTAAATAAAGTCGAATCTGATCTAATCGAATGTTGTAATCTAATCGTATTGAGACGGGGGTACCTCCCTGTGTGGCCTTCGATGACCCTTGACCCCTGGTCCCTGTGATGTTATCAGACCCACAGCCCTGTGGATCAGAGGCGTAGCGGGGGCCCGCGGTGCGTTTGGGGGAAACCCAGAGGAAGGAAGAGGTCCGGCCGGAGGGATTTGAACAAACAATGTTCGGTTCCCTCCGGCGATTTTCCCAAGGAAAGAAATAAAGCTGTCCAACATAAACCCTCCTGTGATAAACAAGCAGAGGTTGATCCCGGATGCGGAAGGACATTTGTGTGTATGTGTGTGTGTGTGTGTGTGTGTGTGTGTGTGTGTGTGTGTGTGTCTGTGTGTGTGTGTGTGTGTGTCTGTGTGTGTGTGTGTGTGTGTGTCTGTGTGTGTGTGTGTGTGTGTGTGTGTCTGTGTGTCTGTGTGTGTGTGTGCGTGTGTGTGTGCGTGTGTGTGTGTGTCTGTGTGTGTGTGTGTGTCTGTGTGTGTGTCTGTGTCTGTGTCTGTGTGTGTGTGTGTGTGTGTGTGTGTCTGTGTGTGTGTCTGTGTCTGTGTGTGTCTGTGTCTGTGTCTGTGTGTGTGAGTGTGAGTGTGAGTGTGAGTGTGAGTGTGTCTGTGTCTGTGTCTGTGTCTGTGTCTGTGTCTGTGTCTGTGTGTCTGTGTGTCTGTGTGTCTGTCTGTGTGTCTGTCTGTCTGTGTGTCTGTGTCTGTGTCTGTGTCTGTGTCTGTGTGTCTGTGTGTCTGTGTGTCTGTCTGTGTGTCTGTGTGTGTGTGTGTGTGTGTGTGTGTGTGTGTGTGTGTGTGTGTGTTAGCAGGACACCCTGGGGAGATGGGGAGGCTTCCTAACCCAAACCTGCAGACACCTTTATTGTTTGATGGGAAGCTGGGCCAAATAACTCAAACAATCATTTAGCCTTTGTGGAGGAAACCCCCCCCCTGCGTTTGAGTTCTTTTGGTTAGCATACTACAAATTCTGTAATCAAGAAACCAGCTCATCAAGTTCATTCTTAGTTTATTATCCCAAGTTGACAGAAACTTGGTTCAATATACCAAAATCATATGCGCAGAGAGAGATACTCTACACACGACTCAGCGAAGACAAATTCAAAGATCTCCTCTGTAGGCAACAGTTGTTCCCAGATCACCTCTTTTAAACCAGATGTAACCGGTTTTTACCTCCCTCAGACAACCTTTACCTCTACATATATAAATCATATGTAACCTTTCACTTGTACATGTATAACCTTTCACTTCTATATAAATAATAGGTCCCCTTTCAACTCTACATGTAAAAATCATAGGTAACCTTTCAACTCTACATACAGTATGTAAATAATAGATCATCTTTCAACTCTACATATAAAAATCATAGGTAACCTTTCACTCTACATATGCAAATAATAGGTCATTTTTCAACTCTACATATATAATTGGTAGGTAACCTTTATAAATCTTTCAACTCTACATACTATTATTCTCAGGAATGTGTTATTGCAACAACAGTAGCCAGAAACAAAAGACATGAGTCTCAACCCAACAGTTTACTCTACATATGTACTGTATGTATAAAGGCCAAATTATCCTTTCATAGCATCCGGCTGTGGCGCAGGGGGTAGAGCCGCCGTCTAATGATCGCAAGGTTGGCAGATCGGAGGTTCGAGCCCCGGCTGGCCACGTATCGGAGTGTCCTTGGGCAAGACACTGAACCCCAAATTGCTCCCAGTGAGCGGGCCGGCGCCTTGCATGGAAGCTTGCCGCCATTGGTGTGTGAATGTGTGTGTGAATGGGTGAATGAGAGGCCGTTGTAAAGCGCTTTGGAATAAGGCGCTATTTAAGTCAGTCCAGTTACCATTTTATTTACCAATTCTTGCATCATTTGTCTGTTCTGGACACTGTGCTGAGAATGTCTCGTCTCATGAACCTGTCTGTGACACTGTGAAATAGCAGTGGTTGTTTTTGGTACTCTATCAAATCTTTTGAGGCTTTTATTTTTTTGGTTTCAAAAAAATTGCTAGTTCACCATCATCATTGCAAGCTAGAGACACACAGCTGACCAAGCAGTGTGTAATCTATGGAAATAGAACAGTGTTTCATTTTTATTATGGTGCTCAAACAACGACAGTCCTTGTTTGAAATGATACTGATGATGATGATAGTCAGTGTAGTTCATCCAAAATGACAAAATGGGAACTATCCCTTTAATCTACAACATTGATTGAAGCGTTTCCAAACTCCCACGCAAAAGGCCTGGCTCCTGCTGTCACACTGTCCAGACAGGACACAGAGGGATCTGGCAGCCCGCTGGGTTGACCCCTGACCTCTTGGTGAAAAATGGAACACTCTGCACCCCGGGAAACTCACACACCACCGCACAGGACAGGACAGGACAGGACAGCACAGGACAGGACAGGACAGGACAGGACAGGACAGGACAGGACAGGACAGGACAGGACAGGGAAGTACAGAGAAGGACAGGACAGGACAGGACAGGACAGGACAGGACAGGACAGGGCAGGGCAGGACAGGACAGGACAGGACAGCACAGGACAGGACAGGGCAGGACAGGACAGGACAGGGCAGGACAGGACAGGACAGGGAAGTAAAGGGCAGGACAGGACAGGACAGGACAGGACAGGACAGGGCAGGACAGGACAGGACAGGGCAGGACAGGACAGGACAGGGAAGTAAAGGGCAGGACAGGACAGGACAGGACAAGGACAGGACAGGACAGGACAGGACAGGACAGGACAGGACAGGACAGGGCAGGACAGGACAGGACAGGGAAGTAAAGGGCAGGACAGGACAGGACAGGACAGGACAGGACAGGACAGGGAAGTAAAGGGCAGGACAGGACAGGACAGGACAGGACAGGAGAGGAGAGGACAGGACAGGACAGGACAGGACAGGACAGGGAAGGACAGGACAGGAGGGAAGGACAGGAGAGGACAGGACAGGACAGGACAGGACAGGACAGGACAGGACAGGGAAGGACAGGAGAGGAGAGGAGAGGAGAGGACAGGACAGGACAGGAGAGGAGAGGAGAGGACAGGGCAGGGCAGGACAGGACAGGACAGGACAGGACAGGACAGGACAGGAGGGAAGGACAGGGTAGGACAGGACAGGGACAGGACAGGACAGGACAGGAGAGGAGAGGACAGGACAGGACAGGAGGGAAGGACAGGACAGGACAGGACAGGAGAGGACAGGACAGGACAGGACAGGACAGGACAGGACAGGACAGGAGGGAAGGACAGGACAGGGTAGGACAGGACAGGACAGGAGGGAAGGACAGGGCAGGAGGGAAGGACAGGGCAGGGCAGGGCAGAACGGGAGGGTGGCGGGCGAGACAGGAACATTTGTGTAGGAGAACACAGGGAGAACATATTGCGTCACAGAGGTCATAGGTCACCCATAAACTCATGTTACCCTCGGTAACAGTACCCGTATTTCACACACATATACACACTACACACACACGCTATCGGGCTAGCTGCAACCCACTTCGTCCCCATTGAGTCTGGGTGAGGGAGAGAGAGAGGGAGAGGGAGAGAGAGAGGGAGAGGGAGAGAGAGAGAGGGATCTCTCCATCCACCGACCATTGTGCGACCACGACTGTACACTGTACACTGCCCCCCCTCTCTCCTCCTCTCCTTCTCTCCCCCCCCCTGGCCCTGATAGAAAGAATGAGAGGAGGTGGTGTGGGGTGGGGGGTGGGGGCGTGATGAACAATAGCAGCGTGTGCTTTCCTAAATTATTGTGTTCTGGCAACATCCGGGAACGACCCCCCCCCCCCCCTGGGGGAAGACCTCGTCTGTGCCTGCCAGCTCTGCAGGAGGGCCGGCCCGGCAGGCCCGCGGAGGACCAGACCTCCAGTACCGGACCGCACCGGGCCTCGGACAATGAGGCAATTTTGGCCGGCGTTGTGTTTTGGGGAAATAGATGCAGTGGGGGGTGCTGGCGGGCTCAAGGTTGTTAGGTGTTTTGTTTTCCCTGTGTGTGTGTGCGCCCCCCCCTTCCCCACCCCACCCCCCCCGTGTGCACCCCCCCCCTCCCCCCTCCCCCCTACTAGCTACTAGCTGGGGTCAAGGGAGAGAGAAAAGAAACCTTGATTCAATATGCAATTACCGAGTTGTTCAACAAAGTGGTTTTGGAAGTGGGAGCTGTCGGGGGTCCGACCCCCCCCACCCCCACTGTGCCTCTGGAAGGAAAATGGAACAGAAGGGACAATGAGGGACGTTGGTCCCCCATGATGCAATGCTTTCAACCCTCCAAATGCTTTCCTCTACGCTGTACACACCAGTGTCTGAAATGCCCCCAGACGACAATGCAGTATAACTGTACACAGCAGCAGCAGCTGTGGTGTAGATCTGTATAAAGACCTCGTAAAGATCCCGTTAAAGAAGATCCTTAACCCTGTCGTTCAACGGCGCCGGGTATGTGTGTGTGTAAGTCAAGCCACACATGGGATACTGCTGCATACATGTCATAATATCCGTTATATGGGAATACCAGAGGGGCAGGTGGAGACTGTCAACAGAGCGTTATCACATACTGATTAGCTTGACGCTTTAACGTCCAGCTATATAATAAGCGTGTGTCATGTCAGGAGCGGCGTATGTGATCTGGTGAGAGGAGCAGCTGTGGCGCTCAGACACGTTCGCTAACCTTGGACGGAGTCACATGCATGACTCTGTGGCTCCAACATGCTCTGACCGCCTCCCACACACACACACACTCACGCACGCACACACACACGCACGCACGCACGCACGCACACACGCACGCACACACGCGCACGCACGCCCCACACACACAGGCACGCACATGTACACAAACACGCACACACACACATACACGAATGCACGGACACACATGCACACACACACACACACACGCACGCACACACACACACACACAATATGGGTCACTACCACATCCGAATGGACAGACCTATAAAATGTGATGGTCCACGTGAACGTGATACTCTGAACACCTGACGTCCACAGTCAACACACCTGAACACCTGACGTCCACAGTCAACACACCTGAACACCTGACGTCCACAGTCAACACACCTGAACACCTGACGTCCACAGTCAACACACCTGAACACCTGATGTCCACAGTCAACACACCTGAACACCTGACGTCCACAGTCAACACACCTGAACACCTGACGTTCACAGTCAACACACCTGAACACCTGACGTCCACAGTCAGGGTGAACGGGGCCTGTAGTGTGTTTACTGTTTCTCTAAGACAGAACCTGACAATTATGTGTGATTGGTTATTGATTGTAAGTCGCTTTGGAATAAGGCGTCTGCTAAATGCCAAAAATGTAAATGTAAATGTGTGACAACTTTCAGTATACAGAACCTTCCAGAACCCCACCCCTGACAGACCAGAGGTCCCTACAGCAGGACCATGCCTCAGGTGTGTGTGTGTGTGTGTGTGTGTGTGTGTGTGTTCCAGGCACGTGCCGTGAGCTTTTTGATTGGGTAAGCATAAGATATAGAAATACACATAATTACACATACACGCTATCAGTGAACGCAGTTTCAAGGAAATGCAATTTTGATGCCCTAGAACCCGCTAATAAACTGTAGTGTCACTTTGTGATCAGATTACCAAAAACAAAAAAAAGTTTCGACTATATCAGGGGTGCTCATTGTTCAATCTTTTTTGAACCAAGATCTTTTCAAGTAGCCAGCCTGCTGAAATCTACAAGTCCAGTTTCAACATCGCAAACGCACACATGCACAACACAGACACACACCGTTTCCATCCTCCATAGTAAACTCACAACACACTTTCTTTTCACACTTTGTCACACAGGCACTTGACATCACATCACAAACCCTCCCTCTCTATCTCTCTCAAAAACACTTTTGGTCCAGAACCAATGGCACGGACAGCGACATTAAGCCTATCTCAGCGATTGATTAAGCAGCTCTCTCTCCAAACACAATGGCACAGGCCGACATTCAAAGGTATAAGCAGAGGAAGTCTTAAATAAGAAGCCATAACCAGCAGCACAGCAGTACTCAAACCATATAAACAAGCACAGATCGCCCCCAGCCTCGCGAATCATATAAATCATATAAACCGCTCATACCAGGCTTGCTGTAGCCCCTAGCGACTCTCCCTTTCTGGGTGTGAAGATCGGTGAGCGATGGCTTCGGGCGGCATTTAGCCAGTAGTTCTGTTTTTCCAGTCCAGTCCAGTCTACGAAATCCCTTTAGGTCGCTGACAGTAATGTCCATATTCACAAAATCAAGCAAGTTATCCTTATTGATTATTATTATTTAGATTGTTTGAGCTAGCTAGCATAAGCTATTCTGCCGGGCGAGAGGTGAAATGTTAAGTGAACTTGAAAGTGATAAGAGCCAATCAGTAGCTCTTATCGGAATTAAAGAACTACTGATTGGCTGTAAGCATGCTTACCCTGGCCACATTAAACAGCGGGCTGAGGCATCGGAAAAAAATTAAAAAGACATTTTCACACATTCGAATGTACGCGAGGGAAAGCAGAGAGAGAAGTGCTTATAATGTAACGCAATGCAAGCAGAGTAGGAAGTGCTTACTCCTGCAGGTGGCGCTAAAAATGCAACGTCAAAATGAATGACTCCTGCTGCCCTGGGACCTAAAATACGACTCTTTTAATGAAAACAAACAAACGGTTACATGCACTTTTATTTTAATATTTTCACGGTCCTTTTTTATTTTTTCGTTGGGTTAGCACTGCTTACTCTGTTTATATGGACGACACGTCCTTGGGGTGTTCCATGCTCACACGCACACACACACACACACACACACACACACACACACACACACACCGCTTATTGCTTTCATTATGCACAGCATTACATGGTTAATTGAGGGGAATTAATAGAGAACAACAGACAAATAACACTAGGATTAATGGCTGGTACGTTGGCACGAGGGACAAAGACGAACTGGAAGGATGATGATGGATGATGAGTGAAACCGATCAGGGCGGGAAACAGAAAAAAAGGAAAAAAGGTCAGGTAACAAAGTGTCTTAAACCAGAGACTAAGGTGAATAACACACAAATAAACAGGAAGTATGGATGAAATAACGCAGAACAAAGACACACATAAACTGAAGGATCAGGGCGAGACGCGACAGTTCCGTTCCTGCTTTCTACCCAGTTGGGTTGAGAGCAGAGTACACACACAGACAGACAGGTAGGGACACGTGGAGGGAAAAGGAGAGGAATAGAGAGAAAGAGGGGAGGGAGGGGGGGGGAGAAAAATTGAGAAGCGAACAAACAAAAGGAGAAAGCGAACGATGAGAAATTGATGTCAGGAGGGACAATGGAAAATGGACAGAGGAGAGGCCGGACGTGAAATATTGTCCTGTTTTGTCTGTCTGCTGAGCACACAAACACAGACCCTGTCCTCTGGGCTGTCCTGCTGGGTTACAATCAACCTAACCACAATAGGAACATCCCGTAGTGAGATAAAGGCTTTGGGTTTTTCTCCACACACTGGCTCGTAGGGGGGGGGCGGGCCCAACAGACAGCCTGTCCCCCCCCGAATGTGTTTGTTTACGGCAGTAATTGAGTATCGAGCCCCGCGGCTGAGAAGGGGGAGTCTGGAGGAGCTAATTGCCCATTCCACCCCACATTGCATCTTTATCCTCCCTTTGCCGGGAAATCAAGTCACACATTGAGAACAACTGTGGTCAGATCACACACACACGCACCCACTCCCGCCTTGTTCCTCCTGCGAATGATTATCCCGGCAAACTAGGAGACGACACAGCACTGACAGTAGAGGCAGAGGGGAAGTGGGGCGAAGGTGGGAGGTTAGAGGTTAGAGGTTAGGGATGGCGGCTAGGGCAATCGGAAAGTCGCTGGTTTCGATCCCCGCCCCAGGAGGGAGCTGTATGTGAGCTGGTGACAGGTGGAGGGTTGCTGGCATAATTACAGTATCTAAGGTGCCTACCCCCACTGCCGTCGTGCCCTTAAGCAAGGCACATAACCCCCTAATTTGTCTGACCCTGTGCCTAGAGCAAAACCCCCCAACATTTCGTTGTACTACTGTGCAATGTAAACCAAAGAAATCGTTCTTCTTCTATCACGACGACTGCCAGTGGCCGCTGGCCTGAGCTAGATTACTCTTCCTGCTACGACTAGTGGATTGATTATTCACTTACTTAGTCAAATGTATTGATTGTAAGTCGCTTTGGAGTAAGGGGTCTGCTAAATGCCAAAAATGTAAATGTGAATGTAAACAAAAAATTCAATCTAATCTAATCTACCGTATCAGCACTACCTTCCCTCTACAAACCATGAATTTACATTTACATTTTTGGCATTTAGCAGACGCCTTATTCCAAAGCGACTTTATGTAACAGAGTTGGGAATGTATGTTTAGTTGTGGTGAATGTAGATGAGTTTCGCCGTGCTTGAGCAGCCCTGGTTGTTGTTGGAGCCCCCCATTGGAGTTTGGGTGTACTGCAGGTCTGCGCGTTCTTTTGTCCTTCTCTTGTTGCCGTACTTACGGTGGTACTAGAACATGGCCGCCATCTTCATGGGTATGTGCGCTATGTAAAATGCTCCTCGTGTTTTGTTGTTTGTATGGAGAATCTTGTAATGTAGGGTGAAAATGTTGGTGTAGTACTGTGCTGTTTGTTTTTACATGTATTGTGATGATGTGAAACAGAACATTTATTGTATGTTATTTTGAACGCGCAGATTCACAAGAGTTGCAGAACAGAGAAGAATTGTGTTTTATATGTCTTCTCTGCAGGTACGTTGCTCCACATGTTGTTTGTAATTGTTATTTGTAATGTTTGAGGGAAATTTGTGTTCGTTCTGTAAACAAATTATCCTGACGTGAAATATACATAGACGGTGGGACTAGAACATGGCCGCCATCTTCATGGATTCACAAGAGTTGCAGAACAGAGAAGAATTGTGTTTTATATGTCTTCTCTGCAGGTCAATAAAAAGAATTGCTTAAAAGAAGGTTGCCTGTTTGACCATCGTTACATTTACAATCAATACATTTGACTAAGCAAGTGAATCAGCAGTGCTGGGGGGTAGTAATGTCTCAGGAGGAGCAGTTAAGGTGTAGCCTGTAGTTTACCCTGCATGCTCCAACCTCTTCTCCCTACCAAACTGTATCAGTAGTCTCTCTCTTCTGGCTACAAACAAACGATGAGTCTACATGCACCGTACCGGTCTTCCCTCCTGCAAACTATAAAAAAAAAAAACTGTACTTCTCACTTCTCACCGCTACATAAAACCTACGAGTCGACATGCACGTCCTCCTTTTCCCCTAGTTCCTACGAACCACAGCACAGTCAGTCAGTCATCTGAGAGTTGAAGTTTTGCAACACATTCGAGCCCGGGCGCCCCCAACGACCTGACTGAACATGATCCAATGTTCCTGCAAGAGTCATCTGTGCTGCTCTGTGCGGTCCGGTCCTGAGTGTGTCGGTGCCATCCAGATGGTTTCTTCTGGTCTAGCGCTGTGAGAGGAGGATTGCACCACTCTTTTTCTTTTTTCTCAGCTAGTCTCTGCTATTCTGCAGAATTCCTGTGGCTTACATTTACATTTTTAACCGTTTAAGCAGACGACGCTTTTTATCCAAAAGAGACTTACAATTAGAGATTACAGAGGCAGGGGCACAGTCTCCCTGGAGTGACTTAGGGCTAAGTGCCCTTACTCAAGGAGGGCAACACTAGGGGTGGTGTGCCCGGGTTGGATCTGAAGTCATGATCACCAGTCCAACTCCAATATTCCCTAGGCCACCACTACTACCCCTTCGGCTGAAGTCATTCAAAGTATGTGCTGCTGCTGCTTCTGCTGCTGTTCTTCTTCTTCTTCTTCTTCTTCTTCTTCTTCTTATTATTATTATTATATTACGTTTTTGTATGCGTTTCAAGTTTCTTTATTGAATATTCTTTTCGTAGTTTGTGAAACTGAATACAAGAATATTTACAGTCACGTCAACATCAATGAAATACCACGTGAAAATATAAAACACAATTTTGGATTAAAAAAAAGTGATAATAACTTAGTGAATTTTGATTTATCAACACAGTCTCTGGCGGTGGTGGGTAAGGCTACAGGATACAGTAGATAGTAGCACATCAAGGTGAATTCAAATATGAACACGTTCAGGTAGAGCAGTAAAGCCCCCCCCCCCCCCCCCAGCCAGCCAGCCCTTCCCCCCCCTCTTACCGCCCTCTACCCTCCTCTGGTCTCACTCCTCTTTTAGGATCCGAGAGAGGAAACATTGAGGTTTGCCCCGGGATTTCCTTCCTTGTGCTCCCAATTCGGTCATTCTCTCCCTTGTAAAACCCCCAACGAGGAGGGGTTTGCTAATAGAAATGCATGAAATACCACAAATAAAAGCCTTGCCTCAGTTTACAGTTAACAAGCCCTCTGCGGCTTCCACATAACACAGCGTTACGGCCTGTTCTCACTTGATTTGAGTGGAGGGAAGAAGAAAAAAAAGCCAAGCATCAGCAGAGTTCTTTCCAGTGTGGTGATTGCCAGGACCAGAGGATTCTCTGAACGATAGGCCCAGTACCGTAACACTCCACTGTTAGGGGAAAACGTTTTTTTAGAACTGTAAAGATTTTAGTTTTTTGGCCCAGGCACAAAGCAGAATGCAAGTGCTCTGTCAGGAGGTTTTCATCAGGCTCCTCAGGGATGTCCCCCTAACACACACACACACACACGCACGCACACACACACACACACACACACGCACACACACGCACGCACACACACACACACACACACACACACACACAGAGACGTGCACACACTCACACACACACACACACACACACACACACACACACACACACACAGGCATTCGTCAGGCTTTGTTAACATGGAGCTCAACTTGCGGATTCCGATCCCTGTATGTCAAACAAACTGGGCGAGAGGAAGCAGCGTGTCAGGTGACGTGTCAGCATGTGTTTCATGGTCGCAGGTGTGACGTGTGTTACACACTAGATGATATCTCCTCCACACTGATTATGTTCATGTGTCTGACTGAGGCGGACTGAGGTTTAACCGCAGTTTAACACCAGGTCGGAAGGTCGGAAGGTCAGAATGGTGAAAGGTCATGTAGAGTGTTGCTCTCTAGTCTGACCCTCCCTGTTCTGGTGTGTTCCGTACTGTTTGTGTAGAACGGGTCGCCTGTGTTTCAGTCATGAGGTTTGTGAGTCAGGGGACATCATGGGTTTCACTTCTCAGAAACCTCAAGTCAAAGTG
Source organism: Nansenia antarctica (assembly GCF_963989245.1). Classification (NCBI taxonomy): domain Eukaryota; kingdom Metazoa; phylum Chordata; class Actinopteri; order Argentiniformes; family Microstomatidae; genus Nansenia; species Nansenia antarctica. The sequence goes on along the minus strand of NC_137679.1, from coordinate 39,258,142 downwards.
TGTGTGGACGTGCGTGTGGGCGTGTGTGTGTGTGTGTGTGTGTATGTGTATGTGTATGTGTATGTGTATGTGTATGTGTATGTGTATGTGTATGTGTGTGTGTGTATGTGTCTGTGTCTGTGTCTGTGTCTGTGCATGTGTGTGTGCGTGTGCGTGTGTGTGTGTCTGTTCTGTCATGAGTTACACGGCAGTTATGTTGACCTCTTCTTAAACTTGCTAGTTTGGCAGATCGACGCAGTGGTCAGGTGGATGTAAGATCTGTGTTTTCTTGGATCAGGGAGTGAGGGAGTCTCTCTACATTACATTTACATTTTTGGCATTTAGCAGACGCCTTTATCCAAAGAATACATTTGTCTAAGTAAGTGAATCATCTATCCATTAGTCATCATAAGAAAAATAAATCTATGCTAGGCCCAGGGGCCACTGGCAGTCACGATACTGAGAAGAAAGATTACTTAAAAAATGTTTTTTCTATTTATTTACAGTAGATAAACTTTACAGGAGTCTGAAGAGGTCTTCGAAGGGACAGTTAAGAGATGGGTCTTCAGTCTACAGCGGAGGATAGGTCTACTCTAATGAAGTGAAGGACCCTGGGAAGTGTGAGCCTTACACAGTAGAACACTACCCCGTGTTTAAATGATGGTCTTTCTCCAACCACACACATAATGCAACCTCAGTAAGAGAGAAACTATGCTGAGACTTTATAAAAATGTTCATTCGGGACGTTTTAACTGCTTCTAATGCCTGAATTGGATCCATGTACAGTACCTAGACACTGTGATTAATGTTGTGCTGTAAAATGAACTATGTGCTATAAAAAAAAGTTACTAAAACGTTAGTAGTGTTTCCCCATTTGCAGAGTCTAGGTCTTTGTAGCGAGGAGAGCATTATGTAAGGATTTGACATACACACTGTCCACTCCACTTTATGAAGAGATAAACAGACAGCGTGGTTAGCAGTTATGTAGAGAATTGACTAGTGCTCTGCTACCATAATAATAATAATAATAATAATAATAATAATAATAATAATACACTTTATTTATATAGCACCTTTCATACATAAGAATGCAGCTCATAGTGCTGTACAATACAGCGTTTAATCAAAAAGATTAAAAACAAAACCTACTAAAACATAATTTATCGATACAATAAAAGCAGCAAAGAAAAGCGACATTGTATATTTTCAACTCCCACAACAGGAGACCTCCGTTCTTCTGTAACAGAAGACGCCAGACGCCCTGTATCTATCCTCTCCAACTGACCCAACCGTTAATGAACCCGCCTGCCCTTTACGAGCGTTGCTCCATTACTGAGCACCAATGGGTCAGACTGACCCAGACAGCTGTAAATCAACCAGCGCCTCCTCATCCCTCCTCTCCAGCCATGCAAACGGAACCACCTCTGTGTTGTAATGAAACCGCCAAACCAAACTAATCTGAACCCACAGCTAGCTTGCAGTGTTACATCAACATGAACATTATTAGGTTCCTTATTCACTACGCCTTACGAAACCCCTGAAGTGACCACGTGGTGGTTCGCTGCGAGATGCAGCCGTGAGTCAGTCAGCGCACTTAACACACTTAACACGACGGTTTGATAGCACCGTACTGTGCTGAGGTGCCTGCGTGACCTCCTCCAAGCTTACACAATGTCATATTGTTGTGCGCTCCTTGGACTCCACAGAACCACTTGAACCACCTGGTTCTGATCTCGGCACCCTGATCCACCCCCTCGGACTGACAGACTTTCCTACAGAACTCGACTGTGTAATTATCCGTGTTTCCGTCTCGCACCCTGATGTGAACAGGGATGCCCATCAACTGTGAAGTGGGCAGTGACGACCTGGGTTGTATTCCATCAACGTCGCTAAAGGAAAATCCAGGCTTGTTTTTTTTTCAGCGAGACTAAACCAAATAAGCCTGGATGTTCCTTTAGTGACGTTGATGGAATACCCCCCTGGTCACACTTTCCATATAATTCAATCGTTTCGTTGACGTTACTTGGCGTTACTGTAGCTCAGGTAGAGTTGAGCTTACTCTGAAATGACTAACTATTCAATTCAAACAACTTTATTAGTCCCACTAGGGGCAATTAGTTTAGAACAGCATGTTCACAGGAAAACATAAAAACGTCTCACCACACACAACCAAGATTTAGATTAGATTAGATTAGATTAGATTTATTGTCCCAAGGGGGAAACAATGCAACAATAGGCAACAATGGCTGCGGGGATCAGGCTTTTGCCAAGGCGAGCCCTTTTGCACCTTAGCGTTCTGTACCTACGCCCGCATGGCAGTGGGGCGAGGTACAGATTGAGTGGGTGGATGATGTCCTGTTCTATTGTGGTGGCGATGCGTGAGATGGCCCTGTTGTTTAGTGCTGTGAGGTTGGGTGTGGGGAGTCCAATTATCCTGGCAGCAGTGTTGGTGATGCGTGTGAGTTTGGCCCGGTTGATGACTGTGAGCATGTTGAAGAAGCAGGAGGAACAGTACATGAGGATAGGCTGGATAATACAACAACAACAACAACAACAACAACAACAAGTGCACCAGGAGCTAAGAAGATCATTGGGTATCGTGGGGTACGTTGAAATGAATACAATACAATTCAATAAATCAACGACCATCATGAATACACGCCTATAGAGCCTACTACACAGTGCCTCGCTAGCCTATCCATCATCCACAGCACCTCACAGGGACAGTTTAACAGTCTGACCGCAGAAGGGAGGGAGGATGAAGGATGTTTGGCGGCGTTTTTCAGCGGTTTGTTCTACAAAGCAGGCGAGCCTCTGATGTGCCAACTAACAACTATACCCGTGAGAGAGGCATGACGGATCACAATGTCCTACTCCCTCCTCACACACGCGCACACACACACACACACACACACACACACACACACATATGAGCATGACAAACAGGCCCACAAGCATGACAAACAGGCCCATCTCTCCCCTGAGGGACCAGGGGGGGGGGGGGGGGGGGTAGGGCGGCCAGGAGCGGTAGCCGTGAGCTGGTATGATGTTGTTGTCCACCAGGGGAAACAATGGTGGTTTTGTTTTGACGTCCCTGGGTCCAGTTTACCCCCCCACCCCCCCCTCCCTCCGCACCACCACCCACCGCTGGGCACGCCACGACAGCTTGTTGTCGTCACGGGAGCCGTCGAAGAGGCCGCTCCGTCGTCGTCGTCGTCGTGGTGACGGGCCCCGTGAAAAGAGACAGCTCTGTCTGTCCCTCTGTCTGTTTCTCTGTCTGTCCCTCTGTCCCTCTGTCTGTTTCTCTGTCTGTCCCTCTGTCTGTTTCTCTGTCTGTCCCTCTGTCTGTTTCTCTGTCTGTCCTTCTCTCTGTCCCTCTGTCCTTCTCTCTGTCCCTCTACCCCTCCCTCTGTCCACCCCTCTCTCTGTCCTTCTGTCTGTCCCTCTGTCCTTCTGTCCCTCTGTCCCTCTACCCCTCCCTCGGTCTACCCCTCCCTCTGTCCACCCCTCTCTCTGTCCTTCTGTCTGTCCCTCTGTCTGTCCCTCTGTCCTTCTGTCCCTCTGTCTGTCCCACTGTCCCTCTACCCCTCCCTCTGTCCATCCCTCTGTCCGCCCCTTGTACACTTCCTCCGCCGCGGTCCTCCGCCGCGGTCCTCCCCCCCCCCGACCGTGTGAGCGTGCTCGCCTGCAAGCCCGCCTGCCCGCCGGCCCCCCCACCCGCCCGACGTGTGATGTTCTGTACATTCTGTCTCCCGTCTGTTTCGAATTGAATGCTGCGGCGTGTAATCTGATTATACAGCAACGGAGGGAAGCAAAGGGGAACAGACAGAAGGAGAGAGAAAGAGAGGGGGAGAGAAAGTGAGAGAGAGATAGAGAGAGAGAGGGAGGGAGGGCACGCCAACAAACACAGACAAAAGAGAGGAGAGGAACACGCAGGGCTGCATGCATGGGAATCGTCATGCGATGGTGCGCACGCCACCACCAATAACCGACCTGGTAACTCTCCTAACTCTCTGTGGGCGCTTTTCGGCGTAGCACGCAGATGCGCATACCATGTCATCACAATGTTCCTGGTTTAATTCCGACCCTCGACATATCCTGCATGTCATCCCTCCTCTCTCTCACCCATCCTTCCTGTCAATCTCTTCTGTCTCTCTCTATCCCTCCCTCTCTCTCTCTCTCTCACCCATCCTTCCTGTCAATCTCTACTGTCTCTATCCCCCTCTCTCTCACCCATCCTTCCTGTCAATCTCTTCTGTCTCTCTCTATCCCCCTCTCTCTCACCCATCCATCCTGTCAATCTCTACTGTCTCTCTCTATCCCCCTCTCTCTCACCCATCCATCCCCCTCTCTCTCTCACCCATCCTTCTTGTCAATCTCTACTGTCTCTATCCCAATAAAAGCAGAAATGCCCTAAATATATATATATGTTACGGTACATGTGGGAATACGGTACATGTGGGAAAACTAGGGTTAGGGTTAGGTGCTAGGGTGCTAGGGTTAAGGTTAGGGTTAGGGGTAGGGTTAGGGTTAGGGTTAGGGTTAGACATGCCAGCATGTACCAAGTCACCCTAGCACCTAACCCTAACCCTAGTTTTCCCACATGTACCGTATTCCCACATGTACCGTAACAAATATATATATATTAAAAAAAACTCTCCTCTCTGCATGACTCTGTAGGTTGACGTGGTCTTCAGGGTGAGGTAGCGGCATGTCACATCTCATCCCAGGACACGATCCACTCTCACTGTGAACAAACAAACATATGTGAACATGGCAGTCTGCGTACTGACACATGGATTACTTCTTCTTTACGATGACTGATGGATAGATGATTTGTGTTACTCAGATTGTATTTGTTTGGATAAAGGCGTCTGCCAATGTAATGTATATTGATGAAGACTGAATCTGGCTGGAGGGGGACTATTGTAGAGAGGTTGTTACGTGTAGGTAATTCTGTCCAATGTCAAAATTCCTGTAAACATGTACCGTGATGTGTTGTTGCTGAGTTGACAATCCTAGTTAGATATAATACATGAAGAGATATACAACTCCCTCCGCGAAATGCCAAAAGATTTAATGTGTATTGATGAAGACATGACTCTGGCAGGGGAGGACTATTGTAGGAGTGGTTGTTGCGGTAATTCTGTCCAATGTCAAAATGTCAAAATTCCTGGAAACCTGTTTGCTGAGTGGACAATCCTGGTCAGATATAATACATGAAGAAATATCTACTACCCCCCCTGCACTGTGCCTCCGGAGACGCCTGCTTCCCCCCCCTATACAGCTTCTCCTGAGACATCTACTACCCCCTTGTACTGTTTCTCCAGTGTCTACTAATAAAACATTTTAATTTTTTATTCTCCTAGCACGACGACTGCCAATGGCCGCTGCCTTGAGCGAGATTGCTTTAGCAGGTGTCTGCTACAATGCCAAAAATGTAAATGTAAACGGTAGATATAACTCTTCATGTATCAGGAGTTCGATATCATGTTAGATATAACTGGTTTATTTTGTTACCCAATCTGACATGGCTTTACTCACTGCATTCTCTGCTGTCCCCCGATGGCTGTTGCCTTCCCTCACAGGGGTGCACTGTCAGGCCAGGGTCTCGTTCTTCGTGGCAGTGTTCCAGGTCTCCCCAGAGGGGAGCCACAAGGCTGCACAGCTGGGCTTTATGTTTCTGGCTGCGAGAGACCTAACTAGGGGCCATGCAAGGACACAGATAAACATAATGGCCCGCTGCCTTTTTGTGTGTGTTAAAAAACACAGAACTGTACGTCCGCAGGTGAAACTGTCATCTGGCTTGTCCCCCCTTGGCCTTCAGACTCGTTATCATGATGAGGGAGCTTGTCAGTTGGTGAGGTAGAGTGCTGTTATTTGAAAATGTGAAGGTTCCGTTTGTAGACAGGCCTTGGAAATGAGAAACGGTTGTTTGAGATCTGGAAAACGCTCATAAAACAACTACAAGAGGCACCGCCTCGTGTGTCGAGGCGATGTAGTATTACTTGTGCGTCAACGACGTTGATGAACCCCTCAACTCTGAGGTCTCAACTAGACGTGTATTAGTTGTGACTGTGAGTTATCGTTGAATCCATTATTGCCTCGAGTGAAAATGTCATGCTACTTCTCGCCGTCTGACATTAATTTACTTTTTGTGTGCTTGCGGTGGTGGATTCAGCTCGTAACTCACGTCGGTTTGACTGAGAAAGGCCTGTCGCGAAGCGTACGTGTGTTAACAGCTGCCGCCATCAATCTTCTTTCTGTGAGAACGAGAGCAGCGCAGCGGTATGAAGTATGGATGAGCATGAAAAGCATTTGGAAAATCTGTGAGGACTATATTTTTTCGGAAATGATTTCTCGCCTCCTCCGAGAAAAGTAGCGGTTTGCTGTTCTCGGTAGACTGTTCCTGCCTTCTTTCTTGGAAGAATACACTGAATGCATTTGGCTGACACAGAGAAAACACTACATCTTTGCTCTCTTTGGTCTCTCGTTGAGGGAACTCCGACATCTCAGATATTCTGCGGCATACATAATGTTCCTGGAAAAGCCTTTTTTGGGCTTCTCAGTAGAACACTACCCCGTGTTTAAATGATGGTCTTTCTCCAACCGCACACATAATGCAACCTCAGTAAGAGAGAAACTATGCTGAGACTATTAAAAAAAATCACTCGGGACGTTTTAAGTGCTTCTAATGCCTGAATTGGATCCATGTACAGTACCTAGATACTGTGATTAATGTTGTGCTGTAAATGAACTATGTGCTATAAAAAAAAGTTACTAAAACGTTAGTAGTGTTTCCCCATTTGCAGAGTCTAGGTCTTTGTAGCGAGGAGAGCATTATGTAACAATTTGACATACACACTGTCCACTCCACTTTATGAAGAGATAAACAGACCGCGTGGTTAGCAGTTATGTAGAGAATTGACTAGTGCTCTGCTACCATAATAATAATAATAATAATAATAATAATAATAATAATAATAATAATAATAATAATAATACGCTTTATTGATATAGCACCTTTCATACATAAGAATGCAGCTCATAGTGCTGTACAATACAGCGTTTAATCAAAAAGATTAAAAACAAAACCTACTAAAACATAATTTATCGATACAATAAAAGCAGCAAAGAAAGCGACATTGTATATTTTCAACTCCCACAACAGGAGACCTCCGTTCTTCTGTAACAAAAGGCGCCAGACGCCCTGTATCTATCCTCTCCAACTGACCCGACCGTTAATGAACCCGCCTGCCCTTTACGAGCGTTGCTCCATTACTGAGCACCAATGGGTCAGACTGACCCAGACAGCTGTAAATCAACCAGCGCCTCCTCATCCCTCCTCTCCAGCCATGCAGACGGACCCACCTCTGTGTTGTAATGAAACCGCCAAACCAAACTAATCTGAACCCACAGCTAGCTTGCAGTGTTACATCATCAACATGAACATTATTAGGTTCCTTATTCACTACGCCTTACGAAACCCCTGAAGTGACCACGTGGTGGTTCGCTGCGAGATGCAGCCGTGAGTCAGTCAGCGCACTTAACACACTTAACACGACGGTTTGATAGCACCGTACTGTGCTGAGGTGCCTGCGTGACCTCCTCCAAGCTTACACAATGTATTTGTGTCATATTGTTGTGCGCTCCTTGGACTCCACAGAACCACTTGAACCACCTGGTTCTGATCTCGGCACCCTGATCCACCCCCTCGGACTGACAGACTTTCCTACAGAACTCGACTGTATAATTATCCGTGTTTCCGTCCATTAAAACGGGGATCTGGACCAGTGTAATGAAGCTCCTTTTTTACTGGGATTTTTAATAAAGTCTCCAGATGCCCTACCATGTTAATCCAGGCTAGGGGGGGGGTAATTATTACTAATAACAATCATAGACTTCAGACAGGAAGGGAAAGCCCTGCCTTGTTCTCCTCATTCTCACCTGTCATCACATCGTGCCGCATCTTAGATGGACGGACAGTTGCTTCACGCTTCAGAAAAGACTCCTTGTGTGGACTGGGGTGGTCCAGGGGTCTAGTACCACGGCCTGGGGTGGTCCAGGGGTCTAGCACCATGGCCTGGGGTGGTGCATGGGTCTAGTACCATGGCCTGTGGTTGTCCAGGGGTCTAGCACCATGGCCTGGGGTTGTCCAGGGGTCTATCACCACGGCCTGGGGTGGTCC
>NC_137679.1:39244975-39247475 GCF_963989245.1 Nansenia antarctica | reverse complement strand
AGGGCTGGGTGCCAGAGTGGGGGCTTGGGCTGGGGCTGAGGCCGTGGCCTGGGGGCCGGAGCTGGGGCTGGGGGCTGGGGCTGGGGCTGAGAATGGGGCTGGGGCTGGGTCTGAGGCTGGGGTCCGGAGCAGGGACTAGGGCTGAGAATGGGGCTGAGGATGGGGCTGGGGCTGGGGCAGGGGGCTGGGGCTGGGGCTGAGAATGGGGCTGGGGCTGGTGGCTGGGGCTGAGTCTGGGGTTGGGGCTGCGGACTGAGGGCTGGGGGCCGGAGCGGGGGCTGAGAATGGGGCCAGAGCGGGGGCTGGGGCAAGAGCTCGGGTTTGAGGACACCTGTAGCCATTAATCTCTTGGTTACGGGAAAGCGTGTTGACTCATAGCACCTGGCCTGAGGAGAAAATCCCCCAACTGTCAGACCATCCGTCACGACTTATTGCTCATACAGTGATTTTTTTTTCCATTCATTTTCGAGGCCGTGTGGGTGCTCTGTGTGGTGTTTCTCCAAATTGTGCTTGTCTCATTTGGTTTCGACATCTGGAAGCCTCTGGGCTTCCTTGTGACATTTGATCCATCGTTTAGCAAGCATCAGCAGTCAAGATCTTGGCATTAACGACTTTACTGTGAGTGTGAAGCACTAACCATCATCCCAGCTCTCAAAGCACTTAAATGTACTTCATGTCAAAATACTCTGCTTACGTAAAAAACAGGGCTGGGGGCTGGGGTCTGGGGGCTGGGGCTATAAAATCTGGAAGGTTGAATTGCTATCTGACATATTATTGTATAATATTTGTATAATATATGTTTAAATTTATAGTAGAAAAACTGTACAGGGGGGAAGTGGGGACGAGGAGGTCTTTAGAAGGGACAATCAAGACGTCGCCTGAAGACACAGGTCTTAAATCTAGTTTTAAAAGCAAAAGACAGGATGTACCGTAGGACTGCTGTAGCCATAGCAACAGTATACAGACTCCCACTACCAGCAACCAGGTGATACCGGACCAAAAGCACCTTAGTGTTAAACTATGCCACTTTCAGAGGCCAGCCAGGTTTCAGTGTCTTTAGTGTCTTTAATTTTTTTTACCTACTATAAGAGCCACCTCAGGGGTCAAATAACCATATCAAATAACCAGTAACCATCTTTACAACGGGAAGCTGCTATTTACACACAACGACCACTAGTTGGCCGCCTTGTAAATTAGCCTGCTTCCTACACAGAAAAACAGAAAAATAGCTTCATACTAGCTTATCCTGATGTGATTTTGAAAATGTAAGGATACTGGGTGGTAGAACACACATATCTAGGAAAAGTCATGAAAGGAGGGTCCTGAAATGTTATCGAGTGCAAAAATACCCATAGCTGTTAGTGTTAGTGTTAAACTATGCCACTTTCAGTGTCTTTAGTGTTTAGTTTAAGGCTACCTGTACAAACCTGAAACCCCTGACCAGACTCCGGCCAAGACAATAGCCAGATGATGATTAAGCGTTATGGAACTCGAAGCCGTTGTGGATATTGGCACCGCTAGCGGGGTGGTTAAGCACGACGAGAAGCGGTATAATGCTTTTATACAACGGTTACCACATTTATCTATTAATATTTCACAAAAGAAAAACAAGACAAACTTTTAATTAATGTATTTTAATGGAACTATGTTTTATTGTAAGTGTATTCATCCACTGAACAGTTGTTTATCGGTTGCTAAGCAACGGTAAGAATGTAACTTTGATAACGGCAATATACACAAACGCGGAGGTAATATGAAAAGATGTGTCAACATTCCATTTAGCCGTACGTATACCATGGATATCGGCACGGCTGGAACGCAAACTGACCAATAGAGACAATGGACCGGATCTATCCATTGTATAATACACAATAGATATCTCATTCCAACAGCGTTGAAGAACATGGACTAAATTTCACGTCGGAGGCCCTCTCCTCAGATGTTTTAAACATGGTTCTCATGGAGCTGTCTTGATCTCATCCACATAATGTAGGTACAATTTCAAAATCTAATTTAATCAAGATTGTTGTTTATTGTTTATTTGTTCCACTCTCTTATGTAATCAGCATTGTTTACAGTGTACAGCAAGACACAGATGTAGATGCTTCAGTAACCACCACAGCTCTTGCCCCTCAGCGCTATAGGCACTACACACATCCTTCTCCTTGGTTCAGAAGAGAACACAAACTCACAGAGAACACAAACACACCCCGAGATGATTGATCTCAGTTTCAAGGTTCTCGGGTTTCAAGATTCCGTTTATTAATGATAATGACAACAATAATACTAATAATAATCTTTATTTGGCTCATAGGGAGCGAGTAAATCTGTGATATAGGTAGGAGTAGGGTTGCACAATTCCTGTAAGTTTGGGAAGCTTTCAGATAGTTTCCAATGTTTCCATATTGAAACCCATAGAAACCCATAGAAACCCATAGGGAAACTATGGAACTATGAAACCCATAGGGAAACTAGGGAAACTATGGAAATTACGGAGAAC
>NC_137679.1:39222475-39239975 GCF_963989245.1 Nansenia antarctica | reverse complement strand
CAGTAGCCTGTGGTGGACTGGCATTGTAGATTTAGTGAGCCGGACTTGCAGGCTCTATAGGTTTTCATTGGATTTATTGACTTGGCAGGGGGTGCGGAATGGGATGCTTTCGTACTCTGCGATGGAGAAAGAGAGAGAGAGAGAGAAAAAAACCTGGAGTGAATGTTCTGTGGAGCGGAGCGGGATTATGGCGATTTGCATGGATTTTCCGCAGCGTTCTGGTCCAGGACTCTCTCCCCGCCTCACTGGGCATGGGCCATTGAGACTTACCCTCCACATGGGTTTAATAGCGTAGGATCTCGGTGACGTTTAAACTCTGGGATCCTGTGAAGTACTGTATATGTGGAGACCCACGGGTCAACTGTGGTGTGCGGATTATGGTGCTTTACTGTACCGTAACATGATCAGCCAGTGAAGTCATGTTGCAAGGTCTGCAGCACACGCATGTTCGGTATGTTCCGCCGTTATTCCATAAAGTACAAGACACCTAATGAGATTAGGCATACTGTGGAATCACTGAGGTATGTGGAAGGTTGTGTGTGAAAGTACATGTGTGTGAAAGTACATGTGTGTGAAAGGACAATACCAAGGTTTTCCCAGAAATGGTCTCAAGCATAAATTGAACACACACTACGATACAATAACATATTTTGTATGACTACTTGCACGCTACGTGATTACCTGAACACTACCTGACTTGTACTGCATCATATTGCATTTCATCTTATTTTGGCACTAGGTAGACATGAGAGGTGTCAAAATGTGCGGCTCGTTCCAACTCGCGTTGCTTGTACGGGAACACTTCACAATTTCCACAGGAATTGTCCACAGTCTAGTTGTACTCTGCACAGCTTTTTGCACTATTGAATCCACTGTAGTATGACTGGCTACTACAATCACCTTATTACTTATTATTATTACTTATTTGACTTTACTTTATTATTGTGATTTATTTTGTGTCTTGATGCTGCAATGCCAATGTTGAGGGACCAAAGCCAAAGAATTTTACTCTTGTGTACCGCCACGTTGGATGTAATAAAGCAATAAAGCAATAAGCAATTCTGATTCTCTGATTCTGACTTTTACATTTGGATGCAATAAAAGCGATTCTGATCTGATCTGATCTGATTCTAAAGGACCTCCTGACTCTCTCTGAGCCCAGTGGACGTCCACATGTCCGAGGACAGTACATCCTGTTCCCTCCGTCTTGAGAAGCTCCCCTTCTTCCCAGCAGCCTCTGTTCTGTACTCTGTACTCTACTGGTCTGCCGTTAAACGGAACGCCACCCCGTTAACAGAGCGGAAGCTCCCTGAGTGTGTACTCTCCCCCCCGCTGGTTCTGTGTCCTGTATCAATAGAGGCCCAGACAGTTGGTACAGACAGGCGAGTGACCTCCGACCTCCCTGGCAGCCCCCGGCCTCGTCAAACACGGCGGTTTGTGTCCATGGCACCAACTCTGCTCATTTCGGAGGGGTGTTTCTCTCCACTCACACACACACACACACACACACACGCACGCACACACACACACACACACACAGACATGCACGCACACATGCACCACGCACACACACAGACACAAACACACACACACACACACACAGACACACACACACACACACACACACACACACACACACACACACACACAAACACTGAAAAAAGGCTGGTTCCTCTCTGTTTTTTTTGTGTGTCTTTTTGAGTGTCTCTCTTTTTCTTTTTTCTGCAGATGTACAGGCTGGGACAGAGCAGCGGGTCTGCCAATGTCCACATTTCATTGGTTTGTAGATAAATGTGAAATAAGCCTGGTGTTAGACTCACACTGTGAACTGGCCCGGCCCGGCCGTCTGGGGCCAGAACACAGTTTGATCCAAGACATCTTGCCACTGAAATCCAGACAATGATATTACAAATCTTAAATTCTAATTTTCTCACACAGCGTCAACTTTGCCTTTACAGAGTAGCTGGTGGAGGTGGCTGGGTGGGTTAATCATGCTCACGCGAAGAGTGACCTTGCCTAAGACCTGAGGCTTCAGCTCAGCTGTAACACACATACACACACAGACACACACACATACACGCACGCACGCACATACGCAGGCACGCACGCACGCATGCACACACACACACACACACACACACACACACACACCGGAGTATACACATTGAACACAATCACTCACTCACACTCAGTCACTCATAAATCTCATGTTAACTTTATAAAAAAAGATATAGTATAATACCTTCATTTGTCACCAGGTCTACGACTTTGTTGACATTGACATATCACTAAAAACTGCCAAAACTTGTAATTCATTTTTAAAATCTTCTACAGGACTGTTTATTAACGCTATTATGAATATCAACAACAAGATGGCTTCCTTGTCATAACATCCCGTAACCAGGGCGACTGCTATTACATGAATGAGAAATGGTCGGTCAGTCCCGGCTCAAGTTATTATGGGGCCCTCCGCGAAAAACACATGTCAGGGCCCCCCAAACACTAAATCCCCCCCCACCACTAATTCCTGTACTGAACATTGCCCTCACTCAGCATAAACAAAAAGAGAAAAACAAAAATATTGGATTTCCGTAGTAAACAAAAGGAAGAAAAAAACAAAAAACATCAGTGGACTGGGGATTGTCATTTGATATTATGTAAACTGTTATGTTATTTTGGCTGACTGAATTAGAGCCCTTTCAATCAAACGAGGCACTGTAACCATGGTTACCACAGTGGTTAGGGTTGAAGAAAGACCCAGTGCTGAACTAAACACTGACAGACTTCAATAGAGGGGCTAGTATTCTATTTTATTCTATTATTTTCTGTATTCTATTCTGTTACATTTAACTGTTCAACAACGTAAACAAACCTTGCAGCCTTGAACTAGCTAACCCCCTCTTAGACTCAACCTAAACTCACTAAAACAAACTAAAACAAACTGGAGATATACATTTGGAGTTACTTTGCTTATTTTACTTAACTCTATTATTGTGATTTAGTATCTTGCTGCAATGCCAATGTTGAAGCTGAACCTAAGCCAAAGAATTTCACTCTTGTGTACCTGTACATTGGATGTAATAAAAGAAAGATTCTCATTCTCATTCTGATTCTGATACCTTTAAGCTACAGCATAATCAACTTAAAACCTATACATCTGAGCAAGATATTTTATAGGGTTAACAGGCCCTGATAATCTTCACAAAGCTTTGCTATGTGCCACGATGATGATGATGATTATGATGATGATGATGATGATGATCACCACGTCCGTAATCCGTTCTCCCGAGGCACTGCTCTCATACCGTTTCCTAACCATGTCGGCATCCATGCTGGACGCCTTAATCGCTAATTGTTAGTGTTTAATTAAGTGAAAGGGGCATGTGTACGGGCCGTTTTACCGCACTGATTGAGTGTTTTGACTGCCACCAAATTGGGCCCGAATGCCATGCGATGTCCAGCAGTGTGGTCCAGTGTCACGCAATTCGTTAATGAGCCTTTCACAGCGAGCTGGTTAGGGCCACAGGCAATATATAGCAACAAGCCACTCAGAACAAGATGTCCCCCCCCAAATCATTCACCCCCCCCTACCCTCCGTGGAGTAAGGCGGGGGTGGGTGAGTGACTGTGCCCTGTCGGTGTACTCGGTGTCTCGCACATGCGGGTAATGGAGAGATGATGGGTGTACCGGCGTTGTCTTGTCATGCGACACAGCTTAGGCAGAGGAAGCTGTTTTTTTTTTGACGAGGGGACCGAGGGGGGGTGGGGGGGACAATTGGATTGCTTTGAAATCAACCAATCAGCTGTCTGTCAAAAGCCGTCTGTTTCCAGTCAGGACTACGGCGGCGCTGGTCGTTCCAACGGTTGAACCGCGGCCACGCTGTGAGCTACGCTAACAATGTGGCCAGTTAGTTTCGAAAGTATTGTCATGACTTTCGGAAAGCTCTGTCATTATGCGGGTGTTAACACGTAATGTACTTATACTTACACACTTCACTTCACTCTTACGAGAAGAACGAGTTATGAGTTGAGCCTTTTTAAAGCGGCTCTTTCGTCCCTTTAAAGCTGCCCTTTGTTGTGCCTCGTTTCTGGTCAACAGTTTGTTTATTTTTGTTGTTATAAGAGGGGGGGGGGGGGGGGGTGGGTTGAGTCTTTTAAAGTGCAAAAAAAAAACACGGAAGAAACAGGGCAGCGGGTGGCTTAAACATGTTTAAGCTTTATTCCAGAACGATCCGTTCTTTTCACATGGGAAAAGACCTCGCTTTCCTTGAGGTGTGCAGTGGAGTGTGATGTGGTGTAACTCTGACTATGACTTCTAAGGGGTCAGGTGGTGGTACACTATTCTTCGAAAGCCGTTTGAAAACTAGTTACCAGTGAAGTCAAGCCAGGGGAAACATAAAGTCTTTTCAGTCGTCAACTCAGGCGTGAAGAAGACTGAGAGGGTTTTTCAGGGTCAGTGTTCTCATTCTGTCATAGACCGGAGGGGGGGGGGGGGGGTGAGACCCCAAGGAGGTCAAGTTGGGGCAGAAGGAGTCAGATGTGAGTGAAACGGTTTGCCAGACACCATTTTGTTTTGGCCTCCAACACCGAGGCAGCTGCTAGGGTCCTCTAGAGTTCTCTCCCCTCATAGAGAGAGAGATAGAGAGAGAGAGAGAGAGAGAGAGAGAGAGAGAGAGAGAGAGAGAAAAAGTCCTCCCAGGCGTTCTCTTATCTAGCTGTGGGGTTTGGCTGCGGAGCAACCGACTCCAGCGCCGAGAGACCGTTCCAGACGGTTCCTGCGGAGGCAGGGGGTTCCCAGTTTGGCTTGGACTTGGAGAGACGAAGGGTTGCCAGCTTAGATAATGTCAACGCAGGACTGTGAGCTCCTGTGGTGGATCTCAGGGGGGAACTTGGGTTGGGCTCAGGACAGCTGCTGCTGCTGCTGCTGCCACCGAGACCGTTTTGGACGTTCTGTTCTGTACTAAATCTGGGTGAGCTGGAGGGAAAGTCATCCGGGATGAGAACAGGATGGTGAGAGGCTGTTAGACTTAAGCCTCCACTTCCACAACTCTCACAAGTTCAACTTAGGCCGACTTGTCTTGTCTTGTCTTGGTTGGCTTGACGAACGTACTTCACAGAACATTTAATATTTAATCGATTTGACCGCATAGTGAGTTTGTGAGTTTGACCTATTTGACATGTAGTAGAACACAGTCGAACTGGGACTGTTTAAGTTTTACGATGCCTCTGGACATAATAATTCCTAGACATCCATCGCTCTCTCTGTCTCCCTCCTCTCTCTCTCTCAGTCCCCTCTCTTTCTCTCTGTCTCCTCTCTCCCTCTCCCTCTCCCTCACTCTATTTCTCTCTCTCTCTCTCACTCCATCTCTCTCTCTTTCTCCCTATCTCTCTCTCTCTCTTTCTCCCTATCTCTCTCTCTCTCCCTCTGCACCTTGAATCCATTTAAAGCGTTGACATTCAGTACTTTTACACGTCTCAGGAATCCATGGTGATGAGAATTCTAACAATGACACATTCTAACAATGACGTTTCTCTTTGTATGGGTCCTTTGAAGATTTTCCTTGAATTGCCATAATCCCCTCTGTCCATTCGTTGTTGGTTTGTGACAGCATATCAGAGGGGGACGATTGTCCCTAACTATAATAGAGCTGGCAGAGCGACTTTATCATGATGCCATTTCGACTGACAGGACTAATGAACACATTCATCTTGGGGTCTGACATACATACAAACATAACATTGGCGGAGTGTTTTAGCGGCTTGGGCGTATTCCAGTCTTCTGAACGCACCACCATGCGACTGGTGTTTATGAATGACCTCTTTGTGTACAACGGGGCTGGCCATGGGGCTTGTCAACCCGTTTTTCCATTGCTCTGAGGGCAGGAAACAGCCTGGGTCCCAGATCTGTATGTGCTCGAGTGTGGCGGTGGATTGTCAGAGCACTCGACTGAAACATACACTAATCCGGGACAAGGCTTCACCCTATATTTCAAAAGAAATATAGTTGTTTGGTTTGGTTGGTCTTCTACTGTGCTTTGCTTTCGATGTCTGCTCAACTAGAGAGGGTCACACTTCATAAATATTTAGGAATCTATCTTTTTGGATTGATTCCTTGGTTCCACCATCACATTAAAATCATTGGATTCAGTGTGCCGTTGTGGAATCCATCTCATTGGACTGTTGATGGGTTTTCTACACCAGTGTGCCTCAGGCGTCTCTCTCTGTGGCCATCATTGGCTCCTCTGTATATCGGTTAAATCTCTTTCACAGAAACGTCCATGTCCAATTGTCCATGTCTAATTTTCCTCGCTTCCCTTCTCCACCGGCAGTTCTCAGAGCACCAAACCAGATCCTTGGATTGGCTAACAGTATTTGGAACCTTCAAAACATTCTGAAATTCGATTCTCTTCAGAATCAGAATCATAATTATTTTTATTGCCAAGTATATTCGCACACACAGGAAATTGACTTGGTGTGGTTGGTGCATAAGACATAAAGACACGGACAGCAATATAATAATTTAAAAAACAGCAATGTAATAAACAACACTATATAAGCAAAATATTGGGCGGGGGAGTGGAAGTGCCAGAGTCAATGAGAGGCAGGAGGCCTGTTTGTGAGGCCCGGAACCTAGTTCCAGATGAATGAATGAATGGTCTTTATTGTCATTGCTACAGTACAGGTACCAAACAACGACATTTAGGAGGGGTGGCTCCCCTGGTGTTAGGAAAGGAAAAAAAATAATAAAAAATCACAAGAAGGGAAGGAGCTGGTTTACATAAATAAAGGCTATGTACACTATCCACTATACTATACTGTACAGATAGACGACTAGGGTTGTCATATTGCACAGTAGTGTTATTTCACATTTATTTAAAGTGTTGCAGTTTGCAGGCTTGAAATGTACATGTTTGTGCCTCAGCACTACACCTGATTTTTTCAGTCCAGCAGCTGCCATCAATCCGTCCAGACTGTCCAGGGCCCAGAACCTAGGTCTTTGCTGTGTTCAGGGCCTGGACGGCCCTGTGGTAGAAGCTGTTCTTCAGTCTGTTTGTCCTGTTTGTCCTGGGAGACTTGTGTTACTTGGTCAGTTTAAGATTTTGATAAAGGATCTGTCATCTGAGGAATGTACATGTTTTTAATTGACCTCCCCTACCTAAAATAAACGTTTAATAACAATAAAAATAAGCCATTTCATAAGTCTTAACATATAGTCACTATAGTCAACTGACTGTCGAACTGTTCCAATCACAGGACCAATTTCTTTTTATTTATTCACAAATAGCAAGGTCAATAGTCTATGACTTACTCAAAACTCATAACAGGAGTCACACAAAAGGAGACCAAATGTCATCTTTTTTTAATTTAGTTTTTTCTACTGACAAAGGGCTACCAACCTGTTTCTGTCTGTCTTTTCTCTCCTCCGATGACTAAGCAGATATTTCAGCTCCGGGGAACAAAAGCTGCCTTACAACGTGATACAACGTAGAAGCTGCCCTACAACGTGATACAACGTAGAAGCTGCCCTACAACGTGATACAACGTAGAAGCTGCCCTACAACATGTAACATGTCATCTCGGCTAGCAAGGCAACATACAGTATCTCAGCATGATTCACCTACATGGATTTCTGACAAACAGAGCTGTTGAGTGAATTTTCTCTCTTTTTTTTAAATTTCTCCTTTATTTATTCAGGGAAGTTTGTTAATTCATTTATATGTGTTTTAAACAATTCAAATCCAGATACCAAGATATTTGTATGAGGGGATTTTCTCAATTTGAGGAACCATCTAAGGTGCAGATCTTTGAATCCCTGGCCTCAGACTCGCAAGCTCTAGAGAAAAGCATAGCCTACACTTTGTTTTGGCTGCATTAACTCGAGGTCCACCAGTGAGCATTGAACAACGTCAAAAGGTTAGGTTTGACAAAGCTCCATCCACAGAATAGGCTGTAGAGTAAAGTGCAGTGTCATCCACATACAAGTGCAGTTTACAGTCCTTAACCAATATCATTTATGTACAGCTTAAACAGTACCGGACCTAAAATTGAACCCTGAGGCACTCCCTTTCTGATCTCAAGAGATTGTGACTGAACATTGTCAGCAACTATCCACTGATTTCTATCGATGAGGTAGTTAAGGAACCACCATTCTGATTAAAACCTGTTGAACACTTCTTCTTTTCAACAGTCTACTCACTAACAGTGAATGGTCCACTGTATCAAAAGCTTTTGATAGGTCAAGAAACTGGGCAGCACAATGCTGCTTTTTATCTAGGGCATAGCCATGTCTGACCTACTGTACAGACCTGTATGTGTGTGTGTGTGTGTGTGTGTGTGTGTGTGTGTGTGTGTGTGTGTGTGTGTGTGTGTGTGTGTGTGTGCGTGTGCGTGTGTGTGTGTGCGTGCGTGCGTGCGTGCGCGTGTGTGTGTGTGTCTGCGTGTGTGCATGTGCGTGTGTGGCGTGTATGTGTGGCGTGTATGTGTGTGTGTGTGTGTGTGTGTGTGTGTGCACGTGCGCAGGGTTATACCAGGGGGAAGTAGAGCAGGACCATCTCAGCTCCCTGTCTGAACGTGACACAGACCTGACCTGCAGGTTTGGCAGAGTTCACAGAGTGTCTGGCAGAACACAGACCGCCGCTCGGCCCTGTGATTGGTGCAACTTCCATCTTGGGCAATTTTCCAAGGCTGGGTTTTTAATTTGGGGCCTTTGTTGTTGTTGTTGTTGCTTACCACACATTTACTTTTTTTTTTAACCGTTTAGCAGACGCTTTTTATCTAAAGCGACTTACAATTAGAGAATACAGGGAAAAGTCTCCCTTTGAGTTACTTAGGGCTAAGTGCCTTGCTCAAGGGCACACTAGTGGTGTTGTTCCCCAGGTGGGATTTGAACTCATGACTTTCTGATCACTAGTCCAAGTCACTATCCCCTAGGCCTCTACTACCCCACTTTTACCCCATATTTAGCCCACAACTTCCAATAGAATTAGCTTCTAATGAGGACGCACACTGGAACATCATCAGAGCTAATTGCCGACACAGCGCTGAACTCTGTGTCCATAGCTACAGTTCTGTATCACACATATATGAATAATTAACACTAGAACAGCCATGCCTTTACCTACTATAAGAGCCACCTCAGGGGTCAAATGACCATAGTCTTTACAATGGGAGGCTGCTATTTACACACAACTACCACTAGTTGGCGCGTCTTGTAAATTAGCCTGCCTTCTACACAGAAAAACTGCAAAATAACTTTATACTAGCTTATCCTGATGTAATTTTGAAAATCTAAGGATACTGGGTGGTAGGAAAAGTCATGAAAGGAGGGTCCTGAAATTTGATCGAGTGCAAAGATATAAAACATTTTTAACTCACACGGTCAAATGGCTGTTCTAGTGTTAATAGTATAATCAACATTATACTGTAACCTACTGTAGTCTGGGGGTCAGATGCTAACATACATATGGCACACAGATCCCCAGTTATATGCAATGACTTCATTATTTATTATCATAATATAATATTAATATTATTCCTAGAGATGCCCATTTTTCTCAATACTACAAAGCTGTTTTCTAACCATCCGAAATTACACTGTGATGACTCGACACATGTCTGGCAGGCTCGTACCATCGTTCTTAAGTGATGAAACAAATCGCAACGTCAATTAGATGTCTGGTTTGCATCACGTTTCTTAAGGGGGATCATTGCAGTCAACATACTAATGTAGTGTAGATGGCAAGGCTGGCAGCTATACAGGAGGTTTAGTTTCAACGCAAAACATAATGTTTAGGGCCTCTTTGAACTCCGCGGTTCTTGCTACCCCGCTAACAGGGGATTTGATTTATGAATGATATAGAAAAGGCATGGAAACAGTGTTATGTTTATGCACCATGTTTATGGATGTTTGTGGTTTGTGTGTTTGTGTGTGTGTGTGTGTGTGTGTGTGTGTGTGTGTGTGTGTGTGTGTGTGTGTGTGTGTGTGTGTGTGTGTGTGTGTGTGTGTGCATCCCTATGGGCGCTTTGTTCTGCTCAGAAATAATGCCTGGCAGTTGCATGATCCAGATCAGTGCGGCGTTCACATGATACGATGGAGTGTTTTTCAGCAGAGGATACGGTTGTACTCCCTAATCAGCTGTTTCTAGTGTGACTAACCCCAACCCTAACTGCCCTGTGAAACACCATGTGTTACACTTGATAGCTCATGTTTATTGGTTATTGATGTCAAATATATTTATATTGGAAAAAACCCTAACCCTGACCGTAGGGAAAATAGGATTAGATTTGACAATGTCCCCTTTACCCACCTGTCTACCCTCTACCCCCCTCTTACCCCCTCTCCTTCCCTGTAGAGTTTATGTGTAAATAATAATAAACTGCAAAATAGCTTTATACTAGCTTATCCTGATGTGATTTAGAAAATGTAAGGATACTGGGTGGTAGAACGCACATACAGTATCTAGGAAAAGTCATGAAACGAGGGTCCTGAAATTTGATCGAGTGCAAAGATATTTAAATATACGTATATATAAATAAAAATAAATGTATTGTAAATGTAGTGTTAGACCCACAGCCATGAAGCAGCTGATCAAGAATGTCTTCTAGAGGGAAAAAACAGCCAGTAAAAGTATCCGCGTTTGGACTCGCTAGAGCAAAAAAACAGCCAGCAAGCATCCATCCCCCTCGTGGGCCTCACTCACTTTTACGGCCGATCATTTAAACTATTCTGCAACGCTCCATCTGGTTGGCAACGGCAACGAGCTGCTTTCACCAACCCGAAACCATTTTACAACATCACTCGCTGTCTCTGATTGACCCAAGACGCTACCACTCTATTAATCTCAGTCCTCTTGTTATTGGCGTAGAAAGAGAGAGATAAGATGATGGGGTTTGATCTGCTGTCTGTTTGCTTACAGTTACGAGCCAAGGGGGTCACAGGCAAAGCCGCGGCTATTGGAAACAGCTTAGCAACAACATGTGCTGGACACATTAAGAAGGAGGAGGGGGCTGTGTCCTTCTACGGAGAGAAGCAGAGCTTCCAAATGAAAGAGGAGTGGATGAAGAAATCCACGAAGAAGAACATCAACATTCAACTTCACAAAATCACAATGGATTAAAATCATCTGTTATATTGGGCATGTGTGTGTGTGTGTGTGTGTCTAAAAAGAAGAAGACATCGGATACGAATGGATGGACTACCAAGCGTGTGTGTGTGTGTGTGTGTGTGTGTGCGCACGTATGTGTGTGCGTGTGTTTAAAAGTAGAAGACATCAACAGGTGTGAAGGGATGAACTATAGGTCTACATTAACAACAGGTGCCACTGCTCAAAGAAAGAGTCAAAGAAAGTCCAATTTCCCGGGGTTAGGGTGTGTGGACGTCCACATACATTTACATTTACATTTACATTTTTGGCATTTAGCAGACGCCTTTTCATCCAGAGACTTAGAACAAAGAAGTAAGTGAATCATCTAATCCATCAGTCATCATAAGAACAAAACGTGATCTATGCTATGACCAGGGGCCGTTGGCAGTTACAACGCTAGAGGGACGTCTCATGGATGTCTCATGTTCCCTTCATGTGATTCAGTCACATATTCAGTGGGATACGTCTGTGTGTGTGTGTGTTTGTGTTTTGAGCGTTTTAACATTACGTTTCACACACGTGAACGATTCCTCCTCTGGGGCCCATGGATCGCCTGTAGCAGGAAGTGGTCAGGGACCAATGAAAACCCCCCGAGTCACCCTGGTGAACGTATTAGTGCCCTTTGATCATGTGCGCGCCTGTAGAGTAACGGACCCTATTTTTGGACGTGAGAAGGGCACGTGGGTTGAGTAACAGTGGTCCTCTGTGGCTCAGTTGGTAGAGCGTGGCGCTAACAACACTTAGGTTGTGGGTTTGATTCCCGCTGGGACCATATATACTAAAATGTATGCACTCATTGCAATGTAACTCGCTTTGGATAAAAGCATCAGCTAAATGGTATATATATATATATATATATATATATATATATATATATATAACATTTATGATTGGATGAGAGAGAGCCACAGCCTTGTCGGTTGAGTAGCAGACCCTATGATTGGATGAGAGAGAGGGAAACAGCCTTGTGGGTAGAGTAACAGGCGTTCCCCACCACAGTAAGTGCGTTCACATGTTGGGCTGATGCCCGGGATAATGCTGATTTCACACTTCAAGCTTTTGAGGTTTTGAGGTTGTTGTGAGAAATGGCTTCTCCGTCTCGACCCCCCCCCCCCCCCCTCCCCAGGGCATCAGTGTTCTACAGCTCCCTGTTCACCAAGTCATCCGCAGACACACGCCCACTTCAAGGGGAAGAAGAGCCCGTAGCCATTGGCTGATTAGTTATTATAACACATGATCTTGGCAAGGCGGTGTGACTCACCATGCGAACATACCTCAGAAAGTTCCTTTGATCAAAAACTTCCGCTCTTCCTCCACACCACCTACACTCATTCACTCCTTCTCTCACTACCATCCTCCAACAACCCCCTCAAGGTCTTCTTCTCTTCTCTTCTCTGGGACTCCTTTTCATTCTTCTCCGTGGTTCCACGACACTCGGAAGAGTGTGTTAAGAAGCCATTCAGAGCGCAGGGGGAAAAAAATCTATACTATAAATACTTCAATACATCACAATGCTGGAGGTCAAGGCTGTTGCTAAGTGGCTTCCTGGTCACATGACTGAAAGCCTGTGTGTACGTCACCGTCATTCACAATTCACAAGTTCATTCACAATTCTTTAAAAGAAGAAGGTAGCTGAAACCTCAACCTTAACATGGTTATGTGACTTAATGTGACGTAAGTTAATGTGACTTCCGCTCCTCCATCTGTCCTCCCCCTCTTCCTCCTTCCCCTCCCCCTCTCCCTCCTTCCCCTCCTCCATCTCTCCTTCTCCTCCATCTTTTCTTCCCCTCCTCCATCTCTCCTCCATCTCTCCTTCCCCTCCGCCATCTCTCCTTCCCCTCTCTCCATCTCTCCTTCCCCTCCTCCCTCCCCATCTCTCCTTCCCCTCTCCCATCTCTTCTCCCCCTCCTCCACCTATCCTTCCCCTCCTCCATCTCTCCTTCCCCTCCTCCATCTCTCCTTCCCCTCCTCCCTCCCCATCTCTCCTTCCCCTCCATCCCTCCCCCATCTCTCCTTCCCCTCTCCCATCTCTTCTCCCCCTCCTCCATCTCTCCTTCCCCTCCTCCATCTCTCCTTCCCCTTCCTCCATCTCTCCTTCCCCTCCTCCCTCCCCATCTCTCCTTCCCCCTCTCTCTCCTCCATCTCTCCTTCCCCTCTCCCATCTCTTCTCCCCCTCCTCCATCTCTCCTTCCCCTCCTCCATCTCTTCTCCCCCTCCTCCATCTCTCCTTCCCCTCCTCCATCTCTCCTTCCCCTCCTCCATCTCTTCTCCCCCTCCTCCATCTCTCCTTCCCCTCCTCCATCTCTCCTTCCCCTCCTCCATCTTTCCCTCCCCTCCTCCCTCCCCCATCTCTCTTTCCCCTCCCTCCATCTCTCCTTCCCCTCCTCCCTCCCTCTATCTCTCCTTCCCCTCCCCATCTCTCCTTCTCCCCATCTCTCCTTCCCCTCCTTCATCTCTCCTTCCCCTCCACCCTCCCCCATCTCTTCTTCCCCTCCATCCCTCCCCCATCTCTCCTTCCCCTCCATCCCTCCCCCATCTCTCCTTCCCCTCCTCTCTCCTCCCTCTCTCCTTCCCTCCCCCATCTCTCCCTCCTGATCTGTCTGTATGTGTGGCTCCCCTGAGACACAGCGCTGTCATCGCCCTCTAGGGGCCGCCTCGGGTACTGCATGTCTGCTCTCCCATGAGGCAGCACACGGACTCACCAGCCACTCAATGAGAACCGTGTCAGATCGACAGTGCTGTCTAAACCATCCAACCATCCAGCCATAGTTAGCATAGCTAGCATAGTTAGCCATCTACAGCAGGGTCTGCTGGTGGAGGCAGACATCGGTAGGACAGCCTCAGTATATCTAAACGCACGGAACGGAATGAGGAATCCCATTCCGATCCATCCATACATCACAATTAGAGATGCTCCGATCAGGGTTTTTGGTGCCGATCACTGATCACCGATCACTGGAACCAGTGATCTGCCGATCCGATATCACCGATCACAGCGTCGAAAATGGCAATTGAAGCATTCTATTTATTGTGTAGCATTATTTATGTTTTTAATTATTCTTAACACCATTGACATTGTATATTAAGTATTCAAATGAAATTAGGAGATGATTGACCTTTCCCTTTGGGATTTCCCAGGCGTTGAGCATGTCTGTGAAAGCTGCAGCAAGGGCCTCTGCGGTGTGTGACCCAGGGAATTCTTGAGAGTGAAGCACCACTTTAGTCAGCTCAAAGTTTGCATTGATAAACTGCGCAGTCAGGCTCAGCATAGACACAGGACTGACACTCGAACTCCAAATGTCAGTCGTGAAGCTGAATGACGCGATGTTGTCCTTCACTAGGCTCCCGATGTACGTGTAGACAGTTTGATATAATTCCGGCAGGCAAACATCAGTGAAATATTTTCGCCCCGGCAGCGTATAGCGTGGATCCAGGCAGGAAACAAGGCGTTTGAACCCGGCGTCTTCCACAACAGACAGGGACTGCTGATCAAGGCATATGAATTCCATTACTTTTGCATTTATTTCCTTTCGTTTCTTGTTGTCGTTGCCGTATGGTTGCTGTCGTTTCAATGTCTCTGTAACAGTTAGCTGAGTGAGTGGCGTCAAACGTTCTTTCGACGACTCTTTCTCTCTGGCCTTAGCGCTCGCCAATTTATCAAACTCGTTAAATTCCTTGGTGTGACAAGCCTTCAAATGCCGTATGATATTCGTGGTATTGAAAGACCTTGCGTGCGTTCCTCCGCGAGGTATTTCTTTTGAGCAGACATTACAAACTGCATATTTGTTGTCTCTTTCCGACACTGTGTAATATTGCCAGACTGGCGACGCCATTTCTCTATAAACTGATCGGCCGTGTTTGATCGGCCGTTTTGAGAACTCCGATCAAAACCGATCAAGGGCATATCGGCCGATATCGATCGGCGCCGATCAGATCGGAGCATCTCTAATCACAATATAAGCCCCGTCCTCCAATTTCTACCTCCTCCAGTCTCCCTCCCTAACCCTGGTCTGCAGGATGTTCAACAGACACCCACACAGTGTCTGTCATGGGGGGATAATGGAGTTCTGCGAAAATAATCCTGGTGTGAATTCCTGGAGCTTCTCTCTGATGACTGAAGGGATGGATGCGTCCTTGTCGCTGGCCGGCTGTTTGGCCGGTGCCAGCTCTGGGGCTCTGGGGCTTGGCTGTTTGGCCAGTGCCAGCTCTGGGGCGCTGGGGCTCTGGGGCTTGGCCGGTGTCTGTGGGCCTTGGCTGGACAGGAGCACTTTGTTCAATTCTAGGTAAAAAAAAAGAATAAAAAAGCATCGTTGGCAGGAAGCGCCTGTTTCGTGTCCCCATGTGAGGCTTGGCTGGCTTGGCCTCGGGGTTCGAGGGCTAAACGCGGTCTGACTGACTGCCCACCCGCCCGCCCAGCCCCGGGGCGATTCTGCGCCTTTCTGTGCCCGTGCCAGGCTAGGCTAGGCTAGGCTAGGCTAGGGTAGGCTGAGTGTGTGTTGTGGTATATAGGTCTTGAGTGTCTGTTGTGGTATATAGGTCTTGAGTGTCTGTTGTGGTATATAGGTCTTGATTGTCTGTTGTGGTATATAGGTCTTGAGTGTCTGTTGTGGTATATAGGTCTTGAGTGTCTGTTGTGGTATATAGGTCTTGAGTGTCTGTTGTGGTATATAGGTCTTGATTGTCTGTTGTGGTATAAAGGTAGAGCAACTGAGCAAGCTGTGCAAGGTTAACAACCTGCTGCTAAACAAGTCAAAGACCCAGGAATTCATCGTAGACTTCAGGAGGAAAAAGTCCGAGATCCAGCCCCTGCTCATCGACGGAGAGAGCGTGGAGAGAGTCTCAACCCTCCGATTCCTGGGACATCACATGCGGGATGACCTGGCCTGGAAGGACAACACAAAAGGCACCATCAAGAGGGCACAACAGTGGCTATACACCCTGAGATGCCTCAGGAAAGAACACAACAAGCAGGAGATACTGGTGGCCTTCTACCGCGGCGCAGTGGAGAGCATCCTCACCTACGGCATCTGCAACTGGTTCTACAGCTGCACAACAGCGGAGAGAAACGCGCTACAGAGAGTCGTGAGAACAGCACAGAAGATCACCGGCGCCCCCCTCCCCTCTCTGGAAGAGCTGTACAACACACGCTGTCTCAGGAAGGCCTCCAAGATCTCCAGGGACCCGACCCACCCTGGGCACGTACACTTTATCAGGCTGCCCTCGAAAAGGAGGTACAGGACCCCGGCCGCTAAGACAAACAGACTGAAGAACTGCTTCTACCACAGGGCCGTCAAGGCCCTGAACACAGCAAAGGCCTAAGTTCTGGGCCCAGGACAGTCCGGACGGATTGTATGGCAGCTAGTGCTGAGGCACAAACATGTACATTTCAAGCCTGCAAACTGTGACACTTTAAATAACGTGAAAAAATACTTTTGTGCAATATGACAACCCTAGTTGACTATCTGTGCAGTATAGTACAGTGGATTGTGTACATAGCCTTTATTTATGTAAACCAGCTCCTTACCTTCTTGTGATTTTATTCTTTTTCTAAATGTGTTTTTTTCCCCCTTTCCTAACACCAGGGGAGCCACCCCTCCTAAATTTCGTTGTTTGGTACCTGTACTGTAGCAATGACAAATAAAGTCCATTCCATTCCATAGGTCTTGATTGTCTGTTGTGGTATAGGTAAATGGTAAATGGACTGACTTATATAGCGGCTTATTCCAAAGCGCTTTACAACAGCCTCTCATTCACCCATTCACACACACATTCACACACCAATGGCGGCAAGCTACCATGCAAGGCACCGGCCCGTTCATTGGGGGCAATTTGGGGTTCAGTGTCTTGCCCAAGGACACTTCGACATGTGGCCAGCCGGGGGGCTCGAACCACCAATCTGCCAACCTTGCGATCATTAGACGCCGGCTCTACCTCCTGCACCACAGGCGCCCCTGGTATAGGTCTTGAGAGTGCCTCTTGTGTGCGACCATGAGCTCATGTCCAGGGTGTGATTTAGGCCTTATTATTATTATTATTATATTTAACGTCAGGGGACATCCACCTACTTAGCAGCCTCGAAACGCCACAGAACACAGTGTCACAGCGAGCGACATTGACAGAGGAACAGGTGCTGCAATGTCAAGGAAACCGAAGCTGAAGCCTGTGAATGTTACTCTCCTGAACGTGTGTAATGACTCCTCAAAGTACAGGACGTCCCTGAGGTGTAAAATACCCGCAGCGCGAAAACATGAATGGGGAATGGGGGAGGTGACATTCCCTTCCATCTATACACACACACACACACACACGGTTTGGAGTTGTGTTGAGTAGACAGATATTCACTTAGAGAACACAGGG
>NC_137679.1:39214287-39222275 GCF_963989245.1 Nansenia antarctica | reverse complement strand
GAGAGACCAGAGGAAGGGAGGGGGAGACCAGAGGGAGGGAGAGACCAGAGGGAGGGAGGGAGAGACCAAATACATGGCTCCCTTGTTCCCCCTGAAAATAGTCACCGTTGTGCAACAGGAGATGTTGGGGGGGGGTGGGGGGGTGCTCTGAACAGGAGATGGTGGCGGGGAGGGGGGCCTCTCTCTCACTGGCAGAAGCTGAGACGGTTCGTACCCTGGTTCACCTCTCCCCAGTACAGAGCCCTGAGGGAACCAGACCGTTAACCTGACTCATGACCCCATCACCAGTCCACCTCATTATCCACTATGCCTCCACTATCACCTGTGTCCCCTTGTGAAAGTACGAGAGTCGTTTTCACGTACTTTCACAAGGAGACAACACAGCAGGGGATAGTGGAGGCCTAGTGGTTAGTGAGTTGGACTGGTGATCAGGAGGTCATGAGTTCAAATCCCTCCTGGGAAAAACACCACCACTAGTGTTGCCCTCCTTGAGTAGGTAGGGCACTTAGCACTAAGTTACTCCAGGGAGGCTGTCCCTGTAGTCTCTAATCGTAAGTCTCTTTGGGTAAAAGTGTTTGCAAAATGAAAAAATGCAATGAATAATTCAAAAAAGTGACGCCTTTAGGCTGTTTGCCGGCGGGTCAGCAGACGCAGAGGGGTTTTGGACCGGTACTGGTTCTGGTTCTGGTACTTGCTGACTCATGAGAAAGGCTGCCACTCAGTGGAACATGTATTGAAAATGCACCAAGATATTTGTGTTTTGGGCCGGTTAGCACGTTCTGGTGGTGTTGGTGGTGGTGGTGTTGATGGTGGTGGTGGTGACCATGGGTCAGAACCAGGGAGAGAGAGGGATGGAAAGTAACCGCATCTGGTTTGGATGTGGAGCTGTCTTAACGAGTAGAGGATGGTGGTGTGGGTAAAGAAATGTTGTTTACCAAACAAACTACTCTCTCTCCTCTTTAATAAAATACAGCAATTAAACGTCAATGGGTGGGCTCCCTCCGGCTCCCTCCCTCCCTCTCTCTCTCTCTCTCTGTATTACTTTCTCCCTCTCTGTCTCCTCCAACTGTCACTCTACCCCCCCCCCCTTACCCCTTTGCTGAGTGATTTTTTTTACCAGCGTACCAGCGCATATCTGTCTGACGCTCCATAAACAACTCCCTGTCTCGGAGAAACATGCCGGACAAATTACCCTCGAGGATCAGAGCGAGGAGGGAGGGAGGGAGAGACCAGAGGGAGGGAGAGACCAGCGGGAGGGAGAGAGAGACCAGAGGGAGGGAGGGACCAGAGGGAGGGAGGGGGAGACCAGAGGGAGGGAGGGAGAGACCAGAGGGAGGGAGAGACCAGAGGGAGGGAGGGACCAGAGGGAGGGAGGGAGACCAGAGGGAGGGAGGGAGACCAGAGGGAGGGAGGGAGGGGGAGACCAGAGGGAGGGAGAGAGAGACCTAAGGGAGGGAGGGGGAGACCTGAGGGAGGGAGAGACAGAGGGAGGGAGGGAGACCAGAGGGAGGGAGGGAGAGACCAGAGGGAGGGAGGGAGAGACCAGAGGGAGGGAGAGAGAGACCTGAGGGAGGGAGAGACCAGAGGGAGGGAGAGACCAGAGGGAGGGAGGGAGAGACCAGAGGGAGGGAGGGAGACCAGAGGGAGGGAGGGAGAGACCTGAGGGAGGGAGAGAGAGACCAGAGGGAGGGAGAGAGAGACCTGAGGGAGGGAGAGACCAAATACATGGCTCCCTTGTTCCCCCTGAAAATAGTCACTGTTGTGCAACAGGAGATGTTGGGGGGGTGGGGGGGGCTCTGAACAGGAGATGGTGGCGGGGGGGGGGGCCTCTCTCTCACTGGCAGAAGCTGAGACGGTTCGTACCCTGGTTCACCTCTCCCCTGTACAGGGCCCTGAGGGAACCGGACCGTTAACCTGACTCATGACCTCCTGATCCCCAATCCAACTCACTATCCACTATGCCTCCACTATCACCTGTGTCCCCTTGTGAAAGTACGAGAGTCGTTTTCACGTACTTTCACAAGGAGACAACACAGCAGGGGATAGTGGAGGCCTAGTGGTTAGTGAGTTGGACTGGTGATCAGGAGGTCATGAGTTCAAATCCCTCCTGAGAAAAACACCACCACTAGTGTTGCCCTCCTTGAGTAGGTAGGGCACTTAGCACTAAGTTACTCCAGGGAGGCTGTCCCTGTAGTCTCTAATCGTAAGTCTCTTTGGGTAAAAGTGTTTGCAAAATGAAAATATTCAATGAATAATACAAAAAAAGTGACGCCTTTAGGCTGTTTGCCGGCGGGTCAGCAGACGCAGAGGGGTTTTGGACCGGTTCTGGTTCTGGTTCTGGTACTTGCTGACTCATGAGAAAGTCTGCCACTCAGTGGAACATGTATTGAAAATGCACCAAGATATTTGTGTTTTGGGCCGGTTAGCACGTTCTGGTGGTGTTGGTGGTGGTGGTGTTGATGGTGGTGGTGGTGACCATGGGTCAGAACCAGGGAGAGAGAGGGATGGAAAGTAACCGCATCTGGTTTGGATGTGGAGCTGTCTTAACGAGGAGAGGATGGTGCTGTGGGTAAAGAAATGTTGTTTACCAAAAAAACTACTCTCTCTCCCTCTCCCTCCCTCCCCTCTCTCTCCCCGTCTCTCTCCCCCTCTCCCTCTCTCCCTCTCCCTCTCTCCCTCTCCCTCTCTCTCCCTCCCTCTCCCTCTCCCTCCCTCCTCCTCCCTCTCCCTCCCTCTCCCTCTCCCTCCCTCCCCCTCTCCCTCCCTCCCTCTCTCCCTCTCTCTCTCCCTCCCTCTCTCTCCCTCCCTCTCTCTCCCTCTCTCCCTCTCTCCCCTTTCTCTCCCTCTCTCCATCTCCCTCTCTCCCCCTCTCTCTCTCTCCCTCTCCCTCTCTCCCCCTCCCTCCCTCTCTCCCTCTCTCTCCCTCTCTCTCTCCCTCTCCCTCTCTCTCCCTCCCTCTCCCTCCCTCCCTCTCCCTCCCTCCAGGTCTTTGGGGTCTGGTGAACAACGCGGGGGTGTGTGTTAACTTCGGGGATGCAGAGCTCTCCCTCATGTCCAACTTCCGGGGCTGTATGGAGGTGAACTTCTTCGGCACACTGAGCGTCACCAAGGCCTTCCTTCCCCTGCTGAGGCAGGACAAGGGACGCATCGTCACAATCTCCAGCCCCTCAGGTGTGTGTAGGTGCCCCGTCACACACACACACACACACACACACACACACACACACACACACACAGACGCATCGTCACCATCTCCAGCCCCTCAGGTGTGTGTAGGTGCCCTGTCACACACACACGCACGCACACACGCACACACGCACACACGCACACAGGGACGTATCGTCACCATCTCCAGCCCCTCAGGTGTGTGTGGGCGCCCCGTCACACACACACACACACACACACACGCACACACACACACGCACACACACCATCTCCAGCCCCTCAGGTGTGTAGGCGCCCCGTCACACACACACACTCACACACACACACACACTCACACACACGCACACACGCACACACACACACACACACACACACACACAGAAGGTCACCTGTTTAGGCACCGTACACACACACACACGCACTCACACGCACACACACACACACACACACACACAGAGAAGGTCACCTGTTTTGGCATCTAACTACAGTCCTAGTACTGTGTGTTCCAATCGATGCGTGCAATCAAGAAAAAAATCTATTTTCGGAGTAACCGACGGCTACCTCCACGGCGCTGCCCGTACACAACAGGAATGTCACGGTGGGATGCGTGGGCGCCTCTGCAGCGCTGCTGACAACAGAGAGGCTTTCACCGGCTTCTTCTCTGAGGTCAGGCCAAGAACGAGTGAGGAGGCGTAGCAACAACTCACAACGCAACAACCAAACGTATGCGAGCGTTGTTGTAACCATGTACTTAATGCGGAGACGTGACGTAGTACAGCTGCTAATCATAGCTCTGGCGGAGGAGGCCGGATGGATGGACGGACCCCCCCGGTGTTGGACCCCCCCCGGTGTCTTTGAAGACCTTTGCCCCAGTTGGCTTACAGATGGAGCTCCTCCTCCTCCTCCTCCTCCTCCTCCTCCTCCTCCGCCTCCACCTCCCCCTCCTCCTCCTCCCCCCCCTCCTCCCCCTCCTCCTCCTCCTCCTCCTCCCCCTCCTCCTCCCCCTCCTCCTCCTCCTCCTCCCCCTCCACCTCCTCCTCCCCCTCCACCTCCTCCTCCCCCTCCACCTCCTCCTCCTCTTCCTCCCCCTCCTCCTCCTCCTCCCCCTCCCCCTCCTCCTCCCCCTCTTCCTCCCCCTCCTCCTCCCCCTCCTCCTCCTCCACCTCTGACCTCCATCCTGTCAGAAAGAGCTTCAGTCAGAGGAGCACAAAAGCCTCTCTTTCCGCATGGCTCCCGGCGCAAAACCACACAATTATAAACAGTTTGATCTGCAATTACCCTCCCTCCCTCCCACACACCCCACCTGGCTCCTCTGCCTACCCCGCCCGCCCGCCCGGCCCCCCCTCCTCCCCGCCCCGCCCTGCCCCACTCCGCCCCCCCCCCATCCCAATCACACACCTTTTCCCCATCAAAGACGTCTGACTTGGCGTGGGATACCCGGTCTCATCTCCTACCACTATTATATTTATTACCACACTTAGTGACACCACCTCCTCCTCCTCCTCCTCCTCCTCCACCTTTAACAAGGCCTGTATTCTTTCCAGGAGGGCACCTCCTCTTTTGGCACCTCCTCCGCCTCCTCCTCTGTCAACCGTATCATTGTGTGTTCGTCTCCTGAACGGCCCGCAGCGTTTCCTGAGTGAGGTTTTTCTTCGCCGCCGCCGCCACCGCCGCCGTCGTCTCCCGAGCCAAAAACGTGTGTTGCTACATCGTGTTCTCAACCGACGATCTCCGTTGTTGTGAGAGCTCTTTTCAGAGAGCCGTGAGATGAAAGCAGATACAGATCTCGCCTGTCTCGTCGTGCCCGGCGCGGAAGGACCGCCCCCCCCCCCACCCCCCCGAGTTATTTTTATCCTTTACTGGCAAACGCCGTTTGATGTTTTTCAGATTTTTGCTGATATGGAAATAAACAGACATGAGAAAAAAGCTAAATGCGGACGGCCCCCGCTGTCGCAATGTTGATGATGGTGTAGATGGCCGACCTCGATATGAATGGAGGAAATAGTTGCTGTGCCGTTGAGCGAAACGCAGCTCCACAGCGAGCTGTATAAACAGTAGCGGGGTGGGTGATGACAGATTCCTGATGTCGTTTCCTTAACTGACCCCCTTCAGCCCTCCACACAGACACGCTCTTGAGCACTTGAGCGCCCGCTGTAGAACCTGTAGGGATATTAGCGTCAAAGTGGAATTGTTCTCAATAAATGATCTCGCTACACAAAGGTCGAATAAATATACTGAGGAGGGAGGGGCGTAAGTGGGGTTAGCACACTAAGGCGCATGCCGTGTCATCACAAGGTCCCTGGTTCGATTCCGGTCATCGACATATCCTGCATATCATCGCTCCTCTCTCTCTCTATCCCCCTCTCTTTCACCCATCCTTCCTGTCAATCTCTACTGTCGCTATCCCAATAAAGCAGAAATGCCCTAAAACATATTTATATAAATGATATACTGTATATAAATAAATATATATAAATAGCTGTAGAACCGGGACATTGTCGTCAAAGTGGAATTGTTCTCAAGAAATGACCTTGCACCCTACACAAAGGTCAAATAAATATACTGACAGTGTTCTGTGTTCTGTGTGTGTGTGTGTGTGTGTATGTGTGTGTGTGTGTGTGTGTGTGTGTGTGTGTGTGTGCGTGTGTGTGTGTGCGTGTGTGTGTGCGTGTGTGTGTGTGTGTGTGTCCAGGAGAGCAGCCGTTCCCCTGCCTGGCGGCGTACGGGTCCTCCAAGGCGGCCCTCAACCTGTTCATGAACACCCTGCGCCACGAGATGGAGCCCTGGGGGGTGAAGGTGTCCACCATCCTGCCCTCCTCCTACAAGACAGGTGAGGGTCTGGGGGAAGGGTTTTACGGTCGCACACAGTGGCCGGGAATGGGGGGAACGGTTTTAGGGTCGCACAGATAGGATGGGAATGGGGGGAAGGGTTTTAGGGTCACACAGATAGGATGGGAATTGGGGAAGGTTTTTTAGGGTTGCACAGAAATTACGGGAATTGGGGTAAGGGTTTTAGGGTCACACAGATAGGACGGGAATTGGGGAAGGGTTTTAGGATCGCACACTGAGGATGGATTGGCGGGGGGGCGGGGGGGATTCGTCCCAATAGTCCGACACAACCGGGTCGATGGGTTTTGCTGGAGTGTGTGAAAGTGAACATGAGCAGACTTGGACAGACAGTTTAAAAAAACACTTAGACACTGTGTGTGCGACATGCTCTCTGTTTTCACTGAGAGTGAGCGAGTGAGTGCGAACTGATATATCGTCAGGGCTGGAAAAAAAAAAGATAGATAGATACTCTGGGCTACAACCATTTGTTCTACACCCAGAGTTTTATTTATTTTATTATTTTTTTTACGAGTGGTTAAGTCGTTAAGACCGGTCGGTCGGTCGGAGAGAGAGAAAGAGGGTTTACACAGACAGTAGACAGTACACAGCGCACTCTAATACGACCACAAAGTATGTGAAACGAAACCCACCGCAGGATCGAATTACCCCCCATTTTAATTCCGACGCCGCCTGACTTCAGTGGTGGTACGAACCCGGGAGGACATCTGCTCAGTGTTTACATCACAGATCTCTCATCCCCCCCCCCCCCCCCCCTACTCCTCTCCTCTCCGGGGGCGGGGGGGCGGGGTAATTATCTCTCTGTTCCGTACCTTGATTTACCGCGTCAGGGCCAGGGCCAAGAGGAGCGCTTCCATGGGGGATTAGTGTCAGGATAAAGTGTGCCCAGAGTGAGATGTTTACATGTCTCCGGTTTGCCCTCCCCGTCTGTCATCCTGCCTGCCTCTCTGCCTCTCTCTCTTTCTCCCTCTCTCTCTCTCCCTCTTTCTCCCTTCCTCTCTCTTTCTCCCTCTCACCTCTCTCTCCCTCTCCCTCTCTCTCCCTCCCTCTCCCTCTCTCTCTGCCTCTCTGTCAGATCCACGCTGCAGTCTTTGTTCTCCTCGCGTACTTGAATACTTTAATACACCACCCATCATACTAACATCACTATGATACACCACCCATCATACTAACATCACTATGATACACCACCCATCATACTAACATCTCTATGATACACCACCCATCATACTAACATCTCTATGATACACCACCCATCATACTAACATCTCTATGGATACACCACCCATCATACTAACATCACTATGATACACCACCCATCATACTAACATCACTATGATACACCACCCATCATACTAACATCACTATGATACACCACCCATCATACTAACATCACTATGGATACACCACCCATCATACTAACATCTCTATGGATACACCACCCATCATACTAACATCTCTATGATACACCACCCATCATACTAACATCTCTATGGTACACCACCCATCATACTAACATCACTATGATACACCACCCATCATACTAACATCACTATGATACACCACCCATCATACTAACATATCTATGGATACACCACCCATCATACTAACATCTCTATGGATACACCACCCATCATACTAACATCACTATGATACACCACCCATCATACTAACATCACTATGGCACCGTAGAACAACAAGACAGCCAGCCGAAGGTACAAGAGAGGCGTGTGTGTGTCGGTGTGTGTGTGCGTGAGTGCGTGTGTGCGTGTATATGAGTGTGTGAGTGCGTGTGTGCGTGTATATGAGTGCGTGAGTGTGTGTGTATGAGTGTGTGAGTGCATGTGTGGGCGAGGGGAAGACTTGTTTTTGTTGTGTTGTGAGTGTGTGTGGGTGTGTGTGAGTGCGTGCGTGCGTGAGTGCGTGTCAGTGCATGTGTGGGCGAGGGGAATAGTTGTTTGTGTTGTGAATGTGTG
>NC_137679.1:39196787-39204287 GCF_963989245.1 Nansenia antarctica | reverse complement strand
TGGCATCACTTCTTCTTGCGATGACTGATGCATAGATGATTCACTTAGACTAGACATAGACCAGTGGTTCTCAAACCTCTCCAGTGGTTCTCAAACCTCTCCGCATAATTTGTACTTGATTAGTTGAATCAGGTGTGCTGGTGGTGGAACAGATCAAATATGTGGAGTGGCTGGGGGTCCCCGAGGAGAGGTTTGAGAACCACTGGCTTAGACTTCAACGTACTATACTTAAGAAATGTATTTGTTGTATCGCTTCGGATAAAGCCGTAGCCTGCTAAATACCAAAAATGTAAATGTAAATGCATTGGAAAGACCGCCATTTGTAAAGTCGTTAACATGATGTGAATGTGCATGGTTTAATATGATAATATATAATAATAATAATAATAATAATAATAATAATAATAGAACCATTATAATGTGCATGCACTGGAGGAATTTCTGCAGGGATCCACTTGTGTCCAAGAGTAGCTACTGTTGTCATAGTGACACAAGGCTGCTGTTGTCATAGTGACACAACACCCGGGCCTTGTGGTCATTGTCTTTCCCGAGGCCTTGTAGTGGGCCGTGGACAATAGACAGGCGTGGAGGTTCCACTGTCCTGAAAGGCAGGAAGACCTTGGGGATGCAGGTTGAACTCAAGGTCCTCCGCACATCAGGGACTCACCACAGAGACTGAGAGCTGACCTCTAGGAATCTGTGTGGGTTGTATAAGAGAAGCAGCGTATCGTCACCACTGCACGCGCGCGCGTGTGTGTGTGTGTGTGTGTGTGTGTGTTTCGGTGTGTGTGTGTGTGTGTGTGTGTGTCAATCAATCAATTCTGTAACAGGTTTCTTAAGAAGACCTCTGCCCTACTTCCCTCTACAGACCTGTCAACTGACACACACACGCACACACACTTGCACGAATGCACACACACAGGCACGCACACATGCACGCGCACACACACACACACACAGTCTAACTTTCTCTACTTCTCTCTCTGTCTCTCTCTCTCATTCTGTTGTTCCTCTTCTCTCTCTTTCTCTTCCTCTTTTCTCCATAAGAAACATATTTTCTGTGCATCAATGACGTATATTTACTCCCTTTCCTATGAAAAGTAATTCTGGAGTTTTAGGCAGAAGTTCATTGGAAACATAACACTTCACGCCCCCCATAAAACATAGAATACTGTGATGACTGGTGGATAGATGGTTCACTTACTTACTTGGATAAAGGCCAAGAGTCTCTACAGACCAGAGGGCCTCGAATGTCGATACTCGATAGTCACTGCATTTTGTTGGCCGGTACTTGTACTCTGCAATGACAATAAAGTTGAATCTAATCTAATCTAATCTAATCTAATCTAATCTAATCTCAACAGACCTCAAATCTCAACAGACCATCCCTTCCAGAACTGAACAATACACAGCAAAATGTGGAGGCTACTTGGGATATATTGCTAATCGGTAGTAAGACTGAAGTTAACAAATTGGATTAGGGAATGATGAATGTAAGAGGTGATCTATGGGTGCTTTTTTATTTATTTACATTTTAATTTTAATTTTATATTTTGTCCTTTTCTCTATATTATTTTTGTTTGGTACGTTTGGTGACAGCAAGAGTTAATCTGTGATATTGTTATCATTTTATACAAAAGTTGTATGAGTCGAGAAATGTGTTGACCAAATGTGACAATATGAAAAAGTCATTAAAATACTGATTATAAAAAAAAAAGAACAGCCTGTTCCTTCACACATGCAGATTGTATCCTCATGTTGAGAGGTTCACACAGCCCAGCACGCAACCATGAAGGTACCCACAGTACTTTACATGGCCTACGGGCGTTGCGCAAAACGTTTTATATGTGTCAGTGCTTGTGTTCGGGAGGGGAGAGCTTGTACATGCGCGTGCGTGCGTGCATGTGCGTGTGCGTGCGTGTGTGTGTGCGTGTGTGCGTGCATGTGTGTGTGTGAGTGTGTGTCCGTGCGTGCGTGTGCATGCATGTGTGTGTGCGTACGCGTGTGCACATGCGTGTGTGAGTTTGTGTGTGTGCGTTCCGTGCAGGCGTGCGTATGTGTCTGCGTGTGCATATCACCGTATCTCCAACACGGCCTCAAACCCCGAGGAGGATATCAGTACAGCCAAACAGGTGCTCGCTTGACACAGTGAGATGGTTTACGACGGCTCCTCTCACCTCTGCTGGGGCGTGGGTGTGATTACGAGGTGTTCTCTCTGTTCTCCGTCTGTCTGCCGGGCGTGGCCCCCCGCCAGGGGAACCTCCACGTCGCTCCCCCCCGCCCCCTCCCCCCCGCGCGGAGGTACACACAGATCTGTACTGTCGGGAACATGGGGACACAATCTTGCGGGAACCGCATTTCCCAGTGTCCATCTGTGTAAACCAAAGGCATGTGTGTGTCTGTCTGACAGACCCCTGGCATGCTTAAGTTACCTCACCGCAAAATGGCGGGGGGACTTGTAAGTCCCAAACGGGAGGAATCCTGACGTCAATTAAAGGATCGACATGAAGTGCGTGTTCTCTCTTTTCATGTATTGAAAACATTCTCATGTTAAACGTCGAATGTACGAACGAACGTCTGGCCCTGAGGAAAGCCAGCAGCAGATGCAGATGGGACGTGGAGCGCATGGCTGCTGTGGTGTAAAATGGCCCCTCTGCTCTGGTGTAGAGCTGTGTGTGTGGTTTCCTTTGCTTGTCTTTGCCGTCGTGTGGGGACAAACGCTGACAGAGAGACTGTAATTCAAAGTGATCCTCTCTTGCCATGCTTGCATGATTGTGGGTTATGGTTTATATCTACCAATAAACCACTTTGGCCGGTCGTAAATCACGGCGGATCGGCGGATTTTGCGTTAGTGTGTGTATCGTTGTGTGTCGTTGCTGAGTTGTGTTTCTTAAACCGTAAGCCAACAGACACTAAAAAGGGATCACACTGATTGTTGTTGGAGGTTTCATGAGTTTCATGAGAGAGACAGAGAGACAGAGACTGCTTTGGCTCGCTCCGATGTCATTAGTCGTGCGTGCGTTGGTGTGTGTGTGTGTGTGTGTGTGTGCGTGTGAGCGTGCGTGCGTGTGTGTCTTTGTCTCTGTGTGTCTGTGTCTGTGTGCGTGTGTGTGCGTATGTGCGTGTGCATGTGTGTGTCCGTGTCCGTGTGTGTGTGCGTGTGTGTGTGTGTGTGTGTGTGTGTTGGGGGAGACGTGTGCATGGACTACATCTCATTGTCTCAGCACGGTACTTGTGTTCTGTTCAATGGCATTCAATTTGAATCTTAATCTTAATAAGTGTACCTGAATACATGTCTCTATGTCTGACGGATTTGCATGCCAGGGGGGTCATACTGTGAAAGATTGTGATAATTGATTGGTTGTTAATGCAATATTCATAGTTTCAATATTCATAGTTTCAATTAATAATATGATATATTGGATACTGATCGTGTGACCTTTATATAGAGTGAACTTTTGGCTTGAGACTTGAGACTACTGTTTTGCAATAACACATTCCTGAGCATATGTAGAGAGGAGAAGTTACCTAAAATATGCCTTTGTAGAAGTGCGAAAATACCTATGATTTGCCTATGCAGAGGTGAGAGGTTATGTATGATTTGCCTTCGTAGAGGTGAGAGGTTACGTATGATGTGCCTATGTGGATGTGAGGGGTTGCCTCTTCTGAACATAATGGAGGGGTGAAAGGTCACATCTGGTTCAAAGACTGAGAGGTGAAAAGATCAACAAAGAGGTGATTTGGAAACAAGCCAGGCACCAGAACCAACACCTTTTATGGGTGGTCAGGGGGGTGGAGGGCGTGGAGGGGGTGGGGGGTGGAAGTGCGTGGGAATTCATGACAAACAACGTGTGTGGCGAGCTGGTGGTTTTACGTTGCATAAGCGCTAAATAGATAGACAGAGTAGCTATATGGACCTACAGAGAGATAGACATAGTATATGGACCTACAGATAGATAGACATAGTATACAGACCTACAGATAGATAGACATAGTATACAGTATAGACCTACAGATAGATAGACATAGTATATGGACCTACAGATAGATAGACATAGTATATGGACCTACAGATAGATAGACATAGTATATGGACCTACAGATAGATAGACATAGTATATGGACCTACAGATAGATAGACATAGTATACAGACCTACAGTAAACACTAATATGAGATTAAGCATTCAAACACACCGTCGGAATATCAACAATTTAAAAAACTTTTGATTGGATGGGCAAGACGCACGTTTGTGTGGGCTGAGCCCCCCCCCCCTGCCCATAGCCACCTCCAGCCTTGTTTGGTAACAAAAGAGGAGAAAAGAGATTGTTGAATTTTTATCTGCCTTGTGTCGTCTGTAGAGTGTTTCTCTGTGGCCTGGGGTGGTCCAGTGGTCTAGCACCACCGCGGTCTACAGCGCACACATATGCCCATGTCGGCACGGGTTCGAATCCGGCCCATGCACTGCTGACATGCCCTTACTTTCTGAAGACTGTCTGTCTTCACTATATCTGTCCAATAAAATGACAAATATGATTGGGACTGCCCCACTCAGAGTAAATAACATTAAGAAAGAGAGTGTGGTGTGTGGAGTATCTCTCTCTGTGCATAATGATTACAGTGTATTGTTTTCAGTTTTCTGTCAACTTGGCATAATGAAAATGAGCTCAGAATTAACTCTGGTTTCTTGATGACAGAATATGTAATGTGCTAGATTGTGACTAACCAAAGGAACTCAAGTCCGCAGGGTTTTCCCTCCGCAGCACATGTAGAATATACTTACTTGAAAGGAATGTAGGCAGCGATAGGACACTGTTAGCCCTTGGCGAATGATTAAGTAACACTTAGACTGCATACTCATCTGTCCCAAATGATGAACGCACAGTGATTCTGAGGGCTTGTATAACTCGTGCATACCAGGGGAGGCTGGTGGTGGAGGTAGGAATCGGAGGACGGGGGGCCTCGTTGTGACACAGGGGAACAGGGAACGGTTATTAAAACACACTCGTACGGTATCCATCCAACACAACTACGGCTTGTCATTCCACTGACTCCGTGTGTCACAATGAGCCCGTCCTCCGATGTTCTACCTCCACCACCACCAACACCATACCTGAGTGTGCGTGCGGCGCTGCCGTGGACGACCCCGGTCTTTCCCTGTGTCACACCAGTTAAAGCGTGGCCTCGTTAAACATGAAGAAAGCCAGGGGTTCATATTGAAGAGGAGGAACAATATTTTGGTTGGGGTGAGTTAAGAGCGGGACAGTTTGACCCGGATGTCCCTTTTCTCTCTCTCCTCATCCGTTGCCAAGAGGCTCCTGCATTCAATCTCTCCTTCCTCCTATCAGCGTTTGGGGGGGGGGACTGTTTTGCTAAAATCGAAAAAAGGACCGCACTTGTTCTCAGTAATTAAACATTTTTTAATGAGGCCCACGCTTTAATCTTTGAGGACTTTCTCTCTCTGGGCAAGGCGAAAGAGACTTCCGGGGGAA
Source organism: Nansenia antarctica (assembly GCF_963989245.1). Taxonomy (NCBI): domain Eukaryota; kingdom Metazoa; phylum Chordata; class Actinopteri; order Argentiniformes; family Microstomatidae; genus Nansenia; species Nansenia antarctica. Next base: position 39,198,796 of record NC_137679.1, on the reverse strand, counting down.
CATCGACGGGGGTGGAAAAAAATTGGGAACGACAGAGAGCAGCGAGCCGCAGCGCAGCGTCCGCCGGTGCGAAAAGAAAGAAACGTCGGTTCTGAATGGAAATGTGTTAAGTCATCCTGGGGATTACGCTACACACGGCCACCCCTCCATCCATCCACCCCCCACCTGATCATCGCATGGCGATGAGAAGAAAGCCGCTGCTGTTTATATAAGAAGCTTCTTGGCCCTTAGGTGTCAGTTGTGTAAGTTTGAGTGTGTTCCAGCTCTGAGAGGATCGTAGAGGAGGGGGGGGGGGGGGTTGAGGGTGCCAGCTGGCAGGGGAGGATGTGTCTTTCACCCACATGTAGCTGACTCATCGTCTGAGGCCTGAGGGGCTGTTCTGTTCTGTTCCTTGAAGAACACAGAGAGAGAGAGAGAGAGAGAGAGAGAGAGAGAGAGAGAGAGAGAGAGAGAGGGCCGGATCTCTAGAACCAAAGCCGTGGTGCAATCGGGTCTTTATCTGATCTGTCGGCGACTCTCAGAGCTGACTAATTGAACTTTCTCCTTCTCGCTCGAGGACATTCCCGGCATCGCTTTTTGTGTCCGTTGGTGGTTTTCCAACACACCTGCGATCTCGATGTACAGTGTTCAGTTTGGACTTGGAGTTTTTTTTCTCCCCTCACGTGTTTGATACCTGTTGAGTGCATGTCAGCAATGGTGCTTATCATATTCTTGTTAACATCGCCACCTGGTGGTAGGTATATGTTAGTAGAGTGAATTCACCTCACTGTAGCACCTTAGTGCCTTAGGTGCAGAACCGCTGTGGTTGAGGGGCCGCGGCCTGTATGATGGTCTGGGTGTTCCAGTGCAGAATCAGATTGTGGTCAGTATGAGAATTACACAAGAGTTGGAGATCTTTGAGTAAAAGATCATTGCTAATGGGCAGTGTATAAATTACAATGTTCACACACACCATGCACTAATAACATCAAAAACTCACCCATTTTGTGACATCCTCCCGCAAGGTGGACCAGTGGTAGCACGCCGTCACCTTCTCCAGCGTTCGGCGTCTCCCTGGATGACCCCCAGTCCCATGGTTGTCGTGGCACTCCTTCAGATCAAATCAAACTTCATTTGTGTAGCCCATTTCTCACAAAAATGTGACACAATGTGCTTCACAGAGAGCAAAGAAGATAAAACAACAATAGTACAGATGAAACAACAATAAAGACAGACATTTAAAAGGCGAGATTGAATAAGTAGGTTTTGAGGTCTCCAACAATGATACTCTTGTCATAATTGGGAAAGATGATGGACAAGAACTCAAGTCAGATAAGAAAGTTACCATCAGGACATCACAAACTCCATCTTTGTTGCACACCACCAAGCGAAGTTTGTCCTTGTACTTGTCCTTGTAGTACAACTCCTCACCTGATGCAGCAGGAAAATACAGCATTCATTTAGAAGTGCAAATATAAAGCCACTGGAAACAGGTTTTATGCACACAATAGTTAGCAGATGCTTAATGAGACACTCAATTTTGATACAGGCCTATGCATTTTCGACATTTTCGACATTTCAAGCAGTGGCTTCAAGAGTGGATATAACATAGTTATTCACACTGACTTACCTTTCATCAAGTAATTCTTGGACGCCTTTAGAATCCTTGATTTAAGGTGTCCAACCTTGGGTATGCCAGGAGGATACATATCATGCATCATGTAAAACTTGAGTGCTGTATGAAACTCCATCTTTGTCACCTGTCTCTCTTTCACCTAAACTCTTGATACCTGTTGAGCGCAACATCCATGTATCTTAAGGTAGCTACAGAGATTAGATCTATAAACAGCCAAAATTACTGGTAAAAATGGCGGTCATCATGTGATCGTAAATCATCGTCGTCAGCGAATCATAGCGCTACCTATGGCCGGAAAGGGCAGAACCTATGACCGGATCTGGTAGGGTCGGAAAAACCTCGCGGGTCGGAAAATCCGGTACTTACACCGGTCCACACTGTCCTACTAGGCATA
>NC_137679.1:39156787-39194287 GCF_963989245.1 Nansenia antarctica | reverse complement strand
GAGGGGACAATAATAAAAATCCATTTTAGGAGTAGCAATCGCACTCTTCTGTTACACAGCTCTTAATCAGAGCTTTGAACTCTCCCAGGGAGATGATATTATTAATCTGTAGTGTGTTCTGGAGATAGGAGTTATATTATTAAGCTATAGTGTGTAGTGTGTAGTGTGTTCTGGAGATGCATTATTGCATTATTGTTATTCCCTGGGATAGGAGACAGGGTCAGAGATTAGATTAGATTAGATTAGATTAGATTAGATTAGATTCAACGTTATTGTCATTGCAGAGTACAAGTACCAGACAACGAAATGCAGTTTAGCTTCTAACCAGAAGTGAAAATATTGATATAGTGCAAAACATGACAGTGATAAGTGTATAGGTACAGTATATACAAGAGATGGATAGCAGTAAGCTATGTACAGTATGGTGTATACAGATGTATAAATTAGAGACTAATATAAAAAAAGAGGTATGTCAAATTGTGCAAAAAAATATGGTATGTGCAAAGCCAAGGTAGTATGTGCAAACAGCAGTAGTGCAAAAGGTAACTGGGTATTCACAGTGACCAGGGGTGTGTGCAAACAGCGGTAGTGAAAAGGTTAAATTGGGGGGAGGGGGGAGGGGGGTTCCACAGATACTGGGGGAGTCAGTGTACCCCATGCTAGAAACTGAGGAACTGTGAAATGACAGCTTGGGTACCTTCATCGTGTTTCATGTCGCCGGGTGACGTCATGCACAACATATCTCTCCCACAGCCGCTCTGTGACAAGTCTGGTTGGACGGAGGAGTCTCTCCTGCACATACCCCACGGCTCATCTTCGCTGCTGTCAGGTGGTCATACAATAAATATCCATTACAGAATCATCCCTGAGATGATGATCGCTCAGTTTGTACGGTTCCTTCATTAGCAAAACAAAAAAGTGCTTAATTGGAATTCAGGCACATGTGTCCGACTGAATTGCACAGGGAATCAATGATATGTTGAGGAAATGTCCATCATACTATTACAGAGAGATGATTAAATAAGTGTGTGTGTGTGTGTGTGTTTTTTCGTATGTTCATAACTGCTGTAGCGCAATAAACAGCTAATTTGGGAAACATTCCTCGTTCCGCATCTCCCCCTCAGCAGCAGCCTCTATGGCGATGTTTACTAATTACTGCAATATCACAGGGCTCTGCAGCAACAGGGGTTGTCATTTGATTGACTGGGGAATTTCCAGCAGGTCCCTCGGTCATACATTATTCAGGTCAGACCGGATGCTTTTGGATAATAGGCAATTAAAGTCTTCACTTTGAAACCTGCAGTAGTCGTGTGTCATACAGAGATCCAGTCATACAGCATTGAAGGCTGCGTTGATGGAGACTTCCTGCTGACTGTCTCTGGAGGATGCTATTTTGTTGGGGAGGAGGGGGGGGGGCAGGTATTTAATCTGTTTCGCTGCTGCCTGCTGCATCCATATAATTAGGATCATTCCACTGAGATGAATCATCGGGGATCACGCTAGGGTTTCAGATAGTTCTGTCTGTACGGTGACTGTCGGAAGAATACAGGAGTGAAAAGAGAAGTGCTTTATTTTATGCCAGTGTGTAATTGCCCCCACAATGAATTACAGTCACACGAATACATTGTGTGCCTATTATAAATTAATGGGAGTTCTTGTTTTGAGTGACAGCAGCCTCTCAAAGGCCAGCGACGTGTAGCCTGGATCGGACGTCACAAGCATATCGGACGCACCGATTTTTTTTTCTCCGGGTGAGAGCAGAGCAGCAGGAACCCGGAGACGACGAGGGTTGTCGAGCTGGACGACCGTGAAACGGGATTAAAAGACTTGCCTTCGGTCGGAAAACCAGCTCTAATTTGTTGCCCGGACACCTCATGAACAAACCCGTGGCGGATACACGTTTACCGAGAGTGTTTTCGAGCTCAAATGAAGGAGTTATACTAGTTTATCCGCGATCTCCTCTCTCTCTTGGATCTCTCAGCTCTATGTGGGGGGCTGCGTTCGTAAATTAGCTCTGAGAGCGCCGGAGTGCACACAGGGGTTCAGCGTCACAAAGGGACCGAGTCGTTTGATTGGACGAAGAGGCGTTCCGTGAGTGCTGCATCAGAGATCCGGAGCGTATTTACGAACGCAGCCCAAGCCTGTGTGATGTGGTGACGCGGCTCACAGCGGGGAAGCTAAGCTAACGCACCGGGGAGAATGTCCCTTTGGGTTGGATATCTCTGCGTTTCTGTCACGACTTCACCTTGACCTGTCATTTTATCACGGAGAGTGGATTATGAACTGCTGTCGGGCGGTGCCTGGGTTCGGCTTGAACAGTGGTTTTTCACTTTTTAGTTGAAATCTAAGCGAGCTAGCGCGTTATAGCTCGAAGCTAGCTGTCATCTGTTTCCACTTTGGTCCGTCTCTGTATGGAGCTAACGAGCTAGCCGAGACAAGCTAACAGCTACAGTTGGTTGTTAAACTGAGCGTTCTCCACTGCCACGACTCAACTAGTTCCTGTCTGGATTTATAATCCTGGTGGAAATACTTCTGGTCAAGTTTTGACCTAGTTTTCCGCTTTTTTCGCGTTAGTTAGACAACCTGTTCAGTGTCCAAGACGCCGGAGTAAGTAAGTTAGCTAAGCTAAGCTAGCCGTTGGGACGTTCCCGTCTCTGTGATGTGGGTCTGGCCGTGCGGCCTTGGGTGTCATTCCTCTCTCATAGTTCTGGTTCTATCACCTCTGTCATGGATCTAATGTGTTGAATGGTTTGGTGGAGTTATTCATGAACAATTCACCAGGTTTTACTTCTAAAGCTGCATTAGTTAGTTGAAAACTAAAAGGTGTTTCTAGACTAAGTTTGAAGAGAAGTTCATCATTCATCAACACAAGCAGAAAGGTGGACATCACAAAGGAGTTTCGCCCACTTTGCAAAGGTGAGAACTAAAGCCAAGCGGTAGACTGTTTTTTACTTTTCCAGCATTTGCTGTAAGTGTTTATTGTAATGGTGTGTCGTGTTGGCTGTCATCCTGCCCCTGTCATGTGATGTCAACAACCCAGGCAGGTTTGATAGGTCAGGAAGGAGAGATGTGTCTGTCTGTCTGTCTGTCTGTCAGCTATGCTTTCATCATGCTGCTTTTGTTGTTTGTTAATAAAGCCACTCTCTGAGATAATAATCGCCCAAATAATCGGCCACCAGCCAAAAACGTAAACAAGGGATCATAAATGCATGCCATGATGACATTGGATAGATACTTCTATGATGGACAGCATACCTAGCATGTCCATGACTGCAGAATCAGGCTCCATCTTTAGTAACCTTGATTGATTTGAAGGCACATCAATAGTTTACAAAGACCAACGACCAACAAAGATAAGCAGTAGAATAACAGCAGGTCGTTGTTGTTTTGGTTTTGATTACTTAAGATAAGACAGAGACACGCACGCTAACCAATCTCGACGGGACATCTCGCAGACAGACTGGGGCTTTCATCTTTGCAGTCTTCTGTGAGTGCAAAAACTGCAAGTTAACGATAGGGTCAGTCATGTGTCGTTTCAAAATGCAATCCGTGGCCCCAGTGTAACAACATCATCAGTTGTGCTTTGCTTGCTGAACTTTGCACAAGGGCCGGACAGTGGTTTTGGTGTGTGTGGCCTGCCCTGCTGTACATTCCAGAGGCTGATATCAGTCAGTCATTGACCCTCGTGATAATAACAACTTCGCAAGAAGAAATTCAGTTTGAGAGAGAGACTAAAGTCCTCCCGTCTCTTTCCTCATACACTGACGTTGTTGAGCCGTCTGGGTTTGTTGTTTATCGAAAAACAGCCACATTCCACACAGAGAGAGAGCGCGCGCTGCCCTGTGACCCTGATGTAATGGTTTACACATTACACTCACCTTTGACCTGCTTGCCCCTCCCCTTTGTGTCTCAAGCTGTTTGGCCCCTGTCGTTAATCCCCCCCCCCCACCCCTTCTGTCCCCCCCCCCCCCCTCCTGACCGCCATCAGCCTCCTGTCTCTATCCTCCTGGCTCTGTCCGGGATGGAGGCACCACATACAGTAGCGACAGCGTTGGCTAAACACAGGATGGGGGGTCTATCAGACCCCTGTAGGAGAGAGGATGGGGGGTCTATCAGACCCCTGTAGGAGAGAGAGGATGGGGGGTAGACCCCTGTAGGAAAGAGAGGATGAGAGGATGGGGGTCTATCAGACCCTTCTAGGAGAGAGGATGGGGGTCTATCAGACCCCTGTAGAAGAGTGAGTGGGGGGTCTATCAGAGTCAGACCCTTATAGGAGAGCGTTAGCTTAACACCCTGTTGTTGTTTATCCCTGGTCGCTATGCCTGGGGAGGGTTCTGTCTGTGTAGTAGTGGTGAGTTGTGTGGCTCCTGGCGACCATCTGTCAGTCTGTCTCTGCCGCTGTGTTACAGTGAGGCCCCTCCCCCTTTAATAAACCCCTATTGTGGAGCTTTGGAGGCTTGACCTCCTTTACGGAGCGCCGACGACAGCCCTCCGTTTGCCCCATGGTGGTGAAATTAGGTTAAATTTGGCAGCAGACAGCAACAGCAACAGCAGCCATTAATATCTCGGCCCATCTCCTAGAGATGTATGGGATTTGGATGGGGGTGTGGGGGGAGATAATAGGTTAGGTGGGGGGAGGGATGGTTGAGGCTCAGGGGTGGGGCTTGGGCTAGAGGCTAGGGGGTGGGGGGGTGATGGGGTTCAAGGTGGATCTCCTGGGAGAGGTACGTTGTGATGCCAGGCCACCGCGTTGGTTGGTGCACTCATATAGCGCCTTATTCCAAAGCTCTCATTCACCCACTCACACACACATTCACACACCAATGGCGGCAAGCTACCATGCAAGGCACCGACCCGCTCATTGGGGAGCAATTTGGGGTTCAGTGTCTTGGCCTCAAGGACACCTCGTGACGTGGCCAGCCGGGTTTGGTTGGTTGGTTGGTTGGTTGGTCGGTTGCTTGCTTGCTTGGTCCGTTGGTCACTGAACCGGACATGATGGCTTCTGAAAGCGTGCGGCGCGCCCGTGGCGGTTAAAGGCGAAGGCGGCGTTGGGAAGGAGGGAGGAAGGGAGGGAGAACACAGCCTGGTTCCTAATGCATTCGTTCCAATTTTGTAAAGCAGCCCGGCCCCAGCTTCTTTCTAAATCTAGCTTACATGATTCTGGGCTTCCCCCCCCTTTCTGGAGGCCCAGCGGCCTGGTCTGCAAGGAGGCCTTATAGCTGGTATTAAACCACCTGTGTAGGAGAGAGGATGGGGGTCTATCAGACCCCTGTAGGGGAGAGAGGATAGGGGTCTCTGTTAGACCCCTGTAGGAGAGAGGATGGGGGTCTCTGATAGACCCCCCACCCACTCTGACTGACCTCCACCCACTCTCCTACAGGGGTCTGATAGACCCCCACCCTCTCCTACAGGGGTGTAGCAGAGACCCCCATCCTTTCTCTCCTACACAGGGGGTCTGATAGACCCCTGTAGGAGAGTGTATGGGGGTCTATCAGACCCCCTGTGTAGGAGAGAGAGAGAGGATGGGGGTCTCTGCTACCCCCTTGTAGGAGAGTGGGTGGAGGTCTACCAGACCCCTCTGTAGGAGAGAGGATGGAGGTCAGTCAGACCCTCGTAGGAGAGTGGGTGGAGGTCTCCCCTCCCCAACATCCTCTTCTTGTTGCCCCTGTTGAATGCTTTACTCCACAGTGTTTCCCCTAGGTTTGCTGCCTTGGGGGGGTGGCATGGACCCCAGGGGGTAAGACCCTGCGACATACCATCGTCATGTCCAGGGGTGTACTTGTACATCAAGCCGCCTCACGCTACGGAAACAGGAGATAGGCTCCTGCCCTATGGGCCGTTAGGCTCCAGAACCATCGGTTCACAAGGCTACTTATGTGGTCTTGACTACCTGTCCACTTTCTCACCTGGTTCTTGCTGTCTCTCTCTCTGGTGTGCCGACACCATCCTGCTCTCTCTCCTTCTCTCCCTCTCTATCTCTCTATCCTCCTCTCCCTCTTTTGCTGTCAACCAAAAGGCAAACATAACAACCAGAGTATTTCTAATCTAATAAGAGGTATACATTGATCCATATCAATTTATAACATCATTATAATTGAATATTGGATTGCTGTGGCCTGTGGGCAATGCAGTCAGATAGTCATTTTGACATTACTCTCTCACCTGAAAAAAGATCCATGTCCAACTATAAAAAACAGACATTTCCAATGCTTCAATCCACTGTCCATGTACTGTAAATATGCCATTATGGTATTACCATGAAGCCCAATTCTAGCAGAATAAGAAAGATTGTATATCTACTTTAACTAAAATAATAAAGTCAAGTGCATCCAGTTAGCTCTTTAGCTGGCAAGTGTGCAGCAGACTAGATCATCTCATCACCTCTGAGCTAGCTAGCTAGCTTGCTAGTTCTTTGACTATTTACACCATGGAATTATAGTCACACACTTTCTAGTCACAATAATAACGACCAATTTTAACCAACGTTCTCTGTCAGAACACTCAGCAAGTATATTTGCTAACGTTTCAACTTGCTTACTTTCATCTGCAGACATCTCACCCGGCAAAAACTCTCTCGCGTTGCGCGCACACAATCGTCTCGCGCACACTCGTGCACAATCTTGTATTATTCTCCAGCGCGGCGCAGTGCGAAACGAAGTGTGGAGATAGGTTTGACTATGCGAGACTACTGCCGGACTAATGTTAGCAACGAGCCTATGGGCTTGCCACTCGCCAGATTCGGGTTGGGTGCGTTAAAAAAAACGCAGATATTTTAGCCTGCTTGTCAGATGTTTGGTGTTTACATCCGTAATAATTCCTCTTTCTTAGGGGGGCGGGTGGTTCCGTTGGGGGGGCGGCAATGGTAGGGGAAACACTGCTCCATAAAGACAGCTTTCCCCCAGAGCTCTCCACAAGAGCACACACACACACACACACTCACACGCGCGCAAACGCACGCCTGAGCACATACAAACATGCAGCAGGCACACATAACCACACTGTCCACACAATTGTGCATGCGTGCATGTGTGCATGACAGTCCTACCCTCATGTAATGGTCTAATGGTCTTCTCCCTGTCAAAATCAATGGATGGAAGCTACTGCCTGGTCTTATGCATCAGCTGAGAGAGCCCCTCCAGCCCCTCCCTCCACCCCCCCCTCCACCCCTCCCCCTCCATCGTTTCATCCTCTAATTAGGTCAGACTATCAGTTGCAGAGCTGCGACACAACATGTTTACCCCCCCCCAGCTCCCCCCCCCCATTCATAAACCCCTCTCAGCCTGGGCCAAGACAGCTCAAGCCCCAGCTCCAGTGCGGTCGGACCAGGCACAGGAGGCCGGGCTTGTCCCTGGACCTCTGCACAGTCAGTTGGGAGCTGGGAGTCCAGACAGGGGCAGCTGGGAGCTCAAGGAGCTGAGAGAGAGAGAGAGAGAGAGAGGGAGAGAGTTCAGGCATTTTTTTCTTTCTTGAGTTGTTGTTGCTATGGTGACCAGTAAGGTTAGGAGGTTAATGGACCGTAATTGGCTGAATCCTAGGTTGTGAGTCATTTTTGTGAGTCACACACATCATCATCGACGTCAGTTGGTGTGTGTGTGTGTGTGTGTGTGCGTGCGTGTACATATTTGTGTGCGTGTCTGTCTGTGTGTGTGTAGGGGAAATTAGCTCCATTCATAACAAGCTGCCGTGCTTTATTGCTGTGCATTTAAAGGGTGATGCCTTGTTAGCCTTGTTATCGCCCCACGTTCTCATCTTTGAAACTCACAGGCGGGTGTTTTTAATAAGACTGCATCGTTTGCTTTATCCAATTAGTGTAATATGTCTGATGTGGCTCCGCCGAGGCTTTCTGCTGACTGCAGGCCCCCGGGCCCGTCTGTGGTGTCTGCTGTGGTCTGCCCGGCTCAGCTGTCTCCCTGAGAGAGCGCCACAGAGCCTCCCTGATACCCCCCCTGTGCCACCAAGGCAGTTTGAGGACGGTGTTTCGGAGCCGGTGCTGTGGTGCTGTGGTGCTGCCTTAATTTCGAACCAGTTTCGCTTTGAGTTCTTCTACGAAAGCGAAAGAAAGAATCAGCTCTAGGCGAGGAAAACTGGTTCCAGAGAGTGGCACCAACGACAATTCTTGGCTGGTCCTAAAACAAAAAAACGCTTACGTCTTTAAGTTTGAAAGCGGAGACGTAGTATATAGACGTGTACAGTGACATAATGACTCTCTAGCCCTGTGGAAATGCAAACCGGTTCTTCTAAGAAGGTTCGTAAAAATTGAACCAACCAACTGCCGGTTAACAGCACAGCATCTCCAGTACCCCAACAGCTTAGCTCAAGGTACTGTTGTTTTATTGACACCAGATGGAGAGAGACACGGCACACAGAAGCGAGTGTGCTCCAGGCGCCTGGCAACAGTGGTGTGTGTGTGTGTGTGTGACTGTGTGCACTAGACCTTGTTTTTGTTGATAGAGTATGTGTGTATAAGGTTAATGATGAGTCGCTTAACTATGTCTGCCACAAAGCTTCCTTGGCTTTGGCGAAGTTGTGTCAGCACTCACACTGCCCTGACGATTCTGTCTTTGTCTCTCTCTCCCTTCTCCCACGCCCCACCTCTCCACTCCTCCTCCTCCTCCTCCTCTTCCTCCCATTCCTCTTTCCCACACCTCTCCACCTCCTCCTCCTCCTCTTACTCCCGTCCCTCTTTCCCACACATCTCCACCTCTTTGCCACACATCACCTCGCCCTCCTTCCTCCCATCACTCTTTCCCACACATCTCAACACAACTCTCTTTTTCTCTTTCTTTCTTTCTCTCACCCTCTCAATCATTCCCTCCACCACAACCCTGCCCACCTTCTCTCTTTCCCATCCCTCCCTGGCGTCTCTCATCTCTCCCTCTCCTCCCTCTCCTCTACCCCTTGTTTATCTCTTTCACCATCCTCCTGTCTCCTCCCTCCTCCTTCTCCACCCATCATCTATCTTCCTCTCCACCCATCATCTCCCTTTCACCCCCTCCTCTCCCCCATCATCCCCCTCTCCCCCTACCCATCATCCCCCTCTCCCTCTCCCCTCCACACATCATCTTCCTCTCTCTTTCCTCTCTCTCTCTCTCCAACCCATCATCTCCCTCTCCAACTACCCATCATCCCCCTCTCCCTCTCCCCTCCACACATCATCTTCCTCCCTCCCTCTCCTCTCCCCTCCACGCATCACCCCCCTCTCCAACTACCTGTCATCCCCCTCTCCCTCTGCTCTCCACCCATCAACCCCCTCTCCAACTACATGTCATCCCCCTCTTTCCTCCCCCGCCCTCCCTTCCTCAGATGATGTGCGAGGTGATGCCCACCATCAGCGAGGCGGAGCTGCCGTCGGGGGGCGGGGGCCGCGGGTCGGGCTCCCCCCTGCAGTCGGACTCGGAGGGCCACTTCGAGTCCCTGATGGTGTCCATGCTGGAGGAGCGCGACCGGCTGCTGGACACGCTGAGGGAGAGCCAGGAGAACCTGGGCCTGGCCCAGGGCAAGCTGCACGAGGTCTCCCACGAGAGGGACTCCCTGCAGAGGCAGCTCAACACCGCCCTGCCCCAGGTGAGACACACAGACACAACAGGTGTTGGTCATAGCACGGATAGTAGTGTGTTTCTGTCTGTTTCCTCCTGACCCTAACACTAACTCTCAGGTGAGAGACTCACACACACTAGCTCAACATCGCCTTGCCCCAGGTGAGACCCCCCCACACACACACACACTAGCTCAACACCGCCCTGCCTCAGGTGAGGGAGACACACACACACACACACACACACACACACACACACACTAGCTCAACACCGCCCTGCCCCAGGTGAGAGACATACAGCCAACACACACACTCACACACACTAGCTCAACACCGCCCTGCAGACCCCCCACCCCCCCCACCCCCCCACACACACACACACTAGCTCAACACTGCCCTAACACCGCACTGGCAGCTAACACTGACCTTAGCCATAACTCTCAGGTGAGAGACTCGCATCCACAGTGTTGGTCGTAGCACAGACAGTGTTTCCCACAGGATGTTGTGAGACCCTCTAAAGTCTGACGTCAACGGGGCGGGGGGGAGGGGGTGGTGGGGGGCTGATTAATGGGAAACACTGACGTAGGTAGTCTGCTGTCTGTTTCCTGACCCACTACACACCAGGCAATCTGCCACCTCTGGTCATTCCACCTCCTCTGCTCTCCTGACCTGGGGGCTATACCTCAAGTGGATCTCTACACTGTGTGTGTGTGTGTGTGTGTGTGTGTGTGTGTATATGAATACTGTACGTGTGTGTGTGTGTGTGTGTGTGTGAATGAATACCATATGTGTGTGTGTGAGTAGGTACTTGAATCCGCTGCCCTGTTGGTGATAATCCACTTGGCAGCACACAGGGACATCCTGGTCTCTGGCTGTGTGTTTCAGCCTCTGGGCTGTGTGAGCGCTGAGGGGATGAGGGCAGAATCACACCCGTGGCCTGGCTTGGACCGGGACCCTGCGTGCGTGCATGCGTGCGTGCGTGCGTGTGTGTGTGTACCTCCACTGTATCTGACAGTATTGATCTAAACATAGACGCCCGCGGCTGGAAGATCTGAGGCCGATTCCTCTGTGTTTAGGAGGCGCATGCTGCTGCAGTGCTGCTGCTGCGGTGGAGAGAAGCTAAAGCTAAGCCCACAGGAGCAATTTGGGGGTGAGGGTTGTGTGGGGGGGGGGGGGGGGGGGGCGGGGGGGCGGGGGGCTTTAGGAGGGTTTAGCCCCTGGATCAAAGGCCCTAATATAGCCTCCCGGCTCAGCAGATGGTCTTAATGATTGAGACACCACTGGGACTTGTCTTTTTTTTTGGGGGGGGGGTGGGCTCGTCAAAGGGGGGGTTAGAGAAGAGGGGGCAGTGTCAAGTTTCAGCCCGTCTCCTCCATCGCCGTGGTTACTCAGCCAGCGAGTAGCGTAGGACACTTGAGTTTTCGACCGTGGGTTTTTAGTCGCTCGGGTGACATAAGTAGCACTGCCACGACGATGCTGAAATATTGATGGTGATCCTCCCCCTTCCCCTCCCCCTCCTCCTACTCCTCCTCCCTCGGGACTCATGACCCCTGCTTTGACCGCACGGGCCACACACACACACACACACACCCCGTCATGCCTAGTTGATCCTATAGACTCAGGGTGAGTCTCTCCGACAGCCACAGCCAGGGGAAGAGCAGCTTGTCAGTGTTGGAATGCGGCCAGTCCTAGAACAGAACAGTCTGTAGATTCTGTGGTTCTCCAGTGACATTCCTCCTTCCCTCTGGACTGACTGACTGACTGACTGACTAACCGATATGGAATCCAGCCCTGGTCCTGGCTGTGGCGGTGGTGAACTCTGTCTGGTCTCTATCTGTTCAGAGCTCCTTCCCTCAGATCGCTGTTACATAACGTACTGTACCGTGAAGCAGACCTCCTCCAGCGTGTGTGTGTGTGTGTGTCTCCCTCTCTCTCCCCCTCTTGTGCTGTCTCTCTATCTTTCTTGTGCTCTCTCTCTCTTTCTCTCTCCCTCTTTCACTCTTGTGCTATTTCTCTCTCAAGCTGTCTCTTGTGTTTTCTCTCTCTCTTTTTCTCTCATGCTCTCTCTCGTGCTTTCTTTCTCTCTCTTTCTCTCTGAACATCTCCCCCCTTTCTCTACCTGTGGCATGTGTGTGTGCGTGTGTCTATGCCGTGTATTATGTCAGGTCAGGTTTCAGCCCATCTCTCTGCGAGGGGGTGGGCGGTGTGTGTGTGCGTCGGGAGGGGGGGGGGGGGGGGGGGGGGTGCGCCGTCCTAGACCGGTGGATGTTTTAGGGATAACAACGGTGTCGGGTGTCGTCCGTTAATGATGCAGAAGCCTCCAGAAGCCGTCCGTGCAAACCAGCGTCCCTGGGTTAGCCTAGCGAAGGCTTCCTCACATAACTGTTTTAGCCTCTAAGGCTCATGTACAGTTCATACAGTATGAGTTACTGTTACATAGCCGCCATTAATCTTAACTGTCATCCCGCTACCACACACACACACACACACACACGCACGCACACACACACTGCTGTCATCTGGCCGCTAATAGCGATGGGGTTTAGCCAAGTGTGCGTGCCTTCGCTAGGCTTTGTGTCTCGCTGGAGGATATTTGACTGTTTTTCCCCTTTTTCCCCGAAGTCCCCCCCCCCACCCTCCCCCCCTCCCTACCCCCAACGGACGATTTAAGTCCAGGGGATTAACATTCACTTTAATTGAGGGATCTGTTTGTTTTGAGGTTTGAGTGTGTTCGTTGTGTTGTTCCCTGGTTCCGGGTTCAGCAGCAGAGGGAACCGTCATGTGTCGGTGTGGTTGTTAAGCGGGCCTCGGGCCCAGCCTGGAGCCGTCCAAACAGGCTGTGTGTCAGAGTGGGAAATGGTTTAGCTTTGGTGGTTTTAGTGGTTTTAGCCCTGCTGTTCCCTTGCTGGTCTCTGCTGGTCTTTGCTGTTCCCTGCTGGTCTCTGCTGTTCTCTGCTGGTCTTTGCTGGTCTTTGCTGTTCTCTGCGGTTCTCTGCTGTTCCCTGCTGTTCTCTGCTGCTCTTTGCTGTTCCCTGCTGTTCCCTGCTGTTCTCTGCTGGTCTCTGCTGTTCCCTGCTGTTCCCTGCTGGTCTCTGCTGTTCCCTGCTGGTCTCTGCTGGTCTCTGCTGGTCTCTGCTGGTCTCTGCTAATCTTTGCTGTTCCCTGCTGTTCCCTGCTGGTCTCTGCTGTTCTCTGCTATTCCCCCCTGAGATATGATGAGAATAGCACATGAACAAAATAGACCGTTTCCTGTTCTGGGCCTTGCCCATTTTACCTCCCTCCCTCTCCCCATTTACCCTCTCTCCCTCCCTCCCTCCCTCACTCTCTACCTCCCTCTCTCCCTCCCTCCCTCCCTCCCTCCCTACCTCCCTCCCTGCCTACCTCCCGTTACTTTTAGCTCCTCTACTGGTGTTTCTCTCCTCCTCTCAGCTGGTGTGTGTGTGTGTGCACATAGAGCGTCACGCTTCCATTGGGAACACATTCCACACTTTCCTGTTAACTCCTCTCATACTTCCAGACACCCCCCCCCCTTCCCCACCTCACACACACACATACTTAGACAAACCCCCCATCCCCCCACCTCATAACACACACACACACACACCCACATACTTACAGACAAACCCCCCTTCCCCCACCTCATAACACACACACACACACACACACACACACACACACACACAAGAGCCCAGGAACGGCGAGAGAGGAGCTTGACTGCTCATGCCTTGCTGGACCATACAGACATGGATTGATGATGCCTGGATGGTGTAGTGCAGTTGGCGTCATAACCGTGACACACACACACACACACAGACACACACACTGACTCTACGTCCTGTGTGTCCTGATAAACACCCGGGTGTGATGCTACGGCTAATTAAACTCTGTGTGTGTGTGTGTGTGCTAGTGTACAGGCCTGGGTTGCACCAATTTGGCGTAAGTCATTACTAAGTGTAGGCATTTAGTAGTTACTAAATCCCTAGTAGTTACTAGCTAGTTTCAAACTAGTTGTTTACTCATTTCGGTTGCACCACGCCAATCGTTTGACAATCTTAGCTAGTAAATACTTAGTAATGCGCAAGTTGTTACTAAAAAGACATTGTCACATAAAACGTAGAAGAAGAACATTATAGACAATCAGCGAGCAAAGCAAAACCCTCCGTTTTTAAATCCTCAATTTTGGCCGCCATTGGCTAAAAGCTGTAATTTGGCTCTACAAGTGTTAATGTCATTTTATGAAATTTTAATATGTTTTCAGGTGAGAAAGTAACCATATATATTCACAAAATGCGTCCGGTTTAGGGCTGTTACGATTATTCGACGTCGTCGACGTCATCGACTACGTGAATACGTCGGTTAGCGTAATATGCGTCGGTTAGTCGTAAATAACCAAAATGGCGATTTTTTTTTTTTTTTAATTATTTTTTTAAACCTTTATTTTACCAGGCGAGACAATTAAGTGTATGAGTGAAAAATGGATAGCTACTAGCTAATGTTACACAAGCAATGTAGCTCACCACAGTTCGTATGTCTTGTCTTCTGGTGTTAGTAACGTTAGCTATGTAGCTGGCTAGCTACGGTAGCCTATTGTCATTGTGGTGCGAGCACCTACTGTACGTTATCTAGCTCGTAGCTCGCATGCTACGTTAGCATCAATTTAGCTAATCATAACATAGCAGCGAGAGTAACGTTAGCTAGCTATGTGTTGTGGTGATGGACAGACTTCTAAATGGCCATGTTGGCATTCAAGTTGGCTAAACATAGCAGTGAGGTGGAGCCAAATAAGTTATTTATTTTTTTTATTTATTTTTACAGTACAAAAATTATCGTTAGACGTATCGATAAATTAGTCGTTAGACTAACCGAATAATCGATAAAATAATCGCTAGATTAATCGTTAGAAAAATAGTCGTTTGGGACAGCACTAGTCCGGTTTATCAAAATAACCCGTTTTTTTCCCCACTTCTGTGGGAAACTTCGCTAGCAACATAACATCTGTAAATGAGGGTGACCTCAGTGCCTATCGAGTTTTTAAATAAAGGTTTGAAATGAAATGATGTTGCTAAGATACCTTCACTGCAGAAGCTCTACTCGTGTTACTAGCGAAGTTTCCCACAGAAGTGGGGGGAAAAAACCTCAGATCAGATATATAAACGGGTTATTTTGATGGTCTCCCATAAACCGGACACATTTTGTGAATATATATGGTTACTCTCTCGCCTGAAAACATATTAAAACTTCATAAAATGACATATTAACACTTGTAGAGCCAAATTACAGCTTTTAGCCAATGGCGGCCAAAATTGAGGATTTAAAAACGGAGGGTTTTGCTTTGCTCGCTGATTGGCTTCAGGAGGAAAAAGTCCGAGATCCTGCCCCTGCTCATCGACGGAGAGAGCGTGGAGATAGTCTCAAACCTCCGATTCCTGGGACACATCATGCGGGATGACCTGGCCTGGAAGGACAACACTAAAGGCACCATCAAGAGGGCACAACAGCGGCTATACACCCTGAGATGCCTCAAGAAACAACACAGCAAGCAGGAGATGCTGGTGGCCTTCTACCACGGCGCAGTGGAGAGTATCCTCACCTTCGGCATCTCCAACTGGTACCACAGCTGCACGGCAGCGGAGAGAAGCGATCTACAGAGAGTCGTGAGAACAGCACAGAGGATCACCGGCGCCACCCTCCCCTCTCTGGAGGAGCTGTACAAAACACGCTGTCTCAGGAGGGCCTCCAAGATCTCCAAGGACCCGACCCACCCTGGGCACGAACACTTTGTCAAGCTGCCCTCGAACAGGAGGTACAGGACCCCGGCCGCTAAGACAAACAGACTGAAGGACAGCTTCTACCACAGGGCCGTCAAGGCCCTGAACACAGAAAAGGCCTAAGTTCTGGGCCCAGGACAGTCCGGACGGATTGTATGGCAGCTAGTGCTGAGGCACAAACATGTACATTTTCAAGCCTGCAAACTGTGACACTTTAAAATAATGTGAAAAAATACTTTCTTGTGAAATATGACAACCCTAGTTGACTATCTGTGCAGTATAGTACAGTGGATTGTGTACATAGCCTCTATTGATGTAAACCAGCTCCTTACCTTCTTGTGATTTTATGCATCTATGCTTTTTCCAAAATGTGTTTCTTTTTCCTTTCCTAAACACCAGGGGAGCCTCCCCTCCTAAATTTCGTTGTTTGGTACCTGTACTGTAACAATGACAAATAAAGTCTATCTATCTATCTAATGTCTTCTTAGTAACAACTAAGTTATAACTTACACCACCCTAGGGGTATGTATGAATATTTAGTAGGGATGCACGATATTATCGGCACCGATATTTATCGGCCCGATAATGGGAAATTAATGTTTATCGGTTTTTATCGGTTTTATAAAATGTTAGCCAATATGAAGCCGGAAATATTTCTGCTTCCGGTTTCTGCGCTCATGCTGCTGCGCCTGCGTACAGACGAGAGCGAAACATGTCTTCCCCGGTGTGGACATTCTTCAGAGTTTCTGAGGCAGATAGTGCGTTTGCAATTTGCAACACATGTTCGACAAAAGTTCGGAGAGGAGGGCAAAGGTCTACGAGTTACAACACAACGACACATCTTGTAGCGGGTAGATAGTAATATCCCTCCCCTGGCTCCTCTGTTTTCCCTTGATAGCTGACAAGCTAACGGGTGAAGTAGCGAGGCCTGCTAGCAGCTAGCCTACAACCCCTAGCCAGCAATGGCTAACGTTGAGGCTAGCGGACCTAGCACAGCCGAGACTAGCCGGAAGACCTGCTCGTGCAGCAAGTCAATGGCTAGCTGGGACACTCACTCTAAGTGCGCAGCGTGTCTGGGATTAACCCGCGCCCAGGCCGCTGTTATCTCTACCGATGAGTGTATCCACTGTGCAGTGTTCCCCAAGAAACTTCTCCGCTGACGGCTAAGTCGCATGGCTAGCCTGTCGGGAGAAGATCCGCTTCTGTGTAAGGCAGCCGAAACGCTGCCATCACAGTCTAACGCGGACATGTCTCCAGGTTTACCGACACCATGCTGGGCGGACTTAGTGCCACATAGCCCTGACATCGGTTTCCCGGTACTGGGTGACAAGGGAATTGACAGCTTTACCGCTGCTCGCTATGACCCTAGGAGAGACTCGGACAATGATGAGGGAGGGTCGCACAACGCATCTAATTACTCTTAGGTGAGCCTTTTTTGTTTTCATAAAAGGAGGCCAGATCTTGGCTAAAAAAAGCATTGTGCACTGTCTATAACAGATTCTGTTTGTTAGAGGAAATAATAAATGAACATTTGAAGAGTCAGAAGTGTTCTCTTTGTTGTGTTAACAATAGTGATGTAAGTTAGATTTAGTGAGATCACTATGGAATATTAAATCATCAATCTTTGCTCACTACATAGCCTTTCTTACCTTCAGGTGTGCATGAACTACAGGTTATCAACTGTGAAATTATATATGTTATCATATCGGTTATCATATCGGTTATCGGCCACGAGAAGCGGGTAAACATCGGTATCGGTATCGGTTGGAAAAAAATGCATATCGTGCATCCCTAATATTTAGTAGTTACTAAGCTCTATGTCATAACTAGTGTGCTTGGTGCAACCCATTCAAGTTTAGTAGTGACTAAATCTTGATTTAGTAAATACTTACGCTATAACTAGGGTTAGTTTGTACTTAGTAAGAAGTGGTGCAACCGACCCCAGGGCACTGAACAGGAACCATAGCTTCCCCTCTATCTGTGTGTGGGCCCAGGATGACGACACACACACCCTCTCCCCCCCCCCCCCCCCCCCTCTCTCTCTCACACACACACACACACACACACACACTGTCTCACACACACACACACACCCTCTCTCCCCCCCCCCCCCCCCCCTCTCTCTCACACACACACACACACACACACACCCTTATCCGTCACCCTGTTCCGCCCGCTCTCTGTCTGCTTGGTGACTGTTTTGTCTACAGGGACAGGACAGGACAGGACAGGACAGGCCTGTTTAGTGTATGTGCTAATGCTATGTATACATCTGTCACACACACACACTCACACACAGAGCCTTCAGGAAACAGAAACCCTGCTTATGTAAGCCGTGCCAGTCCTTGGTGGTGTTAGTCCTTGGTGGTGTTAGTGTGAGGTGGTGCCAGTCCTTGGTGGTGTTAGTGTGAGGTGGTGTTAGTGTGAGGTGGTGCCAGTCCTTGGTGGTGTTAGTGTGCAGTGTTTCCTCCAGGAATTGTTACAATGGTGGCGGGTGTCCGTGAACGCGCGCGCGATTTTTTTTCGCGTGCACGCGCATGAAACGCGCACGCGCGCTCAAAACAACATTTTTTTTGTTTGTTTTTTTTCTAATCACAGCCAAAACTAGAGGATGGCCCAAATTTTTTTTTATGAATATACAGAATATAAACTTGTGACTGACAGTCACATACACACACAAAGATCATCAGCTATAATATAATACGAAGTAGGCCTACATGAGCACAAAAGCGGCTAACGTTACTGATTAACTGTTTACTGTAGTGCAGAGAGATGGTAGTCGTAGGCGGCGTATCAAATGACAAAGCTAAACGTTTAATGAAGGACATGAACGATTGTCAACAACACACTCAAGCAGTAAATAGAACAGTCTAAACAACTTGGGTACTACGGACGGAACAATAGTCTCAACCTATAGTTCCGTGCGTGAATTATGTCAACCCACCACATTACAGAAGTAAAATCACAGTCAGATGGAGCATTCGGTAAACAGCTGAGTATCAGCTGAGTTAAAGAAAACAAACTCTTACCTTTGATGAGACCCACATGAGCCCTGTTTTCCCGTACTTCTCCCGTGTGTCTCTTATTGTCCAAATGTTCCCTGAATTTTAGCTGCATGTTTTTCCAGCATGTAATTCCGTTGTCAATAAAAAAATCGTCTCCCCTTCTTTTCCCCTTGACAATACTGTGTCGTTGCTAAAGTGACGGCACATAAGAATCGTTTTTTGACTTGCTAATGTCTGCTAACGTAGCACTTGAAACTGGCGCCGTTCTCTGGACTGCAGCTGCTCCCGCGTTAGCATTAGCATCCATCTTTTCTTCTCCCTTCTCACCGTCACGAGCTCAAATTACACTTGTCGGCCGATCTAACTCTTAACACTCACTTACAGGACTTCTGACACCATGTCGTGTTATTCTATTAAACATACACGTGAGTCCTTCTGTATTTCAATGTAAGTGTCTTTATTTTAACTCGCTCTGTAAGCTCTACAATACCGGTCTCTTGTTGTCTCGTAGTAACCTGCCCACCTGACCTGGGGGGTATTCCATCAACGTCGCTAAAGGAAAATCCTGGCTTATTTTTGATAACTCTCGCGAGACCTATCAGAATATGCCTGGATATTTGTAAGAACTCTCGCGAGATTTATCAGACTAAACCTGGATTTTCCCTTTAGCGATGTTGATGGAATACCCCCCGGATGTCACTACGGTGGCCTGTACACAATAACAATAATACCACAGTTCACATTTAGACCAATCAGGAGCCCTTGTGTCACGTCGTCAACTGAATGTCATTAATCTGATTTTGGATCAGCGGTTAGAGAGAGATGGGCGTGGATTTAGGTGCACTTTTAGTCAACATCCATTATAGCGCTGATCTAGGATCAGATATATTTTAATCAGCCCAAATTTAATTTTTTTTTAAAAAAATTTGAGAGCTTTTTTTTTTTTTTTTTTTGTGGACTGAATCAATTCGTGGCGGAGGAAATTCCATCGTGGCGGCCCGCCACCAATAAATGCATGTAGAGGAAACACTGGGGAGGTGGTGTTAGTGTGAGGTGGTGCCAGCCCTTGGTGGTGTTAGTGTGAGGTGGTGTTAGTGTGAGGTGGTGCCAGTCCTTGGTGGTGTTAGTGTGAGGTGGTGTTAGTGTGTGTGGTGCTAGCATCTAGCTGGACGTTACTGTGTAGGTCTGATGAGTTGCTTAGCCCAGGTCACTGTTACCACGTCACTGCACACTTGGCAGGAGGCTGGTGGAGTGTGTCAGACGGTCTGAGGGGAGACACACACACACACGCACTCTCTCTCTCTCTCTCTGTTACACACACACACACACACACACACACACATTCTCTCTCTGTCTCTGGAGGAGAGAGTCTGGAGGAGAGCCTGAGCCTGTTGATTCATAGCAGCGCTCTTTGAAGAACAACTCTTGTTTGTGGCTCAGGTATTCAAGACCTCTAAAGGGTATCACTATAGCAGGTGTGTGTGTGTGTGTATGTGTGTGTGTGTGTCTGTGTGTGCTTCTGTGCACGTGTGTGCAGGTGCGCATCTGTTTGTCTGTGTGTGTCTGTGCGTCTGTGTGTGTGCGTGTGCACATGTGTGTGCACGTGTGTGCGTGTGTGTGTGCGTGTGTGTGTGCATGCGTGCGTGTGCAGCCACGGCAGCTAAGACAACACTGCTCTGGAGGACTGGAGGAAAAGGAGACAGACTTTGACATTTCTCTGGAAAGGTTTCTGTTTCTCTTGGCCAGACACAGGGGCTGCACACTACCTTATAAAGGGGTACTACTGGGGGTGTGTGTGTCTGTGTGTGTGTGTGTGTCTGTGTGTGTGTGGCTGTGTGTGTGTGTGTCTGTGTGTGTGTGTGTGTCTGTGTGTGTGTGTGTGTGTGTGGCTGCGTGTGTGGCTGTGTGTGTGTGTGTGTGTGTGTGTGTGTGGCTGTGTCTGTGTGTGTGTGTGTGACTGTGAGCTGACACTGCTAAAGTGCATGGGGGGGGGGGTGTAACAAAGCAGACATCCTCAGTCACACACACACACACACACACACCTCCTGTTATAGATTTCCATAGAGGTAGGGGCCTCAACCAACATGTTTTTATTGCTTATTCACATTTCACATTCCCCTCTTGTCACTGCATCCTATTTTTTGTCTTTCTCTCTCTCTCTCTCTCTGGGGAAACTTGGGGCCTTGGGTCAGACTAATAAATACAGCTGGAGATGAGTTTGGTGTGTGTGTGTGTGTGTCTCTCTGTCTGTCTGTGTGTGTGTGTGTGTGTGTGTGTGTGTGTGTGTGTCTGTCTGTCTGTGTGTGTGTCTCTGTGTGTGTGTGTGTGTGTCTCTGTCTGCCTCTGTGTGTGTGTGTGTGTGTGTGTGTGTGTGTGTGTGTGTGTGTGTGTGTACACACGGTACAGTGCAGTATGTCAGCTGATGGATGTGTGTGTGTCTCTGGTCTGCAGGGACGTGTTCAGGATGTCTGCTGGCTTTTCCATCTGTCAGGTTTAAACTCTGCTGCTCTCCATCCTACTGGCTGGGGGGGACGCCCCTTAGACTATTGAGATGTCCCCACTGGTTATATGAAGGGATGGGTGAGGAAGCTACCTTAGACTATTGAGATGCCCCCTCCTGGTTATAGGAAGGGATGGGTGAGGAAGCTCCTTTAGACTATTGAGATGTCCCTCCTGGTTATAGGAAGGGATGGGTGAGGAAGCTGCCTTAGACTATTGAGATGCCCCCTCCTGGTTATAGGAAGGGATGGGTGAGGAAGCTGCCTTAGACTATTGCGATGCCCCCTCCTGGTTATAGGAAGGGATGGGTGAGGAAGCTGCCTTAGACTATTGAGATGCCCCCTCCTGGTTATAGGAAGGGATGGGTGAGGAAGCTACCTTAGACTATTGAGATGACCCCTCCTGGTTATAGGAAGGGATGGGTGAGGAAGCTGCCTTAGACTATTGAGATGCCCCCTCCTGGTTATAGGAAGGGATGGGTGAGGAAGCTGCCTTAGACTATTGAGATGCCCCCCCTGGTTATAGGAAGGGATGGGTGAGGAAGCTGCCTTAGACTATTGAGATGCCCCCCCTGGTTATAGGAAGGGATGGGTGAGGAAGCTGCCTTAGACTATTGAGATGCCCCTCCTGGTTATAGGAAGGGATGGGTGAGGAAGCTGCCTTAGACTATTGAGATGCCACCCCCCCCCGGTTAAGGAAGCAGTCTTATGGCACTTTTCCACTACGTTGCAGACCTGGTGCTGACCCAGGTCAGCCCGCTTCGGTCCCCTTTTCCATTCGTCGGTCCAGGTCGCTTCGGTCCCAGGTCCCAGGTCCCACATCGGAGCAGGGTCTTTTAATTTCCTATCCGGGTGTCTTTGCCAGGCTGCGTGTGACGTGTGACGCTGCACACCGTTGATTGGTCAATGGACAATCGTCATCCCATGTCCCATCCCATATTATTTCTTCACAACCGCCATCTTGAAAATACCACATTCACTAGGAAAATGTCACTACATTTTCTGTAATAGCTTATTAATAAAGATTCGGAAAATTATGCTGACCATCGTATTATCTTAGTTTAATGTCATTTCAACGAATCATATAACTTTTATTTACAACAAGCACAACACAAAAATCGCTATTATGCACCGTGTTTGTCCGTGAATAACACCGGCTGTGGAGGTGGTAAAAAAACACAATACTCCTTTGCTAACTTCACCATCTGTCTACGGTCATTTTGAGCCCTTAACCACCGCGCTGACACCCCGAGAAGTTATGCTTTTAACCGTAAACTCGATGAACCGGGAGTTCGCCCGCAGCCGTCCAGCCATTTTCACCATTCACTCATGAGTCAAATGCCGGTTTTAACAGGGAATTCGCTCCGCGCTGTGTCCACGGTGATAGGAGTGGAGGATCGACTCCATTCAAAAACTTTTGAATTCCCTGGCTTCTCCTCTTTCCGGACACGTTTGAATTGTTATCCTAACCCCCGGTAAACCGAAGTTATTAACCCGCAAACGGCACCGTGTTTGTCTGTGAATAACACCAGCTGTGTCATGAGTCAAATTCCGGTAGATTCGCGTCTTGTCGGCGTTTCCCGATGATGATACTACAGTTCATAAAGCAGACAAGTGAAGGCAGTGGTTTTAAGGGTTCAAAAAACATGACTTTATTATGTGTACATAGCTTCCTCTCTCTCTTTCTCTTTCTCTCCAAAAAAATCACTGCTGTGTACACCCGGAAGCTTTTTGCCAGGCTGCGTGTGACGCGTAACTCCGCCTACTATCCTCTACTCCTCCTACTAGTCCGGGTCTGTGTGTATAATGGAAACCAGAACAGATCAAAAGTGACCCGACCTGACCCCGAAGTGATGCGAACTGCACTAAAGCGGGACCCAGATGGAAAAGCACCATTAGACTATTGAGGAGCCCCCCTGCTTATAGGAAGGCTGGGTGAGGAAGCTCCTTTAGACTATTGAGGAGCCCCCCTGGGTTAAGGAGGGTAGGGGGAGGAAGCCCCCTTATACTATTGGGGTGCCCCCCCCCACCTGGTTTAGGAAGGGATGGATGGAAAGAGATCAGTGGTCCAGAGAGAGAATGTGGATAAAACTCCTTTCTTCCTTCCTGTCCTGGAGAGGAGAGATAGAGGGAGGGAGAGAGAGAAGGAAAATGTGGGAGAGGCTTTTAACCAGATAACCCACACACACCTCCCCCTCTCCCTCACTCTGCACATGCACACACACACACACACACACACACACACGCACACACCTCCCCCTCACCCCTAGAGAGAGTGCCCCTCGTGTGGAATGCACAAACATTCCAGGGCAACATGCTCACACGTCCACAGATCCTAAACCCCCGTGTGTGTGTGTGTGTGTGTTTTGTGGATGTGTGTTGGCATGTTTAGTGTGAGTGGTATCAGAGTAGAGACCGTCTGACGCCCCTCCTGTGTGTGTGTGTGTGTGTGTGTGTGTGTGTGTGTGTGTGTGTGTGTGTGTGTGTGTGTGTGTGTGTGTGTGTGTGTGTGTGTGTGTGTGTGTGTGGTATCAGGGTAGAGAGCGTCTCACACCCTCCTCTGACCTTTATCTCTGCTCACAGATCCACCAGGAATGTTTGAATCAGGCCCTGCATTCCCCTTTCCTCTGGACGTGTGTGTGTGTGTGTGTAGCTGATAGGTTATAGTTCAATGCTATTTTCTGACTTAGCCTGTTTGTAGGACAGGTGATGATAACCAACGCTAGTTCCACAGACCTTAGTAGGCTTTCAGACACAAAGAGACACGAGTTTGAGCTCAGTTTACTTGCAAGGAGAGTGATTTCAGAGAGACCGTCTTAAGGGTCAGTTCAAAATGCCTCTGAAATTCTACTCTCCAAGTCAGCCTTTAATAGAACAGAAAAGCATACGTACAGGAAAAAGGGGCAGGCAGAGCACTGCGTTAATTATAAGCAGTTTCATCGGAAAGCATCTTAACATAAATAGTTCCCATGGAACCTTACAGCTTAATATAAACATTTCCCATGGAATTCCCAGCCCAAATAAAACATTCCTATGGTAATGTACCTTAGCATAAATAGTTCCATGGCCTGCTCTGCCCAACACAAACATTCCCACGAGAATGCACATCCCGGACATAAACACTCCATGGACTGCTCTGCCCAACACGAACATTCTCATGAGAATGTACATTTCAAACATAAACATTTCATGGACTGCTCAGCT
Organism: Nansenia antarctica; assembly: GCF_963989245.1. Taxonomy (NCBI): domain Eukaryota; kingdom Metazoa; phylum Chordata; class Actinopteri; order Argentiniformes; family Microstomatidae; genus Nansenia; species Nansenia antarctica. The sequence goes on along the minus strand of NC_137679.1, from coordinate 39,170,277 downwards.
CAAATATAAATAGTTCCACCGCTGGGCTCCTGGATAACACAACAACAGGAAGCGGAGCCCCGAATTAGGAGTGGAAAGATGAGCAGAGAATACACAGCCTAGTGCATAGGGTGCACAAAAGCTTACAGTGATACAGAATTATATAGAACATCTAACTCTATCATTTTAACATTTATAGAACATCTAACTCTATCATTTATGAAAACATCGTCTTTAACTCTAACATTTCCCTGCTGTTTTTCATATTTTATCACGATACAAACATCCGTCTCTTTATTCAGGTAGAGCTATCTTGTTTCCACATTTTCTAGTTCAACCGTCATTCAACGTCGCCGTACAGATCACAGACATGAATATTCATTTTTCTCAATTTGGGTTAGAGGCTGGTACTTTGGATTCATCACAATCTCTCGAGTCAACATTTGTTGTACAAATATTCCTGAAATCAGTTTGTTGGTCATAGCTTTGAAGCAGGGGAAGGCACAACAAACGAGCACAGCCAGAAATATCATTACAACAAAGAAAATCATTAGTCCTTTTACTAATAGTTGTTTCATGCCTCCTAGGTTCAGCCAATCCAACCATCCCCACGCATTCTGATCAGTGTGGGATGTTGTCAGGATGTGTTGCAAGTCACGGAGTCGGTTCAAAGCGTCAGTCATATTGGGCAAGTGTAAGTTGTCTGTGATGTAAGTGCAGCATGTGGTGTTAAGCATCACACATGTTCCTCCTGCCACTGCAGTCAATAGGTCAAGAGCCATTCTGTTCTGGAGTACCATCAGTCTGATCTGATCGATTTCGCGGTTCTGGGCTTCGTTTATCGTAAGGGATGCATTTACAAATGTCTCTAATTGATAGTTCAGGGTTTCTATGCGCAGGGAATGCTTCCCTATCCCTATCCCGGGGAACAATGCAAGTACAATCTTTTGACTAGTAGTCCAAAGTTTCTTGTCATCTGGGACATCACTGCCCCAGATTGGGTCGTGTGCCTGGACTTGGGCGTCTCGTTTGGTTCGTCGGGAGGAGATGTCATGGGTCATGATGTAAGTGTGTTCTGATAGGGCAACGGGAGCACACACCCCGGCCCAGTTATCTGGGAGATGAGTGTATGCCTTATTCCCACAGACCCAATATATCCCCTGTACTGGCCGAGTGCCATTTCTAGGGAAATCGTTCATTCTCTGCCATTCTTGAACCATTCTTAAACCTTTAAGGCTCTCATCGAGATCCGGATCGTGCTGTACTCTGCCCTTTCCTATAATGTACTGTGTTCTTGTCTCTGGTATTCCAAAAATGTACTCTGATATTATTGTCTCTGGTATTGTCCAAGTAATTTGGCATCTTATCTTAGGGAGTTTCCCTAGAGAAATTGTTCCTTTCTTCCTAGTAAAGCAGTTAGCGAGCTCGACCCCAGGTTCGAATCTAACTAGAGGGGTCAAGAGTGGTTTGGGCAAATGGAGATGCAAGGGGAGCGTTTCTGCGCATAGGGGCCTAATGTTCCAGAAATATGGAGATTTGTCTTTTCCACTTATTCTGCTTATGAGGCACTCTGTTTGTCGACTTGAGAGCGGAACCACCCACAGAGTGGGGTGGCTGGCTGAGACAGGCAAATGAGAGCAAACATAACAGTCAGTCATATTCCTATTCTGCGCCTGTCTGTGAACATATTTGTACCACGTGTTAGTCAGAAAAGGGTGTGTGGCGGTGTCTGTGTCTTGTGTTAGGTCAGCCAGATATCGTCGTGTTCGTGTATAAATATCAGTATCTTGCTCTGGAGTCTGTCCTATGATTAACAGAGTGAGGCCTAAGGCCAGGAACACCATTGTCCAAAAAAGATGTGGTCCCCTCATTCTAATATGGTAGTGGATCGGGAGAATTCTTCACCGGTTTGAGACGTACCGTCCTCTACCAGGACGACCCCCTTTGTAGCCGGATTTCCACCACTACCCGTCGTTCGAGGGGAATAATGTCACTTTCTTACAATGGCTTTGGTGTATCCACGTATCTCGTTCTGCGATCTTGACGGCAGTTGGGGTGCTCAACAGTACTTCAAATGGCCCAACCCACCGCGGGCTGTGCCAATGTTTTCTCTTTATTTCTTTGATGAGGATCTGGTCACCAGGTTGTAGTCTTGGATCCTGTAGGGAGACAGAAAGGTCTGGCAGATTATTTGTTCTGGCTATTTCCTGTTTTCTAAATAGCTGGGTCATCCACGTGGCCAGTGTGTTTTCCGTTTCTGCCAAGTCTACTTCCCTAATGTCGTCTACTATGGGTAGTCTAAACCTTCTCCCATTTACTATTTCAAATGGGGACAGACCCATAGGTGTCGGTGTTATTCTCATGTATGTTTCCACTAGAGAAACACACTCTTCCCACCTTCGCCCCGTTTCTTCCATTGCTTTCTTAAGTCTTAGTTTTATTGTGCCGTTTGTTCTTTCTATCAATCCTGCACTTTGAGGGTGATAGGAACAGTGATTCTTTAGTTCAATGTCCAGGTGTTTGGACACGTGTTTGATCAATTCGTTCACGAAATGTGAGCCATTATCACTATATATTCTTTCTGGGATGCCGTGGTTTGGAATGATGCGGTTACATATGGCTTTGGCCACTGTAAGTGCATCATTCGTTTTTGAGGGTACTATTTCAACCCATTTTGACATTGGACAGATGAGGGTCAAACAGTATCTGTACTTGTTTGGCCCAGAGCTGTGGAGTTCGATAAAATCCATATGCATGTGTTGAAATGGATGTTTTGCAGAGGGGAACTTGCCCCTCTTTGGTCTTTCATTTCCTTGTGAATTATGTTTGCAGCAGGTCATACACGATCTACAAAAGTTTTTTGAAAATTGTGTGTAATTATATGTGTGGAAATGTTCATTAATCCTGTTAATCATCCCTGCTGTTGATACGTGGCAAACCCCATGTATCAAATGAGCTGCTGTTTTGTAGAGACTCTGTGGTAAAACAATTTTCCCATTTATTCTATAAACTTTGTCCGTCCCTAGGACTGCGTTGTCTCTAGCCCATTTAATTTTTTCTTTGTCTGATGCATTGTTCTGCATGTCTATAATAGCTTCAAATGGTATTGGCTGCGGAAGTGGTTTTGTGTTGACGAGAATCTCAGTTCCGTATTTACCCGCAGCTGCTTCTTTTGCTGTTCTGTCTGCAAAATCATTTCCTTTCGATGTTCTGTCTGTTCCTTTGGTGTGTGCAGCGCATTTGCATATAGCTAGGGAGCGAGGTAGCAGAACTGCTTCCAGTAATTTGGTCAGCAGTTCTGAGTGTGTTATGGATTTTCCTGTAGAGGTTTTCATTCCTCTCCTAGCCCATTGTGCAGCGAAGGTGTGTGTCGCTGAATATGCATATTGGCTGTCGGTGTATAATGTGATGTCTATTCCTTTGGCTGCTACACATGCTTTTGTTAATGCTACTAATTCAGCTGCTTGAGCTGAATGTGAGTGTGGTAGTTTGCCAGCTTTGATGATTGATGTGTCTGATACTACAGCGTATCCTGTCATGTTCTGTCCTGTCAGTGACTTTGAGCAAGACCCATCCACATACCACACTTCTCCTTTCCCTAGTGCAGTATCTTTTAGGTCTCGCCGTGGTTTGCAAGTTTGTTCTGTTTGCTCTTTACATGAATGGGGGTTTCCATCATCTGGGGTGGGCATCAGTGTAGCGGGGTTTAACACTGTGCACCGTTCTATGCTGATGTGAGGTTGTGACAGTAGCGTGGCTGTCAGAGCGAGGAAACGAGCTGGTGAGAGGAACGCCATTTTTGTTTCATTCAGCAACATGGAGACAGCGTGCGGTACCAATAACCTCAACGGGTGGAACAGGACTATTTCTGCCGTACACTGTACTGCCATTGCTGCCGCGCAGACAGCCTGAACGCACGGTGGAAGTGCCAATGATACTGGGTCTAATCGTTTAGAGTAGAACCCAATGGGTTGCTGTTTTTCTCCATGTTTTTGAGTCAATACTGAGGTCATAAATCCTTGTTTGCAATCTACCATCTGAGTAAATGGTTTCCCATAGTCTGGTAATGCGAGTACGGAGGAGCTTACTAGACTTTGTTTGAGTGTATTAAATGCGTCTAATGCTTCCGTGTTCCAATCGAGTTTATCGCTCATTTTTAATGTGTCTGTGTATATCAGATTCAGCAGGGGTTGGGTGATGGCGGCATATTCCGCCACCCAAGCCCTGCAGTAGTTTGTCATTCCTAAGAACTGCATCATTTGTTTCTTAGTCTGTGGTTGTGGTGTTGCCGTCATTGATGTTTTTCTGTCTGGGTTAATGCGACGTCCTTCTTTGTTTAATGTGTGTCCTAAGAACACAACTGCTTCTTGACATATTTGCAGTTTTGATTTCGATACTTTACTTCCTGTTTTTTCCAGATGCTGTAGCAACTGGATCGTGACGGCCATACATTCCTGTTTGGTGGGGGCGGCCACCAGCAGGTCGTCTACATATTGCAGAATCTGTGAGGACTCTGGAATATGAAGGTCCGCCAGGCAATTTTGCATTGCCTGGTGGAAAATCATTGGACTTTCAGACCACCCTTGTGGCATGCGTGTGTATGTGTATTTTTTGTGTTCGTATGTAAATGCGAACCACCCCTGTGAATCTTTATCCACTGGGATGGAGAAGAACGCATTGCTAAGGTCTATAACAGAGAAGTATGTTTGTCCTGCAAATAAACTGTTTAGTAGAATGTGAGGATCTGCTACGACTGCAGCCGCGCCCTGTGTGGCTTGGTTTACAGCTCGGAGATCCTGCACCATTCTCCATGACGTTTGGTCTGCCTTTTTTACAGGAAATATTGGTGTATTGCATTCTGCGTCGGGGCATTCCCTAAGAATGCCTGCTTTTATCATGTCCTGTATAACTGGTTTGATACCTATGCGGGCGTCGTCTTTTAATGGGTATTGTCTGACATTGGGTCGATAAGTTGATTTGGCTTTGACCCGTACTGGTTTTACTTTAAAAATTAATCCCACATCGGTCTTTCCTTTGGACCAGAGGCTATCTGGAATCACTTTAAGTGCGTTCTCAGCCTCTGCACTTAATAGTATTATTTGTCATTCGTCCAAATTCGTGTGTGGTGTCATTGTTGTAACCCATGCTAGGCTTTTTCGTTCTATATTTTGGTATCGCTGCCAGCCCGGTTTCTCACTCATGTCTTCCCACCCCTGACATATGCTTGCTACCTGCCGAGTGAAACTACCCAGCTGCTTCCACTCGGTACCTGGACCAATAGCAAGTGAGAGGTGGGGATACTGAGTCGAGCCCAGCAGTTTCGTTGCCTCTGGGGTTAGCGAGGTTGAAACTGCTGCGTTTCCTAGCTCGTCTTGGTAGAGGTAGCTAAGAACTGTTCTCTGTGGCCCCATTCTATCGAATAGGGCTTGATAGGGCGGGTCAGGCCCTGGCTTTTTAGCATATCTAAGGGTGATATGCAGTTCTGTTGGTTTCATTCTGGTCTGTCCCTCTCGTGGGGATACATAACTAATCAACGTTTTGGCCGTTTCAGTTGGGGCTGGATGTGGTAGTTTGAGGGACCAGAAATAGTGCGGTTGTCCTAACCCATGTCGCACCATTAACTGGTCTTCTGCTCTTTCAGTTGGTCCTACTGCACGTACTCCTCCAGCTACTGGTATAAGTCTAAGTTTTAGTAGGCATATGCCATCTCTCCCTAGGAGATTTACTGGACAGTCTGGAATTAGTGAGAACGATAATTTACCCTCTATACCGGAGAGAGGGTCGATTATGTCTAAGGGTTGTGATACTTGATGTCTGCTAATTTGACCATTTGCTGATTTAACGCAGTGTTCTGTTATTGCTGGCCACATATTTGCCAATTCTACTGTAACCACAGAGGAGTCCGCCCCTGTGTCACATAAGAATACGATGCTTTTTCCTTCTATTTTTATTCTTCTCATTGGTTTGATTTTGTTATATGAGAGCGACCAATTTGTCATTACTTCTGAAATGTCCAATAGGGGTGTGTCGCCTGTCTTTTCAGGTTGTAAGCCTGTGTCTGACCAGTCTGAGTCTGAGTCTGATCCCTGACCGTCTAGTCAGTGTTGTTGTTGGTGGACAAAATGTCCCTCATTGTTGTTGTATCCCTGTCCCCCCCGGTTGGCCCCCTGTTGGTTCTGTTGTTGATATCCCTGTTGGTTATCCCCCCGTCTGTCTTGTCTGTGGTTTTGGCACTCTCTGGCCATGTGGCCTTCTTGTCCACAATTATAACAGAGGAATTTCCCATCTTTATTTAAGCCCGTTCTTTTTTGATTTCCCCCCCCCTCTCTGTTTTGTCCCTTGTGTCCTTTGTACTGATTGTTTCCTCCCCCACCCTGGTTGTGATTCCCTTTATTTTGTTTCCCTTGGTTGTTCCTATTTCCGCCCGAGTTTCCTCCCACATAACAACATATTTCTGTCCCGTCCTCTGTCTCTAGCATCAGCTGATTTCTCTTTTTGTCTTTCTTTCGTCTTAGATCCTCCACTGCATGCTCTGCATAGTTCATGCATTCTGTCACTCCACCAGTCTTGTGGTTTATATTATGCTTCCTAATGAAGTCTGCTATGCCCGCTGAAAAACCTCCCATAAGGGCGGCCTTCAGTTGTTGTTGGTAAGGTGAAGCGTCAGTGGGGTCATGTGGTAGTCCCCCGTGACGTCTGAACACTTGTTCACAGCGGCCTCGGTACTCCTGGAGTGACTCGCCGGCCTTTTGCTGACACGATGTTATTTTAGTGTAGTCTGTTACGGGTGCGAACACTCGACGAACCCTGGTTATTAACGCATCCATTGCAGCGTCCAAAGCTTCGCTGCGAGTTTCTAGGGCCGCATCGGCTTCGTCCCTGCCTGTAAAGTTGTCTCTTACCCTGGCCCACTCGTATTTATATATAGTCTGACAGGCCTGCACCATCTCTGGTCCATTTAGCCCGTACGAATCTCTGAGTTGGTTTAACCCAATGCAATGGTCGTCTATGTTTTCTCTGAAGTGTGGTACACTCTCACAAGCTGCCCTGCAGTCTGTGACAGTCCATGGTCGGTATACTGACATGACCCCTCTTACGATGGGGTTGGCCACTTGGACCATAGGTGCTAGGATTGTTACATCATCCCCATTGTCCAAATCATTGGGTAAGGGCGGGTATAATTGCTCCACTGGCTTGCCCTTGGGCATTATCCCAGAATATGCCGGCGGGTCAGTGGGGGGCGGGGCGGTGTTATGATCTTGTATTCTTTTTAATATGAGTGGTATTTTTGGTCTACGCTTTTCCTCTTTCTCTGTTAACCCCCACCCTTCTTCTTTCCTGCTCTCCCTCTCTCTCTCTCTCTCTGTCTCTCTCACTCTCTCTGCCTCTCTCTGTCTCTCTCTCTCTGTCTCTCTTGCACTCCCACTTGCCTGCGTCTCGTCATCTGGGTCAATCATCGTGAGCACTGTGCGCTTGGTCCCTGTCATCTTCCTAGCTGCTTGATTTAACCATATTTTAGCGCATATAACTTCTTTTTCTATTTTCTTTTCATCTTTCCTGCCTCTCTTGGTTTCTAATATAAGTTGTAGGCGTTGTAATAAGAGTTCGCACGCTGCTGGGTCTAATTGTCCTTTAAAACCAAACGTTTTATCCCATTTTCTTAAATACTTCGTACTTTTGGGGAAACAGTATTTCATAAATTTAACATCGAGTTCCCCTTTGTCTTTTTTCCCTTTGCTATTTGAACAGCCACAATTACCCATTATTTATGTGTGTGTGTGTGTGTGTGTGTGTGTGGGTGAATGTGTGTGTGTGTGTGTGTGTGAATGTGTGTGTGTGTGTGTGTGTGTGTGTGTGTGTCTGTCTGTCTGTCTGTCTGTGTGTGTGTGTGTGTGACTATGTGTGTGTGTGTGTGTGTATGTGTGTGTGTGTCTGTCTGTCTGTGTGTGTGTGTGTGGCTGTGTGTGTGTGTGTGTGTGTGTGTGTGTGTGTGTGTCTGTCTGTCTGTGTGTGTGTGTGTGTGTGTGTGGCTATGTGTGTGTGTGTGTGTGTGTGTGTGTGTCTGTCTGTCTGTCTGTGTGTGTGTGTGTGTGTGTGTGTGTGTGTGTGGCTATGTGTGTGTGTGTGTGTGTGTGTGGCTGTCTGTCTGTCTGTCTGTCTGTCTGTCTGTCTGTCTGTCTGTGTGTGTGTGTGTGTGGCTATGTGTGTGTGTGTGTGTGTGTGTGTGTGTGTGTGTGTGTGCGTCTGTGTGTGTGTGTGTGTGTGTGGCTATGTGTGTGTGTGTGTGTGTGGGGAGAAAGCCTCTTCTGGAGCTTGGTGTGTCCCGGCAGGAATTCAGGTCTGTTCCGCTCAAATGTGTGTGTGTGTGTGTGTGTGTGAGGGCAGCTGCTCTCTCTCTCTGTCTGTGTCTCTCTCCCTCACACACACGTTGCTTTACACACACAGCCTCTCCCTGCCTCAAGCGCACACACCACTCTCCTCAAAAGCACACACACAGACACCCCCTCCTGTGCCACTTCCCTTTCCCTCTCTCAAGCGCATACACAGCAGGCTTTTTCAACATATAACTGACTTCCTATCCTACACTTATTCTAAAAACTGCCACAATTACACATTATTTATGTCAATTCTTCTGTTTTTACTAGACAACGTGTCGTTCAAAACCTAATTTCCTTAATTCACCGCAGTGTGCGTCGCGGATGACAGAGCGTTTTTCAACTCTGCTCCTCCGTTCGTCACCAGTGACAATCAACTTCTCACAGACATTCACTTAGACATTCACTTTCTCACACACATTCACTCAGTCATAGTTATCAGTTTCCAGTCTTAGTCTGTTGTTTACACAGCATAAGGACATTCATTTATTTTTCGAAATGGATTCCTTGTGTATGCCAACTCAGTCCAAGTTCAATTAGTCTACTGTTTTTATAACTCAAAGATATTCATTTATTTTTCAAAATGTATTCTTTTTGTATTGTCAAACAATTCCTTATTTTGTACAATTTCAGGATAATAGACTATTCATTTCGATTGCAATCTTTCTTTATCTATCATATTTACCGTGTTCTTTGTATCTGTCGCCTGGCCTGGATCTCGTCGGTCGTCTTTGGAGGAGGAAAGGAGGAACTGACATCTAAGCACCGGCCTGGAGCGAATCGACGTTCCAGGACTTTCTCCGGGTCGCTCGATCCCGGGCTGTCGACAGACTTCGGCGTGTCGTTCCTTCTGATCTCCTCCTCGACGATGTTTGAGATTCGGCTCAGAAGGACCAAAAATGATAGGTTATAGTTCAATGCTATTTTCTGACTTAGCCTGTTTGTAGGACAGGTGATGATAACCAACGCTAGTTCCACAGACCTTAGTAGGCTTTCAGACACAAAGAGACACGAGTTTGAGCTCAGTTTACTTGCAAGGAGAGTGATTTCAGAGAGACCGTCTTAAGGGTCAGTTCAAAATGCCTCTGAAATTCTACTCTCCAAGTCAGCCTTTAATAGAACAGAAAAGCATACGTACAGGAAAAAGGGGCAGGCAGAGCACTGCGTTAATTATAAGCAGTTTCATCGGAAAGCATCTTAACATAAATAGTTCCCATGGAACCTTACAGCTTAATATAAACATTTCCCATGGAATTCCCAGCCCAAATAAAACATTCCTATGGTAATGTACCTTAGCATAAATAGTTCCATGGCCTGCTCTGCCCAACACAAACATTCCCACGAGAATGCACATCCCGGACATAAACACTCCATGGACTGCTCTGCCCAACACGAACATTCTCATGAGAATGTACATTTCAAACATAAACATTTCATGGACTGCTCAGCTCAAATATAAATAGTTCCACCGCTGGGCTCCTGGATAACACAACAACAGGAAGCGGAGCCCCGAATTAGGAGTGGAAAGATGAGCAGAGAATACACAGCCTAGTGCATAGGGTGCACAAAAGCTTACAGTGATACAGAATTATATAGAACATCTAACTCTATCATTTTAACATTTATAGAACATCTAACTCTATCATTTATGAAAACATCGTCTTTAACTCTAACAGTAGCTGCACAGTAGTAGCGCTCTGCCTCGAAGGTTCTAATCCCATATGTTGCTCATCTAATTGGGCTAATTGCACCGTGTTGCGGTGTCATCTAAAGCTGTGTGTGTGTGTGTGTGTGTGTGTGTGTGTGTGTGTTTGTGTGTGTTTGTGTGTGTGCTGTGTGGTAAAGCAAAGATGTGCTTTTGGCCTACTGTGTTATTCTATGGCTCCAGCACACAGGGAAGAGGGGGGGGGGAGTTTACACAGAGGGAGGGAGGGGAGAGGAAAGGAGAGAGAGGGGAGGGAGGGGGGAGGGGGAGAGAGAGGGGGAGGGGAGGGGGACGAGAAGAAGAACAAGAGTGGTTGGGAGGTAGAGAATGTGAAGCCCTCCTCTAGGCTGGATGGTCAAATACCACTCAGGGAGGGAGGGAGGGAGGGAGGGAGAGAGAAGAGGAAGTGAGAGAGCCAGATGATGAGACGTTGGTGTCAAGTCCCTTGTTACTTAGAGAGGAGAGGAAGAGATGGAAGGTGAAAAACAGGTGGAGGGGTAGAAGGAAGAGGAACGAGGGATGGTGAGGAGTGAGGAAGAAAGTGCAAGAAGAAAAATGGAAATGCAGTGAGAGTAGTAGACAGACGGAGAGAAAGATTTAGAATGAGAGAGAGAGAGAAGGAGAGACAGAGAGAAGGAGAGAGAGAGGAAGAGTCAGAAGGAGAGATGGAGAGAGAGAAGGAGATACAGACAGAAGGAGAGAGAGAAGGAGAGACAGAGAGAGAGGGAGACTTTGGTGTGGTCTGAATGGTGTTGCAGTACAGTGGCTGCTTTGTGCTGGTGGGAAAGTAGAGAGTCCCCTTCACGTGATTAGAAGGCTTTGGGAGGGAGGAGAGAGGTGGGAGGAGAGAGGTGGGAGGGAGGGACAGGGGGATGGAGGGAGAGAGGTGGGAGGTAGGGCAGAAGGGGGAGGGGGGGAGAGATAGAGAGCGAGCAAGCAAGCTTACTGGTCTTGTGATTGTCGTTGAGGACTAAGAGCTCTTATAAAAATATGGAGATTTAGAACACGCACACACACACACACACACACCCACCCACAGTGAACAGACAGTACTGTTATTTACTCCTCCTTGTCTTTCTCTCTTTCTTCCTCCTGCTCTCTGTGTCTTTGATGGTCAAACTATTCTTGCTCTCTCTTGCTTTTCTTTACCACTCCCTCCATCCCAGCCTCCCTCCTCCCTCCGTTCCTCCCCCTCTCTCTCTCCAGTCTAAATGGGATTCCCATCGTGTCTTGATTTAGAGTGCTGCTATAAAAGATCTCTCTTCTCCCTCTGGTACACCAAATTCTATTTTCCCCTCATTCTCTCCCTCTCTCCTTCTGACTCTCCCCCTCTCTCTGCCTCTCTCTCCCTCCTCTCCTCTCTCTCTCTCTCCTTCTGACTCTGTCTCTCTCCTTCTGACTCTCCCTCTTTCTCTGCCTCTCCCTCCTCTCCTTTTCTCTCTCTCTTTCTCTCTCTTCCCTCTTCCCTCTCTCTCTCTCTGCCTCTTTTTCCCCCTCTCTGCCTCTCCCTCCTCTCATTTTCTCTCTCTCGCTCTCTCTCTCTCTTCCCTCTTCCTCTTCCCTCTCTCTCTCTCTCTTCCCTCTTCCTCTTCCCTCTCTCTCTCTTCCCTCTTCCTCTTCCCTCTCTCTCTCTCTCTCTCTCTCTGCCTCTCTCTCTCTTTCCCCCTCTTTCCCTCTCTCTCTCCTTCTCTCTTCTTCCCACTCTCATGTCTTCTATTCTATTCTCTCATGTTTCCGTCACCTCTTGGTCTCCAGCCTTCGTCTCTCATGGTCCTCTTGTGGCTCCGTTGGCAGAGCAATGAGCTAACAACGCTCAGGTTATGGGTTCGATTCCCGCTGGGACCATAAAATGTATGCACTGACTGCAATGTAACTCGCTTTGGATAAAAGCTTCAGCTAAATGGCAAGCATTATTATATATCATATATTAAGAGTGTTTTTCTCTTTCTTTACTGGTGTTGAGGGATAGAGGCAGAGAGAGAGAGGCAGAGGGAAAGAAGCAGAGAGAGAGGCTGAATGAGAGAGAGAGAGAGAGAGTGAAAGAGGCAGAGAGAGAGAGAGGCTGAGTGAGAGAGTGAAAGAGGCAGAGAGAGAGAGAGAGCCTGAGAGAGAGAGGCTGAGTGAGAGAGTGAAAGAGGCAGAGAGAGAGAGAGAGGCTGAGTGAGAGAGTGAAAGAGGCAGAGAGAGAGAGAGGCTGAGTGAGAGAGTGAAAGAGGCAGAGAGAGAGAGCCTGAGAGAGAGAGGCTGAGTGAGAGAGTGAAAGAGGCAGAGAGAGAGAGGCTGAGTGAGAGAGTGAAAGAGGCAGAGAGAGAGAGAGCCTGAGAGAGAGAGTGAAAAAGGCAGAGAGAGAGAGGCTGAGTGAGAAGCAGCAGTATTGATTGGCTTCAAGAGTCCAGCCGTCATCAGTATTCCATGGAAAATGTGACAGAGAACATTCCTTATGTCCCATGTTTGATTTTATTTTTTATTTTATTTTTTTCTGTCCGGTGAAAGTATGGAGCCGAGCCTTGTGGAGTAGCGCCAGGGTTGATGGTTAGCCCAGGGAGGGGACCCTGAGACGGGGGGAGAGGGGGGTACGCCTGCCCCCCTGGTGGAGCAGAGCCAGGGAGATGGTTAGCTGGTCTAGCCATGGGAGGGGGGAGAGAGGGGGACGACTGCCCCCCTGGGGGATGTGGAGCTGTTAACCAACAGTAGTAGTGTGTGTAGTTGTGTTTTATTATCAGTTTCTGAATGGCTCTGTCGCTGTGTGTGTGTGTGTGTGTGTGTGTGTGTGTGTGTGTCTGGTGTAGTGAGAGGAGACGGCTGAGGAATGTCGTCTACCGAGCGCAGCTGTGAGAGGGAGTACCACACACACACACACGGTCTCAACGTCTGTGACACACTATTGTACACACACATTCTCCCACTCTCTCTCTCTCACACACACACACACACACACACACACACACACACACACACACCAAGCAGTCTTGGTGGACCAGTATGGACTTTGAGACCCAGAGCCTGGTACTGCTGTCCCATAAATCCCCTCTCTCCCTCCAGTCCTGCTCCGGGGTTGGACCGCCTGTGCTCCTGGTCTGGTCTGGGTCTGGTCTGGTCTGGTCTGGTCTGGTCCGGTCCGGTCTGGTCTGGGTCTTCTTTACGACCCTCTCTGCCAACATCACACACCCACTCCCTGCATCACAGAGGTCCACTAGAGCGGAGAGACACACAGAGAGAGAGAAGGAGAGACAGAAGGAGAGAGCGAGAAAGAGACTGAAGGGGAGAGAGGGAGAGATGGATTCATGGGTTCATCTGATGACGTCTTTCTAGTTCCAACAAGGTCAGGAGGAACATACTAGACCTTTGTCATATCGGGTTAAATCCCCAGGGTCGTGAATTTGATTATCCCGTTAATTAAGTCTAATGGTTAATAACATTAGCTAGCTAAA
>NC_137679.1:39147918-39151587 GCF_963989245.1 Nansenia antarctica | reverse complement strand
TGTTTGTGTGGCGTTGTTGTCTGACGTTGTTGTGTTTGTGTGGCGTTGTTGTCTGACGTTGTTGTGTTTGTGTGGCGTTGTTGTCTGACGTGGTTGTGTTTGTGTTTCCTGTGTGTAGGAGTTTGCGGCGCTGACCAAGGAAGTGAACGTGTGCAGAGAGCACCTGCTGGAGAGAGAGGAGGAGATCGCCGAGCTCAAGGCTGAGAGGAACAACACACGGGTCAGTGTGTGTGTGTGTGTGTGTGTGTGTGTGTGTGTGTGTGCTGTATTTGGTGTGTGCTGTGTGTGCGCGTGATACCATTGAAGTCAAGGCCAGTGAGAGGGAGGAACTGGGTTGTGGTGTGTGTGTGTGTGTGTGTGTGTGTGTGTGTGTCTGTGTGGTGGCCCCTCTGTGCCCTCTGTGGTGAGGATCAGGTGACTCCCCTAACGAGCGGTTGACAGAGCGCGCATGGCCAGGTCACAGAGCAAACCCCATAGGTTAATCCCCCCCGTCACTCAAACACCCTCACAGGGGCGGGCCTTTGCGCTCTGGTCTGCCAGCCATTGGTTAACCCTCAGCCCCTCCCCCTACCCACTCCATCTGCTAAAGTAAGAGAAAGATTGGATGAGAGGAATGATAGGAGAGGAGGAAGGAGGGATGACAGGAGGAGGAGAGGAGGAAGGAGGGATGACAGGGGGAGGAGAGGAGGAAGGAGGGATGCAGGGGGAGGAAGGAGGGATGACAGGGGGAGGAAGGAGGGATGACAGGGGGAAGAAGGAGGGATGCAGGGGGAGGAAGGAGGGATGACAGGGGGAGGAGAGGAGGAAGGAGGGATGCAGGGGGAGGAAGGAGGGATGACAGGGGGAGGAGAGGAGGAAGGAGGGATGCAGGGGGAGGAAGGAGGGATGACAGGGGGAGGAGAGGAGGAAGGAGGGATGACAGGGGGAGGAGAGGAGGAAGGAGGGATGCAGGAGGAGGAAGGAGGGATGACAGGGGGAGGAAGGAGGGATGACAGGGAGAGGAGGAAGGAGGGATGACAGGGGGAGGAGAGGAGGAAGGAGGGATGACAGGGGGAGGAGAGGAGGAAGGAGGGATGACAGGGGGAGGAGCGGAGGAAGGAGGGATGCAGGGGGAGGAAGGAGGGATGACAGGGGGAGGAGAGGAGGAAGGAGGGATGCAGGGGGAGGAGAGGATGGATGACAGGGGGAGGAGAGGAGGAAGGAGGGATGACGGGGAGGAGAGGAGGAAGGAGGGATGCAGGGGGAGGAGAGGAGGAAGGTGGGATGACAGGGGGAGGAGAGGAGGAAGGAGGGATGACAGGGGGAGGAGAGGAGGAAGGAGGGATGAGGAGAGGAGGGATGACAGGGAGGAGAGGAGGAAGGAGGGATGCAGGGAGAGGAGGAAGGAGGGATGACAGGGGGAGGAAGGAGGGATGACAGGGGGAGGAGAGGAGGAAGGGAGGGATGACAGAGGGAGGAGAGGAGGAAGGAGGGATGCAGGGGGAGGAGAGGAGGAAAGGGGGATGACAGGAGGAGGAAAGAGGGATGACAGGAGGAGGACAGGGGGATGACAGGAGGAGGACAGGGGGATGACAGGAGGAGGACAGGGGGATGACAGGAGGAGGAAAGGGGGATGACAGGAGGAGGACAGGGGGATGACAGGAGGAGGATAGGGGGATGACAGGAGGAGGACAGGGGGATGACAGGAGGAGGACAGGAGGAGGACAGGGGGATGACAGGAGGAGGACAGGGGGATGACAGGAGGAGGACTGGGGGATGACAGGAGGAGGACAGGAGGAGGATAGGGGGATGACAGGAGGAGGACAGGGGGATGACAGGGGGAGGACAGGAGGAGGACAGGAGGAGGACAGGAGGAGGACAGGGGGATGACAGGAGGAGGAGAGGAGGAGGACAGGGGGATGACAGGAGGAGGAAAGAGGGGGATGACAGGAGGAGGACAGGGGGATGACAGGAGGAGGAAAGGGGGATGACAGGAGGAGGACAGGGGGATGACAGGAGGAGGACAGGGGGATGACAGGAGGAGGAGAGGAGGAGGACAGGAGGAGGACAGGGGGATGACAGGAGGAGGACAGGAGGAGGACAGGGGGATGACAGGAGGAGGACAGGAGGAGGAAAGGGGGATGACAGGAGGAGGAAAGGGGGATGACAGGAGGAGGACAGGAGGAGGACAGGAGGAGGACAGGGGGATGACAGGAGGAGGACAGGGGGATGACAGGAGGAGGACAGGAGGATGACAGGAGGAGGACAGGAGGAGGACAGGGGGAGGACAGGGGGATGACAGGAGGAGGAGAGGAGGAGGACAGGGGGATGACAGGAGGAGGACAGGAGGATGACAGGAGGATGACAGGAGGAGGACAGGGGGATGACAGGAGGAGGACAGGAGGAGGACAGGGGGATGACAGGAGGAGGAGAGGAGGAGGACAGGAGGAGGACAGGAGGAGGACAGGAGGAGGAAAGGGGGATGACAGGAGGAGGAAAGGGGGATGACAGGAGGAGGAAAGGGGGATGACAGGAGGAGGACAGGAGGAGGACAGGGGGATGACAGGAGGAGGACAGAGGGATGACAGGAGGAGGACAGGGGGATGACAGGAGGAGGACAGGGGGATGACAGGAGGAGGACAGGAGGAGGAGAGGAGGAGGACAGGGGGATGACAGGAGGAGGACAGGAGGAGGACAGGGGGATGACAGGAGGAGGACAGAGGGATGACAGGAGGAGGACAGGGGGATGACAGGAGGAGGACAGGGGGATGACAGGAGGAGGACAGGAGGAGGAGAGGAGGAGGACAGGGGGATGACAGGGGGATGACAGGAGGAGGACAGGAGGAGGACAGGGGGATGACAGGAGGAGGACAGGAGGAGGACAGGAGGAGGACAGGGGGATGACAGGAGGAGGACAGGAGGATGACAGGAGGAGGACAGGGGGATGACAGGAGGAGGAGAGGAGGAGGACAGGAGGAGGACAGGAGGAGGACAGGAGGAGGACAGGGGGATGACAGGAGGAGGACAGGAGGATGACAGGGGGATGACAGGAGGGGGATGACAGGAGGAGGACAGAGGGATGACAGGAGGAGGACAGGAGGAGGACAGAGGGATGACAGGGGGATGACAGGGGGAGGACAGGGGGATGACAGGAGGAGGACAGGGGGATGACAGGAGGAGGACAGGGGGAGGACAGGGGGATGACAGGAGGAGGACAGGGGGATGACAGGAGGAGGACAGGGGGATGACAGGAGGAGGACAGGGGGATGACAGGAGGAGGACAGGGGGATGACAGGAGGAGGAAAGGGGGATGACAGGGGGATGACAGGAGGAGGACAGGAGGAGGACAGGAGGAGGACAGGGGGATGACAGGAGGAGGACAGGAGGATGACAGGGGGATGACAGGAGGGGGATGACAGGAGGAGGACAGAGGGATGACAGGAGGAGGACAGGGGGATGACAGGAGGAGGACAGGGGGATGACAGGAGGAGGACAGGGGGATGACAGGAGGAGGACAGGGGGATGACAGGAGGAGGACAGGAGGAGGACAGGAGGAGGACAGGGGGATGACAGGGGGATGACAGGGGGATGACAGGAGGAGGACAGGAGGAGGACAGGGGGATGACAGGAGGAGGACAGGGGGATGACAGGGGGATGACAGGAGGATGACAGGAGGAGGACAGGAGGAGG
>NC_137679.1:39132918-39142918 GCF_963989245.1 Nansenia antarctica | reverse complement strand
CGTACGCGTGGAGTTAGGATTAAGGGTTAAATGGTAGGGTTTAGGGGTTAGAGGTTAGGGGTTAGGGTTGGCATTAGAGTCGGGGTCAAGTGGTTTAACCTTGTCTCTCCCTCTCTCTCTCCATCTCTCCCTCCCTCTCTCTCTCTCCCCCTCTCTCTCTCCCTCTGTAGCAGTCGTCCGAGTTGTGTTAGGGTTAGAGGTTAGGGGTTAGGGTTAGTGTTGGCATTAGAGTTGGGGTCAAAGTTCGTGTTCAAGTGGTTTAACCTTGTCTCTCCTCCCTCCCCCCCTCCACAGCGGTCGTCAGACGGGTCTCTGAGCCACGAGGAGGACCTGGGCCGCGTGGTGGAGCTGCAGGACGCGGTGGAGCGGCAGGCCTCAGACCTGGGCCAGGTGAAGGAGAGGCTGGCCGCCATGACGGGCCGCGTCAACGAGCTGGAGGAGGACCTGGACACGGCCCGCAAGGACCTCATCAAGTCTGAGGACACCAACACACGCCTGCAGAGGGACATCCGGGAGGTAGGACACACACACACACACACACACACCTGTAACAGGCTAACACACCAACACACGCCTGCAGAGGGACGTCAGGGAGGTAGGATACATAACACACACATACACACACACCTGCAGAGAGACATAGGAGAGGTATGTCACGCTAGATGATGATACTGCATTAACACGCCATCATACCACACACCTGCAGACATATGAGATGCAGATCAACGCCACACAATGACATGCTACTAACACGCCACCACACACACACACACACACACACACATACACACACACACACGCACACACACACGCACGCACGCACGCACGCACGCACGCACGCACGCACGCACGCACGCACGCACGCACGCACGCACGCACGCACGCACGCACGCACGCACACACACACACACACACACACACACACACACACACACACACACACACACACACACACACACACACACACCACCACACACACACACACACACACACACCACCACACACACACACACACACACACACGCCACCACACACGCCTGCAGAGGGGCATAAAGAGGTCATGTTTCCTCACAGACCAGATAAGAAACACATTTCACTAATGAGCCCAAAAATCTTGTGTAAGAGTCTCCCCGCTGTTGTCCTCTCCCTTCCTCCCTCCCTCTCTACCCCTCCCTCTCTCCGCTCCCTCTCTCCCCCTTCCCTCCCTCCCCCTCCCCCTCCCTCTCTCCACTCCCTCTCTCCCCCCCCTCCCTCCCTCTTTCCCCCTCCCCCTCCCTCTCTCCGCTCCCTCTCTCCCCCTTCCCTCTCCCCCTTCCCTCTCTCCCCTCCCCTCTCCCCCCCTCCCTCCCTTCCTCCCTCTCCCTCCCCCCCCACCCCAAACACATTTCACAAATGAGCCAAAAAATAAATAATGATGTGTAAGAGTTTATTTCTCACCCCTTATCTTCTCTCCCTCCCTCCCCTCCCTCCTCCCCCCCCTCCCCCTGTAGTCCGTGGCCCAGAAGGAGGACATGGAGGAGCGGATCACCACCCTGGAGAAGCGTTACCTGGCGGCCCAGCGGGAGGCCACCTCGGTGCACGACCTCAACGACAAGCTGGAGAACGAGGTCGCCAACAAGGACTCCCTCTACCGCCAGGTACATACACACACACACACACACACACACATACACACACTCTCAACAAGGACTCCCTCTACCGCCAGGTACACACACACACACACACACATACACACACTCTCAACAAGGACTCCCTCTACCGCCAGGTACACACACACACACACCAGGGTTTCCGTTAGAAAAAATTGCCGCCGGACATCGTGTCCGGGAAGATTTCGATTTACCGGACAAACGTGATATATTCCGGACATATTAAAATATAATAAAAATATTTTTTTTCAAAATTATATTTTTTTTTTCTCCAAATCTAATATAGCTGTTTGTCGCGGTGATTACTGTTGTGTAGCGGCCTATATATGCCATTTAATGTCTATTTCTCATCCGATACGATTAGATGCGAGCTATATAATATATAATAATATAACATGATTCGCATGCGCGCTATATGTCCAGCACTGAACGGGCGCCTCTGGGAACTGAACAGACAGCATCGATCAATGAACGGACTCCACATTACGTTAACTGAAGTTTGTTAAATTGTTTGGGATTAATGTGAGTTTTCTATTTTCTCTTTCCAGTTTGACCCTTTTTTTATCAATAAAACAACGTCATTTCTATAACCAGGTCTCGCTGGTTGGGAACGCATTTCGTTTAGCTGATATGTTACGCAACCGAACAGCTTCGGGAAAACGAGTAGCAGCGCACATAGTAGTGAGCAAATACTGACTTCCACTTTTAGTCCTAGGCAAAGGTCCAACACAATCAATTATTACACGTTCAAATGGCTCCCCTATAGCAGGAATGGGATGCAATGGTGCGGGTGGAATGGATTGATTAGGCTTACCCGCCATCTGACAAGTATGGCAACAGCGGCAGTGCTTGGCAACATCCGCCTTCAGTCCGGGCCAAAAGAAATGTTTCAATATCAGCTGATAAGTTTTAGTTATACCTAAATGTCCTGACCACTGGCTCTCATGTGCTACAGATAACACCTGTTGTCTATAACCCACAGGCACAACCACTTGTTTTACAGTATTCCACTCACAACCATTTGCATTAGGAGGAGACCATTTACGCATTAATATCCCATCGTTAAGGAAATAAACTACGTTGCCCCCTATTTCAGATTCCTCACTAGCTGCATGTAAAAAACATTTGTTTAATGACTGATCAGCTACTTGAGCGACACGCAATCGCTCGCCGGTTACCGGGAGAGATAGGCTGTCAGCGGATGGTATGGTAGGACTCGGGGAGGATGGTAACTCTACCACTTTCTCCCTGGGAGAAGCTGAAACAATCGGGTTCTCATCCCTTTCGGAAAAGGCTTGCATAATCACACTATCACAGAGAGAAACATCGCTATCCTCCTCTCTGCCTCGACTCGATTGTGCACGAGTTATAGCGCACACCGGAAACAACCGCTGTTTCGCATAGGCAGCCTACACATTAGGAGTCATCATCATGCCGGTGTCAAATCATATAATAATAAAAGAAATACATAGCCTATATATTCGTCTTTTTTAAAATAGAAGGAATCAGAATGTGAACTTTAGCGAATTGTATTCAAATTGTGCTTAGAGGGAATTATTTTCACCGGACATAAATGTCCGACGAGTTTTCATTTTGTCGGACTTCAATAAATTTTACCGGACAAAGTCCGGGAATTACCGGTTAACGGAAACCCTGACACACACACACATACACACACTCTCAACAAGGACTCCCTCTACCGCCAGGTACACACACACACACACACACACACACACACACACACATACACACACTCTCAACAAGGACTCCCTCTACCGCCAGGTACACACACACACACACACACATATACACACACTCTCAACAAGGACTCCCTCTACCGCCAGGTACACACACACACACACACACACACACACACACACACACACACACACACATACACACACTCTCAACAAGGACTCCCTCTATCGCCAGGTACACACACACACACACACACACACACATACACACACTCTCAACAAGGACTCCCTCTACCGCCAGGTACACACACACACACACACACACACATACACACACACTCAACAAGGACTCCCTCTACCGCCAGGTACACACACACACACACACACACACACACACACATACACACACACACACACTCAACAAGGACTCCCTCTACCGCCAGGTACACACACACACACACACACACATACACACACACACACACACTCAACAAGGACTCCCTCTACTGCCAGGTCAGCCCAAGCACACACACACACACACACACATACACACACACACACACGCGTACACACACTCAACAAGGACTCCCTCTACCACCAGGTCAGCCCTGCCACACACACACACACACACACACACACACACCTCAGGCATGCACGCACGTGTACACACACCTCAGGCACGCAGGCGTACACACACACACACACACACACACACACACACCTCAGATACGCAGGCGTACACACACACACACACACACACACACACACACACCTCAGGCACGCAGGCGTACACACACACACACACACACACACACACACACACCTCAGATACGCAGGCGTACACACACACGTACACACACACACACACACACACACACACACACCTCAGGCACGCAGGCATGCACACACACACACACACACACACATACACATCATCATCATTGTTGGTTTGTTTACTGGGGAGTTGGATCTGACACTTCCACACTAGCTGTGTGTGTGTGTGTGTGTGTGTTGGGGTGGGGGAGGTGGGGGGGGGGTAGCTGGGTTACTGTCCCCCTTCCCTGACAACAGGAAGCTCCTGTGGGGTCCTGGCAGCGCGAGGACCCCTCCTAAAGCTTTCACAGGCTGCCCAGCGCAGCAGGCACTGAGGAGGACGCCTCTGAGAGAGAGACAGCTGTTTGGTTCTCTGAGTCTGCTCACTGGGATGTGGATGGGGCTCTCTCCCTCTCTTTCTCTCTCCTCTCTTTCTCTCTCTCTCTCCCTCCCTCTCTCCCTCCCTCTCTCTCTCCCCCTCTCTCTCCCTCTCTTTCTCTCTCTTCTCTCTTTCTCTCTCTCTCTCTCCCTCCCTCTCTCCCTCCCTCTCTCCCTCCCTCCCTCTCTCTCTCCCTCTCACTCTCCCTCCCTCTCTCTCCCTCCCTCTCTCTCTCCCCCTCTCTCTCTCCCCCTCTCTGCCCCTCCCTCTCTCTCCCTCTTCTCTCTTTCTCTCTCTCTCTCCCTCCTCCTGCTCCTCCTCCTTGTCTTTTCTTTTCTCTTCTCTCTAATGTCCTTCCTGTCTCACTCGCCTCACCCTTTTGTTTCTTTTTTTATCTTGTCCTCCACTCTCACCCTCCCCCCGTTCTCTCTCTTTCTTCCTCCCTCCCTTTCTCTCTCTCCAGTGAGATGACATGGTGTGTCTGCCATTCTCTCTCTTTCTCTTATTCTTCCTCCCTCTCTCTCTCTCCCTCCTCTCTCTGCCAAGTCTTTGCCTCTGCCTCCCCACTCCGGCAACCAGACGGCAGAGGCAGGGGGGAGGCAGGGGGTGAGGCTGGGGGGGGGGCAGGGGCGGGAGGTGGGGGGGAGGCAGGGGTGGGAGGTGGGGGGTGGGAGGCAGGGGGGAAACAGACTCCCAGAGCTTTTGTCTCCATCAACAAACACTCAGTCAGCGTTGTTGCTGATACTTCCTGACGCGAACTGCTCGATTGGATTGGTTGATTGATCGTTTGATTGACAGTGTGATTAGGAACGCCCTCACACTCGCTGTCTAGCAAATCAATGATGACCCGCCTCCCGGCCGGCCGTATCGACCAACCGGCTAGTGAGTTAGTTAGGATGTGTTGACGATGATGATGATGACTCATTATTATATATCGATTGCTGACTGCCCATTGGTCGGCTGTGTGTTTGATTGACAGACGGAGGACAGGAACCGGCAGCTGCAGGAGCGTCTGGAGCTGGCGGAGCAGAAGCTGCAGCAGACCCTCCGCAAGGCCGAGACGCTGCCCGAGGTGGAGGCGGAGCTGGCCCAGAGGGTGGCGGCCCTCACCAAGGTCAGTCCCTCCCCACCCTCCATCTCTCTGTCCTCTCCTACGTCCTTCCCTCGCTTCCACCTCAAACAGCACGGAGGGTGAGGAGCCTAGATCTTCTCCTCCAATGGCGTTTGAGTAGGAAGTGAGTGGAGTACGGAGGAGCGTGAGGAGTCGTGTTCCTAACAACAGCGAACGTGTCTAAGACAGTGTGACGTCATCCACGGCCTCCCATCACCCCCCCTGACCCCTGACTCTCACCCCCACCCACCAGGTCTCCCCTGTCTGTTCTCTCTCGGATCATAACATCTAAAAACATCATGTCTGTCCTTCACTCTTTCGCTCTCTCTTTCGCTCCCTCTTTCCCTCTCTCTTTCCCTCTCTCTTTCCCTCTCTCTTTCCCTCCCTCTTTCCTTCTCTCTTTCCCTCTCTCTTTCCCTCCCTCTTTCCCTCTCTCTTTCCCCTGCTTGTCCCAACGGAAGTGGACAGAAAAAGCCTCTTTTCTCTCGCTCTCTCTTTCTCCTATTCTCTCGCTTGCATTCACCCACACACACCCTATCGACCACACACACACTATTATACCTTGGTTGAGGAGCTAATTTCCTTTTCAATGGGCGGCAGAACAATGGGAGTGTCCCTGTGGAAGCTAAAACGGAAACCATTATTGTGCAGGTCAGCCACACACACCTCCCCCCCCCCCCACACACACACACACACACTGAGTTATTTATAGAGGTTTGGCCTCTGTTTTTGTCCATTTTTAGAGTTTTAGCGGTCGGTCACAGAAATACAATCAAAAGAATATGAGTCATCTTTACCTTATTGGTAGTGGACTTGGCAGCAGTGTGTGTATTGTAAACGGTGAAGGTTGTAGAAGACTTCGTTGAGTGAAGGCGAGACGGTTCCTCACCGCAGAAACATCCACGGCTGGGCCAGAGCCCAAAACCTGCTGGTGGTTGTCTTGGCTGTTTGACCCACTGGGATTTTAGACTGTCATCATAATGCAAGCAGGCGATATATATATATATAAACCGTATTTTCCGGAGTATAAGTCGCACCAGTCAAAAAATCCGACATTAAGAGGAAAAAAACATATATAAGTCGCACTGGACTATAAGTCGCATTTATTTAGAAATATATTTCACAAAATCCAAGACCAAGAACAGACATTTAATCTGGAAAGGCAAGTTTATTCAACTACACAATAGCACACAGAACAACAGGCTGAATAGAAGTCCGGTATGTTAACATAACACATTAACAGTTATTCAGCTACACAATAGCATAAAGAACATACTGGGAGGCTGAATAGGCTAAATTAACATAACAAGCCAGCGAGTCCAACAAGCAAGTTACCAGTAAGCAAGTTCACCAAGCTACCGTTTGCTTAGCTTCAACAAGCTAATGTTTTAGATAACTTCTTCAGGGGTATAGGAGCAGCATATAGTTGTCACAAGCCCAGAGCGGCCCAGAGCGCCCTCTGTCGGCTGTAGACGGTAATGTTTACTCCTTGGTTCATGTCAGTCAGTATGAAATTATATATATATATTGACATATAAGTCGCACCTGACTATAAGTCGCAGGACCAGCCAAACTATGAAAAAAAGCGCGACTTATAGTCCGGAAAATACGGTATATATATCGACTCCTTCTACACAAGTGATGCCTTCATAATTACTCTCACTTTTCTCTCTCTCTCCCTCTCCCTCTCTCTCTCCCCCTCTCTCTCTAGCTCTCTTTAGCTCTCTCTCTCTCGTTAAACCGTTTCCTCAGTCATTTATATTTAATGATGATGAGTCATTTCCTGTGTGTTCTGAGGGTGAGAAGACAGTTCTCTCAGAGTGAAGGAGGGAGACAGAAAAAGAGATTTCTCTACCTCTACCCCACCCCCCCACCCTCCATCTCTCTGTCCTCTCCTACGTCCTTCCCTCGCTTCCACCTCAAACAGCACGAAGGGAGAAGATCTCTAAAGGGGGAGGAGCCTAGATATTCTCCTCCAATGGCGTTTGAGTAGGAAGTGAGTGGAGTACGGAGGAGAGGAACGTGAGGAGTCTTGTTCCTAAATCCACGGCCTCCCATCGCCGCCGTTAGTTCTCCACACACACGTCCCACAATGCAACACAGCGTTTTTGTTCATCATTTTATGAAACCACTGGAAACATCAGCCGGAGACTGTAGAACTATCTCTTCAGGCTACACCTTAACTGTCCCTCCTGAGACATCTACTACCTCCCTGTACAATTTCTCCTGTATAATAATACAAAAGAAAGACAAGAATAAGAAAAAGTGCCTCTTCTAGCACAACGACTGCCAATGGCCCCAGGCCTAAGCATGGATTTCCTGCTGTGACTGGTGGATAGATGATTCACTTTCTTAGTCAAATGTATTTGTTGTAAGTCGCTTTGGAATAAGGCATCTGCTAAATGCCAAAACCGTAAATGTAAAAAAAAAATAAAAAAAATAAATGAAACACGTCAACCTGCAGGAGCAAGAAATGCTAACTAATCGTATCTATGTAGCACGTACGCTACCTTGAGCTCCAATGACCAAACACTGATGCATTGTGGGAAATGTGTGCTTGCGGCCCGGGGCGCTGTAGGACGTCAAACTGTAGGGGATGACCTCTTTACGCACGTGGAAAAGACCCTCTGTGTTGTAGAGCTGTGTACCCTGACCCTAACTCTGACCCTGACCCTAACTAACTCTAACCCTAACTAACTCTGACCCTAACTAACTCTAACCGTAACCCTAACCCTCTGGTACTAATGAAGTCATGTCTGCCTCTGTCAGTCTCTCTGTTGACCTCTTCCCTCCTGTGCTGTCTCTAGTTCAGACTAACTGTCTCTGTTCCCTCTCCCCAGCCCATACTAATATACCACCCTCTTCTCTCTCCTCTTCTCTCTTCTCTCTCTCACTCCTCTGCTCACTTGCTCTCCCTCTCTCTCTCTCTCTCTCTCTGTTTCTCACCTCCACGCTCTCTCTCTCTCTCTCTCTCTCTCTCTTCCTCCTCCTCTCTCTCCTTCTCCCCTCTCTGGCCCTTGTCTGGTCTCTCCTCCTCACCCTTTTCAACCCCGCCCTCCCCTCCTCCCCTCCCCAAGTCTGGCTCCTCCGGCTCTAAGGACTGTCAGGCACAGAGGAAGGTAGACCAGCTGCACTCACCCCACCCCCCCCCACTCTCCCCCTGTCTGCCTCACCCTAACCTCCCCCCCCCACCTCCGCCTAGTCCCCCCCTCCCCGCCCGGCTGCTTACTGCTGCTTACTGCTCGGTGTTTAGATAGAAAACAACTGTTTGTCTTGTGATCTAACGCAAACAGGAAGTTCCACCTCATTTCCTCCGGGGGGGGTCTAGGAAACCCCACCCACCTGGGGTTCTAGAACGCCCCCTCCCCACCCCCCCGGCCCCTCAGACTGAAGACCTCCCTCCCTGCAGAGCTGGGTTTATGAACCCACTCCTGCCTTAACGTGATTGCTTTTTTTTTTTTTATGTTGTCTGACTTATAATTTAATTTCCTACTCGGTTCCATTCAATTGGTGCCTAATTCCGTTAGTAGTAGTACCCAGTGTCCCCGCTGCTCTGAGTAAACGTAAGAAGAAGAAGAAGAAGAGAGAAGTATCTCAGTCTCTCTCTCTCTCTCTCTGTCTGCCCTCTGCTTCCTGTCTGTGTCGCTGCTGGATGAATGACAAAAACTGTCAAAACTACATGGCCCACAATGCCCTGTGTTGTGGCCTTGGCGCTTGTGCGTGCGTGTGCCTGCCGTCCGTCCCCCACCCCCCACTGCTGGTGCATGTCCCCCCCCCCCCCCCCCAGCCTGTCATATCTGGCTCTTGGCTCTGTCTGGGTGGAGGGCTGTTACAGAATGTTAGAATGGATCCTTCTCAAAGGACTGGTAGCTCCTCCCTCTTAACCCCTAACCCCTAACCCCCCCCCCCCCCCCCCTATAACTGAGCCACGCCCACCACCCCTCTGATTGGGTCTCTGGCCCGTTCTCAAGGACCAACCTCTGATCTCTAAACGGGTATATACCGTATTAAATAATACATGCCATTTAGCTGACGCTTTTATCCAAAGCGATTTACATTGCAGTGAGTGTATACATTTTTCAGTATATATGGTCCCAGTGGGAATCGAACCCACAACCTAAGCTGGCCTGGCTGGGGTGGTGTGGTGGTCTCTGCTGTGTGGCTCAGCGGTCCTTTCAGATGGTCAGAACTGTGTAGGGGGTGAGGGTCTTTACTGATGTTGTATATTGACCTTGTCTGTCTCCCCCCCCCCCCCCTATTTCACACACACACACACACACACACACACACACACACACACTCACAGGCGGAGGAGCGCCATGGCAACGTGGAGGAGAGGCTGCGGCAGATG
>NC_137679.1:39100418-39127918 GCF_963989245.1 Nansenia antarctica | reverse complement strand
AATGTTTCAGACCTGTTCTGTGTTTTTAACCAACTGTTTTAGTTCCCTGTACCGTAGGTTTGTGTAGTACAACTCACACAGTGTGTGTGTGTGTGTGTGTGTGTGTGTGTCTCTGTCGGTCTGTCTGTGTGTGTCGGTCTGTCTGTCTCTATGTGTGTGTGTGTGTCGGTCGGTCGGTCGGTCGGTCGGTCGGTCTGTGTGTATGTGTGTGTTACCGCCCCCCCAGCACTACTGCTATGACCCCTACATGATCCAGAGCTCCATGTCCCACCAGACAGTAGCCTACCTGCCCTTCCCTCCTCCCGCCAGCTTCCTCCCCCCCCCCGCCAACTTTGTCTCCCCCCCAGCCTACAGCTATAGCTATGCTCCACACCAATACTTCCAGGTACCCCTCCCCTCCCCTCCTCTCCTCCTCAGGGTGGGTGCAGCCAGTTTGGGGTCACACTCACACACACACACCAGCCTCTGTCTGCTGAACCTCCAGCAGTCACCCCAGAAATCAACGGTGGTCTTTATAATGGGCTAGGGCTAGGACTAGGGCTAAGGCTAGGGCTAGGGCTAGGGCTAAGGCTAGGGCTAAGGCTAGGGCTAGGGTTAGGGCTAAGGCTAGGGCTAAGGCTAGGGCTAAGGCTAGGGCTAGGGTTAGGGCTAAGGCTAGGGCTAACCCTAACCCTACTCCTGTTGGGTTAGTTTCATCCAACTCTCTGTGCTAGCTCTTAACACCTAACCCCTCCCCCCCCCCGCCCCCAAAGACAGCCGTGCTAATGTTCGACTTTACCCCTGTCGTGGCATTTCACTCTCTTCTCCTCCTCCTCCTTCTCCTCCCCCTTTTTTCTTCCCTTTATAGCTGTAATCTCTTCCTGCCTCCCTCGTTTTGTCAGATGAAAGAAGTAAACAAACGATTACCTCTTTTTTTGTGTTTTGAAATAACAGTATGTGCTCCCATGAAACTATGTGCCTCTCTCTCTGCCGGTTCCCATGGCGATGCCAGGGCTGAGGCAGCCGTTTCCCATGGTGATGCCAGGACTGAAGCACGCCTGCCCTTCAGGCCTGTTCCCGTTGGTAGTCTTAGCTCCAAACACACACACCAACTTAATCTCCTAAATGCTAAATTCCATTCCAAGAACACATCCGCCCATTAGCCCCCTTAGCAAAAATGCTGTTGATTCACACAGGTGTGTGTGTGTGTGTGTGTGTGTGTGTGTGACCCCAGAGCTGCATTCCTGTGCTGCCCCCCCCCCCCCTCCCCTCTTCCTGGGGTGTGTTATTGCAGTGGATTTCACCCTCTACTCCCCATCCTGACCTTCGACCTTTAGAGTGTGACTCCCCCACTCCCTCCATGGCCCTGGTCAGACACTAGGGGATGGAGGGATGGAGGGGGGGGGGGGTGTGTGGGGGAACTGTGTGTCTCTAACATGGCTGTCTCGCTTTGTTTTTATTCTCAACAGCATGTGGGAACTCTGCTTGCTGCTTTACTTAGTGTGTGTGTGTGTGTGTGTGTGTGTGTGTGTGTGTGTGTCTGGGTTTCCGTTAACCGGCAATTGCCGGTCTTTGTCCGGTAAAATTTGGTGAAGTCCGACAAATTGAAAAGTCGTCGGACATATTGTCCGGTGAAAATAATTCCCTTTGAATACAATTCGCTAAAGCTGGCTGGGTGCGTTCGTAAACACGCTCTGGAAATCCGATCAGCACTCGCGGAACGCCTCTCGTCCAATCGAACGACTCGGTCGCTCTGTGACATCGAAGCCAGCGTGCGCTCCGGCGCTCTCAGAGCGTGTTTACGAACGCACCCCTAGAAGTTTCCAGCCAGCTAGCTGAAGCTGCTACACACACCAGAGCCATGGCGACCGAACGGCAAGTTAAACAACATACTATAAAAGTGACATTGTTTTACTCATTACTCATACGTTTGTTGTCATTCGGCGGTGCTAATAGTCGCTTTCTTTTTAAATTTATTTAATTTATTTTATTTTAGCAGTTTCCCCGAAAGTTAAGTGTTTGTTTTTATATCACTATTTGCACTTCTGGTTAGATGCTAAACTGCATTTTGTTGTCTGGTACTTGTACTCTGCAATGACAATAAAGTTGAATCTCACCTAATCTAATCTAATCTAATCTAAAATAATCTAAAATAATCCCATCACTATTACTCCCTATTTTCATCAGTGTTTCAATCCTTGAATCTGTGATGGAAATCAAGCAAAGCCACTTCAAGTCTCCCCACCACTGACAGCGCTGGGTGTGCCTTTCCTTACACTCTCGGTTATTCCCTGTGGATTTAAAAAAACGGTGTTTTGGTTTCTATAATGTGGTCTATTCTCAGTGTTGACGAGCAACTCAGGGGGCTTTGAGATGGCTAACAGCTAATTAAAGGAGTAATTCCACTCAAAAGGGTAGAAGTAAGCTGACTGTCTGTCTGTCTGTCTGTCTGTCTATCTGTCTGTCTGTCTGTCTGTCTGTCTGCCTGTCTGTCTGTCTGTCTGTCTGTCTGTCTGTCTGTCTGTCTGTCTCTCTGTCAGTGTGCTGGACTACCTATGACTTCCATGGTACCTGGGAACGCGTTGTCGGAGAGAAACGCCCTCTGTACAAAGGACCTACTGACCAAAATCCCTGTTCCCCGTAGCCTACATGCTTGCACTGTTACTGTTCAATAAAATGTTATACATCTAGACATTGTGGTATTTCTTTATATACGTATCCCAGACTGCCTATCAATTGTTTCTCAATAAACAGTTATGTTCTTCCCATTGTCATACTCCCGAGCTAAACGAAATGCCTTCCCAACCAGCGAGACTTATAGAAATGACGTTGTTTTATTGATTTAAAAAAAAAAAAGGGTAAAACTGTAAAGAGAAAATAGAAAACTCACATTAATCCCAAACAATTTAACAAACTTCAGTTAACGTAATGTGGAGTCCGTTCATTGATCGATGCTGTCTGTTCAGTTCCCAGTGAGGCGCCCGTTCAGCGCTGGACCCGTTCAGCGCTGGATTTGACGCATGGCATAGCGCGCATGCGTCAAATCATGTTATATTATTATATATTATATAGCTCGCATCTAATCGTATCGGATGAGAAATAGACATTAAATGGCATATATAGGCCGCTACACAACAGTAATCACCGCGACAAACATTAGATTTGGAGGAAAAAAATATATGATTTTGGAAAAAAAAACAATTATTATATTTTAATATGATGACCGGAATATATCACGTTTGTCCGGTAAATCGAATTCTTCCCGGACACGATGTCCGACGGCAAATTTTTCTAACGGAAACCCTGGTGTGTGTATGTGTGTATGTGTGTGTGTGTGTGTGTGTGTGTGTGTGTGTGTCTCTCTGCTTTCTTGTTTTTGTGTTCTGCCGTGTGTGTCTGCTTGCTTGTTTTTGTGTGTGTTCTGCTGTGTGTGTGTATGTGTGTGTGTGTGTATATGTGTGTGTGTGTATGTGACTAATGTCCTCTCTTCTCTCCTCCTCTGCTGCCATGCTTCAGCCTAGTGACCTGCGCAAACACCGCAGGAAGGTAATCTGATCTAATCTAGAGACCACGCTCCTCTGCTATCTCTGCTGGACCCCCGTTCATCCCCCAACACCATGACCCCCCCATGACCCCCAGCATCTAACCCCCACATCCCTAAACTCTTGACCCCTCACCTCAAAAACTCTCCCCTACCAAACCCTGACCCTTACCCACCAAACCCATCCCCCAACCATCCCCCCTCCCCCCCAAACATACCCCTACCACACCCCCTACCATCCCCCCTCCCCCCAAACATACCCCTACCACACCCCCTACCATCCCCCCCAAAACATACCCCTACCATCCCCCCTCTCACCACCCCTAAACCTAGGCCATAGTCCTGTTCTGTCTGGGTGGTTTGTTGTCATTAGATAATTCTAGAACCCTGACAACCCTGTGTGTTCTAGAACCTTAGCCCCTGTGTGTTCTACAACCCTAACCCTGTGTGTTCCAGAACCCTGCCCCTCCATGTCTCCCTGCCCCCAGGGTTCCCTCTGTGTGTGTCTCTCCAGGGTTCTGTGGCAGTGTTCTATACTGTCGTTGACTTCCTTCCATGTTTCCATGTCTCCAGTGCCAGGATACAATCCTGCCAACAGCTCTGCTCTCCCTGAGGGGAGACAAGCTGCATGTCCTTGTCTCAGAGCTGCTGCTCTTTTAAATGACAATAAAGATGGATGTTATAATCTTAATACGAGGCACTTTAACAAGTCACTCGCTGTGTCTTGAGGCTACACACGCCCATGATCTGCCACGGGATCTGGTTTTATACACCTCCCTCCTCCATTGTTTTGTATAGAACGTTTTTTTTAAATTGACTTTTCCTTTTTTCTTTTTTTAAACAGGATTCAAATAAAAAAAACTGTTAAAAAATAATAATAAAAATAAAACAAAAATAACAGTAAAATTGTACAAACCAGAACTTCCAGCACAGTACAGCTTAACGTTAATCCTGACATCCATAGATGTCTATGAAGAAATGGGATGTATCTGTTGACTTCCACCCCAGAGTGGCTCTTTGCGGTTGTGTTGGGAGTCAGCCTGCTTTCTATAGAAACTTCCGGATCAAGAAGGCTTTTAACACTCTTTCTATACAAACTTCCAGATCAAGAAGGCTTTTAACACTCTTTCTATACAAACTTCCAGATCAAGAAGGCTTTTAACACTCTGTCTATAGAAACTACCAGATCAAGAAGGCTTTTAACACTCTGTCTATAGAAACTACCAGATCAGCAAGGCTTTTTAGCCTCTTTCTGACCTTTTCCCTGCGCTGGACCACGGTAGGAGAGCTAGATAGAGACGTTATTGATCCCTGAGGGGAGATGAAGGCGTTAAGCAGCGTTAAGGTCTGAGTGAGCCTGGCTGGTTCTGTTTTCTATGGGGTTTTTCCGTTACTTTCCTCTACAATGTCTGTCACCAACTAGAAGAACAGAAAGGGACACGGCCACTTTCAGAGCACTCTCTTTTCACCGTCCTCTCCCTCTCCCCTCCCCTCCTCCCCTCCCCCTCTCCTCCTCTCCTCTCCTCTCCCCTCCCCTCCCCTCCTCTCCCCTACCCTCCCCTCTCCCCCCCCCCCTCCCCCTCCGTACAAAAGCATCCAAAGACACAGTGTTCTGTACTAACCTCCCCTCCTCCTTCTCCCCCCCCCCCTCCAGTCTGCGCAGGATGACAAGGCCACCATCCGGTGTGAGACGTCGCCCCCCACCACGCCGCGCTCCATGCGCCTCCACAAGGGGGCGGGCTACACCGCCAGCCACGAGGACATCCGCGACATGCGTGGGTAAGGCCACACCCCCCCCCACACACACACACACACAACCTCTGACCCCTAACGTGTCACTTGTTCTGTCTTTTCTACTCCGCATCGAAATGGAGCTTGTCCCCAAACTAGTGTCTCCTTATAACTTCTCTCTTATTATTTTCTGTTTTCTCTCCCTCTCTCTCTCCCTCTCCCGCCCTCTCTCTCTCCCTCCCCCTCTCGATCCCTCTCCCTCCCTCCCTCTCTAACTCTCTCCCTCCCCCCTCTCTCCCTCCTTCTCTCCCTCCCTCCCTCACTTTCCCTCCCCCCCCCTCTCCCCCCTCCCACTCCCTCAGTATCGCCGCCCTGCAGGACGGTCAGGGCAGTAACCCCAGCAGCAGTAACAGCAGCCAGGACTCCCTCAACAAGGCGGCCAAGAAGAAGAGTATCAAGTCCTCCATCGGGCGTCTGTTTGGAAAGAAGGAGAAGGGCCGGCCGGGGATCCCAGGGAAGGAGTCCCCCAGCCAAGGTCAGTCTCTCCCCGTCCTCCCCCTCCCCCAAACTGCTTGGCGCGTTTGTCGTCCCTGTCAGTGAGTGTGTTTTTCTGACTGACTTCTCCCTCCTCTCCCCCCCCCCCTTCCCTGTCAGCCGGGACCCCCGAGGCAGAGGGCTCCCCCAAGGACGGCCTGGGGGGGGGCATGGGCACCCTGGGAGGCCCCGCAGAGAAGAACAGGAAGCTGCAGATGAAGTAGGTGTCTCCACTTCCTTCCTGTTGTCGTAGACAGTGTCAAAGGTCAAGGTTCTATTTGTCATGACATCATAGACAAGTTATACAACGACATCACAGCCCTCCACCCAGAACCAGGAAGAGAGTACCACTGATCCAGACCCGTTAGAGAGCTCATCTGACAGTATATTATAATAATAATATATATGCCATTTAGCTGATGCTTTTATCCAAAGCGACTTACCTTGCAGTGAGTCCATACTGTACATGTTTCAGTATATACGGTCCCAGCTGGAATCGAACCCACAACCAAACCGACCCAGAGAGGACCACAGTAGATGTGGTGTCGCTGCCTGAGTGTGTGTCCCAGGTGCAGGCTGTTTGAGGCTGTTTGAATGCTGTTTTTACCAGGCGTAGATCTGCCCGACCCAGAGCTGCCTCCATATATAACACACGCCATTTAGCTGACGCTTCCATCCAGAGCTTCCATTGCAGTGTGTGCATACATGTGTCAGTATATATGGTCCCAGCGGGAATCGAACCCACAACCATAGATCTGGCTGTTCTAGATGTGCTCACAGCACCGCTGTGCCCTCCTGTGTCACCCCCCCCCCCTGCCAGCCTCACACTCACAGCAGCCTAATCCCCATCACATACCCCCCCCCCCCCTTCAGCTCCACGTCATCACGCTGACATTCAGATCCACCCCCCCCCTAGCCTCTAACCCTCCTGCACTGTACAGGGTTGAGAGTTAGGGGAGGCTGGCGGAGGTAGAAATCGGAGGACAGGCTTGATGTAATGCATGGTGCGGAATGATATGAAACGTGCATGTGCATTACAAGGAGCCCATCCTCCGATTTCTACCTCTGCCGGCCTCCTCTGGTTGGGGCTTAGGGGTTAGGGGTGGACGGACATTCAGCCTCCCTCCCATGGTGTTGATCACTGAAACGACCATTTCACACCCTGTCATTTTGATGGTCTAATTTCCACCCCACCCCCCAATTTCTTTGCAATAATCAATCAATGGATTATTTGATCATAGCTGATAACCAATGCATAGTTCATTAACATAATCATTAGTTATCATTAGTAGAGTTGCCAAATTCCCATACGTTTGGGAAACTTTCCGATAATTTCCAGAGTATCGGTTTTTATACTTTGGAAACTTTGGAAATGATCAGAAACTTATCCCAAAGTTTCCCAAACGTACGTGAATTTTGCAACCGTAATCATTAGTCTGTGCTTTGTTCGTAGACCTCAGTAGCCTAGTTCTGCTTTTTAGTGAATCACTCTTTCATTTGCTTCCGTCCATTCTTTTATTATTTTGCTGATTCTCCCCCTCCCCTGTTTTATGTCATCCCCCTCTCATTCACCTGTAGTCCAAAGACAGGGTAAGTGCCTCCATGTTGCTTCTGCTTTGCCCTCACCGCCCGGCTTCCCCGCCGCCCTCACTAAGCTCTGCTAGGACCCCAGACAGCCGTCCTCTGACATGCCTGGTGTATTCTTCTCACTGCTCTTCCCTCCTTTAAGACCTCAACTAACAGGAATGTGCCTGCCCCTCCTCTGTTTATGATGTTGTAAAGCTCTCTGTTGTTTAAACTGGAATAGGATGAAGTTGTCTCGTAACACTGTTCTGAGGTCAGCTTGCCAGGCCCTCGTTAGTCTGGGAGGTCAGGGTGACCTCGACTGGGCAAGCTGATCTCAGATCTGTGTTTTTACAGGCAGCTTTTTTTACGGAGAACTTGTTCACTTTCCTTGCCAGGTTTTAGCTCTGCTTATGTGGATACTTTCACTGCCAACTGGTTGTAGTCGGTGTAAAGAAATAGGTGGTGTAGAGCACCACCTAGTGGCAGACAACTGACATTGATTTCTGTGGTCCTGAAGTTATTCAGTGTGTTGAACAGCTGGTGAAGCTGTGTGTCTCTCTTGCTCTGTCCCCTGGTCCTGACCTGTCTCTGTTTCTGTGCCCTCTGGGGTCCTCAGCTCCCCAACTTTACCTCAGCATGTTAACAAGAACGTGTGTGTGTGTGTCTGTGTGTGTGGTTGAGTGTGTGTGTGGTTTATTCGCTCTACGAGAATGTGTTTGTGATGCTCTCCGTTTTCTAGTGCGCAACTTGGGGTGTGTGTAGGGGTGGAAGAAGGTGTGTGCGTGCGTGACTATCATATGTGTGTGTGTGTGTGTGCCTGTGTGCGTGCCTGTGTGTGTGTGTGTGTGTGTGTGTGTGTGTGTGTGTGTGTGTGTGTGTGTGTGCGTGCCAGTCTGTGTGTGTGTGTGTGTGTGAGTGCCTGTGTGTGTGCGTGCCTGTGTGTGTGCGTGCCTGTGTGTGTATGTGTGTCTGACCCTGTGTTGTGTTGTAGACATGAGCTGCTGGAAGAGGCCCGCCGGCAGGGTCTGCCCTTCGCCCAGTGGGACGGCCCCACGGTGGTGGTCTGGCTGGAGGTGAGGCACACACACACACACACACACACACACACACACACATACAGGCACAGAGACACACTCACACTCACACTCACACTCTTCAAATCAAAGTAGAGGAGTTTGCATGATCATTGATATGATGTTACTGAATGATGTCCAACAATGATGTCTCTCTGTCCTGCCCCTCTTTCTCATGCCCTCTCTCACCCTCTCCGGTCCTCCCTATCCTCCCATATCTCCCTCCTCCCATCTCTACCTCTCCCTCCTCTCCTCTCCACCCCATCTCTCTCCTTCTCTCCCTCCCTTATCCCCATCTCTCCTCTCCTCCCCCATCTCTCTCTCCCTCCTCCCCCCATACCCCCTCCTCCCCTCCCCTCATCTCTCTCCTCCTCTCCCTCCTGCCCCCATCCCCATCTCCTCTCCCTCCCTCTCCTCTCTCTCCTCCCCTCATCCCCCTCTCCTCCTCCTCCCCCCCCCTAGCTGTGGGTGGGCATGCCCGCCTGGTATGTGGCAGCGTGCCGTGCCAACGTGAAGAGCGGCGCCATCATGTCGGCGCTGTCGGACACGGAGATCCAGAGGGAGATCGGCATCTCCAACCCCCTCCACCGCCTCAAGCTGCGCCTGGCCATCCAGGAGATCATGTCCCTCACCAGCCCCTCCGCACCCCCCACCTCCAGAACGGTAGGAGGGGACGCACACACACACACACAGACACACACACACACACACACACACACACACACACATATATACATACACACACCCCCCACCTCCAGAACGGTAGGAGGGGACACACACACAGAGAGACACACACACATATACATACATACACACACACACACACACACGCACACACACACACACAGAGACACACACATATACATACATACACACACACACACTCTCACACACACATAGGGCTTTCGCACCGGCAGTTCCGAACGCCGGTTCGCGTTTGCGTTCGGAAACCTCCGAACGTTGGCACTGTCTGGCGAACGATACACTGGTATGAACGCGGGCTCGTTCGCCAGACAGCGCCAACGTTCGGAGGTTTCCGAACGCGAACGTTCGGAACTGCCGGTGTGAAAGCCCTAACAGAGAGACACTCTCACACACACAGAGACACACTGTCACACACACAGTCTCACTCACACACACACGCACACACATACACACACACATACACATACATATACTATAATATTATATATTATACACACACACCCACACCACCTCTCTCTTTCTCTCACACACACACGCATTTCATGACAGATGGTAGTCATGGAAATGATGGACAAGCTCTCCCAGTTCCAAAGCAGATTGACATTCCAAGACCTCTGATTGGCCAGCAGCAATCGCCTTCTGTCTAACCCCTCCTCCCTATCTGATTGGAGCATGCCGCTGTCACTCTAACAAATCAAATAACGAATGACTGTAACAAACATGCACAGCCAATCACAATGCACGGTGCACTCACCACTCACCAATAGGAGAAGGGCTTGATGGTCACATGGTTGTGGTGCTGCAGATTGTTGCTCTCCTGCTCTTTTGAATTAAATCCTTTTTGCCTCATAATAACCATGGACCTGCCTTGTGCTTTCTGGTCTTCCTCCGCTTTTCCATCATTCCCTCCCTCCCTCAATCAATCCCTTTATCAACCCCTCCCTCCCTTCATCAACCCCTCCCTCCCTCAATTCCTCCCTCCCTTCATCAACCCCTCCCTCCCTCAATCCCTCCCTCCATCATCAATTCCTCCCTCCCTCCATCAATCCCTCCCTCCATCATCAATCCCTCCCTCCATCATCAATCCCTCCCTCCATCATCAATCCCTCCCTCCATCATCAATACCTCCCTCCATCATCAATACCTCCCTCATCATCAATCCCTCCATCATCAATACCTCCCTCCATCATCAACCCCTCCCTCCATCAATACCTCCCTCCATCATCAACCCCTCCCTCCATCATCAATCCCTCCATCATCAATACCTCCCTCCATCATCAATCCCTCCCTCCATCAATCCCTCCCTCCATCATCAATCCCTCCATCATCAATCCCTCCCTCCATCAATCCCTCCATCAATACCTCCCTCCATCATCAATACCTCCCTCCATCAATCCATCTCTCCATCATCAATACCTCCCTCCATCAATCCCTCCATCCATCATCAATACCTCCCTCCATCATCAATACCTCCCTCCATCAATCCATCCCTCCATCATCAATACCTCCCTCCATCAATCCATCCCTCCATCATCAATACCTCCCTCCATCAATCCCTCCCTCCATTATCAATACCTCCCTCCATCAATACCTCCCTCCATCATCAATCGCTCCCTCCTTCATCAATACTTCCATCATCAATCCCTCCCTCCCTTCATCAATCCCTCCTTCCCTCCATCAATCCCTCCCTCCATCATCAAACCCTCCCCCCTTCATCAATCCCTCCCCCCTTCATCAATTACTCACTCCCTTCATCAATCCCTCCCTCCATCATCAATCCCTCCCCCCTTCATCAATCCCTCCCCCTTCATCAATCCCTTGCTCCCTTCATCAATCCCTCCCTCCTCCCTTTTTTTGTTATCCCTCCCCCTCTCCTCTCTTCTCTCCTCTTCTCTCCCCCACTCCTCTCTTCTCTCCCCCTCTCTCCTCTCTTCTCTCCTCCTCTCTCCCCTCCTCCTCTCTCACACTCTGGTGTCTCTTGTGATTCGTTGTTGGGTGTCACATGATCAGTCCACGGGGAACGTGTGGGTCACCCACGAGGAGATGGAGACTCTGGCGGCCACGCCCCCCACGGTTAGTCTGATTGGCTGGTCACTGGAGCCGGCCCCGCCCACTGGCGACAGTTAGTTAGATGTCTGGTAGTTGGGTGTCTAGTTGTCGTGTTGTGTCACTCCCCGCTGTGTGTGTGTGTGTGTGTGTGTGTGTGTGTGTGTGTGTGTGTGTGTGTGTGTGTGTGTTGAGCTAATGTGGTTTTGTGTTTGAGTGTGTGTCTTTGTCACGCTCTGTCTCTGAATGCTTTTGGTCTTGGTGTGTGTCTGTGTATGTGTTGGTGTCTTGGTGTGTGTGTTGGTAGGTGTTTGTGTGTGTGTGTGTGTGTGTGTGTGTGTGTGTGTGTGTGTGTTGGCGTCTTGGTGTGTGTTGGTGGGTGTAGGTGTGTGTGTGTGTGTGTGTGTGTGTGTGTGTTGGTGTCTTGGTGTGTGTGTGTTGGTAGGTGTTTGTGTTTGTGTTAGTGGGTGGGTGTGTGCGTGTGCGTGTGTTGTGTGTGTGTTGGTGTCTTGGTGTGTGTGTGGGTGGGTGGGTGTGTGTGTGTGTGTGTGTGTGTGTGTGTGTGTGTCCTCATGGGCTGTATGTGGTAGAAGAGCTATGGTAGGTTGACCCATTTGGACCCTGGTTTGTCAGTTTGATTGACAGTTCCATGTAACTTGGAGTCAAGCCCAGGGCTTCAGAAAGGGCGTGATTGGTCATTAAAATAAATCCTAGAACCCACCCTTATCGGGCGACTGTGGCTAACGATCGCAAAGTCGGCAGCTCGCAGCGGTTCGAATCCACGGCTTGGCCACGTGTCCAAGTGTCCCTGAGCAAGGCACTGACTGAACCCCTAATTGCTCCGGGGGTCGCCTTCAATCTGTGACCCGTTGCCTAGATGCCCCCCCTTTAGAGCATAAATACATTTAGTTGTACTCTGTGCTTTGACAAACCTTGAATCCCTTTCCCCTTTAATCGAGCCTGTGTATAACACGATAATAGCAATGCTTTATTACACAGTCCTGTTCAGGCTGTTCTGCCTGCTGGTCCACTACTAACTCAACTCACCACCCAGAACCTGCTGGTCCTCCAGTAGCAGGTCAGGCCTGTTCACACACCTGAGGCCTGGAGGACAAACCTGTAGCCCCTCTGGGCCACCTCTGTGTGTGTGTGTGTGTGTGTGTGTGTGTGTGTGTGTGTGTGAGACCAGGGGTGCATTAACAGTGTGTGTGTGTGTGTGTGTGTGTGTGTGTGTGTGTTGCATGTAGAGCTGTCTGATGAGGGGATGCCTGACCAGAGGTGCATTAACTGTGTGTGTGTGTGTGTTGCATGCAGAGCTGCCTGTCTAACCCCCACGCCTCACTAACCCACACTTCTGTTCTCTCTCACCATGCTAACGCTAACCATGCTAACCCAGGAGGATGAGGAGGGCAGCTGGGCCGAGGTTGGCACACACACACCTCTCTCTGTCTCCGATCACCTGGCACAAACACACACACACACACCTCTCTTTGTCCCTGTCTCCGATCACCTGGCACACACACACACACGCCTCTCTCTCTTTGTCCCTGTCTTCGATCACCTGGCACACACACACACACACACACACCTCTCTCTATCTCACCTGGCACACACACACACACACACACACGCACCTCTCTCTGTCCCTGTCTCCAATCACCTGGCACACACACACACACCTCTCTGTCTCACCTGATCACCTGTCAAATCACTAACCCCTCACGTGTTTATGAGCTGGATCACTGATCCTCAGAAGTCCCTACACAGGAGCGGCTACGCAGCCTCACGTCTCTGTCTCTGGTGTCGATCCTCACACTGTACCGTCTCTGCCTCTGTCTAGTTCAGTCGTATATCACAGATAGCTTTGTGAAGAGACGTGGACTCACAACAACTTAGAGAGAAACATAGACTCACTCCAGAACAACTAAGAGAAACATAGACTCACTCCAGAACAACTAAGAGAAACATAGACTCACTCCAGAACAACTAAGAGAGAAACATAGACTCACTCCAGAACAACTTAGAGAGAAACATAGACTCACTCCAGAACAACTTAGAGAGAAACATAGACTCACTCCAGAACAACTTAGAGAGAAACATAGACTCACTCCAGAACAACTAAGAGAGAAACATAGACTCACTCCAGAACAACTAAGAGAGAAACATAGACTCACTCCAGAACAACTAAGAGAGAAACATAGACTCACTCCAGAACAACTTAGAGAGAAACATAGACTCACTCCAGAACAACTTAGAGAGAAACATAGACTCACTCCAGAACAACTAAGAGAGAAACATAGACTCACTCCAGAACAACTTAGAGAGAAACATAGACTCACTCCAGA
Organism: Nansenia antarctica; assembly: GCF_963989245.1. Taxonomy (NCBI): domain Eukaryota; kingdom Metazoa; phylum Chordata; class Actinopteri; order Argentiniformes; family Microstomatidae; genus Nansenia; species Nansenia antarctica. Next base: position 39,114,398 of record NC_137679.1, on the reverse strand, counting down.
ACAACTAAGAGAGAAACATAGACTCACTCCAGAACAACTTAGAGAGAAACATAGACTCACTCCAGAACAACTTAGAGAGAAACATAGACTCACTCCAGAACAACTAAGAGAGAAACATAGACTCACTCCAGAACAACTTAGAGAGAAACATAGACTCACTCCAGAACAACTTAGAGAGAAACATAGACTCACTCCAGAACAACTAAGAGAGAAACATAGACTCACTCCAGAACAACTTAGAGAGAAACATAGACTCACTCCAGAACAACTTAGAGAGAAACATAGACTCACTCCAGAACAACTAAGAGAGAAACATAGACTCACTCCAGAACAACTAAGAGAGAAACATAGACTCACTCCAGAACAACTAAGAGAGAAACATAGACTCACTCCAGAACAACTAAGAGAGAAACATAGACTCACTCCAGAACAACTAAGAGAAACATAGACTCACTCCAGAACAACTTAGAGAGAAACATAGACTCACTCCAGAACAACTAAGAGAGAAACATAGACTCACCCCAGAACAACTAAGAGAGAAACATAGACTCACTCCAGAACAACTTAGAGAGAAACATAGACTCACTCCAGAACAACTAAGAGAGAAACATAGACTCACTCCAGAACAACTAAGAGAGAAACATAGACTCACTCCAGAACAACTAAGAGAGAAACATAGACTCACTCCAGAACAACTTAGAGAGAAACATAGACTCACTCCAGAACAACTTAGAGAGAAACATAGACTCACTCCAGAACAACTTAGAGAGAAACATAGACTCACTCCAGAACAACTTAGAGAGAAACATAGACTCACTCCAGAACAACTTAGAGAGAAACATAGACTCACTCCAGAACAACTAAGAGAGAAACATAGACTCACTCCAGAACAACTTAGAGAGAAACATAGACTCACTCCAGAACAACTTAGAGAGAAACATAGACTCACTCCAGAACAACTAAGAGAGAAACATAGACTCACCCCAGAACAACTTAGAGAGAAACATAGACTCACTCCAGAACAACTTAGAGAGAAACATAGACTCACTCCAGAACAACTAAGAGAGAAACATAGACTCACTCCAGAACAACTAAGAGAGAAACATAGACTCACTCCAGAACAACTTAGAGAGAAACATAGACTCACCCCAGAACAACTAAGAGAGAAACATAGACTCACTCCAGAACAACTTAGAGAGAAACATAGACTCACCCCAGAACAACTAAGAGAGAAACATAGACTCACTCCAGAACAACTAAGAGAGAAACATAGACTCACTCCAGAACAACTTAGAGAGAAACATAGACTCACTCCAGAACAACTAAGAGAGAAACATAGACTCACTCCAGAACAACTTAGAGAGAAACATAGACTCACTCCAGAACAACTAAGAGAGAAACATAGACTCACTCCAGAACAACTAAGAGAGAAACATAGACTCACTCCAGAACAACTTAGAGAGAAACATAGACTCACTCCAGAACAACTTAGAGAGAAACATAGACTCACTCCAGAACAACTAAGAGAGAAACATAGACTCACTCCAGAACAACTTAGAGAGAAACATAGACTCACTCCAGAACAACTTAGAGAGAAACATAGACTCACTCCAGAACAACTAAGAGAAACATAGACTCACTCCAGAACAACTTAGAGAGAAACATAGACTCACTCCAGAACAACTTAGAGAGAAACATAGACTCACTCCAGAACAACTTAGAGAGAAACATAGACTCACTCCAGAACAACTAAGAGAGAAACATAGACTCACTCCAGAACAACTAAGAGAGAAACATAGACTCACTCCAGAACAACTAAGAGAGAAACATAGACTCACTCCAGAACAACTAAGAGAGAAACATAGACTCACTCCAGAACAACTTAGAGAGAAACATAGACTCACTCCAGAACAACTTAGAGAGAAACATAGACTCACTCCAGAACAACTTAGAGAGAAACATAGACTCACTCCAGAACAACTTAGAGAGAAACATAGACTCACTCCAGAACAACTTAGAGAGAAACATAGACTCACTCCAGAACAACTAAGAGAGAAACATAGACTCACTCCAGAACAACTTAGAGAGAAACATAGACTCACTCCAGAACAACTAAGAGAGAAACATAGACTCACTCCAGAACAACTTAGAGAGAAACATAGACTCACTCCAGAACAACTAAGAGAGAAACATAGACTCACTCCAGAACAACTTAGAGAGAAACATAGACTCACTCCAGAACAACTTAGAGAGAAACATAGACTCACTCCAGAACAACTTAGAGAGAAACATAGACTCACTCCAGAACAACTAAGAGAGAAACATAGACTCACTCCAGAACAACTTAGAGAGAAACATAGACTCACTCCAGAACAACTTAGAGAGAAACATAGACTCACTCCAGAACAACTTAGAGAGAAACATAGACTCACTCCAGAACAACTGAGAGAGAAACATAGACTCACTCCAGAACAACTTAGAGAGAAACATAGACTCACTCCAGAACAACTAAGAGAGAAACATAGACTCACTCCAGAACAACTTAGAGAGAAACATAGACTCACTCCAGAACAACTTAGAGAGAAACATAGACTCACTCCAGAACAACTTAGAGAGAAACATAGACTCACTCCAGAACAACTTAGAGAGAAACATAGACTCACTCCAGAACAACTAAGAGAGAAACATAGACTCACTCCAGAACAACTAAGAGAGAAACATAGACTCACTCCAGAACAACTAAGAGAGAAACATAGACTCACTCCAGAACAACTAAGAGAGAAACATAGACTCACTCCAGAACAACTAAGAGAGAAACATAGACTCACTCCAGAACAACTAAGAGAGAAACATAGACTCACTCCAGAACAACTAAGAGAGAAACATAGACTCACTCCAGAACAACTAAGAGAGAAACATAGACTCACTCCAGAACAACTTAGAGAGAAACATAGACTCACTCCAGAACAACTTAGAGAAACATAGACTCACTCCAGAACAACTTAGAGAGAAACATAGACTCACTCCAGAACAACTTAGAGAGAAACATAGACTCACTCCAGAACAACTAAGAGAGAAACATAGACTCACTCCAGAACAACTAAGAGAGAAACATAGACTCACTCCAGAACAACTAAGAGAGAAACATAGACTCACTCCAGAACAACTAAGAGAGAAACATAGACTCACTCCAGAACAACTTAGAGAGAAACATAGACTCACTCCAGAACAACTTAGAGAGAAACATAGACTCACTCCAGAACAACTTAGAGAAACATAGACTCACTCCAGAACAACTAAGAGAGAAACATAGACTCACTCCAGAACAACTTAGAGAGAAACATAGACTCACTCTAGAACAACTAAGAGAGAAACATAGACTCACTCCAGAACAACTTAGAGAGAAACATAGACTCACTCCAGAACAACTAAGAGAGAAACATAGACTCACTCCAGAACAACTTAGAGAGAAACATAGACTCACTCCAGAACAACTTAGAGAGAAACATAGACTCACTCCAGAACAACTAAGAGAGAAACATAGACTCACTCCAGAACAACTAAGAGAGAAACATAGACTCACTCCAGAACAACTTAGAGAAACATAGACTCACTCCAGAACAACTTAGAGAGAAACATAGACTCACTCCAGAACAACTAAGAGAGAAACATAGACTCACTCCAGAACAACTAAGAGAGAAACATAGACTCACTCCAGAACAACTTAGAGAGAAACATAGACTCACTCCAGAACAACTAAGAGAGAAACATAGACTCACTCCAGAACAACTTAGAGAGAAACATAGACTCACCCCAGAACAACTTAGAGAGAAACATAGACTCACTCCAGAACAACTTAGAGAGAAACATAGACTCACTCCAGAACAACTAAGAGAGAAACATAGACTCACTCCAGAACAACTTAGAGAGAAACATAGACTCACTCCAGAACAACTTAGAGAGAAACATAGACTCACTCCAGAACAACTTAGAGAGAAACATAGACTCACTCCAGAACAACTAAGAGAGAAACATAGACTCACTCCAGAACAACTTAGAGAGAAACATAGACTCACTCCAGAACAACTTAGAGAGAAACATAGACTCACTCCAGAACAACTTAGAGAGAAACATAGACTCACTCCAGAACAACTTAGAGAGAAACATAGACTCACTCCAGAACAACTTAGAGAGAAACATAGACTCACTCCAGAACAACTTAGAGAGAAACATAGACTCACTCCAGAACAACTTAGAGAGAAACATAGACTCACTCCAGAACAACTTAGAGAGAAACATAGACTCACTCCAGAACAACTTAGAGAGAAACATAGACTCACTCCAGAACAACTTAGAGAGAAACATAGACTCACTCCAGAACAACTAAGAGAGAAACATAGACTCACTCCAGAACAACTTAGAGAGAAACATAGACTCACTCCAGAACAACTTAGAGAGAAACATAGACTCACTCCACAACAACTTAGAGAGAAACATAGACTCACTCCAGAACAACTTAGAGAGAAACATAGACTCACTCCAGAACAACTAAGAGAGAAACATAGACTCACTCCAGAACAACTTAGAGAGAAACATAGACTCACTCCAGAACAACTTAGAGAGAAACATAGACTCACTCCAGAACAACTTAGAGAGAAACATAGACTCACTCCAGAACAACTAAGAGAGAAACATAGACTCACTCCAGAACAACTTAGAGAGAAACAGACTCACTCCAGAACAACTAAGAGAAACATAGACTCACTCCAGAACAACTAAGAGAGAAACATAGACTCACTCCAGAACAACTTAGAGAGAAACATAGACTCACTCCAGAACAACTAAGAGAGAAACATAGACTCACTCCAGAACAACTTAGAGAGAAACATAGACTCACTCCAGAACAACTAAGAGAGAAACATAGACTCACTCCAGAACAACTAAGAGAGAAACATAGACTCACTCCAGAACAACTAAGAGAGAAACATAGACTCACTCCAGAACAACTTAGAGAGAAACATAGACTCACTCCAGAACAACTTAGAGAGAAACATAGACTCACTCCAGAACAACTTAGAGAGAAACATAGACTCACTCCAGAACAACTAAGAGAGAAACATAGACTCACTCCAGAACAACTTAGAGAGAAACATAGACTCACTCCAGAACAACTTAGAGAGAAACATAGACTCACTCCAGAACAACTTAGAGAGAAACATAGACTCACTCCAGAACAACTAAGAGAAACAGGAGCCAGAGTTTGGTATTTTTCTGCTGCGTTTCCTTTCTTCAGCACATTTTCACGGTACATTACATTTACATGTTTGACATTTAGCAGACGCTTTTATCCAAAGTGACTTACAACAAATACATGTGTCTTAAGTAAGTGAATCATCTATCCATCAGTCATCTTAAGAAAAAGTAATCTATGCTAGGACCAGGGGCCATTGGCAGTCACAATGCTAGAAGAAGGAAGAATTACCTTTTTTCTTTTTATTATTATACATTTATTTACAGTGGAGAAACTATACAGGGGGATAGCGGGGATATAGAGGTCTTTAGGAGGGACAGTCAAGAAGATGCTTTATAAGTGCAGTCCAAGACGTAGCCTGAAGAGATGGAGGTCTTCAGTCAACATTTCCTTTCTGCTTTTCCTTTCTCAAGCACATACACAGTAGGCCACACCAGTTTCACATCCTTCGCCGTCATCTTACATGCAAACCTCGCAGTCGTCAGAGAAGTGAGGATGTCCCCGTTTTCAAACAGCCTCCGTGCTGCTAGGATACTGCGGTTGACCTCGGCGATACCCACAGTGATAAGGTTTCACCATCTAACCCCTGCGGTGACTCATGTTTCCTGTCTCAGGAGCTCCTGTATCGACCGTAGCGCCAGCAGAGATTTATTTAAAGCGTTCGGCGGTTTAGACGTTGTTTACGTTTGTTGTTTTGCTGCTTCCTTCCTCTCCCGGCCTATCAGTGGAGAGATCAGTCTCCTCCTCCCATGGTGGCGTACTTTGATCTGTAGTAGAGCGCGGTTGCTTCATGACGTGATGCGCACACACACACACACACACACACACACACACACACACACGAGGCTGTGGCGAGGGTGGTTTCCTTCACTTGTAGCAGCAATCCCCATTTCCTTCAGTCTCTAAACTTTATGTTACGGTACATGTGGGAAAACGGTTTATGTCGGCATTTCCGGGGACATGACAGCATAAAACGTCGACTTGGTACATGCCTAACCCTAACCCTAACCCTAGCACCTAACCCTGACCCTAGTTTTCCCACATGTACTGTATTCCCACATGTACCATAACAAATATATATATACTGTATATCCCTGCTATCCCTGCACACACACACTCTGACCCCCCCCCCCCCCCCCCATCCTGTCCAGATGCTGGCGTACAGCAATTTCCCTCAGTCTCTAAACTTTATATATATATAAATATATATATATATATATATCCCTTCAATCCCCTGGACACACACACACACACACACACACCCTCTCTGACCACGCCCCACCCCTCCCTGTCCAGACGCTGGCGTACGGGGACATGAACCACGAGTGGATCGGTAACGAGTGGCTGCCCAGCCTGGGCCTGCCGCAGTACCGCAGCTACTTCATGGAGTCCCTGGTGGACGCCCGCATGCTGGACCACCTGACCAAGAAGGACCTGCGGGGGCAGCTCAAGATGGTGGACAGCTTCCACAGGTACGCAGAAACCAAATATGCCGCCTACACTTTCTTCTACATGAAGGGGAAGGAAAAAACAGCAAAAAGCGTCAAAACAATTTGATAGTTGTCATAGTTTCTACACGAGTTTGATACCGTTCCTCATTCCATCCCGTCCTCCGATTTCTACCTGGGCCAGCCCCCCCTGGTGCAGAGCAGGGTTGAAGCTTCTCTCTCTCTCTGTGTGTAACAGGAACAGTTTCCAGTGCGGGGTGATGTCGCTGCGGAGGCTCAACTACGACAGGAAGGAGCTGGAGGGCCGGCGTGACGAAGCCCAGCAGGACCTCACGGGCGATAACCAGGGTGAGTAACCAGTTTGGTATCTAGGGTGGTAACTAGGGGGGGTAACTAGGGGGGGTAACTAGGCTGGTAACAAGGGTGGTAACTAGGGAGGAACTAGGATGAGTAACTAGGGGGGTAACCAGGAGGGTAACTAGGGTGAGTAACTAGGGGGGTAACTAGGGGTTAACTAGGGTGGTAACCAGGGTGGTAACTAGGGGGGAAACCAGGGTGAGTAGCCAGGGTGGTAACTAGGGGTTAACTAAGGGGGTAATCAGGTAGTGATAGACAGGTAGTGACAGACAGGTAGTGACTCTGGTAGTGATAGACAGGTAGTGACTCTGCAGTCCTGACAGCAGTGGTCCCTCTCCCCTGGGGTACCTACCCCCCCTCCTCCTCCCCTCCCCTAACTCTGCCCCCCCCCCCCCCCAGACGTGCTGGTGTGGACCAACGAGCGTGTGATGATCTGGATCCAGGCCATGGGGCTGAAGGAGTACAGCGGCAACCTGCAGGAGAGCGGCGTGCACGGAGCCCTGCTGGCGCTGGACGACACCTTCGACCACAACGCCCTGGCCCTGCTGCTGCAGATACCCATGCAGAACACACAGGTACACACACACACACACGCACACACACACAGGTACACACACACACACACACACACACACACACACCCTGGCCCTGCTGCTGCAGATACCCATGCAGAACACACAGGTACACACACACACACACGCACACACACACAGGTACACACACACACACACACACACACACACACACACACACCCTGGCCCTGCTGCTGCAGATACCCATGCAGAACACACAGGTACACACACACACACACACACACACACACACACACACACACACACACACACACACCCTGGCCCTGCTGCTGCAGAACACACAGGTACACACAAATTTTCTCCACATGTTGCTCCACAGCAGGCCTGTCCAGTAATATCCTCTCTTTCCCCCCCCCCCCTCCCCCTACAGGCCAGAGCAGCTCTGGAGAGGGAGTACAACAGCCTGCTGTCCATCGGCCCAGAGAGGAGGATGGACGAGGTAACACACACAGACACTCTACACACACACGCGCGCACACACACACACACACACACACACACACACACACACACACACACACACACACACACACATTACCTAAAGAGATTAAGCACTATTGAGAGACAGAGAACACTTACAGCTTTGCTTACACAGATCTCCTCTTTCCATCCATCCCTCTCTCTCTCTTCCTCCCTCCCTCTCTCTCTCTCTCTCTCTCCATCCCTCCACCCTCCATCCATCCCTCCACCCCCCCCTCTCTCCCTCCCGCCCTCCCTCTCTCACTCCCTCCCTCCCTCTCTCCCTCCCTCCCTCCCTCCCTCCCTCTCTCCCTCCCTCCCTCTCTCCTTCCCTCTCTCCCTCCCTCCCTCTCTTCAGGATGATGATAAGAACTTCCGGCGTGCCCCCTCCTGGAGAAAGAAGTTCCGGCCCAAAGACTCGCGGGGGGGCGTGTCCTCGGGCTCCTCTGACACCCTGCCCGCCAACTTCAGAGTGACCAATAGCAGCGCAGCGTCCCCCTCCACGCTGCCCAAGAGGAGCCCTGTAGACGGTAGGGAGGGAGGGGGGGGGGGGCATGGGGTGTGTGTGTGTGGGTGGGGTGGGTTTGGGGTTATGATGAGAGGTGTGTGTGTGTCTGGAGTTACGATAACAGAAGTGTGTGTGTGTGTGTGTGTGTGTGTGTGTCAGGTTATCATAAGAGAAATGTGTGTGTTTCAGTGTGTGGTGGGGATATGTTAAGACGTGTGTGTGTGTGTGTGTGTGTGTGTGTGTGTGTGTGTGTGTGTGTGTGTGTGTGTGTGTGTGTGACTGCGCATGAGTTTAATACAGTTTTGGAAATCTCTAGATGTCTTGTCATGTGATGATGCAACCTTGTGACTTAAACCTGTGCTGAGCGTTCTCTCAGCTTCAGTGTGTTTGATGGCTGAGCTTGTTGATGTGTGTGTGCTATGCGTAAAAGCTTGCGTGCGTGTGTGTGCAGGGTTCGACATTAACGCTTGCTCGCTTGCCCGGAGCAAGTAAAACATTCGCCGGGTTTGTTTGCGCGAGCCCGATGACGCTGCTGGATCCTGGATCTGTGTATCGTTGTTGCAGGAAGAACAACGGACGGCGCAGGCGCCAGACCAGACTACATGATCGTGGAGTGAAGATATTATTAAAGCCTACGTGATGCGACGGGTGATCGACAGGCGTGTACGCTTTAATAATATCTTCTCTCCGCGATCATGTAGTCTGGTCTGGCGCCTGCGCCGTCCGTGGTGAATTTTTTACTTGCTCCGGGCAAGCGTTAATGTGGAACCCTGGTGTGTGTGTGCGCGCTTTGTGTGTGAGCCCTTGAGTGACTAACGGCATGTCTCTGCATGTTGCCTGGCTGCAGGGAGTCAGTCAGTACAGAGGCTGGACACTGCCACAGTCAGGACTTACTCCTGCTAACACACAACACACACGGTAAGTCTACACACACACACACACACCACATAACATACACACACACACACACACACACACACACACACACACACACACACACCACACACATCATCACCGACACACATAAACATTGTCACTGACACACACACACACACACACACACTGACACAAACACACCACGCATAATCACTGACACACAAACATAATCACTGACACACACACACACACACACCACACATGCATATACTCACTGACACAAACACACCACACATACATACTCACTGACACACACACACACACACACACACACACACAGGGTCAGTGTTATTTAGAGGTCAGTAGGTGTTGAGTCAGCCCAGACAGTGTGTCCTCAGTGTCCTGGTTGTCCAGAGGTGAAACAGGAGACAATGTCTCAGACAGAGAACAGCTTGTCCTGAACACGGGGACAGAGGCAGGGTGCTACTCACACACACACACACTCACACACACACACACACACACACACACACTCACTCACTCACTCACTCACTCACACCTTCAGTATGCAACACATACACTCACACACACACACACACTCACTCACTCACTCACACCTTCAGTATGCAACACATACACTCACACACACACACACTCACCTTCAGTATGCAACACACACACACACACACACACCTTCAGTATGCAACACACACACACACCTTCAGTATGCAACACACACACACACTTTCAGTATGCAACACATACACACACACACACACACTCACTCACCTTCAGTATGCAACACATACACTTAGACACGCACACACACACACCTTCAGTATTTAACACATACACTTAGACACGTACACACACACCTTCAGTATGCAACACATACACTCACTCACACACACACACACACACACACTCTCACACACTCACACCTTACACCAGTATGCAACACACACCTCATGGCAGAGTGACTCCTCCCCCTCCTGCAGTGCACAGAAAGCAGCTTTTTGTATCTCTGAATTCTTGGCTATAATAACGCACGTCTACGCCCTCTCCTTCTCTCTCCTTTCGCTTTTCTATCCTCCCTCTCTCTCTCTCTCTCTCCTTTCGCTTTCCTGTCCTCCCTCTCTGGCTGCTCTCTTGCTTCCATCTCTCCCTCTCTCTTTCTCTCTCTCTCTCTCCTCCCTCTCTCCTTCTCTTTTCTCAGTTTATCCTCATTATTTCTATAGGTGACTATTGGTCAGAGGATGAGGGGGACTCCCCCTCCTCCGTCAGGGCCGACGCTGACCGACGCTGACCGGCGAGGACACTAAAGAGACGTTCTACCACAGAGAACCAACCAACCAACTAGCAATGTTGTTGTCTCCAGACTCAAACCCCCTAGAGGACACATCTTAGATTCATCAATGTTTATTATTATATTTATGTAAGCCGTTGGGACATTTCATTGATTTTAGATTTGTTATCTTGTATCTCTGTTTGCCTCCCTCCCACCCCCTCACCTAAATCACCCCCCCTCCCTCCCTTTTTAAAACTCCCACTGTGCCCTTATTAAGCTTAACTCTCTCAGATGTAACTGAATGTTTCAACTGTCTGGAGTTTGTATATTTATATCGACAGACATTTATCTAATCTTTTTTTTTATAATCATGAATCTTGTATTTGACCAGATGTACGTTTCTTTTCTCCTTGATTTTGATTTTTAAATCATTGAATTCAAGTGACTTTAATATGTGATATATAACTTAATTTTATCCACCCCAACCTCACCCCCACCCCTTTGCCCCTTCTCATCCTTAGTAATTCTCAGCATATCAACAGTGATTTATTTGTAAATGCAGCTCTTTAGGTCAATAGTTTTTTGTGAATATCAGAATTACTGCTGGAGATATCAAGACTGACTGTGTTGTTTCACAACCTGCTAAATGCTGAGGCCGCCTGACACCGAACTGTAACCAGGGGCAACCAGGGCTCCCGGTGTTGGCGGCAACGGAAGACACACGTGAAGCAAATCTTTTTTATTTTATTTTTTCCTTCTCCTTATTTTCTTTCCTATGATACCAAAATGAAACTCTTGACGGAAAAAAACCGCAAACAAAAGCCATAAACGTGTAGCAATGACGAGGGCTAATCACGAAGATGCGGTGATGGGAGAACACCAAGTTCTCTGGTCAACCTCGCATGCCGAAACTCTCCATTCCTCCCTCTCCTCACCCCTTTCCTTCTCCCCACCCCCCCCTCCCTCCCTCTCTTCCCCTGCCCTTTCCTCTGGAGAACACGCATAGGAGCCCACATGCGTGTGAAGACGTACATGCGTGTAGCTCTCCTTCGACGGACCAACTCCACTGTGGCCTCTACCGGACCCCGCCGCGGCTATACTCCCCCGAGGCTGCGGGATCCACCCCCCCACAAACCTTTAAGAAAACGCTTTGTACGAGAGACTAGAGACTTCTAAACGAGCCTTATCGCTTCTCATCTCCTCTCTTCTATCCTTCCTCTGTTCTTATTTATTCTTCATCCTCCTCCTCCTTGTGTGTTTTGTCGCTCCCTTGCTTTTTTTTTTTTTTTTTAAGAAGTCGCCACGTTTATTTTATTTTTTCCGGAGCGTGGCGAAGCTGTTTTGTTGTTTCAGCTGGTGATGTCATGAACACAGGTTCCTCAATACTTTTTGCGAGTCAAATAATGTCATGGAACCGAAGACTTTTGTCCCCTACCACCACCCTTACATAGTTATGTTACCTGTTTCCTTGTGATTTAGTCATTTTTCTGCTCAATGCAAATCATGTTACTGTCCTGTTTTTAAATCGTCTTCTTATTCACCTCATTTTAAATTCTCCTGATCTTGTAACAAAAATGATGTACAGTCTGAGTACTTTTGAACTATTTTTATCACAGTATTATTTATTGCTTACTTTCAATAAAATACTGAAACTTATTTTCCACTGCCAATAAAAAGACTAAGTCTTTGTGTTAAAAAAACATCTCTAGCATTCTTTTTCACATTTACGTTTTAGACATTTAGACAGGTAGTGTGACTCTGCAGGCCTGACAGCAGTGGGAAGCTCGTTCCACCACTGGGGCGCCAGGGCAGTGAGAATTCTTTGCATTCCTGTAATGTAAATGGAAAATGCATTCCTCTTTGAATGGAGTGAAGTTGAGACTGGTTACACGTCTGTAGCAAGTAGTTGGTAATATTGCTTAAGTAGTATTGGGTGGAGCTTATGAGTCATGGCAAGCAAGCCTATAGGTAGAAGTTACCCCATATCACTGATACAGGGTCAGATGTGTGTCAATTCCTCCTGATTGAGGTTAGGATTCAGGAGTAGTCTGTTCGTGGACCTTGAGGTTAGTGTTAGTTTGATGTCAAGAGAAATCTTTGGCTCCTGTGGCTTAGTTTGTTAGCTAGAGGTGTGGTAGAGTAGAGGTGTGGGTTGGGTACATGCAGGGAACCCAAACACCGTAGAGTTGAGACCTCTAGAAGGATTTGCAGATTGAGTGAGCAATCACTGTACTGGAGGCACTGGGGATGATGATGTCTGGTGAGCACAGCTGTTGAGTTAGAGGAAAACATAAGCCTGGATCCCTGTTCTGGATCCGTTTCCCTGGCCATCAATTAGACATCTCTACAGACCTTGGCTGTGGAAACTTGTACAGTTACACACACACTGGAGAAAGTCCAGGGCCGTTTTGTTTTCCCAGTCCGTACACACACACACAGTCAGTCAAAGAGCTGAGCCTTGCATTTTGGTCTCTCTCTCTAACACACACACCACTTGGGGGCAGGCTACATGAGCTGTTCAGGATGGAGCACCTCTCTGGGGAAGAAAATAATTCCATCACTACAGACTGATGATGATGATGATTATGAGAACCAGTAACTGGCTCTATAAAACCAACTGTTTTTGTTATTCATGCTCTGCAGTAAAGAGTGAGATGCGTATGTCTGTCTTTTATCAATCCAGCACATATCACGCTCACCACTTTGGCCACGGTACGGTCAAGTGCGATATGTTCAGTATTACAGACTCATACATACGTAGTCCAACCCAACACAAACTAAACCGATAGGTGCAAATTGTAGTTCAGTATGTTATTAATCCATCACATAGTCTACTCTCTCCTTGGTCAAGGTCAAGTGCAGTATATTTACTGTACGACGTGTTTACCTAGTCTGATAGTCAAATCATGAGTCAACCACGTTGATAATAATTTATTGTAATTCTTATATTATTTAGTTGTTTTGTTTAGCTTTGTTCGATGCCCCTTGGATTGTATAATGGTTTATTCTTGTTTTATTATGTAGTTTATATTATTGCTATTGTGTGTTTTATTGATAACTATTGTTCTATTATTATTATTATTTTATGCTGTGTGGATATGTTAAAGCACTTTGAGCTGCAACGTTTGCAGGAAAAGTGTTTTACAAATAAAGGTTATTATTATTATTATTATTATTATTATTATTATTATTATTATAAC
>NC_137679.1:39045418-39090418 GCF_963989245.1 Nansenia antarctica | reverse complement strand
GGTCGTGAGAGTGATAGCAGATGCCTTGGATAAGTCGTGGACAACTGTAGTAGTTAATAAATGGACTGCACTTATATAGCGCCTTTATCCAAAGCGCTTCACAACGGCCTCTCATTCACCCATTCACACACCAATGGCGGCAAGCTGCCATGCAAGGCGCCGGCCCGCTCACAGGGAGAAATTTGGGGTTCAGTGTCTTGCCCATTGTACATGTCTGTATGTGTGTGTGTCTATATCTATGTACATGTCTCTGTGTATATGTGTGTGTCTATATCTATGTACATGTCTCTGTGTATATGTGTGTGTGTCTATGTCCATGTCTCTATATATGTTCCAGACTATAAGCGGGGGTTCGGCGGGCGGTACGGGGTAGACGTGGCCCAGCAGGACCAGTGTGCTCTGGGTTATGAGCACAAGGAGAGCCTGGCCAAGCACCAGTCCCAGCAAGGCACTGACCCCCCCCCCCACCCCATCATTCCTGCCCCCCCAACCCAAATTCCCCCTCTTTTATTCTTTCATCATCCTTACCTCTCTTTCACCGCTGTGCTTTTATTGGCATCATGTGACCCCCCCCCCCCCCCCCCCGTGGCCCCACCCATCCTGGTCGCTCTCCACACACAGCAGCACCACCCACAGGGTCAGGCGATGTCGTCATGGTGATCGTCAGGGGAGGCTACATTGTAATGTGTGGAAAGGAATGAGGAATGATATCAATCAAAGGTATCAAACCCTTCTTCATTACGTTCCATGCATTACAATGAGCTCTTTCAATGTACTCTTCATATCTAGCTCCACCAGCCTCCCCTGGTGATAATTCAGGGTGTTATCGATGTGTGAAGTGTCTGTTGGCTCAGCTTGTCTGTCCCCTGTGGACCGGCTCCAGTGTCTGGGCTGCAGACACTGGAGAACAGTTTGGCTGAACGGAGAGAGAGATAAGAGGAGGGAGAGGAGGGAGAGAAGAGAGAGAGAGAGAGAGGAGGTTCGATTTTATATTATCTTGAATGACTGAAATCCAGAGATCCCATTGTGGAACATGGATTTCATGATAACAATGAGGTATGGATATCGCCTAGCTCTCTAACTCCCCCCCACCACCACTCCTGTGACAGCGTTTTGTTTGTTTCTCGCCCACCACGTGCATGATGGCTGCCTTGACAGCGCAGCATCCTCCCCACCGCTGCCCCCCCCCCCATCCCCATCGCTGCCCCCCCCCTGCAACACACACACCAGGAGATGGCTACCTGTCCTGCACAGAGCTTGAGTCGAAATGGCGTCGCCCGCTTCAGTGGCCCGACCACCAGCCTTTACGTTGCGAGTTCCTTTCTTTCTTTTAGCTCCTCCTCCTCTCCTCTCAGGTGTGCATGAGCCACCTTTCATCCAGGGGTTTCATTTTCACTCAACACTAAACTTTCAGATTTTGGGTGAACTATGACCTTAAAGGTCAGGGTGATGCTGACCTCTGACCCCTGGTGTTCTCTCTGCTGTTGACAGACTACTCCAAAGGCTTCGGAGGGAAGTTTGGTGTCCAGAAGGACAGGATGGACAAGGTAGGGTGTGTGTGTCCGTGTGTGTGTGTGGGTCTATGTGTGTCTGTTCGTGTCTGTCTGTGTGTGTTTGTGTCCATGTGTGTCCGTGTGTGTGTGTCCGTCTGTCCGTGTGCGTGTGTGTGTCCGTCTGTCCGTGTGTGTGTGTGTGTGTGTGTGTGTGTGTGTTGACTCTCTCCTGTGTGTGGTCCTGCTGCAGAGTGCAGGGACGTTTGAGGACGTGGAGAAGCCCAGCCCCGCCTACCAGAAGACCAAGCCTGTGGAGGCTGGTACGTTACTGGGAAGTGTGTGTGTGTGTGTGTGTGTGTGTCTGTTTGGCTTGTCTGACGGCTAACGCTAGCTACAGTTAGCTAATCGGCTCGTTGGTAGAGAGCCTCATTTTTGAGGCGGGCTAATAATAAATATGATATTATGTTACTGTTTTTGCCTGAACCAATTATTTGATTCTGACCTCTTCTCTCTCTCTCTCTCTCCCTCCCCTTCTCCATCACTCTCTCCCCTTCTCCCTCTCTCTCCCTCCCTCCCTCCCTCCTCCCCCTTCTCCCTCCCTTCCCTTCTCCCTCCCTCCCCTTCTCCCTCTCTATCTCTCCCCGCTCCCTCCCTCTCTCTCTTCTCTCTTCCCTCCCTCTCTCTCTCCCCTTCTCTCTCCCCCCCCCCCTCCCCAGCCGGCAGCAGCACAGGCAGCATCAAGGCTCGTTTTGAGAACATCGCCAAGCAGAAGGAGGAGGAGGACAGGAAGCGTCTGGAGGAGGACCGGACGCGCCGCCAGGCCAAGGACAAGCAGGAGCAGGAGGAGGCGCGCCGCAAGATAGAGGAGGAGGCCAAGGCCCGGCCCCCCTCCCCCGCCCCGGCCCCGGCCCCTGCCTCCCCCGCTCCCGCTCCCGCCCGGGCCTCTCCCGCCCCAGCCCCCTCCCCCACGCCAAGCCCCACCCCCCCCGTCCAGCCAGCCGCCGCCCCCGCCGCCGCTGCTGAGGCCGTGTACGAGGTGAGTGACAGCTCTGACGACCAATCAGCTGGTGTCCTGGGTAGGGATGTCCCGATCCGATATTGATATCGCATATCGCCGCGATATTGGTCCTGAATGCTGGATCGCAGATCGCACCAGAAAAAAAATAGGCAGCGATCTGGGGCTCGCGATCCGGCGTGTCACTCACGTGATGACAACAGTAGTAGTCAGTGGTCACGGGTATGAGAGTTGGCTAGTAGCTACCTGTGTGTAATGAGTCTGACAATGTCATGATGCTAGCTGGTGAAATCATAAACCATTTGCTTACGTAATTTTTCGGTTGTTTACATAGTCTGAAACTACAGATGGTAAGCTTTCAAATGATGCGTCATACATTGAAATCGGAAAAAAATTTGTTTGTTTGTATCAATGTTTTGCTCAAGAATCGTGACTGCTAAAAACGCTGCTAACAGCTAGCGGCTAACGTTTCGTTCTAAAACAAAAGTATGTTTACAAGCCAGGTATCACTTACCGACAACCCACAGATTATAAGTATTTAGTGATCGTTAAACTGTTGTATATTATATCGAGTGGTACTTTAAAACTTCAAGTTTGAAGCCTGTTATGAAAAAAACGAAAAGCAGATATTGTTGACACCCCTTTGATTCTGCGACTGGTTTCTGGTCTCACCAGCAGCGTCACTAGGCTACACTTTTAAAAAGGGTGCTATAATTGATTTGCCATTTGTAAGAGAATGTAACCTCCAGTAATTCCAGGTTCCCCTCAACAAAGAGGCACTGAGAGCGTCTTATAAAAAAGTTCAAGTTTATTACACAGTTGTAATAAAAGGTTGTCCTCAGTTAGCAGATCAGGTGCTGTGTGCTACGTGCTAGGTTCTTAGCTACAAGGAAACAGTGACATGGCTAATGTGATCTATTAGATCACAACAAACAACATTAGACATACTATTACAGCCACATTCCACAATACAAGACACTGACATTTCCCCATACATACATCAATCCCGAATGTCTACGTTCCACAGATCAGCACATCACATCAGCACCTCTTATAACCCTCCAACCATACATAAACAATACAATACATCAAAATACATCAACATGTTCTACTCACAGATAGCCCCCGAAACACAAAGTTTTAACTTTAAACCAGTTGGTCACTGAGTACTGCAGAGTACTGTTTTTGTTGCTTGAATAAAGGCTGGCAGTCTTTAATAGCCAACTGTTGTTGTGGACTATACTGGGGAAGTATTTGTTATTATTCAGGAGTAAAACAATAAATATAAATATCGGATTGATATCGGTATCGCAGATACCTGAAGCCCAGGTATCGGTATCGGTAGTGAAAAAATGGGATCGGGACATCCCTAGTCCTGGGGCCTCGTTTATAAACGTTGCGTACGCACAACAGAAAAGGTGTACGCCACTTTGAAGCAAACTTTGGGATTCATAAACAGTTTTATAAATGAGGCCCCTGGTGTAGAGGTGGAGTAGAGGTTGATTTTAGGAGTCCTTGAAGTGAGGTCCTTCAGTAGTGTACACACTAGCACCATATTTACCTTGGGTGCGTTTGTAAATATGCTCTGAAAGCGCCGGAGCGCACCCGGGGTGCTCTAGACTGACTGTTCGGAAATGAACTGATTTCAGTTGAAACCAGAGCAGATTTCCAGAGCGTATTTACAAACGCACCCCTTGACATTAACTTACCAACTGCCAAAGAGTTTCATAAACACTCACCACCTAGTGCCAACTGTTTTATGTGGTATTCCACCTAGCAAAAACACTCTGATTGGCTACAAAACAAAATGAAGCATCATCATTTCAGCTTTTTTCACTGAATAAAGTCACCCGTGGCACTCTAGGATGTTGACAGTTTGCGGGTGACATTATTCGCCGTTGGCACTGAAAGAGTTAAGCTCTGATCTGATTAGAAGTTAACTTGTTTGTGTGGAGCTGTGTTTCGAAATCCTTTTTTTTTTTGTGATCAATTTTTTATTATTATTTCAGGGAGTAAAACAAGGGGAGTGGTAACATACAAATAAACAAAGGAGAAAATAGAATAACACAAATACGGTTTACCAGTACAAATACAAAATGCGCATAAAACTTTTCAACCCCCCCCCCTCCCCTTCCCTTCCCAATCTCCCTTTACCCCAATAATTCCCCACCTACCCCTCCTCCCACAAATGTCCCTCCCGCCAGATACCTCCCACCCACCCGCCCAATCACAACCCCCCCGCCACCCACCCCCCCCTATCACAGCCCCCCGCCCACCACCCCCCACCCAATCACAGCCCCCCGCCCCCCCCCCCCCCTCCCTACAGGACCCTATGGAAGGAGCAAATCGATTAGCCTATAATAGTGTCTTGAGGATGGTTATAGTTTGGTCCCAGCATGAAACATTGTCCGAAATTGCATGATGCCTGTTGGCTATCCAGTGTTCCATGCTGGCTATGTCAATGAAGTCTAATATCCATCTCTGCGTAGTCAAGAAATGGGGTGACTTCCACCTGCAAGCTATAAGCCTTTTGGCTGCTGTAAGGCCGGCCAGCCAGATGCGTCTTTGTTTGATGTTTAGATCCAGGTTTGAGCTGTCATTTAACAATAGGACTAATGGTGAGTGTGGAATGTGTTTGGACAGGATCAGGGACAAAGCATCACAAACTGTCCTCCAGAAATCAGCCACTCCCGGGCATTCCCATACCATATGAAAAAAGGTGCCAACTGTATTTCGGGTGCAAAGAGTACAGTTAGGTGAAGGTATGGTCTTTATTTTATGTAGCAGATATGGAGTGAAGTATGTCCTATGAGTAAAATTGAAATGGATAACCTGGTGGTTGGGATTTCTGGAGGAAAGGGATATGTTTTGCCAAATTAATTGCCAATTTAAGTTATTGTGTGATAAAGTATCTTTCCACACTCTGTCAATGTGTAATGGTTTTAAAGAAGCCTTAACCAGGATGGAGTAAAGAGCTGAGACCTGACCCCTGGGTCTGGTGAATGCTATGTGAAATGGATGTATGTCTAATGAGCTATTCCAGGGTACCCCGTATGTGCGCATAGCTGTACGTAATTGAAGGTAGAAAAAAAAGGACGTACCCGGTAAATTAAAGTTTCTCTGAATGTCTTGGAATGAGCGGAGACCCTCAGCCCCAAATAAATCTGAGAATGTGTGAACTCCCTTGTCACTCCACTGGGGAAATGAGATTGGACGGCCTCCCAACTGGAGAATTGAATTTTTAAATATAGGCGAATGGAGGTACCATTTGGTTGAGATTTTGCAGAGCTTTTCTGCGCATCGCCAAACTGAGATTAATTCAGTGATGATGGAGCCGAATTTCAATTTGGACTGTTTAATAGAAATGTTACAGTATATTACATCTTGTAACCTATGAGGATGGACAATGTTTTCCTCTAAGGGGCGCCAAGAAACACGAGCAGCCGGATCAAACCATGTGGAGAGAGGACGCAGCACAAAGGACCAATAATACCATTCGAAGTTTGGTAGCCCCAATCCCCCTTCGTTTTTTAGCCTCTGGAGGGTTGAGAATTTGAGTCTGGGCTTCTTCCCCCTCCATATAAAATGAGAAGAGATAGAGTGTAGTTTCTTCCAATAACCACTTGGAGGGGCTAGAGAGAGCATGGAACTAAAAAAGTTTATTCGTGGAAGAATATTCATTTTAATAACTGAGATACGGGAATGAAATGTGAGGGGTGAAGTTTTCCACCTTTGTAGATCAGAATCTACCTCCTTCAGCACATTCTTATAATTAATTGATACTGTGTTTGAAATTGAGGGGTAGATAGTGATACCTAGATATTTAATATTCTGGACCACTGGGATGTTCAGTGAGATATCTAACTGTCTAGCTGAGGCATTCAGTGGCAATAGAGCTGATTTTCCCCAGTTAATTTTGTAACCTGAAATTCGGCTAAAATTATTAAAGATGTTTAGAAGGTGAGGGAGTGACTGAGGGATATTCTGAATAAAAAGAAGGATATCATCAGCATACAGAGATATGTGATGTTTGGTGTTCTGGACCGTAATAGGATCATGGGTGACTGACTGGCGAACGGCCTGGGCCACAGGTTCCAGAGATAGGGCAAACAGCAAAGGAGAGAGAGGGCAACCCTGGCGCGAGCTGCGGGATACTGGGAACTGTTTAGAGCATGTGTTCCCTGTCAGAACCATTGCTGTCGGGTTAGAATATAGTAGTTTTATCATATCCACATAATGATCTCCAAAGCCCATATAGCGTAAAACCGCCCATAAAAAGTGCCACTCGAGACGATCAAAGGCTTTCTCAGCATCAAGTGAGAGAATAGCATTTGCTGAATCAGTAATATTCGAAGAGTCAATAATATGGAGAAGGCGGCGAACATTGTCTGAGGCAAGGCGATTTTTAATGAAGCCTGTTTGGTCCTCATGCACTAAGGTAGTCATAAATGGTTCCAGTCGAGAGGCTAGAACTTTGGCGTACAGTTTAGTATCTGTATTTAAAATTGACAAGGGGCGATAGCTTCCGCAGTCAGTAGGGTCCTTCCCCTTTTTCAAGAGCAAAGAGATTATAGCTATATTGTTGTTTTTGGAGAAGGAGCCATTTTTGATTGCAGAATGAATCATTCCCAATAGCAAGGGGCCAACTTGGGGCCAAAAGGCCAGATACAATTCAGGTGGTAGACCGTCTAACCCTGGTGACTTGCCTTTATTCATGCATGAAAGAGCTTTGTATAGTTCAGATAGCGTAATAGGAGAATCTAAATCAAGGGAGTCATTTTGGGAAAGCTGGGGGAGCTGTAAGGGGTTCAAGAAAGAACTAACAGCTTGATCATTATAATCAATCTCAGAAGTATATAGAGCCGAGTAGAATGCCCAGAAGTTATTGTTAACCTCTGTTGGATCAGTGCACAAAGTACCTGTAGAACTTTTAATTGAAGAGATGTTTGCTAGTTGTTCATTGGTTTTAAGTTTTGAGGCTAGTAAATGGCTTGGCTGTGCGCTGTGCAAGTAATGGTTTTGTCTAGTTCTATGGATGAGGAAATCCGCTCTATGTCTGAGAAGATGGTTAAGATCTTTAAATAACACTTCTCTCTCAAGAACTAGCTCAGGGGTAACATGCGGAGTCATTGTGATCTCCAGTTCAGCAATTTTCTTTTCTAAGTCTTGAATATGTTTTAATCTGGATTTGTGTAGATTAGAGGCAAAACCAATAGTTTTATCCCTAATGAACCCCTTCACCGCATCCCAGAGAATACCAGGATCATCCACAGATGGCTTATTAATTACAATAAACTCATCAAGTTGTTCCTTCATTTCCTTTAGGAATGATTCATTCTGCAAAAGGGTGGAGTTAAAGCGCCAGCGAGGAGCCCTTTTAGGCTTCAAGGAGATCGCTACTCTGCCAAAGACCGCCCTGTGGTCAGAGAGAGACATAGGAAGTAAATTAAAATCTGATGTCTTATCATACAGATGTTTGGATATAAAAATATAATCTATGCGAGAGAATGATCTGTGTCGAGAGGAGAAACAAGTGAATTCTTTCACGGAGGGGTTAGAAGAACGCCAGACATCTACCACAGCACAGTCACTAGCCCATTTCCTTAGTGCAGAGGACGCCAGGTGTTGCTCTCTCCCCTCGTTAACCCCAGTTCTGTCCATCGTGTGTAGCCATACAGCATTAAAGTCACCCCCTATTATTAAACCAAAATCAGATAGATCAAACATCAATTTAGTTAAGTAGTCATAAAAGCCAATATCAAAGGAATTTGGTGCATATACTGAAACAAAGGCCAGTTTCTTATCATTTACCATCATTTTTATATAGCTTACTCTGCCCTCAGAGTCTTTCCCAGATCCTAGATCTTTAAACTGAAAACTGCGCTTGGCAACGATCACTACTCCCCTTTTTTTTTTGGTAATTGAGGAGGAGGCAATTACATGGTAATATTTATTCTGTAATCTACTAACATCTTTTTCCAATAGGTGAGATTCCTGAAAGAAGGCCACATCTATCTTTTTTCTCTGTAGGAAGTCTAAGGTACTTGTGTGTTTATGAGGGATATTTAGGCCCCGCCCATTCCAAGACAGAAGTGTAATGTTAGTCATAGCTATCTTGGTAAAAGAAAAAAGTGAAAGATACTAACCGAAGAGCTCCAACCATAGGATCCTGTCCCTCCCCCCCAACCCCCCCATAAGACCCATGATCATAGCCCACCCACCCCTTGCCCCCTAATCCCAATCGGCACCCCTCTTCCCCAACCCCCCCAAAAAATAAATGGACAAAAAGGTCCATCCAGAGCCCACCCAACCTCCCCCCTCCCCCCCAAAAAAGTGACAGTGAAGAAAAGATAGTCAGATACCCCTCCCTCTCCCTTGTAGCTATTCCTTGTTTGAGTAATTACCATATATAATAAAAAATAATGATAATACAGAATTAGAAACCAAAGAAAAAAAGAAATAATTTTCAAGTATCAATTGGGGTTATAAAGCCATCAGCAATGAAATTATATATTTATTCAGTTCTATTATAAAAAACAATAATTGTGTTCAAGCTACCTATAATGTCATACGTAAATTGGGACACCCCATATGTTCAAAATACTCAAATAAGCAAGGTTGTGTGGAACAGGCAAACTTAAAACATTAGGCTATTATACCGCTATTCAATCTGATTAGTCAGCAACCTATCATAGAGTTCAGATTGCGAAATGTGTCGCACACAGTCAGCCACCATACAGCTGGATCAGCATTTACAGTAAATAGAAAGCAAAAATAATAACTATAGTGGTTTTACAGCGATGTTAGCCGGATTTACACTCACTGAGTTGCTACACGATAGAAATAAACAAAGAGAGTCATTGGAGTGACGTCCTCCGTGAGTAACGCCCCACCAGGAAGTAAACAAGTCCAGCATGTTATCGTCAACAGTTATCGTTTGAAAAACAAAGTCTAGAGCGAGCTCTTGTTAAGAGCCTTACCCCGATCAGGAATTGTCCTCAAGTGAAGAAAGGAACTTCTCTGCCTCTGATAGTTCGTGGAATAGATGGTGTTCAGAGTTGTGGATGAGCTTGATGACCGCGGGGTACAGCAAGAATGCCTCACAGCGCAGTCCCCGAGCCCGGTGCATGATCGGATAGCAGGGACGTCTGAGTTTAGAAGTATACTCGCTGTAATCCGCTGCAAAACGGATGGTGCGCCCGGCGATCTCCACGGGAGTTTTCCTTGATTCTTGGAGGATGCGGTCTCTGTCTGTGAAGCGAAGGAATTTAATGATCAAGGACCTGGGATGTGGTGAAGACGCTCGAGGAGACCCGGTGCGGTGAGCTCGCATGATCTCCAGCGGCTTGTCAGCCAGGGAGGGGAACCATATTGGGAAGTTGGCAGTGAGGTAGGACATTGCATTCCCCGATTCTTCTCCCTCCTTTAGATTGATCATTCTTAGGTTGTCCCTTCTGCTCCTATCCTCGAAGGATGCCAGTTTGGACTCGAGCTGAGCTAGTGATCTGCTGTGTTGAGAGGTAGTGACCTCGGATTCCCTTACCCGCTCATGTAGCTTGGAGGTGATAGTGCGTTGTACACTAATCTCCTTCTCGTGTTTGGTCAGGGTTGCCTCCATGGATCCCAGCTGGGTCTCCAGCCGGTCGAATCGGTCATTGGAGTTTTTCTCTGCTATATTAAAATAGCGTTTAAGTGTAGCCTCGAGAGAGGCCACTGTGAGAGCGCTCTCTGAGGTTTCGTCGTCGTCCATCGGCATAGCGAATGTATCTTTGTTTTTGCGCGTACGAGTAGCCATTGTGGACAGGACTAAACAGACTAATAAACGTTCAACTGATGTAGCTTAGTATCAGATTTCGTGGCATAAATATAAATGTTTGCTTAGATAAATTGAAGGGAGAGTAACCGCGAGGCTTCTACTCCGCCATCTTGTTCTCCGCCATCTTGTTCACGTCACCAAAAAAAGGAGCTGTGTTTCGAAATCCTGTGACTTATCTGACTTCATGTCACCATGGAGACCACAGTGGCTGCTGCTCTCTAACCCTCTGTCTCCCCCTGCTGGTCGTGTCAGGAGCCTGCGGTGTACGAGGAGCCCACCTATGAGGCGACGCCGGAGAACGGGGAGGAGCTGTACGAGGCTGAGCCCGCCTCCAAGCCCCTCCCCCAGGCCACGCCCCAGGAGCCTGCAGCCCCCGCCCAGGAGGAGGCGCTCTACCAGACCCCCGAGGAGACTGGAGGTGAGAGACAGACAGGCAGACAGACAGACAGACAGGTGGACAGGCAGGGAGACAGACAGACTGTACCAGACTCCTGACAAAACTGGAAGTGAGATAGGTAGACAGATTGACAGGTAGACAGACTGACAGGTAGATAGACAGGTGGACAGGCAGGGAGACAGACAGACAGACAGACAGATACATGCTTTTGTAGAATAGAAAGACAGACAGGAAATTATGTTAGTGATGCCTTTCATTATCATCCCAACACTCAATACTGCTTGTGTGTGTGTGTGTGTGTGTGTGTGTGTGTGTGTGTGTGTGTGTGTGTGTGTGTGTGTGTGTGTGTGTGTTACAGAGGCCCAGTCCTATGAGTACGGGGAGGATGTGGGCGTGACCGCGGTGGCGCTGTACGACTACCAAGCAGGTGAGAGGGGGAGGAGCCTAAACTAATGCTGCTCCTTGTGTGTGTGTGTGTGTGTGTGTGAGAGAATGTTTGTGTACCTTAGTGTGTGTGTGTGTGTGTGAGAGACAATGTTTGTGTACCATAGTGTGTGTTTGTGTGTGTGTGTGAGAAAGAGAATGTTTGTGTACCAGTGTGTGAGAGAATGTGTGTGTGTGTGTGTGTGTATATGCCTGCACAGCCAGTCAACTAACCCCCCCCCCACCGTCTCTCTGCGTTTCAGCGGGCGATGATGAGATCTCCTTCGACCCTGATGACATCATCACCAACATCGAGATGATTGACGAGGGCTGGTGGAGGGGGGTGTGCCGCGGTGCCTACGGCCTCTTCCCGGCCAATTACGTCGAGGTTCGGCAATGATCCCGCCCACCACGTCGACTCTGCTCCCTCCCTCCCTCCTTTCCTCCCTCCTTTCCTTCTTCCTCCCTCCCTCTCTCACCAGGAGGGAGACATCCTCATCCCTCCATCTCTCTCTCTCTCTCTCTCTGTTGTTCATCACGGTGCTTCACCATTTGTGCTTGTAGACATTCTCTCAGGTCTTTCAGCTGTCTCTCTATCTCTTTCCTCTCCTCCCCTCCTCTCTCCATCCATCCCACCCCCTCTCCCTGGTTGCTGAGGCCCTCTGGTGGAGAGCCCTGGTAGTGAAGGAGAGAAGCCCCCCGCCCCCCCCAACCCTACAACACTACAGAGGATCCTCACCACAGACAGACACTCGAACCCCGGTTCAGCTGCTCTTCCTGCGCTCTGAGAGAGAGAGAGAGACAGAGAGATTATGTAATATGATCTAGTTATCTTTATTCTATAAGACGTGATGATGAGGAGGAGGATGATGATGAAGAGGCTCTCATGCTGCTTTGCCTCCCTTCTTCTTTCTTCTTGCACCTGTTCATCCTCTTTTCCTCTTTTTGATTTTTGTATTGAAGCCTTTCTTCTTCCCCCTCCCTCCCTCCCCCCCTCCCTCTCTCTGTGACTTACTGTATGGACCCAGCCAGGTGTCAATCCGGTATTGAGGCCTGGCGTCTGGGTGAGCCACCAACCGACAGTGTAGAGGTGCAGTATTAGGTCCACCAAAGATAAAACGAGATCAAACAGAGATTAATGTAGATCGTGTCCAAACCTGGTTTGAATTAATAGTTGATTGGGGTTGTTATTTTTGACATCACGGTTTCTCAACCTTTCGTGTGCTTCTGGGACATTGTGGGCATGGAAAACAACATCGTAACTAAGGACGTGATTGACCTCCTAAACGCAACTGAAACATCGCCTGAGGTGTATTAGGTTATTTGAGGCAAACCACTTAAAAAGTTGTCTGACATTGATTGATTGATCGATTGAAATTAGCACTTTGGAACTTTTTAAATGGTGTCAGGTCATCTGACTCAACCCAACAGCGGAGAGGCAATTATAGAGTTGATGCAGAATGGATTTGTGTTGGCTAACACCAGAGCCTGGGTTGAGAAGCTGTGATCTAGCATAGAGGACTCACAATTGTGGTGGGATGTTGCTGTAGCTTGTTTTCAGTGATTATTAATGTGATTATACTTTAATATACCTTTTCGAAACACTCGTGTCAATGTAGGCGTCCATTTTACTCTCATTTGCAGACATCCCATTAGCAGCAAAAAACAAAAAAACGGAATAGGATGTTTGTTTTTTTAGTTTTAAATGTTCCCTGTTTGTCGGAGGCTACCCACAATCTGTGTTAGTATTCCAACATCCACACTAGAATACGACAGCGAATGTGTGGCCCGTACATCCTGTGAGGTATGTTTACGTGTATTTTGAGCGGAGCTGCTGGCGTTAACAGCAGCATCCGTCTCAGCAGAACCAAGGGGCCAATTGTACCCTCTGTGTTGTCTTGCGACCCAAGTCTTCCCCTCCTCTCACGCCATGATAAAGAGAAATCAGAACAGCAGGTCATTGTTGTTGTCGTCTTGGTTTTACCTTACCCTGCCCTCTGTCCTGGCTGCGATTGACGAAAATCCACCGCAAATCCACCCAGATACAACGCTGGAAATAACGATGTACAGAAAAGAGAATGATTGATTTTATTACGATGCTCTGAGAAATATATTTGAGTCGAACGACGACCCCCCCTTTTCTTTTTCTTTTCTTTTTCTTTTCTTTTTGTTGTTCTCCCTGTCGCCGTCTGTCTGTTGACGTGGATGAGACCTGTGTGTTGGTCGCGGGCTCACCACTCTGCCTACGACAGGAGTCTGTCTGTCTGTCTGTCCCGTGTCCACTGTTCTCGTGCGTGTTCATGTATGTTCTTGCGTGGTCATCTACATGTATGTGGGACTTAGGTGTGTTATTATGTTCTGGGGGGGGCCACATCGACATGCTTATCATGACCAGCGGGTGTGCTGGCGAGTGAGTGAGTGACTTAAAGAGACTGATAATTTATCTATTGTGGGTGTGTTCTAACTGAAGAGTGGTCTATGTCTGTAACTATAGTGGGATATATGGGGAAAGCTGACTGGCGGTTGTTTCTTAAAAAACAATTAAAAAATAAAACGCTAATTATGTTAACTGACGACAGGTATGACAATCTGATTGTCGTCACGGCGATCTAATGCAGTAGTGTATCTTAGGTAGGTATGGTTGAGTGAGTGAGTGAGTGGATATTTCATCAGATTCATTGGGGGGTTTTAGGGGTTTTATAATAAAAGTGACCTTTTCAAATGTATTATTTTTATCTGTACTTATGCCTGCTCAAATCACTACATTACCTGCTTGTTCTGGTTTTTGTAAGTAAATAGTTTCAATAAACAAAAAATGTTATGGACAGTCGATGTGTTTTGTTTGTCTTGCTTTTACACACACACAGGTTGACATTGGTTGCCATACAAGACGTATTGAGAATTTGGGGGGAGGAATATAGAATATAGAGAGAAACCTAGGATAGAGAGGGAAACCTAGGATCGAAAGAGAAACCTAGGATATAAAGAGAAACCTAGGATATAAAGGGAAACCTAGGATAGAAAGAGAAACCTAGGATATAGAGAGAAACCTAGGATATAAAGGGAAACCTAGGATATAGAGAGAAACTTAGGATATAGAGAGAAACCTAGGATATAAAGGGAAACTTAGGATATAGAGAGAAACCTAGGATATAGAGAGAAACCTAGGATATAGAGAGAAACCTAGGATATAAAGGGAAACCTAGGATATAAAGGGAAACCTAGGATATAGAGAGAAACCTAGGATATAGAGAGAAACCTAGGATAGAGAGAGAAACCTAGGATATAAAGGGAAACCTAGGATATAGAGAGAAACCTAGGATATAGAGAGAAACCTAGGATATAGAGAGAAACCTAGGATCTAAAGGGAAACCTAGGATATAAAGAGAAACCTAGGATATAAAGGGAAACCTAGGATATAAAGAGAAACCTAGGATATAGAGAGAAACCTAGGATATAGAGAGAAACCTAGG
Source organism: Nansenia antarctica (assembly GCF_963989245.1). Classification (NCBI taxonomy): domain Eukaryota; kingdom Metazoa; phylum Chordata; class Actinopteri; order Argentiniformes; family Microstomatidae; genus Nansenia; species Nansenia antarctica. Next base: position 39,075,801 of record NC_137679.1, on the reverse strand, counting down.
ATATAGAGAGAAACCTAGGATATAAAGGGAAACCTAGGATATAAAGGGAAACCTAGGATATAGAGAGAAACCTAGGATATAAAGGGAAACCTAGGATATAGAGAGAAACCTAGGATAGAAAGAGAAACCTAGGATAGAGAGAGAAACCTAGGATAGAGAGAGAAACCTAGGATATAAAGAGAAACCTAGGATATAAAGAGAAACCTAGGATAGAGAGAGAAACCTAGGATATAAAGAGAAACCTAGGATAGAGAGAGAAACCTAGGATATAGAGAGAAACCTAGGATAGAGAGAGAAACCTAGGATATAAAGAGAAACCTAGGATAGAGAGAGAAACCTAGGATAGAGAGAGAAACCTAGGATATAAAGAGAAACCTAGGATATAGAGAGAAACCTAGGATATAAAGAGAAACCTAGGATATAGAGAGAAACCTAGGATATAAAGAGAAACCTAGGATAGAGAGAGAAACCTAGGATATAAAGAGAAACCTAGGATATAGAGAGAAACCTAGGATAGAGAGAGAAACCTAGGATATAAAGAGAAATCTAGGATAGAGAGAGAAACCTAGGATATAGAGGGAAACCTAGGATATAAAGAGAAACCTAGGATAGAGAGGGAAACCTAGGATAGAGAGGGAAACCTAGGATATAAAGAGAAACCTAGGATAGAGAGGGAAACCTAGGATATAAAGGAAACCTAGGATAGAAAGAGAAACCTAGGATAGAGAGAAACCTAGGATATAAAGGGAAACCTAGGATATAAAGAGAAACCTAGGATATAGAGAGAAACCTAGGATATAAAGAGAAACCTAGGATATAGAGAGAAACCTAGGATAGAGAGAGAAACCTAGGATAGAGAGAGAAACCTAGGATATAAAGAGAAACCTAGGATAGAGAGGGAAACCTAGGATATAAAGGAAACCTAGGATATAAAGAGAAACCTAGGATAGAGAGAAACCTAGGATATAAAGGGAAACCTAGGATATAAAGAGAAACCTAGGATATAGAGAGAAACCTAGGATATAAAGAGAAACCTAGGATATAAAGAGAAACCTAGGATAGAGAGAGAAACCTAGGATAGAAAGAGAAACCTAGGATATAAAGGGAAACCTAGGATATAAAGAGAAACCTAGGATATAGAGAGAAACCTAGGATATAAAGAGAAACCTAGGATATAAAGAGAAACCTAGGATAGAAAGAGAAACCTAGGATAGAGAGGGAAACCTAGGATATAAAGGGAAACCTAGGATATAAAGGGAAACCTAGGATAGAGAGAGAAACCTAGGATAGAAAGAGAAACCTAGGATATAAAGGGAAACCTAGGATATAAAGAGAAACCTAGGATATAAAGAGAAACCTAGGATAGAGAGAGAAACCTAGGATATAAAGAGAAACCTAGGATAGAGAGAGAAACCTAGGATATAAAGAGAAACCTAGGATAGAGAGAGAAACCTAGGATAGAGAGAGAAACCTAGGATAGAGAGAGAAACCTAGGATAGAGAGAGAAACCTAGGATATAGAGAGAAACCTAGGATATAGAGAGAAACCTAGGATAGAGAGAGAAACCTAGGATAGAGAGAGAGAAACCTAGGATAGAGAGAGAAACCTAGGATAGAGAGAGAAACCTAGGATAGAGAGAGAAACCTAGGATAGAGAGAGAAACCTAGGATGGATAGGGAAACCTAGGATGGAGAGGGAAACCTAGGATATTTCTTTCACTTTATAATTGTTTTCCTTAGTATGATAGTATATATAGTATTTAGTATAGTAAGATATATTATTATCATTCTATGGAAAAAAAATGGGAAAAAATCAAATCTGGATTTACAGTCGATTTTAGCATGAGAATATACTGTATATAGTACTGTCCAGACAGTTGTCTTGTTTAGCCATTCAACTAGGCATTATTTATTCAATGGAGAAAGACATGGAACACAATGCAATTGTGATAATAAATGTGTTCTTTGTTACTTCTTTAATTAAATTAAAGTGTACCTTTCTATTATCATACAATATTTCCTTGAACATGTAAACTCTATAATCATACAGTTGTCTTTCTATTAGTTGTCTCTGTCATACTGAACTGTTTGTTATCACCTCAGTTCTGTCTCTATTGCTCTCCTCTCCTGTTGTCGTTTCCGGGTCCAAAGTTGGCTGAGGCGCTGTCTTCGAAATGCTGCAATAATAATAATAATAAATTATATTTATATAGCGCTTTTCCGAGGCTCAAATACCCTGACAATATGGGGACAACGGGAAAGTGCTGTGTCCCTTGTTGTATGAATAGATCCGAGTCTAAAAAACGATTGAACTGTCATTCTACCGCTGTAGTACACTGGTATTGTGGTGCAGGGAATTTCTGGTTTGGAGCCGGAAATTGCAAAACGTCACGTTTGACGTCAGACTTAACAACCGGATATTCAGGGAATTTATTTTTATTTTTACTACCCCTAGTGGTAGTGGCCCTAGGCTGCAGCCTAGGTAAGCCTATAATCTGCGCATGCTCGGGGCGCAATTTTTGCAATAGGAGACAGCCAATTGGAGCGCTGCTACAGCTCACGTGTAAGCCAAAAGTATTTGCAGTGCCATAGACTTGCATTCGGCCGGCGTCCCGACTCCTCCCCTATGTATTTTCACAGTGAATTTTACACACACACAGATAACATGTTTATTGTATTGGAGGATTTTTAATGAATGCTGATAGGCGCCGACAGAATATCAGCCGCATTTTGTGAATAAACAATGTTTATTTAAAAAAAACGTTTACAAGTCGCAACTAGGAAGTGAAGGTGGGGGCGGCGCCCCAGCGCCCTCTATTGGCCAGCCGCCACTGATACTAGGTGAACGTAGGACACAAATAAACTTGGATTTCATGCATTTAAAGTGGCATCTTTGTAATCATAACGACGTAGACTGTCTAAGAATGCATTTCACCATGTAGATTCCCAATATAGTGAAAATACCACCGCATATCCGTGATCAGACTTAGCTGGGGTGCTGCAGCTGAAGAGTATCAAAGAGTGCAAAAAACCAGCATCTGCACACTCAAATCTGTGCAAAAAACGGTGTTTATTGCGAGCTTTCGGTCTCCAGGCTATCAGACAATGTAAACAACAGCTGTATGACGAGTTTGTATGACGCAGTTTGACAAGGCTGAAGAGACGCGCAATGCATTTGGGGGATTCAGTACCCGAGTAATGTCCAGTTATATCGCACTTAAATATTTCGGAAAATATAGTATACATACAAAATTTCTCGCATACTCAAATCTCGCATACTGTACAGTGTGAACGCTCTCGCATACTCAAATCTACGTCATATCTAGTATGCCATTCCGAACACAGCCCTGGTCGCTACCAGGTTTGTTCTGCAAATTATTTGAGACACAGGGAAACCCAGGATAGAGAGGGAAATCTATGATAGGGGAGAGCGGGGTAATGTGATACATTTTTTACATTTGCTCCCCTCTAGCCAAGCTAAAATGAGTAAATCAGTAAAATGTACACATTTCCCATTAATTCAGGATGTTTTCTCGCTATGGAAATGATCAGAATGTCTTCAGGACAAAGGGCAATGAAAATATGATTGTTTTTTAAAAAGTGGTCTTGTGTCTCACTTTACCTCAGCTTAGGGGTAAACTGAGACCGACCAGAGAAATCAAGGGGGGTAAAGTGAACCAGTTGGGGGTAAGCTGATCCACTTACTTTTTCCACTTTAAAACTACCATAACAACACATGTTGTAACAATTAGAATCCTGACAGCTAGATTGACAACCACACATTCCAAAACTAATGTTGGACTAGTAACAGAATCATGGGGATTGGTCAATTAAGCACATTTTTTTTTAAATACTTGAAAGTAACCCAAAGTACTTAAACAGTAAATCAAATACAACATAATATAATTCAAAATGTTTTATTTAATTAACATTCACAGTGTGGAGGTCAGAACACAGGACCTTTAGAGCCAGCTAGTGTATGGGGGTCAGAGCAAAGGACAATCAGAACCAGCTAATACACAGTCTGGGGGTCAGAACATGGACCCATAATCAGAACCAGCTAGTACACAGTCTGGGGGTCAGAACATAGGACCATCAGAAACAGCTAGAACAGCCTGGGACTCAGGACACAGGCTAGACCCACCTGGATTAGAACATCAGCCTCATACTCTTAAACAAGGCCTACTCTACATTCCAGCCCTGAAGGTTACAGGGAAAGGTGAAGAGTTGCTCTCTCCGTGTGGTTCCTCCAGGCCTATTAGGTTGAGGCAGCTTCTTCACCACATCACCTTTAGGAACATGTGCCACATCATTTTCTTTTAAAGCAAACGTGGGTCTCTCCCACTCTTTCTTGTTTCCCTGGATTCTTCTGAGGAATTGTGTAAGTATTTCGTCATCCTCAACTTTCTCAACCATGCCAACGTAACGGACACTCCTGCGTTTGGTTGCAAAGTTAACTAGGACAAAGTCACCCACGTTCAGATCTGTGTTTCCAGGATCACTTCTTTCATCCTCAGAGCTCTCTTCGTCAAACTCCTCATCAAGTGGGACTGCGATATCACTCTCCTCAGAGCTGCTATCTATGATTTTCTTTTTGGGTGCTTTCTTTTTCGGTTTTCCCTTTTCTTTGCTATTTTGCTTTTTCCCTGCCAGTTTCTTTTGTCTCTCTTCATAAGCCTTTTCTATTGTCTGCTTCTCTGGAGTATCAGTTAGGATGGCTGTCTTCACACACTTTCTTTTGATTTGTGCTCTGGGGGGACATTTGGGAAGTGGTAGGATTTCACGAGGAGACACATATCCAGGTCGGCTGGGAACATGTGGCACATCTGAGTCAGCTGGCGAGGCACATCCATGAGGACCACGCGGAGTGGATGGATTAGCATCAGCGAGTGGATCATCTGCAGCAGGTGGTTCAACTGCAGAAGGTGGATCATCTGCACGACGTGCTAAGAAGCTGCCAAACCAATCTTCTCCTAAAGAGTAGAGAATTCATTATTATAAGATTTAGCTTTGTGGCAAGATCAGTTGGCCTAAGTTAACCTACAGAATCACATGATCTCTTGCACACCCTAGCCTACCTGCACATTGTTTCTCTGTCCAATTGGCAGGGACAGGGATATTGTTTCTCTCTGCGTATTCAAATGCCAGTTCACGGCACTTAACTGGAGCAAGGCCATGGAACTGGTCAGCTAGTTGTTTCAAGTGTTTGGCAAGCTCCTCTTCCATCTCATCTGTGAAAATTATCTTTGCCTCAGCTACTGCACCCCAGGCTACTGATTTAACTTCCCCTTTCTATTTTTTCTTTATGAATCTTTGTAGGGTTGTCTTGTCAATATTTCTATCCCTTCCAGCTTTTCTTAAGGACTTCTTTCCTTGCATGACCTCAGCGGCTGCACTCTCCATCTCTTCGAGGGTTGTTTGGCCCCAGGTTGTCTTCCTGGTGTACTTTCTTGGCATGATGTCTTTTCTACAATGTTTATGACATTAAAAATCAAACATTTGTTATGTAATATTACACTAAAATATGTTTAAGACTAAACTTAACTTGTGCTTCATGGTGGGGTAAAGTGAGACAGTGTCTCACTTTACACCACAGCATTTGTCTTACTTTACCCCACAGCCACCTTTTTAGAAAAAACAACATCTCTTAGCAATTCAGGCTAATCTTCAACTAGCATCAATCACATGGTTTTATGTGTTGGAAGTTCATCAACATGTATGATTTAAGTTTTTCTACCTGAATCAATTTGCTTTGACACAACGGTTGATTAAGTTCACAGCAAGAAAATTTACTTTTACATGCAAATTTTTTTTTTGTGTGTGTAAAAACATACTTTCCACAGCACCAGCACCAACTTCTCCTTCCTGGCAAGGGGGGAATGGGAGGGGCTTGAAAACATAATGGTCACATGACCACAAATGTGTTCCGTTGCCTAGATACAGGGGGTGTCCCACATTACCCGGTGTCCCACATTACCTCGCTCTCCCCTATAAAGAGAAACCTAGGATATAAAGGGAAACCTAGGATATAACGGGAATTTTAAGGATAATATTTTTTTTTGAAAAGTGTTTTTTCTCCACGATAAGCGCTGATGGATGCTGTTCTGGAAGTCCAGTGTGTGGGGGGGGGGGTAACCCCTTAAATCCCCACCCTCGGTTGTCCGGGCTTGTCCGCAGCTTGCAAGCTCTCTGGTTTTGACACAGCGCTGGTCCGAGCCTTGTCTGCACATGTTCCACAGCCATGAGTAGAACCTGCAACCCCTTGATCTTGGGGCGAGCTCTTTACCCACTGAGCCATGACTTCTTCACACTATTTCATGGTTAGGTTGGTTAGTTGACCTGAAGATTTGAGGAAACATAGTCAAAAGCATGTTCCAAACATAGCTTCAAAGCCGTCAGCGGGACTTGGACCTGCAAGCCTCTGATCTTGGGGAAAGGTCTTTAACCACTACGCCACAACTACTTAGGCCTACACTATTACAGTGTTCTGTTTGTTTCTCATAGTTAACTTGAACGTTTGAGGAAACATAGTCAGCAGGAACCTGCATGTCTATTTTATTTAATTTATTTTTCTCTCTCTCTCTCTCTCTCTCTCACACTCTCTCTCTCTCTCTCACTCTCTCTCTCTCTCTCTCTCTCTCTCACTCTCTCTCTCTCTCTCACTCTCTCTCTCTCTCTCTCTCTCACACACACACCCTGCATGTCTGAGGTCGGCTTCAGATGAATGAAAGTAATCATAACAACCATAGTGCAATATTATATTTAATTCTTACAGTAAATTTTGGTTGCCATACAAGTATTGAGGATTTGGGGGGGGGGGGAGAGTGCAGTTACAGGAACTTCTTCTCCTTCATTTTCATGTTGATAATCAGTCGACTCTAAGTAAGAGGATCTGGGGGGTATTCCATCAACATCGCTAAAGGAAAATCCAGGCTTATTTTTCACAAGTCTTGCGAGATTTATCAGGATAAGCCTGGATTTTCCTTTAGCGACATAGATGGAATACCCCCCTGGTAGCACAAGATTACAGCAACAGAGAAAACAATAAACACAAGGCTTTACACAAAATAGAGCCGGAAACATCTTAGTATCTATGAAGAATTCATAAAATAATAAATGAATCAACCAAAGAAAGAGAAAATGAAAATAACCCAAATAGTCACCGATGATTACGTGGGGACTGTGTCGTGATGGTCGTGGGGGTGGGGGGTGGTGCTATGCCTGTCTTTCTGCAGCATAGCCTAAAATCACACGGTGACGATCTTTATAGCATCTTAAACTACGACTCAGCGCTACGTTTCCACATATAAATTAGCTCAGTGATATGTTGTTGTTTTCCATTGTCAACAGTCACTATTAGTCTTTTTTTCTTTTTTGTAGATTTATGTTTTAGCATAAAAGTGTTTGTCAAGACCAGTCTTCTATCAGACGGCCCCGGTAAGATTATGTATAAATTTACAGCGTGTCCGATTTATACGTACATTATACACAGACTAAGCAATTGGAAATGTTTTTTAAAAATTACAATATTCAAGAAGAGAGGCAGGTGATGGTCACAAGATAGTGCGCCTGATTTCTGTTCTCTGATAGGTCGAATTTCTTTTGTTCAATCAATTCACCAGGAGAGGGCGCATCTAACAACTCTTAATAACATCAACAGGTGATAATATATCATCGTAAAACTGGAAAATCCACAACCAAGGAGATTCATTCAGTAGAAATATTGCTTCTTAGTTACCTCATAAATCTGATAATATTCATTCTCTATTTATATATTATATTATATATATATCGTTTTTCACTTTTTTTTGGCAAACCACACTTCAGAGCTGAACATATTTGTCCAAATGTCTACTATAAAATTCCATATAATTCTATACAAATCATTAAAAATACTGTGCTTTGTATCTCAGTCAGTCACTTGATGTTTCTTTTAAAATAGGTTCTATTTAAAAAGGAACAGATTATAGCAGCGTTAACTCCTGCAAGCCCTCTCTCAGTCCGCCTGGTATTCCCTTGCTTTTTATCCTCCCTTATCATCCTTTCATCATCCTTCAGCCACACATACGGAGAGAGGGAGGAGGGAATGTCACCAGGATAAGGTTTGGGGGGTCTTATGGGGGGGGGGACCTTATACTGCAGACAACGCAAACAATCAGGTTATGTTCATAGAACACAGACTCACAGAGCATGTGTTGGATTCTAGAACGGAGTGTGTGTTTGATTCTAGAATGGAGTGTGTGTTTGATTCTAGAACGGAGTGTGTGTTTGATTCTAGAACGGAGTGTGTGTTTGATTCTAGAACGGAGTGTGTGTTTGATTCTAGAACGGAGTGTGTGTTTGATTCTAGAACGGAGTGTGTGTTTGATTCTAGAACGGAGTGTGTGTTTGATTCTAGAACGATGGGGCTGATGGAACCCTGGACATGAACCCTGGATGTGTCTCAGATGGATGAAGAGACTCTTCAGCAGTGCTGCTGGACGTACTCAGGCTGACTCACGTCAATGAAATACGTCAGTTCACACAAGCCGAGGTCACCTGACTGGTTAGCAGACATGACTTATTTTCTCAGTGCATTTTGGAGTAGATATACTTCAGGAAATAGAACAAGTCAGCTGACAGGGTGGAGGCCAGGAGCAGGGCAGTGCTGAGGGAGTAGGGCGCTGTCTGAGGCAGCCTCTGGAGGGAGTGTAGGGGGAGGTGTGGAGGGAGTGTAGGGGAGGTGTGGAGGGAGTGTAGGGGAGGTGTGGAGGGAGTGTAGGGGAGGTGTGGAGGGAGTGTAGGGGAGGTGTGGAGGGAGCGTAGGGGAGGTGTGGAGGGAGCGTAGGGGAGGTGTGGAGGGAGCGTAGGGGAGGTGTGGAGGGAGTGTAGGGGGGGTGTGGAGGGAGTGTAGGGGAGGTGTGGAGGGACCGTAGGGGAGGTGTGGAGGGAGTGTAGGGGAGGTGTGGAGGGAGTGTAGGGGAGGTGTGGAGGGAGCGTAGGGGAGGTGTGGAGGGAGCGTAGGGGAGGTGTGGAGGGAGTGTAGGGGGGGTGTGGAGGGAGTGTAGGGGGAGGTGTGGAGGGAGTGTAGGGGGAGGTGTGGAGGGAGTGTAGGGGAGGTGTGGAGGGAGCGTAGGGGAGGTGTGGAGGGAGTGTAGGGGAGGTGTGGAGGGAGTGTAGGGGAGGTGTGGAGGGAGTGTAGGGGAGGTGTGGAGGGAGCGTAGGGGAGGTGTGGAGGGAGCGTAGGGGAGGTGTGGAGGGAGTGTAGGGGGGGTGTGGAGGGAGTGTAGGGGAGGTGTGGAGGGACCGTAGGGGAGGTGTGGAGGGAGTGGAGGGGAGGTGTGGAGGGAGTGTAGGGGAGGTGTGGAGGGAGTGGAGGGGAGGTGTGGAGGGAGTGGAGGGGAGGTGTGGAGGGAGTGTAGGGGAGGTGTGGAGGGAGTGTAGGGGAGGTGTGGAGGGAGTGTAGGGGAGGTGTGGAGGGAGTGTAGGGGAGGTGTGGAGGGAGTGTAGGGGAGGTGTGGAGGGAGTGTAGGGGAGGTGTGGAGGGAGTGGAGGGGAGGTGTGGAGGGAGTGTAGGGGAGGTGTGGAGGGAGCGTAGGGGAGGTGTGGAGGGAGCGTAGGGGAGGTGTGGAGGGGAGGTGTGGAGGGAGTGTAGGGGAGGTGTGGAGGGATAAATTCATCTTTAGCATTCATAGAAAATAATATCTCTAATCATTTTAGAAATCAGTGTACAGATATAATTATATAGATATACTCTTTTCTTTAAATCACTCTTTTTTTTATACACATTCAAAACGATAAATATTCCATATAATAAAATAAATAAAATCAAAAACCTAAAATCAATTCCATCAAATACACTTTTCCAGGGTGTTGACCTAAGAGGTCGTTACCATAGTAATACTCATGTACAACGAATGTATTTTTTGCTCTGGGCACAGCCATAGTCGACACCCATGGAGAATTAGGGGTTAAGTGCCTTGCTCAAGGGCACAATGGCACCTTAGATATGATGCCAGCCACCCTCCAGTCACCAGCTCACATCCAGCTCCCTCCTGAGGCGGGGAACGAACCAGCAACCTTCTGATTGCAGGCCGGCCTCTCTAACCTCTAGGCTACCTGCCTGTATGTATGTATGTAATATTGGTGGGGGAATGAGGAGGTTAGAAGAAGGACAGTTCTTGTTTCCTGGCGTTGTTGTTGTTGTTGTGGTTCATGGGGACTGTTTATCTATGGATGTTCTGGGCCTTGAGTTGATTGGGGTGGGGTCAGCTGTTTGGGGGGGTGGCATTCCAATCCCGGTCACCTACATGTTATATGTGTTTGGAAGACGATGACACCACACACACACACACACACACACACACACACACACACACACACACACACACACACACACAGGGATGTGAGGGGAAGGGTAACACGCAGAGACAGAGTGGCGCCTGCTACAGTAGTGACCAACAAAAACACCACGCTTTTCTCTCTCTCAGGAGAAGGCCACCGCCGGAACTGTGTGTGTATGTGTGTGTGTGTGTGTGTGTGTGTGTGTGTGTGTGCGTACACCTATGTGTGAGTGTGTGTGTGTACATACACAAGATATGGTTTAGGATACAGCTAAACATGTTCTGCAACGGTCTTCAGTCAGTCTTCGTTTTTGACACAAACTGGTGACGAAGCAAAAGGAGTCTGTCAGTCTGTCAGTGTTCAGATGTCTCTACAACGTCTGGTTCCTCCACAAATATAACCCCAAAAGTTGACTCTGGTGCAGAAATATTCTCTGAACAAACTCTAGCAAAGATAGAAAAGGAGGCGGAGCCAGCACACCAGCTCAGCTGGCGTTCGACACGCGACAACACACACACCCACACTGGGACTGCTTGAAAAAGTCAAGAGTATTCCAAAGCCGTTTTTAGGATTTGGGATTAGGGGCTTGAAGTCTGTGAAGTTTGAGTATTCCAAAAAAACATCTGAGCTGGAATATTTGTCAGTATTCCATACAGCGTTGTGACGGCGGAGTCTGAGAGGATTCCCAACTGTTTTGTTTGTTTGTTTGTTTGTTTGTTGTTGGAACGTTGTTGTCTATTGTGGCAGGAGGAGTATTCCCCCCCCCACAAAGGTAGGGGCTGTCCTCCTGTCCTCTCTCTGCCCTGCTGGGTTGGGAATGCCGGTATTCCCGCCTGTCTCTCTGTTGGCTGTTTCCCAACAGTTCCTAGTAACAGGATCCGGGGCTTCCCTGGCGCTCGGGAACGGGTAGATTAAAACACAAAGGAAGAAGAGAAGGAGGAGGAGGAGGAGGAGGGGAGAGAGTGCAAAAATGCAAAAAAAACAAACAAAAAAAATAAAATAATGCATGAGGGAGAGTGCCAAGTTCCGGACTTCCGGACTTCCAGACTCCCCCCCCTCCCCCCCTGTCCCGTCCTGCACGGACACGTCCACATCCAGATCCTGGAACGAGGAATGACGGATGATCGATCGGTTAGTAGAAGTCGAGGAGTAGAAGGACACTTTCTCCCCTCTCTCCCCCCCCCCCCCTCCCTTATCTGTCCTGCAGCAGTTTGAGGGCCCTCTCGATGTTCATGCGGTGGCCCACCCGGGTGACCCCCAGGTCGATGAGGTCGTCCTTCTGCAGGCTGGGCAGGTGCGCCCCCTCGATCTCGTTGTCCAGGAAGGCGTCGCGGTGCTCCCGCAGGTTCAGGCTCTCCAGCCAATCGGCGACGTCGTGCTTGCTCCAGACCTCCACGGGCTTGGAGGCGAAGGGCTTCCCCGAGGCGGCCACGGCCTGCAGCAGGGTGAGGGGGGACGGGGAGCGCGAGGAGCACGAGGACCCCCCCAGGCTGAAGCCTCCGCTGCCTCCGCCGGCGCTGCCCAGGGGAGGGGTGGGGAGGCCGAACATGTCCGTCAGGGTGGGGGAGCAGGATGGGGGGAGGGAGGAAGTGGCGGAGGGGGGCAGGGAGGAGGAGGAGGAGTCCGGGGGGCTGCTGCAGAGGTGGGGGTGGAGCGGGGGGAGGCTGGCGGGAGGGGTGGAGGTGGAGGGGGAGGGGTCGGAGGAGGGGTCGGCGAAGGTGACAGAGTTACGCTGGGGGGCTGAGCCCTCTGATGACCTGGAGGGGGGAGAAGGGAGGGGGGAGAGAGAGAGAGATAGAGAGGGAGGGAGAGAGAGAGGGAAAGAGAGAGAGAGAGAAAGAGAGAGGGAATGAGAGACAGAGAGAGGGAGGGAGAGAGATAGAGAGAGAGAAGGAATGAGAGACAGAGAGAGATAGATAGAGGGAGAGAGAGATAGAGAGATAGAGACAGAGAGAGGGAGAGGGAGAGAGAGAGATAGAAAGAGAGAGAGGGAGAGGGAACGAGAGACAGAGAGAGAGAGAGATTAAGAGAGAGAGCAAGAGTTTGAAAGAGGGGGGGAGAGAGAGAGAGAGAGAGATGGAGAGGAAGTAAGATTAACATATGAAAACATACCATAGGTAGAGTGTTAATGAACAGGCCCCTTCCCACACTGGTTTCCATGGTACTGGACCAAACCACAACAACCGGAATGCCCATAAATGGCCCTAGCAACCAGAGAGGACCATAGCAACACAGAGAAACTTGGACAGATGGAGACCTTCGGCAAGAAATGACACTCCTCCCCCACCATGTGTGACCCACATAGTCGACACCCTACTACAGCCCTACAGGCATCTGTGTGTGTGTGCGTGTGTGTGTGTGTGTGTGTGCGTGCGTGTGTTGACCTATTGATGTTCTGAGGCCTGGTGTGGAAGGGCTTGGAGCTCAGAACTGAGCCTTGAACATGACTAACATGTCCTCATCTAGTGGCTTCTCATCAACAAGAGAAGTTCCTCGTCAGGCCACTAGAGTGCGCTGTTGTCGGTATGTTTTTCCCACTCACCCTCACTTCTCTGCAGTCTGCTATTCGATATGACAGATAAGATCATATGAAATTAACTTAATAGCAACCTCCTTTTTATTTTGGGAATTTATTGAAACTAAATGTTGTTGTTTTGAGGTGAGGTGAGGGCGCGCGCGCACACACACACACACACACACACACACACACACACACACACACAGTCAATACTACCTCTTACACAGTCCAAAACCCATGACATTTTCTACTTGTACAATTTAATGTTTTACTATTTGTACTGCTAAATTGTACCCTGTCTATTTGTCTTATTTGTCTCCACAACTTGTTACTTGTCCAATTGTCTCACTTATGTTTTGTAACTATTGTCTCTTTATTTATTTTGACTTATCTTGCTTTATTGTACTGCAATGTCAGGAACCGAAGCCTAAGAATTTTACCCTCTTACACTTGTGTAATATGACGTAACAATACAACTTGAAACACACACACACGGCTTCACCCTCCACATGTGAGGCAGAGAGAGGAGAGCATTCAGAGTGCAGCCAGGCCAGAGGGAAGCCTGGAGCAATCAGTCCACAGAGCATGCCTTAATGTGATGCACTGTGTGTGTGTGTGTGTGTGTGTGTGTGTGTGTGTCTGCAACTGTGTGTCTGTGTGTGTTTGTACACGACAAAACACACTACTGTAGGGAAAGACAGAAGAGAAAGGCGGTATGTGTGTGTGTGTGTGAGAGAGAGAGAGAGAGAGCGAGAGAGAGAGAGAGAGAGAGAGAGAGAGAGGAGAGAGAGAGAGAGAGAGAGAGAGAGAGAGAGAGAGAGAGAGAGAGAAGGAGAAGGAGAAGGCAGTATTTGAAGGCGGTATTTGCAGTCAGTCAGCTAAGATGTAAAGTCATTGTGAAGAGATTAGAAAGACTCCCATCCAGCTGTTTCCCCTAGTCCGTGTTAATCCCAGAGATTGACTCATGGCCCAGGTCAACCCCTGTTTCCACAGATTACCCACAAACCCCTGTTTCCACAGATTACCCACAAACCCCTGTTTCCACAGATTACCCAGAAACCTCCTGAATAGGGTCCATAGCGTTGCTGAAAAACCAAGGTCTGATCCTGTCACAGCTCTCCACCAATGACGTGCATATCTACATCAACTGAAGCTGCTACAGTTTCTCTATATACTATAAATAAAACACATTGTAACTGCCAATGGCCCCTGGTCCTAGCATAGATGACTTTTCTTGCGATGACTGTATGATGGATAGAGGATTCACTCGCTTAGACAAATGTATCTGAGGTAAGTCGTTTTGGATAAATGCGTCTGCTAAATGCCCCAAAAAAATTCCACCCTGCTTGTTATTTCACTAACAATGTACAACTGTAAGTGGGTCAGGTCTGGCCGTTAAAGCATGTTAGGGTGCAGATGTGTCCATGGATAGGATGAAAAAGACCATGAACACAGCTGCAAATACAACGGCTCACCTGAGCAAAAACACCCAACACAACAACCCCCCCCACACCAGCCTGGTCTCACACGGCAGATGTCAGAATTCGACGTTTATGGACAAACGTCGAATTCTGACGTGAGATTGCATCCAAACGTCGAATTCCGACGTGACATTGGGGTAGCTCGTTCTGAAAGCGCAGGGGTGCGCCTGTTATGTGCACCTGTCGGGCTGCACTTGCATTAATTAGTTAGGCCACATTTAGGGTTAATTCAAAATGGAATAATCCCGAGAGAAGCCCCGACAGGCGCATGCGCATCCCTGCGCTTTCAGAACGAGCTACCCCAATGTCACGTCGGAATTCGACGTTTGGATGCAATCTCACGTCAGAATTCGACGTTTGTCCATAAACGTCGAATTCTGCCGTCTGCCGTGTGAGACCAGGTTGCCCACACACACACACACCCCCTGCATGCAGTTCCCCTGGGCTCTCCACTAGGGGTCAGAACAGAGCGCCTAGACCCAGTTATCATAGCTCTCCCACGGCACAGGAGGTCTGAAGGTGGCTGACCGCCTGGTCGACTCCAGCTGGAGGAGGACGGAGAGATCGTGCCGGACGTTTGTGCCTCACCAGATGGAGTGATGATGGAGTGATGATGGAGTGATGATGAAGTGATGGAGGAGTGGAGGAGTGAGAGAAGGAACACACGGGGCAAACCCACCACCAAAACACACACACACACACACACACACCAAAAAAAACTCTTAGGCCCCATTCCAATCCGAATAACACACCCCTTGTTCATCTTCTGCCTCTGTGGTTGAACCCTGAGGAAGGGCATCACACAGGCATGTTTGACACCGTTCCATCCGTTCCATCCGATGTCTACCTTCACCAGCCTCCCCTGGTGGGTTGCTTTCCCCCCTCCCCTAACATACGGGTTACCCCTGAAGGAGGTGAAGTGAACAAGGGTGTCAATCTGCAGAAATGGAATCGGGCCACAGCGAGGGGGATGCAGGGGGCTGCAGGGAGATGCAAGGAGGTGCAGGGAGGTGCAAGGAGGTGCAGGGAGGTGCAGGGAGATGCAAGGAGGTGCAGGAGGCTGCAGGAGGTGCAGGGGGATGCAGGGAGGTGCACTTACAACTTGTTTCCTTAGCACCGACTTTTCCATAGGAAGTCACGGCGATGAACAGGATGCAGGGAGGGATGGAGGTATGGAGGGATGGAGTGAGACACGTGGGCGTGAGGTGGAGTGAGAGAAACAGAGGGCACATGAAAAGATGAGACATGACATACACACACACACACGTCGCACGCGCACACACACACACACACACACACACACACACAATAACACACACACACACACGCACACACAAGCACACGCGCGCACACGCACACACGCACACACGCACACACACTCAGTCAGACACCCACGCCTCGTACAAACACATGTGCACACTAACACTCCGTCAAAGAGACAGAAATGTGACAGAAGTCACACACACACACACACACACACACCCTTGACACGCAGTTAATGAATGTAGACACACACACACACACATCCTTGACAAAATGACAAGTCACCACCTACACCATTCACTGCTCGGGGAACATGACACGGAGGAGGAGACCGACACACACGCCTCTGACAGAACCAGGAACTTCACAATCGTCTCTCCTGCACACAACGCCGGAACGTACCGGAACGTACGGCGCAGCGGTTTTGATGCATGCATATACCCAGGCCTATAAATAGACGGACTATGTACTCCACCACACACTCCTCAACGCTATTTGCGGCGCGTGGAGAGAGAGAGGATCTGTTTCCTCAGCAATCCTTTCAGAGGATGAAACACACGCAGGGGTGTCCTCGAATTACACCAATCACCAGTCGCACACACGCGTTAAAAAAACACCCTAACGAGACCAGGGAGGGGGGAGGCTGGGGGAGGTAGAAATCGGAGGACGGAGGCTCGTTCTAACGGGTGGAAGGGGAAGGGCTTTCAAAGGGAGTTTGATACCATCCCTGATTCTGCTCCGTGTGTGAACGGTGAGCCCCGTCCTCCGATTTCTACCTCTACCGGCCTCCCCTGAACAAGACATGACAGTCCCTTCTCCCAGGCTGTCTATAAACAGACGTGATAGGGTATCATTGAGGTATCATTGATTATCCTCCTGTAACAAGTGATGGCTGCGTCCCAACACTCTAACAGCCTCCCCTCCTCTCTCCTCCTCTACTCTTCCTCTCCTCTCCTCTCTCCCTTCATCTGTCCTCAACCATGACCAACACTAGAATGGCCTCTCCTCCTCCTCTCTCCTCCCCTCCTCTCTCCTCCTCCTCTCCTCCTCCTCTCCTCTCCCTTCATCTGTCCTTAACCATCACCAGTGTCGATGAAAGAAGAGGAGGGCGAGGAGGAGGAGAAAAGAGGAGAGAATAAGAGAGCAAGCCACTCTAGACTCTATGAGGCGATAGCCGCATCCTCATCTGACCTGAAGCTAATCCACACAGCCCAGACAATCGATACAGGAAGTGTTTGAACTGTTTGAACTTCGCCATCGCAATCGAACCTTCCTGGCTGGACGTGCCTGGGCTGACAGAAGCCTGTCTCCTCCGGCTGCGTTCGTAAATTCGCTTCGAGCCGCCGGAGGGCACGCTGGGTTCGACGTCGTAAAAGGGGACCGAGTAATCTGATTGGACAAGAGGCGTTCCGTGAGTGCAGATCAGAGTTCCAGAGCGGATTTTCAAACGGAGCCTATGGGTCAGTGGGGAGCGGAGGAGGCGTGTCACCGCGGCCCAGCCAATCAGGGGAGGGGATGATATTCATAACAGGATCACCACTACTCTTGTAATACTGTCTTGGTAGGATTTCATTACAGTCCTTGTTTCAACTTAGCAGGGAGAATTTACCCTTAACATGCTTACCACACACACCCACGCACACGCACAAGACTCTCTGTCTCGCTCGCTCGCTCTCTCTTTCTCTCTCACTCTCATCTCTCCCTCTCTCTTCCTCCCTCTCTCTCTCTCTCTTTCTCCCTCTCTCTTACTCTCGTCTCTCTCTCTCTCTCTTTCTCTCTCTCTCTCACTCTTGTCTCTTTCTCTCTCTTGCACAAATATTAATGCATGCATGCCAGCATGCATGCACGAATAAAGCACACACACACACACACACACGCACACACACACACGCACACGCACACGCACACACACACACACACACACACACACGCACACACACTCAGCTGTGTCACGTTATGTAACCGTGGCCTACTAAGCGAGGCGGCACGTGATGTGGATGAGCACTGGGATGATGCTGAGGGTCACGCCTGCCACCCCCCCTGTACACACACACACACACACACACACACACGAACACACACGCACACACACACCCCTCCCCCGACTCTAATCGGACTGACATCACTCCTGCAGGCCTCAAGGCTGCTCTCATCAGCCCGTTGCTAGGCAACCCTTTCGTCCGCGGGCGCTACGTGCACTAATCTGTGAACCTAAAAGACGACGGGATGAAAAAGAAGGAAAATAACAGAACACTAAAAATATAACGCTGGAGCGTTCATATAAATGGTTCTGCTGTTACGCGAGGTTCAATACAGAGAGAGAGATAGAGAGAGAGAGAGAGAGAGAGAGAGAGAGAGAGAGAGAGAGAGAGAGAGAGAGAGAGAGAGAGAGAAGGATTAATCTCTCTTCCATCCATCTGTTCTGTGTGATCAGACACAGTGCACCTTGGGCCCTAGTCTCTCTTCTACCTGTGTTAACAAGAGAGACAGAGAGAGAGAGAGAGAGAGAGAGGGGGGGGACTGAGAAAGAGGGAGAGAGAGAGACTGAGAGACAGAAAGAGAGAGAGACAGAGAGAGACTGAGAGAGAGACAGACACAGAGAGAGAGACATACAGAGAGAGAGAGAGAGAGAGAGAGTGAGAGAGACTGAAAGAGAGAGAGATAGAGAGACAGAGTGAGAGAGACAGAGAGACAGAGAGAGAGAGACTGAAAGAGAGAGGGACAGAGAGAGAGACTGAAAGAGAGAGAGAGACAGAGAGAGAGACAGCGAGACGTGAGGGAGACCGAGAAAGACAGAAAGAGATTGAAGATCCATATCCCGCTGTCGACTAAAGACCTCCATCTCTTCAGGCTACATCTTAACTGTCCCCCCTGAAGACCTCCTCATCCCCACGAAGAATATTATTTTTTTCCTTCTTCTAGCATTGTAACTGCTAACGGCCCCTGGTCATAACATAGATGTATGTTTCTCATGACGACTGACGTATAGACGATTCCACTTACTTAGACAAATGTATTTGTTGTAAGTCTCTTTGGAGAAAGAAGAGAAAGGCGTCTGCTAAACGCCAACAAAAATGTGAAATGTAATAAAATCGAGAAGGTGAGGAGGTCAACAGAGAGAGAGAGAGAGAGAGAGCTTTAAGACAGAAACGTACGTAGAGGGAACGAGAGGAAGATAGGATAAAGGAGGGAGGGAGAGAGGGAGAGAGGGAGATGGAATAAAGGAGGGAGGGAGAGAGGGATGTGGGGGAAAGGGAGGGAGGGAGAGAGGGAGCTGGGATAAAAGAAGGGAGGGAGAGAGGGAGATGGGATAAAAGAAGGGAGGGAGAGAGGGAGATGGGATAAAGGGAGAGAGGGAGATGGTGAAATGATCTCTCTGTTACACCTCTGCCATGAAAGATAGAACCGTTCATGTAAAATGCATGTGGCCCGTGAATAATTCAGCAGCGTTTATTTTTATTTTTTATGAATCATTACATAAGAGAGACGTGGACGTTTAAAAAACCATGAGCCGGGCAGTTTGGGGGGCAGGGGCGATCCTGGGGCGGACAGGCGGACATGGTTGTTACAGCTCTGAGTAACTGGATGTCCTCCATGGTTTATTCATGATACGCCACTAGAGATGGAACCAGCGGGTACTATCTACACACACACACACACGTGTACACACACACACACACACACACACACACTTACATATCCACAAAGCAGGCATTACACACATACTCACGCATGTGCGCATACACACACACTCACACACGGACACATACACACGCATACATAAAGGAGGCATTACACACATACTCACGCACGTGCGCACTCACGGACACTCACACACGGACACTCACGGACACTCACAGACACTCACGGACACTCACGGACACTCACAGACACTCACAGACACTCAGAGACACTCACACTCACTCACTCACTCATTCAAATCTCTTCACCCTTTAGAGATATTTAGGATTATCTCTCCCATCCCTAATTGACAATCGTATGCAAACAGGAAACAGGATTTCCAAGCTGGCAGGAAGCCAACTGTAACACCATGGTAACTGTAACACCATGGTAACCAACTGTAACATCACGGTAACCAACTGTAACACCACGGTAACCAACTGTAACACCATGGTAACCAACTGTAACACCACGGTAACCAACTGTAACACCATGGTAACCAACTGTAACACCATGGTAACCAACTGTAACACCATGGTAACCAACTGTAACACCACGGTAACCAACTGTAACACCATGGTAACCAACTGTAACACCATGGTAACCAACTGTAACACCACGGTAACCAACTGTAACACCACGGTAACTGTAACACCATGGTAACCAACTGTAACACCATGGTAACCAACTGTAGCACCATGGTAACTGTAACACCATGGTAACCAACTGGAACACCATGGTAACTGTAACACCATGGTAACCAACTGTAACACCATGGTAACTGTAACACCATGGTAACCAACTGGAACACCATGGTAACCAACTGTAACACTAAGGTAACTGTAACACCATGGTAACCTTGCGCTCCGGCTAATTTATAACAACTATATATAATAACACCCGTGTGACCACCAGACTAATGCCTCTTACGGCAGTCCTACAACTGACATACACAACAAACACAGCTTAGCGAGCGCATTAGCTACGGTATACACCTTGTGTTGGGCCGCTAGATAATGAAAGGGCTTAGCAGGCTGTTGCTGTCCGTTCCCTAGCAGTGCACTGAGCAGGAGGCTTATGGTGTGTCCGTAAATACGCTCTGAGAGTGCTGGAGTGCACCTGTGCGGGAAATTAACTGTCTAACTGATTTCAGTTGGAACCAGAGCACCCTCAGCACTCAGTGCCGATTTCCAGAGCGTTTTTACGAACACACCCTGAGCTGGAATTAGCATTGTGGCTAGACCCTGTTCATTCACAACGCCTGCATCTCTGATAACACCGTGGCTAAAGCTACTGTATATTCATAGCATTAAATAACATACAGTAGAAGCCTTGGCTAGCATTGCTGCTAAAGCTATTGATGGCGCTACTAAACACAGGGGGCTTAACTGTACAGTCGCTAGATTCGCAGCTAAAGCTAGCGATAGTGCTACTAAACACAGGGGGCTTAACTGTACAGTCACTAGCATCGCGGCTAACGCTATTGATAGTGCTACTAAACACAGGGGACTTAACTGAACAACTTCTAGCATTGTGGGTAAAGCTATCGATAGCGCTACTAAAAGACAGTGGGCTTAACTGTACAGTTGCTAGCACCGCGGTTAGCTAACCGTT
Organism: Nansenia antarctica; assembly: GCF_963989245.1. NCBI lineage: Eukaryota > Metazoa > Chordata > Actinopteri > Argentiniformes > Microstomatidae > Nansenia > Nansenia antarctica. The sequence continues at coordinate 39,054,922 of NC_137679.1, read as the reverse complement.
AGAGAGGAGGTCAGAGCGGGGGGGGGGGAGAGTTACCTGGTCCCAAAGCCTCCTCGGCCCCCCGTAGGGGAGTCCAGGGCCTCCCCGGCCTTGGGGGGCCGCTCCCTGTTCATCTGCTGCAGGATGGAGCTCAGCTCGTTGATCACCGTGGCCTTGGGGTCCGGCGTGGGGGGGCTGCGGAGCTCCGGGGGGGTGGGCTCCCCCCACAGCTTGGACGAACGCTGGTTCGGGGTCCTGGTCATGGGGGGGTCGTTGGGGGAGTAGGCGGACCCCCCCCCCGGGGGAGGGGGAGGAGGGGCCAGAGGGGGCGGGGCCCCGTAGGACTCCCCCCCCGGGAGGGACTCTTCGATGAGGGCGTCGTCATGGTGATGGTAAAGTGCGGGGGTGCTCTTGTTCTTGTTCTTGGGCTTGGGGGGTACGGGGGGGCGGTCGGCCAGGAACGCCTCGCCGCCGCTGTCGCAGCACACGCCCTCGGACGACAGCGTGGAGACGCTGGACACGGTGGACACGGTGCTGGTGGTCTCCATGTGGAGGTCCACGCTGCCCCCCCCACCCCGCCTACCCTCCCCCACCTCCTCCACGCCCGAGTCGCCCGCCTCGAAGCTGCCGTCGCGGTGCGGTGGGGGAGGGTAGGCGGGGTGGGGGGGCGCGCAGTTAGCGTTAGACAGCCCTCCTCCACCACCGCCGCCACCTCCTCGTTTATGGTGTTCGCTGACGGGCGGGGGGGCGTGGGGGTGGTAGGGGGGCAGGGCGTGCCCCCCCATCCCTCCCAGACCCCCCAGCCCTCCTCCGTTGCGTCTCTGCTTCATCATCTCCGCCATGGCGCCTGCCTGGTCCTCGGCGATGTCGATGCTGTTGGCGAACTCCAGCGGCGGGGGGAGGGGCTCGGAGAAGACGAACTCCTCCTCGATGTCGACGGAGGCCAGCGGGGGGGGGGGCATGCGGAAGGGCAGCTTGACCGGCTCGTCCAGCGACCCGCCAATCGCCGCCATCCCGCCTTTGCTGCCCTGCGGCGGGACCTGGGGGCCGGGGGGCTTGGCGTTGGGGGTGTTCTTGATGTGAGGCTGTTTGGGGTCTGGTCCGGTGCTGTTCACCTGCCCACCCCCCCCTCCTCCTCCCCCCCCCTCCTCCGCGGAGGTGTGGACCATCAGCAGCCCTGCCGACTTCTCCTCCGCCCGCTGCCTCTCCTCCCTCGCTCCGTCCGACTCGTACTTCTGCTCCGTCATCTGCCTCCGCAGGGCCCCCCCGCCCGCCCCCCTCCCCGGCCGGCCCATGGTCGCCGTGGAGACGGCGGGGATGAAGCCCGCCTCGATGCTGGAGCGCAGCTTGGTGTCGATGAACAGCGGCTGGTTGAGGTCGGGCTTGTTGGGGTGGGGGTGGGGGGAGTGGGGGGAGGGGGAGTGCGGGGGGAGGGACTGGGAGGAGGAGGTGTCGCTGCTCTTGGGGGACGGCTGCGGGGACGGCTGGGGGGTGGGCTGCTGGGAATGCGTCTGGTCCTTCATGGCCCGGTCCCGGGCGGCCAGGGCCAGGGCCAGGGGGGAGTTGGGGTCCAGGGCCTTCCCCGTGACGGGGTGCAGGTACCCCCCGCCCCCCCCGGCCCCGTTGGAGGAGGCGTAGCTCTTGGGGGACAGGGCGGGGAGGCTGACGGGGCTCTCCAGGTTGGTGCACTGACCCGTGCGCGTGCTCAGAGGCTCCCGGACCATGGTGGGCTCCGGGGTGCTGAAGTCTGTCACGTTCCCTCCTCCTACTCCCCCCCTGTCTCCTCCTCCCCCTCCCCTCCCTCCTCTCCCCCGCAGCAGCGTGGAGGCCGGGGGCGGGGCCATGATCCGGCGTAGCCGCTCGTCGCTACTGAACATCCCCTCGTCGATGGACTTGGACTGACGCAGGCGCGGCGCCGGCGTGGGCCCCCCCTCCCCCAGGTCGTCGTCGTCGTCGTCCATGTCGCCCATGTCGGTCGACAGGAAACCGGGCGGGTTCTTCCGGGCCTCCAGCCTCTTCTCCCGGTCGCGCACCGCCCCGGCGATGGCCGCCGCGAACGGGTTGTTGAGCGACGACTGACCCCCGGGGGGGTGGCCGGAGGAGGAGGGGGAGGAGGCGGAGGTGGAGAGCGAGGGGTGGTGGTGGTGGTGATGTTCGGGCGTGGTGGGCTCGATCTCCATGCTGCTGCCCTGGCTGCTCTTGCCGCTGCTGCTGGTGGACGGCTCCTTGACGATGATGGTGGGGATGGGGATGGAAGAGAAGGTGCGCGGCGTCGTCGGCGTCTCAGTGGGCGTGGACGGCGTGGAGACTCCGCCTCCTCCTCCGCCGCCCGTCACGTGGCACTTCTTCTCGGGGCTGTCCTCCCCCACGTTGGGCTGCTTCACCAGCATGCCCTTCCGGCGGGCCGGCTTGGCGGGGGTGTACGGCAACACCCCCCCCGCCTTGTTGCCCACCTCCGAGTAGGGGTTCTCGGGCACGGGCGCCCGGCCCCCCGGCCCCCGGCCCCCCCGGCCGGTGATCTCGAACTGCTCCGAGCTCTGGCGGAAGTAGCCTCGCCGGTGCAGCGTGCCGCCGATGTCCGCCGTGGTGCGGCTGCCCGAGAGGCCGCCGACCGCCGCTCTTCCTACGGCCGCCCCCACGGAGGAGGAGGAGGGAGAGGGGGAGGAGGAGGAGTTCTGGGCGGGGCGCGCAATGGTGGCGTAACCCCGGGCCGCGGGGGAGGCGGAGGCGGAGGCGGGGGAGTTGGTGTTGTTGTAGCCGGGGGGAGACGGGGGGGAGACGCCGGGGGGAGGGGGGATGTCCTCGGACGTGTCGGGCATGGAGAGGCTGCGGGTGAACTTGAGGGGGGGAGGGGTGAGGAACGTCTTCTCCTCCTCGGTGATGCCTGAGGGGGGGAGAGAGGGAGAGGGAGAGAGAGAGGGAGAGACAGGGAGAGTGAGAGAAAGGGAGAGAGAGAGAGAGAAACAGAGACAGAGAGAGAGAGGGAGAGAGAAAGGGAGAGAGAGAGAGGTAGGGAGAGAGAGAGAGGGAGAGAGAAAGAGAGAGAGAGAGGCAGAGAGGGAGAGAGAGAGACAGGGAGGGAGAGAGAGAGAGAGGGGGGGGGGAGAAAGAGACAAGGAAGGGGGAAGGGAGAGAGGTGGTAGAGAGAGAAAGAAAGAGGGGGAGGGAGAGAGAAAGAGAGAGAGAGAGAACACGGTGTGAGAGTCAAAAAGCATTTCCTATGAAACAAAAAACAAACAAACCATAAAACCAGAGCGGTCTTTACCACAACAACAAGAAAACAACTCAATTACAACCCGATATCACAGCAGAACAACATAGAGGCTGATATTACATCTCCTGGCGTCCTCTCACACACACACACACACACACACACAAACACACACACACACACACACACGGACCTCCCTCCCTGCGGGCCCTGACTGACTGACTGTGTGTGTCTGTGTGTGTGTGTGCGTGTGTGAGAGGACGCCAACACACACACACACACACACACACACACACACACACACGGACCTCCTTCCCTGTGGGCCCTGACTGACTGACTGTGAGTGCGTGTGTGTGTGTGAGTGGCGTCTCTTGGCGTCCTCTCACACACACTCACACACACACATGGACCTCCCTCCCTGTGGGCCCTGACTGACTGACTGCGAATGTGTGTGTGTGTGTGTGTGTGTGTGTGTGTGTGTGTGTGTGTGTGTGTACAGGGGAGATGGCAGGCAGGACGGAGGATGGAACGGACCCAGAATAACATTAGCCTGCATTAAACCCCCCTGCTCCATCACAGAGGCAGGTTCCAGCGCACTCCTAACGACTGGTAATATCTCTGCCTCAGAGCTGCACACGCTGGCAACTCCATCACCGTGATTCAGCCCTAATTAGACCTAATGAAGCTGGTTAAAGCAGAGAGAGGGGTTATGACTGCACAGTCACATATCCATGCACGCATGCAGAGAGAGAGGGGGGGGGGGGGGGAGAGAGAGAGATAATGAGAAAGTTCTAATGTGTGTTTTAGTCACTTACGCACGCACACAGAGAGAGAGAGAGAGAGAAAGATAATAAGATAAAGTTCTAGTGTGTGTTTTAATCACTCACTCACACAAACACACACACACACACACACACACACAGGGTGAGTGAGTGAAGGGAGAGAGAGAGTGAAGAAAGAAAGATAATGAGATAAAGTTCTAATGTGTGTTTTAGTCACTCACACAAACACACACTCACACACTCACACACACTCACACTCACACACACAGGAGGTGAGTGAGTGAAGGGAGAGAGAGAGAGGAAGAGAGAAAGATAATGAGATAAAGTTCTAATGTGTGTTTTAGTCACTCACTCACACACACACTCACACAGAGAGAGGGGGAGAGAGAGTGATAATGATGTGTGTATTAGTGTGTATGATGTGTGTATTAGTCATATTTACCGATGGACTTCTGCCTCCTCATGGTTCCCTTGGCGGGCACGCCCAGGAACGCCCCCCGCGGGCTGCCTGGCACGGTGGGGGGGGCCACGGGCAGGGGGGCCCCCTGGCGCTCGTATATGGACTGAAACACCAGGAGTCAGAGGGTTAGGACCTGCCCTGGCCTCCGGTTTCTACCTCCGCCAGCCTCCCCTGGACCTGACGTCAACATGCTGTAGTGACTGACACTCCAGAGGAGGCAGGGTGAGAACCTGACTGGCCACCATCTTCTTTTGTTTCTTGTTTTTTTAATCAGCTTAATTTTTTATTTTAGACTTTAGCTTCAGACACATCTCTTTTTCTCTTAAAGTATATATTTTTAGATTCTTTTTTTAAATTATTATTATTTAATTATATATTTTTTGAATTTCTAGTCTCCTTTTTTGTGTGTATACATACATACATATATATATATATATATATAAAACCTTATTGAACATATCATGTTTTTTGGGGGCAGGGCTGGGGCTGGGGGCTGGGGGCGGGGCTGGTTCCACTCACGTTCATGTCGCTAGACGTCACGGAACAGCGGCTGGAGGGGCGGGGCTTGATGGTGGCCACCTTCATGTCCACGGCCTTCTGGGAAGGCGACACCTCGTCCACCTTATCTGCAAGACAAACCCCCGATCCCCCCCGTGAGTGACAGCGGAAAGAGAGCAGGGCGGGACTTCCTTAAGCCTACAAAAGAGTAGCCTGATCAAATCTCATAGGCCAAACGCGTTCGCAAGCCAATCAACGACCCCCTTTCTCTCTTCTCTGCTTCCGTACCGAGCTGCGGATGAGATAATCGAAGAAAAAACATAACAACTAAAATCTAAAACAGTCAAAACAAGAAAGCAAAAGAAAGGAAAATTAAAAATGAATGAAATGGATATAGTGTGACCAGCCTAGAAAGCCGTGCAAGCTGCCTAAGAGTGCGAGATTGCCCTGGAAAGCTCCATGCTAGCGTGGGTTAGCCTGTTAGCCTGTTAGCTTGTCCCCTAGCGGGGCCTTATCTAGTGGTGACAGAGGCTCTGGGAAGCTCCATGCTAGTAGCGCGGGATAGCCTGATAGCCTGTTAGCCTGTTAGCTTGTCCCCTAGCGGGGCCTTATCTAGTGGTGTCAGAGGCTGAGGGGGGCCTCCATGCATTGGGGGGTGAGTACTGTACTTAGAGTGACTTGAAAAACAATCCTCTTCTTCTGACCATCTACACAGAGGGGAGAGAGGGGGTTCAGAGGCCTTCACCAGGAAGTTAACACACTACAGGCTACACACACACACACGCACGCACACACACACTCACACGCACACACACACACACTCACATACACACACACACACATCTATACACACACACATACATATCTATACATACACACAAACACGCATCTATACACACATACACACACACGCACACACACACACACACACATCTATACATACACACACACATACATATCTATACACACACACACGATGAGATGAAACATGCTCCCACTCCTATCTGGCTCCCAGGTGGAATGCTGCTACAGACGAACACAACATTGTTGCCATGGAAACTTTGCAGTGAGTCAAAGCTTCTCTGAAATGAACCCAGATAGAGAGACACACACACACACACACACACGCACACACACGCACACACACACACACACATACACACACGCACGCACACACACACGCACATACGCACACACACACAAGCACACACACACACACACACACACACACACATATACACACACACACACACTCACGCACATACGCACATATGCACACACACACACACACACACACACACACACACACACACACACTCACACATACACACACACACACTCACGCACATACGCACATATGCACACACACACACACACACACACACACACACACACACACACACACGGTGGGTTTGAGGCCAGAGGAGATCTCCCAGAGCGTGTTTGTTTGCTGTGTAGAACGTTGACTCAGATCCACATTAGAGCACGTCTAAGGTCTGGCCACGTCCACAGGACCAACACACAGCTAACACACAGCTGGACTCTTATAACCAACAGTTCTGGACCATATCATACTTCGACAAGACAAATATCAAACGTTTCAGACATAAACAACTGCTGACAAATCATCATTGCAAACAAGCTGACAAATCATCTAACGTTATCAGGTGTGGCAGTGTCTTGTTTTCACACAAGGCGTCCATTCAGTTCGTGAGGTATTCCCGTCAAAGTTTCAAATCATGCGGTTAATTCGTTTTTTCACCCATAGAAACAGATAGTCGGTTCTATCTTTCTATGGTGTTATCATCGCAAGCAGTGACGTTTATACTGATAAATCTGCTTCGAAACACACCTGAAGTGCCATGCAAACACCGACAAACAACTTGGTGTTTTTACATAAACAGGGATAACGACAAGATCGTAGATATATATACACGAACAAACCGATGCATGTCAGTTATAAGATGCAAGTCAGTTACAAGGGGAAGTCACAACAGGGTAGACTGTGTGCTGTGTCAGGGTTCGTGCTCAGCGTGGGGGGGGGGGGGGGGGTTGGTTGCTGAGTGTTAAACATGCCCAGGACGACTTACCCCCACCCTTCTTCCTTTTCAGCGTGGCTTTGGGAAGGAGAGAGACAACAGAGGGCTGTGTTGTAGAGCGTCAGGTCAACAGGCTGGCACACACACACACTGTACAGCCCTGATTCCCTCTGTCTCACTGGACTGGGATGGGACTGGGATACTGGGAGGACTGAGATGGGACTGGGATACTGGGAGGACTGGGGGGGACTGGGAGGACTGTCTCTGCTTGCTTTCAGGGGATGCATAAAGCCGTGGTAAAATGCGTGAAAAGCATTTTAGACAGAAAACGGTACGGGGGAGGGGATGATATGGGAGATCCTATGGTGGGGGGGGGGGGGGGTGGCATTGATGATATGGAGGATCGATGTGATGTGAAATATTATGTATGAACGTCGGAATTCATGCCTGTGTCCAGGCTCTGTGTGTGTGTGCAGGTGTGTGTGTGTGTGTGTGTGTGTGTGTGTGTGTCTTGGCTCTGTGCTCGGCTGCAGCGCTGTCTGTCCCTCCTGTCACAATGTGTTACAACCTCCCAGGCCACACACACACACACACACACACACACACACATACACACACACACACACACACACACACACACACACAGACACACACAGACACAGACAATGACACCCACACACACACACCCCCCCACCCCCACCCCAAGACACTAATGCGACGTTGACAGCGTCATTACGACCGGCCATCTCCTCGGTTGTCCGTGGTTGTCTGGTTTCCACGGTGATGCACCCCACCCCACCCCCCCCCGAGGGGTTATTTATATGCCACAGACGACAAGGGAGGAGGGAGAGAGAGACCCCCCCCCGTTCCAAGAAAAAAAAGTCGATAAAACAACAAAAGCCAGACTAATAATAAACAGGAGGATGAGGAGCAGGGTGACGTGCTGGCAGGACTCTGGTAGACGTCAGAGTCTCTCTGAAGTCTGTCTCTACATTCTGGGAAACCGAGCACTAAGGAAGGCCTTCCCTTCCTGTAAGAGATGTGCTACTAACTTGATGATTATGATTGGTTAAGCAAGAGTAGTGATCTCATAAGGGAGGAAACTTCTAGAAATATGTGTCCCGCCCCACGTTGGGGGCTTCTTGACGCTGCTATTTTCCCTCTGTGCTCATGTGACTTTGCTTAATAAAAGGCCTCATTTGAGCCAATTGATTCAAGCTCTCTGTGCTTTATAAGTTCTACTCAATCTACTGAGAATCAATTAAATCCACAACAGAACACTATACTAATACTGGGTAGGGCCTCCCTTTTGCTCTCAAAAACAGCCTCAATTCTTCGTGGCATTGATTCCACAGGATGTTGGAAACACTCCTTTAGGATTCTGGTCCCATGATGACGTGACGCATCACTGCATCAATTCCTAACAGGTTTGTTCAGGTGAAACTTTCAAGCTGTGAATCGAATTGGATTCAGATCCGGTGACCGGGAAAGGCCACCGAAGAACACTGAGGTCGCTGTCATGTTCATGAAACCAGCTTGAGGCGATTTTTGCTTTGTGACACGGTGCATTATCATGCTGGAGGTAGCCATTAGAAGATGGGTACATTGTGGCTATGAAGGGGATGCACATAAGGCTGTGTCGTTCAAGCGATGGTTGATTGGTATTAACGAGCCCAAAGTGTGCCAAGAAAACATCCCACCACCCCATTACGCCACCTGAATGAATGACAAGGTGTACGGTGGTCCTAATAAAGTGTTCGATGAGTATACATTACTTTGAATATCCCAAGGCTAATACATATACATCCATGGCCTCTCTTACCTTTATCCACTATGGGGAGGAAGGAAATCGACCAATAGGGACAGAGAAAAGACCAGAATAGAGGGTGTGGTTAGAACGGAGAACCGGAGAACCTATCCCCTCCAATCACAACCTGTCGCCCGTTCTGACAGCCAATGGCTTACCTAGTTCCTCTAGCTCCATGGTCATGGACTTGGAGCGCATGGACAGGGCTGTGGTGGGGGCTCTCTTTGGTGGGGGAGGGGCTGAGGGAGAGAGGGGGGGAGAGGGAGAGAGAGAGCGAGATAGAGAGAGGGAGGGGGAGAGGAGAGAGAGGAAGGGGAGAAAGGGAGAGAGATGGAGAGAGAGAGAGGGAGAGAGCGGGGGGGAGAGAGAGAGAGGGAGCGGGAGAGAGAGAGAGAGAGAGAGAGAAAGAGGAGAGAGGGAGAGAGAGACAGGAGAGAGGGAGGGAGAGAGAGAGAGAGGGATTGGGGAGAGAGAGAGAGAGAGGGACAGAGAGAGAGAGGGAGGGAGACAGAGAGAGAGAGAAAGAGAGAGAGGGGCGGGAGAGAGAGAGAGAGAGAAAGAGAGGAGTTATATTTCATTCAGCTTGAACTGGCACATTTCACAACACACATTTCGAGCGATCATAAAAAAGCCTGATGATATTTTGGCAGAGTGTGGGAGGTGGATGTGGAACAGAGATCAGCGTAGGCTGGCAGAGGTAGAACACCAGGGGAGGCTGGGGGAGGTAG